>NC_060252.1:55258880-55883880 GCF_921293095.1 Ischnura elegans | reverse complement strand
TTGTTTTGGTAACGAATCAATAACGACGACTTTGAAGCTAAAAATCACCGGTTCCACTAGGGTCCAGCGGTGGTACCAATGCCAGCGTATGCCTTCACTAACTTACTTTGGGATGAAACCTCCAGAGAGTTCTCACGTTGATTTTTATTGAGCCTAATTAGGAAAACAAATGAGCAAAAACCGGGTGTAAAGGCCGGGTAACACTAAAATAACACGTACAAGTTCATGTACGTTTTCGTAAATGATTTTGGTGGACCGCAACGGAACATGTACGAATGCATGAACCAAATTAGAACAGGTCTATTTTCTGTGCATGCATTCGCACAAGTTGGGTGGTTACACGGTGCATTTTTTCTTTCATTCTCGCCAGGCGCGCAGCAAGGAATTAAGGGTTGGGGGGGGGGGGGTTTAGGAGCAACTAATACTGGGGGTTATGAAATACGGGAGGTGCGGGTACCCTCCCCCAGAAAATTTTTAAGATAAATGGTTCATAATGGTGAGTTTTACAGCTGTCTGAGGGATATTTTATTAATTATTACACTATTCTATCATTAATATTTATCCAATCAAGTAAAATGGATTAAATTTTACAATTTCTCTGAGTTCTGGGGGGAGGGTTTATTTACTGATTATCGCGTTAATACATTTAGACATTAACTCTTACGTGTTAATGTATCGTGTAGCCAGGTCTTAACGGTCAGTCAGAGACGCGTAGAAATGCTCCGAAATACGATCTCGAAGGGAGAGCGGCTAACTTTCTCTACGGACTACGCCCATGCATATCGTCAGCCAAAAATGCCTAGTCTTCCTTTTTTCACTTATTTCTTTACAATTTTCCCATCGAAGTGGGCTGACAAGGCTTTCGGAGGCGGGTGCGGTTTCAAAACCACGTGCCTCGCGTATCGGGTCTCGGCAAGTGTGAAGACTCCCACTGGAGCGCCGGAACGAATTGAGATAACATCGACTTGAGAGGATATCAACTTTAAAGGCCGTTTTACACGGGGCACGGAATTACGCAGATTAGCACAGAATTAATTTCTAAAATGGCGTAGAATTGCGAGAATGCATGAACGAAGTTAGAACAGGGTCTGTTTTGTCATCCCACGTCCACGCATTCTCGCTTGCGTTCTAGTAATTCAACGCTTAAAGGCCGTTTTACACGGGGCACGGACTTTTATTTTCGTTTCGTAATTTTTCATCCTGTTTTTATTAATAGTTAATTTGTTTCCTTTTATTAAAGCTTAATTTTCTGAGAAAAAATATATTTGTATGTATGGTAACTCTAAAGGCCATTTTACACGGGGCACGGAATTGCGCAGGTTAGAGCTACATTAATTTCTAATGTGTCGTGGAATTGCGCGAATGCATGAACGAAATTAGAACAGGGGATATTTTGCCATCTCACGTCCACGCATTCTCGCATGTGTTCTAGAAATTCACCGCTAAGGCACCATAAATATATTACACAGTTGGCACCTTACACGACGCAATTTTGATTGCGCCTTCACACGTACGTCAGACTGCGCAATTCCGTGTACCGTGTAAAACGGCCTTTACACGACGCAATTTTGACTGCGCCTTCGTACACACATTAGATCGTGCAAGTTCGTGCCCCGTGTAAAACGGCCTTAAGGCTCTGACAGCAATTTAGTTATTCTTCTCGGTGAAAGTTTAATGCTCGACATAAAAGCCGTTTTACACTGGGCACGTAATTGCGCAGGTTAGAACAGCATTATTTCTCATTATGGAGTGAAAGATCGCGAATGCACAAACGAAATTATAACGGGCTCTTTTTCCATCTCATGTATATGCATGAAAATGGATGGAAGTCCATGTATTTTCGCATGTGTTCTAGAAATTCACCGCTTTCCACAGAAATTTTGACTGCGCCTTCGTATACACGTCAGATTATTTTATTAATTATAATTGTGCCCCGTGTAAAACGACCCTAAGACTACCCACAATACCGATCAAGAATTTCCATAAGCTTTTTCGATGACCAAGTCTCGTTATCAAGAGTTTCTCTTCCAAAGTAAGGCAATATCAACGTTTTATTTTAGGATTTTTTTTTCGCTTCGTTGATATTTTCTATTTCCTCGGAATGTATCGATCGTGTGAAGATGGTCGTAGCCAGTCGTAGCGATTAAAGTTGGTTTAAAAACACAGAGAATTTTCGAATCCAAGGGTAGCAACCCACTTATCTTCAATCCGATAAGTAATATCAACAGGGATACACCAGACTCATATTCTTAGCAGACGCCTACAAGAAAAAAAAAACAATCGCAGCAGTTTGAAGAAAGACAATACGTAGTTCGACGAGTTCACCCGGGATACTACTTCATGCTGAAATCGTGTAACTGCAGGGCATGACAAAAGGACCAATTACGTCGCTAGTCCTCTAAAGGTTTAAATGAGCACCTCACCACTTTCTCTCCGATTTATAATGAAGAAATATATCGGAAATCGATATATCGGAGCCATCGAAATAACTTAGAAAACAAGACATCTATTGACCAAATCAAATTTTCCCCTTAAATTATTTTTTCAGGCAAATTACAAGGGATACTATCTTGCAATATATCATAAATTATCCACGATTCTTGTCTGATTTTGTTGCTTCCATTCATGATTTTTGCTAGAGAAAAATTCGTTCATACAAAAAACTTAACAAATGATAAATAGATATAGGTACTGCAAATGTTTGAAAGCTAAGCAGCTTAATCGGTATCATGAGTCTTCCACTACCGGATGCAAATAGGATAATTCTTCAAAAGTGACTTAAAAACTCTTTAAGCCATAAATAGGGTGGTTTCCTATTATTTTTTATTGCCTAAATCGAAAGATTATTACTCCTGGAGTACGTATTTCACGCTTTTAGATTTTTAAATGACGATATCTATTTTTCGCGATTAAATGAAAAGTGAAAATTTTCAAGCGCGTGAAAACGCGACGGCTAAGTATGAATGCCGGGAAAAACTCTGCATGATGTCGTTCTGCTTCCCGCTGCCGCAAGTGAGGTGACCTTGGGGCGAGGCTCTGAGCGCTGATACGACGCAGGATGATAGCAGGTAGCTGAGTACCATGCTAGCTGGTAGCGCTTGGCTTAAATAAGGATTATTAATACCTTATCAAACGAAGAAAACTTTCCGACCTTAGCCAGTTTTAATAGGTGATTATTAAGACATGTTTCCCTGAGCTCTGTGCCTCATGCATGCATTGGTAATCTCAGACGATGTAAAACTCCTATCCTCTTGTGTAGAAACTAGGTCCCAGCGACGTCACGTGGAGTGGAATCGCATGGGCGCCAATCTGGCCTTTTTTCAAATGAGGATAAAATTGACCCTTGCCATTCGTCTAAACCGGTATTTCTAAATCCAAATAATTTGTATATTATGAAGACACTAATGGTGGGTAACGAATCGCAATCAAAGCCTTTCGTTTTCTTTGATGAAGGAAACTACCCTATTGGGATGGTTTAATCTATACGTTAATGGAAATAATGAACACCCACTTGCAACAAGTAGTTCATGCAATAAGACAACTGTATATTTGATTAATAAATATCCTCCATATATACAGTAGATTCCGTTTAATGGGTCCACCGGTTACTTGGGGCAGCCGCTTAATTGGGGCAGATCTTGAAGAACAGAACCCAATAGAGGAATATCCCAGAGTATTATCCGCTTAATTGGGACAGCATGCCTCTTTATTGGGCCATGAGTCGGCGACAGACTCTATACTCGCAACGAAATTAAATTTTTTTGTTTTCAGAATATTATTACTTTATATTTTCCTCCTTTGATTCACTCTTATTTTTCACAAATTTTCCTATTCTTCCCCTATTTTGAAAGCTCTTGTTGTTATAGCATCTGCAAGAGGATAGGACTTTTCTTTAATTGGACTTAGTAAAAGACATTCATTCAGCGTCGCCCATGACTGTGAAGAATATTTTTAACAAAAATGTTATAATTCTTACAAATGAAAATAAATTAACTAAGCCCGCTGATTTATTAATCAAATTAATAGTTTAATAAACTTATATTGCATTATAAACATTCTTTAGTCTTCTTTCTACCATTTCAAAGTCTTTTATGCCCATATACAAGAGAGGTCGCCTAATCGGGGCAGCCGCTTAATTGGGGCAAAGTGCACAAGTCCCGACATGTCCCAATTAACCGGAATCTACTGTATTAAGTTTGTAGTGTGTCAGTCTGCCTGCGTTGAAGGTAACTTTTGTGGCCCCCTGCTTCGCATGATGGCAAGTGCCATGAGTGGCAGAAAGTGAATTCATGGATTGGAGTTGAAGTGGAATGTGAAAATAAAATGCAGACCTCCGATGGAAAATAGAACGACGCTTGGGCAACGGACGTTTTAACACATCACAACGGCAGGAAGGGAATTCGTAGTTGGAGTCGAAGTGGTCGGTGGCATTGAATGCAAACAAAAAATTCTCCCCCTTACAGGCACGTCGTGAGAGGAGTTGATTTGTGCCTGCATGACACAATACATACTTTCAAAAATAAGTTGTGTAGTTTGCGTTCGGCGTAGAATTTCTGCACGCATAGTTTAGAATTGGTCCCAGTGCTGTGGCTTGACATTGCATAAAGTTGCGGGCTAAAAAAACGTGCAAAAACTGACCAAAAATGGCCTGCCCACAACATGAGACACAAAAAGTGGTAAACCAAAATTAATTTCTACCTCCCCTCACAAACAGTTTTCCTTTACAAAACACTAACAAAGACGAGCCACGCGCTGTCATGCCACAATTAATTATATATCCCTCAAACTCCCTGTGACCATTTCTTGCGATAGGGTAGTTTCCTTCATCAAAGAAAACGAGAGGCATTCATTTCGATTCGTTCCCCACCATTAGTGTATTCATAATACATAAAATATTTGGTTTTAGATATCCCAGTTTAGACGAATGTTAACGATCAATTTTAACCTCATTTGAAAAAAGCCAGATTGGCACTCATGCCATACCACTTCACTTGACGTCACAGGGATCTATATGCTATACAAGTAGTCAGGAGTTTTACATCGCCTGAGATTATCATTGGATGCATGAGGTACAGAGCTCAGAGAAACATCTCTTAATAATCACCTATTAAAATTGCCGATGGTCGGAAAGTTTCCTCGTTTAATAGGGTATTAATAATCCTTATTTAAGCCAAGCGCTACCTGCTAGCTGGGTACTCTGCTACCTACTAGCAGCCTGCATCATAGTAGCGCTCATAGCCTCGTACCAAGGTGGACTTACATGGCGGCAGCAGGAACCAGAATGACGTGACACGGGCTTTTCCCAGCATTCATACTTAGCCATCGCATTTTCGTGCACTTGAAAATTTTCACTTTTCCTTTAATCGCAAAAAATAGATATCATCATTTAAAAATCTAGAAGTGACATACATACTCCAGGAGTCATAATCTTTCAATTAAGGCAATAAAAAAATAATAGGAAACCACCCAATTGGCCCATGATTCTCCCGATCGGGCCATGATACTCATGATTGGACCATGACAGGCAGCAACGTAACAACTGGTATATTAGCAAGGATAACCTGGGAGCAGTGCATGCAGGAGAGAATTGCTAGTCCCTCATTTTAAAAAAAAGCTTCCAAACTCAGGTACAATATAAAGCAAACTCTATTGAAAAACGAGGCATGGAATCACCAATTGTGTACACATAAAAACACTTGATTCAGAAACCGATTCAATCGATTTTTTTTATTTCTACTCATAAATTATACCAACCACTTCGAATTTATATTTGTTAAAAATAAGATAACCAACACATACTATGAATGTTAATTGTGCAAAAACAGCCACATATACATAATAAAAATTTACATTTATAAGCATAGTATTGAAAATCTAAATATGTAACCATCAAAAACAGCAACAAATAAAGACGGCTATCATTTTGAGCACTTTAGCACCAAAAATCTCACCTTATATAACACATTCCTAGAGGTGTACCATTCATCTCTCACTTTTCAAAAATATTGAGAGCTCTTTCAAATTAAGAGATTACGCATTTTCCATAGCAAATTATGCATATTCTATGAAATCATCTCCATGATCAATACCACTGTGGATGCAATCCCCTTGCTGATATGCCCAGGCCATCCTCCTAAAAATAATAATAAAAAAATTACAGCAACCTTAACAGTCATCTTTTCTTGCAAATCAATTAATGACTCAATCAAGACTGTTAAAATTGTGAGAATTTAACAGCTGATAAATACAAAAACTACACTTTCAATTACCAGAGTAATTGGTACTGACATATTATGCTATGCAAGCCAAAGCCTAATTGGAAATAACCATTTACATCCAGATTGATAAACTTAGGTAAATTGGTAACCAATTTCTGAAATTCTGAAAAATTATTACATGAATCTTCCCAAAAATTTCTTTTTAAAACTTGTTATTGTGAGACTTATCAACCACAATCGAAATCTTTGTGTAGGCAGTGTCTATACATATATCTACCAAGCAAACTTATTGCAAAAGAATCAAGGAGTTAATCTATACTTATCAAAACAGCAAAAAAGGTGAAGCTTTTATTAAACATATGCATTGAAGTTAATTATGTCCCCATCAAATATTATTATTTTCTTATGAATAACGGGCATATAATTATGTAATAGAATACATATAAATACAGTGTTCATACAATTTGCTAATATAATGATTTTCCCAATTACATACTTATATGAATAAATGTTCTACTAGATTACTTTTTTGCTTAGGACAGAATAACTTAGACGGATATTTAAATGGAAAAACCATTTTCCCTTCCGGAAAATAAAGTATGTAAAATTAAAATATATATAATTAAGACTAGAAAGCATTTTAAAACACAACAACATCATTTATCATGATGAATCATCATCACACATGTCATAACAACTACTCTGTTTCTATTAATTCAATAATGGTAATGTTTACCCTTTAAAAAATGTAAAAATAGCAAAAGCAAATGAAAGAAACAAAAATTCAAAACAATATACAGTTGATGACCTCAAATCCAGAAAGCTTGGGACTAAAATGTTTCTGGATTTCTAGTCTTCAGCACGTGGAAAAATTGGTACACTTATTTTTGAGAACTTTAATGCAACAAAACCATAGAGAAAGAGTTCTCGGGTTTCCAGCGGGGTCCAAGGGTTTTTCAGCACCGACGTTTCAAAGGCTAAGTCTGCCATCATCTTCAGGGTGAATGCCGAGAACTCTTCCTCCAGTCTATTCACCGGGAAAACCTTAGATCCTTCAACAAAATCATAACTTAGAAATTACATATGAAACGGATTTAGACATTAATTAGCATAAACCTTCTAGTAGTATTTTTATTTAATATATTGTAACGGTTAGCCACCAACCATTTTATTTTATGTTGTATGCTTTGTTTTGAACTCGCGGGCTATCGAATCGGATGATTCGATAGCATGGCTGGTTTTCGCACGCCGCCGTCCCTAGGGACGGCATAAAAAGGCACGGCGGGTGAGGACTGGGGACAGAAAAAGGAGTGCAACGATGTTGTAGTGAGTGGTGAGTGAAATAACTGAAACCAAGGAAAGGAAGTTCGACACCGCGGAGCCATACGGACACAGTAACGTCAAGGACAGAACGTAAATTATCTGCACTCCATTCCCCCCCCCAGTGAAGACCCCCCTCCTCGTACACGGTGAACACTGTTCGTGTGTGGGAAAAGGGATTTTTTTTTTTTTATTTCTCTTTGGTTGTTATAACTTGGTCCTTTCATTGTTCAACGATTTTTTTTTTATTTCTCTTTGGTTGTTATAACTTGGTCCTTTCATTGTTCAACATTTCTTTTTTGACGTTATAATAAATTGTTATTTCTGTATTGTAAGGTGGCTAACCGTCATTTCCATCCGAATCATCAGCGTATTTTACTCGTGGGCGAACCCCAACATCCATCTGGGATTTCAAAATTTTCCAATTTTTTTTATTTCTTGCAAATAAGCACTTCCTTGGGACGTAGGCATCAGGGGAAGGGAGGACCCATTGAACGGGCTGGTTACAATATATATCCCCTAGAAGAACATTCGTTGCCTTATATGGATTCAAGTACATACACTATATTGAAGGAGGCAAAAAACTTGCCAAATAAGTCATCAAATCACGACCATAGCTTACGCAGCATAAACTATACCTGCTTAATACAGGATGAGAGCGACTAATAAATACATCTTTTTCTTCATGCTCAATAGCTTTCGTTGATAGCATTTGCTAGCAGACGTTGTGATACCTATCGATACCTTCCTTAGTCGGACAGTAAATCTGTGCAAATGCTTCTACATAGGTATATTTTGTTAATTAAATAATTTATAAATGTGTTCAGGATCTTGTGCTTAATATTTGAGATTCCTCAGTGCCCCTGACTAGGTTCATAGCATGTGCTTACTTCCTCCTCGATCCAGAACAAGGCTCAGAGAGTGGTGCCACATGGTGGCAAGTCGAAACACTACACAGAGGAATTTTCAAACATTCTGGATTGGAGGTCCTCAACTGTATGTACTAAAAAAAGTTTTCCAGGCTGAGAAAAATACATGTCTCATACAAGCATGCCGTAAACAAGCCATCTTTCTTGAAATTGCACTTTCCAATAAGGGGATTGTTTGAAGACCATATGACTGATTGACTGGATAGATGCCTACGGCCATTTGACTTCATAGTTCGCAGACTATAGCAAGACATACTTCCTCTGGCGTCAATTAAAGTATCTATACTAATTTTTATAGGAGGAAAAGCTATTTTCTATTTCCACTGATCAATACATGTGTGTCAAAAAGTCTTAGGTAGTGGATTAAAGGTATCTTGAGAATGTTTGGCCAAAAAAAATGCCTTTTTTGGGATCAAATTGCCAATTATGGGAAAAGTTGTGTACTTATTTCCGTCTCATTTCAAAATTTTTTCAACATTTGGATCATTTTAATCACTGCTGCAAGAGTTTGAAAGTTCAGAATGTTGCAAAAATGCAGGTGGAATTTTGAGGCAAACAACTTAAGAGAATAAATCACTGTAACTAAGCCAATTACAATAATTATCAATGGTGAACTTAACCTTATACATTTTATTGACAAAAATCAAAGTTTATATATTTAAAGAATTTTATGACTTTGCGAGGAGGAGAATGATCAATAATTATCTAGAGTACGCAACCCCCCCTGCACCTATAATGTCTGGCAATGTACATCGCCTCACATTTTGTCTTTTGGAAGCCAAATTGATGAAAATGAAGTACATACCTACTTTTTCCAATTCTATCCATTTATAAATGTCTTCATTATCCATTGCAAGGAAATAACTCTCATAATGAATCCTTAACAATAGTTAATTTCGAAATTATTGGATAACCCCGAATTGGATTGGCCCGAAATTTCACGCTCTGAAAAATGTTTCAAGACGTGAAAATATAATTGCAGCGAGTGCAATTGGATTCTGGTAGTTTTAGCACATACATTTAGAGGTCATATGGTTTATAACAAGGGAGAGGTGGAGCTATAACCAGGGTTCCCACTCTAACTACATTATAAAATTCACGGTTTTTTCCAGGTTTTCACGGTCTAATGTCATCAAATTCACGGTTTGTAGATAAGGCATTTTAGGCAGAAATATTGATCACGTAACAATCATCGACCGCACGTTAACTACAAATGTAAAAAACACAACAGATGCCTTGAATGCAAACGCAGCAATGACAGTGCTATCTCTTATGACGTCACCTATCGTACGCAAAATTCATGTCCGTCTAAAGGGTGTGAGTGGGAAAATGGAGAGAGCAGGGTGGCAGTGAAGTGAAGAAGTACCTGATTTTATGCCAGGGTTAACGTCTTCCAATCGCAGGCTTAAGGTCAATGTGCTATCATGGCACACGGACCAATTAATAAGTGCGCTTTCCAATACACGTGTGCAGGTAAATGCGTGGACAGTATCTGCACGTGACTCGGCCTCGAAACATGATCGAAAAATCGATTTTTCTTTAGTTCCGTCTATCGTAGTTCTACAGTCAAGTTTGAGAGATTTCTAAGGTTTTATGGCGAAATTCACGGCTATTTCAAATTTTTTTCACGGTAGACGAAATTCTCGGCTTATTCACGGTTTTAAGGTTTTCACGGTTGAGTGGGAACCCTGTATAACTGAGATGGTGATGATGATGCTGTTTGTGTCCCAAGTGAAGCTGGTACTAGCCTTACCTCGCAGTGACAAAATTCTCAGTCACTGTCAGACAGTCACATTGAAATTCAGGTTGTCCTTTACAATTTAACACTGAACTCACAAACTCACTTCTAAAAAATCATCTTAACGATATGTGCATTACATTATGTTATTCCCGTGAGGATTTGCACACTACCAGCACAATCACATCACTTGCCATCACAATTAGAATTTTGAGATATTTTCCTCAAATGTAACGGCTAGATGTACCACTAAGTTAGTTTCTTTGAAAGTTTTTTTATGATGCAGAAAAATTGCACCTCAGTGATTAATATTATAGGATTTTGAGAAAATTTCAGACCTGAGAAAACTTGACTGCTAGCAGCAAATTTGATCACAAAAAAAGTGTTTTTCGGCCCACCCTAACGTTAAATGGTAAGCGGAGAGGTTTAGTTGATTTCCTAAAAGCATATGCTTTCCAGAAAATTTGACCTGAAAGATATCAAACATAATTTTAGGTTTTACATAAATTTTTCTGGTTAAGCAGTTCGAGGCTACAACATTTGAGCCAGTAGTACATATTTAGATCAGTTTCATGGTAGGAACAATTGGCTTGGCCTAAATACGGCTAATAATCACTAGTGCACTAAAAAAAGGCATCACTGTACACATTTTGGGGCTGGAAGTTTGATAGTGAATATTACTTACCC
The DNA here is from genome assembly GCF_921293095.1 of Ischnura elegans. NCBI lineage: Eukaryota > Metazoa > Arthropoda > Insecta > Odonata > Coenagrionidae > Ischnura > Ischnura elegans. Next base: position 55,872,988 of record NC_060252.1, on the reverse strand, counting down.
AACTGAATATAACCAACCCAAGTATAACTTATCTAAGAAATATTTTTGGGAAATACCTTTCCCAGGGGCACAGCTAGGAATTAAGGCTAGGAGGGGTTTCAGACGCAACTAATACTGGGGTCACAAATGAAAAAACGACTTCGTTTTCTTCCACTAATTTATTTTCACGGTACGACATGTTTCGACCTTGAGCGGTCATTTTCGAGTACAAAGATTTGTCAAAAGTCAGGTAAATTTATACCAGGAAGGGACTTGGGGAGGTTGGAGGGGGAAGAGGTTGTTAGGAGGGGGGGGAGTAATGGGTGGCGGTTATGGTGAGGGATGGGAAACCACTGCGAGGACAGTGTTGATGACTATATGCAAAAGGGTCATTGGTAAAGGATTAGGGTGGATGTGGGTTATCAGTAGGTGTGGGGTTGAGTGGGAGGTTAGGGTTTTTACGTCCTTCAGTGTAGTTTAGAGATACTTTTAGGAGGGGGGAAAACCTTTCAAATAGGACGTCGTTGAGTAAGGGACATTTTCCCATATTCTTCCTTATTTCAAGCTCTTCTTTCTTGTCCATCTTTTTTCCTTTGTTCTCGAAGTGAAGAATCTCCGGTATGAAGTCGCTTACATGTTCTTCTTCCCAAAGATGTTTTGCGAAGTGGGACTGTGAAATATTGCAGTACCGGTAACATCTTTCATGTTCTTTAATTCTGCTCTCGAATGCGCGTCCGGTCTGTCCCACATAAGTCGCTTCACAGTCGTTGCACTTTAATTTGTAGATACCACTTCTTTCGAGAGGTTGTATTTTGTCTTTAGTGTTCACTAAGAATTTTTTAAGGTTATCACTGTTATAAAAAGCCACTCTATATTTATCTTTCGGAAAGAGGTTTCCTATTTTTTCCGAAATCAAGCCATAATATGGTAATTTACACCATTGCAATTTTTCACTGTTCACTTTCCCTGGATTGAAGAGTAACTGTTGAGCTTTGACTGAACGTTTCTTGAGGAGCATCTTTTCAATTGAGTTCACATTGTACCCGTTTGAGATGGCTATTGTTTTAATTGTTTCAAGCTCTTTGCTGTAAGCGTCCTTGGATAGGGGGATATTCAATAACCTGTTGAGAAGGTAGTGAAATACGGACAGTTTTTGAGAAATGTGATGTTGGGAGTCAGAGGGGATGACCTGGTCGGTTGCGGTGGCTTTACGGAAAATTTCAAATTCGAAATTATTGTTCTTTTTATACACTGTCACATCAAGGAAGTTTATTTTTCCGTCTTTTTCCTTTTCACAAGTGAATTTCACGTTTTTGTGTTGTGAATTTAGAATTGTTAGGAAATTGTCCAATTGTCTATCCGTGCCAGTCCAAATGGCAAACACATCATCCACATATCGGAACCAGCAATAAATGTTGGTGCACACAGAGCCACAATTAAGCAAGTTTTGTTCCAAGTTGTCCATAAACAGATCGGCTAAAAGGGGAGATAGGGGGGAGCCCATCGCCAAGCCTTCACTTTGTTTGTAATAATCACCATTAAATTTGAAATAGTTTTGTTCAACACACACTTTCAGCAGAGAAATAAAATCCATTGTGATATTAATGTCCGTTCCAGTATCTCTTAGAACTTTCTCGGCAACATTCACTGCTTCTAATGCTGGAATACTAGTGAAAAGATTCACTACGTCAAATGACACTAATCGGTATTTTTTGGCTGGAGGAGATCTCTTGAGTAGACGGTCACAGAAGTCTTTAGTATTTTTCACTCCAAATTTTGGCTGGAAATTAGTTAATTTAGTTAGTTAATAGAATAGTTTAGTTAGTTAATAAAAATTTGGAGTGAAAAATACTAAAGACTTCTGTGACCGTCTACTCAAGAGATCTCCTCCAGCCAAAAAATACTGATTAGTGTCATTTGACGTAGTGAATCTTTTCACTAGTATTCCAGCATTAGAAGCAGTGAATGTTGCCGAGAAAGTTCTAAGAGATACTGGAACGGACATTAATATCACAATGGATTTTATTTCTCTGCTGAAAGTGTGTGTTGAACAAAACTATTTCAAATTTAATGGTGATTATTACAAACAAAGTGAAGGCTTGGCGATGGGCTCCCCCCTATCTCCCCTTTTAGCCGATCTGTTTATGGACAACTTGGAACAAAACTTGCTTAATTGTGGCTCTGTGTGCACCAACATTTATTGCTGGTTCCGATATGTGGATGATGTGTTTGCCATTTGGACTGGCACGGATAGACAATTGGACAATTTCCTAACAATTCTAAATTCACAACACAAAAACGTGAAATTCACTTGTGAAAAGGAAAAAGACGGAAAAATAAACTTCCTTGATGTGACAGTGTATAAAAAGAACAATAATTTCGAATTTGAAATTTTCCGTAAAGCCACCGCAACCGACCAGGTCATCCCCTCTGACTCCCAACATCACATTTCTCAAAAACTGTCCGTATTTCACTACCTTCTCAACAGGTTATTGAATATCCCCCTATCCAAGGACGCTTACAGCAAAGAGCTTGAAACAATTAAAACAATAGCCATCTCAAACGGGTACAATGTGAACTCAATTGAAAAGATGCTCCTCAAGAAACGTTCAGTCAAAGCTCAACAGTTACTCTTCAATCCAGGGAAAGTGAACAGTGAAAAATTGCGATGGTGTAAATTACCATATTATGGCTTGATTTCGGAAAAAATAGGAAACCTCTTTCCGAAAGATAAATATAGAGTGGCTTTTTATAACAGTGATAACCTTAAAAAATTCTTAGTGAACACTAAAGACAAAATACAACCTCTCGAAAGAAGTGGTATCTACAAATTAAAGTGCAACGACTGTGAAGCGACTTATGTGGGACAGACCGGACGCGCATTCGAGAGCAGAATTAAAGAACATGAAAGATGTTACCGGTACTGCAATATTTCACAGTCCCACTTCGCAAAACATCTTTGGGAAGAAGAACATGTAAGCGACTTCATACCGGAGATTCTTCACTTCGAGAACAAAGGAAAAAAGATGGACAAGAAAGAAGAGCTTGAAATAAGGAAGAATATGGGAAAATGTCCCTTACTCAACGACATCCTATTTGAAAGGTTTTCCCCCCTCCTAAAAGTATCTCTAAACTACACTGAAGGACGTAAAAACCCTAACCTCCCACTCAACCCCACACCTACTGATAACCCACATCCACCCTAATCCTTTACCAATGACCCTTTTGCATATAGTCATCAACACTGTCCTCGCAGTGGTTTCCCATCCCTCACCATAACCGCCACCCATTACTCCCCCCCCTCCTAACACCCTCTTCCCCCTCCAACCTCCCCAAGTCCCTTCCTGGTATAAATTTACCTGACTTTTGACAAATCTTTGTACTCGAAAATGACCGCTCAAGGTCGAAACATGTCGTACCGTGAAAATAAATTAGTGGAAGAAAACGAAGTCGTTTTTTCATTTGTGAACTTTAACTTCCACAAAGTTGAGCCTGACACCATTGAACGTAATACTGGGGAGTCTGGGGGTATGGAATACCCACCAGGATAAGAAGATGGTGCAGGGGCCCGCCCCAGAAAAAATTTTAGGATAAATAGTGGGTTTTATGGCTTTCTGAGAGATATTTTATAAATCCTTACACTATTCTGTAAATAATATTAATTCAATCAAGGAAAATGGATTTAACTTAAAAATATCTCTGAGCTCTGGGGGGGGGGGGTTTATCCCCCTAACTGCCATAACTCGCTGCGTCACTGACCTTTCCCATCTTGAGTTACAGGAAGGCCACCAAAGTTTGGAATTCTCAAACTTATGGGATAACACTCATTCCTGAATATTAACAGTTTAGTGGTAAATATAATTAAAACTGGCATCACTCTAATCACTATTATTCGTCACCTTCACCAGGATCAAAAGAAAAGCATATAGTTAGCATTCTTTTAACATTACCGTGAATTGAAATAGATTCCAATTTCTCCATCTTTAGATATTGTAATAGCTCCAGCTGTTTGCCCAGTTTGTTTTGCCATTGCATCAAGGACTTCTTGAGTGGCACTCTGTGCTGATTCGCCTGTAAAAAAATATCAAATAAATAATTTGAATTAGAATATTTTAAGCATTGTAAATTGGTACTACATTCCAGATGCAACAAAATGACATGAAAAAGTTTTCCTAGCCTAATTTTTTAGGAAAGTTGACCACACAGGATTTGTATGCACTGCTTGCTCAACAAACACTCCAAGCCAGCAGGCTATTTTTTTGAAGAGGTAAGGGAATAAAATTACCAGCAACTTGAGAAAATGTGGTTGATATGAAATGTTCGTGATTACATACTTGGTTTCACACACAGATGCAAATTACAGGAGGATAGGAAAGGAACATGTAATACCACTGTGCATGAGGAGATGGCAAGGTAGCAATACATAGCAGACTTTAGAATATGTTCTATGAAGTTTTTCCTTACTTATAAAAATAGCAAACGTTCACTTTCCTTACAACAAGCAAATATTCTTCTGCTATAAGAAACATAAGAATCCAAGATCCTTAGTCGCCTTTTTACTAGCTATTACTTATTCCATTGCTTACTATTGCAGTTTTAATTATTATAACACCACTATTGTGATTCTTGATTTCAGAAATATTTACAGTGGAACCTCGTTAAAGCGAGTACGGGCTATAGCGACACCCCCGCTATTACGAGAGATAGCCGATGTACCGTCAATTGACCCTATAATGAGCGTGTTAAAAAATTCGTTTTTACGAGACCCTTTCGGTGTTGGCTCTCGCCATAGCAAGGGTTTCACCGCCGGAAGACTTTCATCAAGACTCCTTAACCTCTGTAACCTCTAGCGATCTGTTAGAAATGAAGTTAATGGAGTGCTCAGTCTCAAATTCATGTGGTAAACTGTCGTTCGATAAATATATTGATTGACGAAACAATGCTTTGCATGATTTTTATTCAGTGCGGCGCTTATAAATTGTTTGAATAGTTAGTCGTTATTTGAGTAAGGAAATTTAGTGATGCAAAAAAACATCGCCTTTCGTCTGAATTTATGCTTACGTTTATCGGATAGATGTTTATCTGTCGCCGCACCACTCCTGTTCCTGTATATCTTTTCGCAACAGGTATATTGGCTATTATTTGCTCCACCTCCGGTAAAGCGACAATTCGCTATAGCGAGTGTTTATTAGTGCACCGTGGGATGTCGTTATATCGAGGTTGCACCGTAGTACATTATGAGTTACAGAATTTGCCAAAATGTCAGCTTTCAATATTTACTTAATATTAAAAACTACAAAGAGTTAATCCTCCATTTATCAAATGGGATGTATGCAAAACCCAATAATGTTTCAATGCTACTTATTGCAATCCATTTTTGGGGTTTCCAAAAATCATACCGAACATGTGATGCATCAAACTCCCTCAGGACAATTGCAAGGAGACCCTTGCTATCTTAGCATATAATTACAGAACTCTCATCAAGGTAAGATACATCAATAATTTTTCCATAGTCAATTCCACTATCTTAAAATATCAAATCCACTGCTTATAAACTATTTGGAAAAAGGGGCAACAAATAAAGAATAAGCATAAAGATGATCCTTCTGAATAAAAGCAACTCAATTGATGAAAAACATTTCATAAGGTAACAGAAGGAGTGACTTTCAACATAAAAGTTACTAACCTATTCAACTAAAAATAATACTATTTCAGAAAAGTAACTTTTATCTATGTATAAAAATTTACTTTTGCAGACATTAATTTTAGCTTGAATCAGTTTTTTTTTTTAACTTTCCAAAGTACCATATTACCATTGCATTCCTCACATTTCATGCATACCAAGCCAGCCAAAGAACAAAGGAATCTTAAACAAACCTAATCTCATCTTCTGAATGATTCCGAAAGCTACACAGTGCCTCATGATTGACTCTCCATGACCAGTTGTTGACACTGCTCCAGCATTATCATCGCAGTAGCCTCCACTTCCTGAAAAGAACATTAATTTAAAGTGAAAATACTCATTAAATTGATATACCAAAACAAAATATCTCTAGATGCTCTCAAATATGTATCTTTGTAATTTTTTTTATAAAATTGAATTGTCTGAAAACTTTGATGTCTTGATTGATTGATAGTGTTTCGCTGATACTCCCTCTTAGTGACCAGTCTCACTCACCAGCCATCTGACAAGGGTGCAGCTAGGAATTAAGGCTAACGGGGGTTTTAGGCACCATGGGCATACCCAACGAGGGGCAGCAGGGGGCAGTTGCTCCCCCAGAAGCAAAAGTAAATACAGTTCAAAACGAAAGTATTATTTTTATACCCAAGAAAAGTGATATTAGTACATATAAAACATGTAATAATAATAAAAATATTTTTTCGAGCCAATAATTTAAATAAACTACTGTTATATATCTTTTGGTTTCCTTAACCTTTTCTGTGTTACAACTTGAACGACCACGGCTTGCCCCCTCTATATTTGGTCCTGGGAACGTCCTTGTTAGGCGCAACTAATACTGGAGTGTCTGGAGGGTATGGAATACCTGCTAGGGTAAGCAGGAGGTGTGAAGGCCCTCCCCCAGAAAATTTTTGAGATAAATGGTTCAAAATGGTGAGTTTTACGGCTTTCAGAGGGTTATTTTATCAATATTTACACTATTCTGTAAGTAACATTAATCCATTTAACCCTTTCGCGCCGGACCTTCGTTGAAGGAAATTCTTCCTCAATACGAGTCTTGAAAGTTTTCTTTACTCCTCTGTACGAAGCCTTTCCGCGTCGACTAAAGGCAGTGGGTCCCTCCCGAAACATTTTTGGACCCAACTCTGTGGGGCGCCGATCCTTTTTCTCGGCCTCTGTCCCAGGCCCTAGAGGGATTAAAAGCCCCTTCCTAGCACGAGTCCGCGGTCAACTAGCTAAAATATTAACGCAGAATATATGCAAATATTTGTTGTTCGTATCGATTTTTTTAAATTCAAAATGAATTTCGTGTTTTTTTTCTGAGCGTGCAGAAATTTTAAACGAAGTTCTAACGCTTATATAGACGGATTTAGTGTATTTACTAGTTGTTCTATAACTCTGTTGATATTAACGTTAGAATTTCGTTTGAAATTTCCATGTGGTCAGAAAAAAAGGATGAATTCATTTCTAGCATTGGATTTCAAAATTAAGCAACAAAAATTTTTTTGGAAAACACACTGCAAATAACAGTAGTTGACCGCGTGGAGAGGATAGAAAAGGGTCGACCTGAACGGCCTAAGAAGGGGCTGGGCTCGCGCTAAGGCGGATCACGAGGGGCGACCGCGTCCTTGGGTCTATTGTGTCCGCCATGGTCACTTTTTTCGACCTGTGCCGCACAGGCGCGGCATTCGTTGGTTAGGGTAAGAACATTCAGGACGCACTGGTGTGGCATTCGTAGTTGAGGAAAAAAAATCCTCGCCGCACAGGTGCGGAATTCGGCGCGAAAGGGTTAAGTAAAATGGATTAAACTTAAAAAATTTCTTGAGCTCTTGGAGGGTTTTTATCCCCCAACCCCCTCTAACTGAGCCACTGCGCCCTGATACACTGGTCTTGCAAGAATGGCATGTTGGAGATCTATTCTTTACTGCTCAAGCAATCTCAGCTGACCATTTAAGAATGATATAGAAAATAAAACAATTTTATTCGGATACATGCCAACCATCAAAATTATTTCATTTTTAAGCTAAAAAAAAATAAAAATCCTTTCCTAAAAATTCAGCACTTACATTTTATAACAAAAATTGGTTTCACTCCCTACAACAATGATCCTACCTGGAACAGGAGTATCCCCAACTCTTCCAGGCAATTTGCCACAAGTACCACCAGTAGAGGTTGCCACAGCTACATGCCCATCAGAGTCAATGGCAACAGCTCCAACGGTACCAACTCCTCCGGGGACAGAACTAAAAATATTAGCTAAATGGTTATACAAATTACAAATCAATTTTTTCCAAGAATCATAGTAAACTGTAATTCATGGATTTTAAAGCACAACATGCAATAATAAGTACTTAAAAACCTTGCAAAGCAGTGAAGTTCATCAATCGTCAAATTAATAATTTTTTAAGAGCAATATAAAATATCCTTAGTTCAAAAACTAAAAAAATGCTTACGACACATCAGTAATGTCATGCAGTTGGTGCATCCACCTTATCATAACACGAACATGAAATGCTATTTGATGCCAACCAGTGGCGGATCCAGAATAAGGACAAGGGGGGGCTAAGTAGGGGGTAACCTTCCAGCAGGATTGCGGGTCCAAACAGAATTACCATTCTATATGGTGTAAAATGGATATTAAAGGGGGCTATAGCCCCTTTAGCTCACCCCCCACCCCCATTCATCCACCACTGATGCCAACCTTCCTCGCTTTTCAGTGACTAAAAATATTTATTCTATATTGTAAGCATCTTAAGCATGAACATGTTAATATCCTAAAAGTGATTAGTTCTTACTCAATCCGATAATGAGTGACAATAAAGTAAAAACATTCCATAACTAAGATAATCAAGTAAAGGGATAGAGCCTAATCATCAAAACACCATTAATCACTCACAATATTAGTAAACCAAAAACATTAGCAGAAATTGTACATGCAGTGTTCGGTAGCACTTCATCAGTACTCCAGTTGAACAAATTAAGTCATGGCATTAACAAGACAAATTACAGTCACTGCATAGAATGAAATAAAATCACTCTGAGGTAAACACACCAAATCAAACATAAGAATAGCATACATAAAATAGAGGCAGCAAAGATATTCTACAAAATGCTTCAGGAATTTGCCAGATAACAGATGGTATAGGAAAGTAAGTAGTATTGGCAGAGGAGGGATTCTCAAAAATGAGAGTGACAAATGAGCAGTTTAAGACAGGAAGGAGACAAATGGACAACTAAAAGTGACTGCAGGCATTCAAGACACAAACTCTATGGAGGATGATGGAGAAAGTGAAATTAACCCTTTTGCTGCTTCAATAGATTTTTCATCGGTTCCATTATTTTGCCTATTATTCAGAAAAAAATGAATTGAATCATTCATTTGACGTCGCTGAATGTCGCCGCACGAATGGACGTAGTTCCGCTAGAATTTCGAGCAGATGACAGCACCTACGACCGAAGGGAGGGTTTTTCGAAAACGTAGATATTTACCCGCATGTCGTGTTGAAAGGAAAAGTTTTTTGAAAGTCGTGGAATATCCCCGCATGTCACAGGCAATAACCATAATGTTTCTTGTGGGTATTCCCGCTTGTAGCAGCGAAAGGGTTAATGGAAGAGATGAATAATGAAGAAGCAACTACATACAACTTGGTCATTGATCCTTAGACTTCGGGAACGTTTTCATACGTTTTGCACGCTGACTGCAGGAAAAAATATTTTAAATGTTTGGCCATTACTCGACTACCTGCAGCAGTTTACCAACATTTTTATTGCTACTCAAATATCTTGCACTTGGGCACTTTCCCTCACCATAGGGATTGGTAAGGGGTGTAACTATCCCTGGCCACCCCTCATGGCAGGGGTGTCTCCTGAAATTTCCTATCCTGCTGTCCATTTTGTATTGTTTCCTACCTACTCTACTTTGTTAATATGTCTACGACTTGTGACAAAAAGTAGGCCCATCTTTTGGTAAGAAAGAAGGAAGAGTCATCCCAGATTAGAAGGGTTCACTCCCGGCAAAACCTCGGCCAGGCTAGAGGGAAAAATATTTCCTGTTTCCCTACCACACAGGCTGGTAGCTAATATCATGAACACCCACAGCCTTAATTTACTTATGTGGTGCCAGGTGACAGGGTCGCAGCTAGGATTTAAGGCTAGGAGGGGTTTTAGGCAGAACTAATACTGGGGTGTCTGGGGGTGTGGAATACCCGCCAGGGTAACGGGGAGGTGTGGGGGCACTCCTTCAGAAAATTTTCGAGATAAATGGTTCAAAATGGTGAGTTTTACAGCTTTCGGAGGGATGTTTTTATTAATTTTTACACTATTCTGTAAGTAATATTAATCCAATTAAGTAAAATGGATAAAACTTTTAAAAATTTCTGAGCTCTGGGGAGGGGGGGGTTTTATCCCCCAAAACCCCACCCTTGCTGCGCCACTACCAGGTGAGAGACATTGACCTCCTCTTCCTCTGCTCCACGTGCTTAAAATTTTAAACAGAGAAACATTGGAGAGGAAAAAGAAAAAATAAAGGGTGAAATGAATAGAAAGCTTATGGGTAAGAGGGTGCTGAACTCTGCAACAGAAGGGAGGATATTGCAAAAGAGCAGAAGAGGATGTAAGAAAACTAAGCTTATGATTGAGTAACAATATACATAGGAAATTAAAACATATGTAGAAGTACGGAAAATTTTTATCAGAACTTACATTGCGAGTATGCTTCTCTACGGAAGTGAGGCATGGACTATGACAGCCGCAGAGAAATCTATAGTCCAGGCCTATGAAATGTGGTGCTACAGAAGAATGATGAGGATCAAATGAATCGACCGAGTTAGTAATGAGGAAGTCCTAAGAAGAGTAGGAGAGAAAAGAAGCCTCATGAAAACCGTGACAAGTAGACGGTACATACAGCCGCATAGGCCATATCTTGAGACATGATGGCCCGATGATGACCATTGTGGAGGGACAATTATATGGGAAGAACGGAAAAGGAAGACTTCAAATAAGGAAAATATGGAACAGGTAAAGAAGGATGTGAAAGAGAATAAATATGCAGGTGTGAAAAGATTAGCTGATAGAAGAATTGAGTGGAGAGCTGCATTAAACCAATCTTACGATTGTTGACATACTATATTTAAGAAAATCCTGCCGGACATGCAATCACAAGCAATTTCAGTGCATTGCCACACAAATGAACATTCCTTAACCAATATATTACCTCTAATAAAAATTCTCTCTCATTTTATATCTATATGAAATATCCAGGAGATACTACATTCATAGATGATGGGACATTTGGCTGTAAACATGAACGGATTAAACAGCTATTAAAATCCATTCTGTAAAGATAAAATAAAAATTAACAACTACATACCTATAAAGGATACAAAATTTAAAGTACATATTTCATAAAATTAGAATCTTATGCCTCACAAAAACTTCCACTACCCAGGTGCTAAAAAGTCAGCTAACTATAGTTATAAATGGAGTCAAACTAATCTTCAGATTGATGATGATGATTACCACTCAGAATTCAGTGAAAATTTGTTAGCAACAACCTGAATAAAAACCATAATGCTACATTTTTAGGAAATCTGTACCTTTCAATCATAGGCTTTAACAGCAGTTCACGTTTTTACTGATTTTAAGGATAAAAAATCCAGCAAACCCAAAAATCCCGCTGAGATACCAGTATATTACACGTTATATTTAAGTTCTGTCAAAGGAACAGTGGTGAATTTCACAGTAATTGCAGTAAATAAAAATTACTCTGAACCAGGATTTGAACCATTGATCTTTGGCTTTCTGGGCCACCATGCAGACCACCACGCTATCCAGCTTTTTTGTTTCCCGTGTCAATTCAACGAGGTTCAGTAGATTAAATTACAACTATTTTTATGGATTACAGGCTGAATTCTGTAAATATATACCATTAAAATGCAGCCAGAAACATTTTGCAATAGAAACTTAATACCAGATCAAAATTACCACTAGCATAATACAAAGAAGTTTTCTTCAACACCACAATAATGTATCATTGGCACCAATCTCCAAAGGTTCTGTCTCTCTACTCCGAATGATCTCAGTCATGTTAATTCTTTCGTATAAGCCAACTATTAGGAAGTAATATATTATTAAGGAAGCAATAGAGATCTGCCCCAATCCCAAAAATTTCAATCGGGACACCGGCTTTCATCTTAGCAATACATGGAGACCTGTATTCAGCTGTATAAAAAACATAAGGGAAGAACATATAGGATTTCAAAAGACCGACAGCCAATCAGACGACACTTGAGCTGTATTGTTGTACTCGGTAAACGGTTGTATTTGTTCAGTGTAAAATTGGACTTCCCAAGAATAACAGGGCCTTGAAGATGGGAGACAAGTGGTCCTTCAAAACGTCAGCTTATATGAAAGAATTAACCTGGCTGAGAACCCAAGAAGAATTCATCAATGGTAAACCATTAATTTCCCTTTGAGTCACCGAGTGCTTTCTCAAATAAGCAGAAGGGAACCAAGGTTGTGAAAATATTTAGCAGCAAGTAACCAAAATTTTGAGACAGGATTCCAAAGGACCATGATTTGTAAATATATACTGAAACAACTTTTTATTTTAAAAAACCTTTTTTTCATCCCTTGGTATTCTTTAAGACCCTGTGACGAAGCATTCACACCGTGGCGACAAGTAGTGTAGACACTAAGTGGCATATTTTCTTATTGCCACATCAACAAAACTTGAAAAGTTAATTTCAAATTCTAGTGTAGTTGCAATTGAGTTACAATACCAACAAATTATTTGTATTAGCCATATATAAATGTATTAATTTAAGTGTTATTAAAGAGTTTTTCATAAATAAAACTACTTCATACCATATATGTATAAAGTGTGTAATTTCAACTACCAAATCTCAAAAAATAGCTAACGGAGAAATTATGTATGTTATAGTGGTGGGGGAAGGAGGGAGAGAGGGGGATAAGGGAAGGGGAGCAGCAAACTGATCTTTGCCCCCCCTGACAACACTCAGTTCTGGCCCTGAATGAGACTGTCACTACTGAGCATGTCTTTTAAGACATTGAGCCTCCCTTGACTTCATGGGATCTCTCTCTTTCGTGGAAGGAAGATGGGATATAAGTGCCTCGCCAGCCGAGCGGAGGTGAATGTGCAAGGCCCACAGCAACCTCCATGAATATTGCCGGTTTGCCTCCATGAATATTGCCTCCACTGATTACATTTTACAAAATTGTCACGGGTCTATGGTCATGAAATACAAGGACAAAGTGCACTAAACTCAACATCCTTACACAACAGGAACTAGATTAAGTAGGCAATGCATATGTGTAAAACAAGAGGACAGAAATGTAACATCAATTAATATTTACTTTCAGACAGCTCAGTACAGAAGAATTCTTTTTCAGGCAGTACTAATAGATTTAAATTGTCTCTCATGAGAAAATCCTAATAGTATGCAAGGATTTAATTTTATAACGTTTAAAATGCATAGCTTGATGACAACTGGCTGAGAAGAATAACATATTAACACAGACTTTTGGCAAATAAACTTAACAGCTGTTTCATTTTATCTTTAAGGCCACAATTTAATGAAGGACAGGATATGATATACAAGAGTACAGCCTAGGGGTGTTAATATTATTCAAATGTTACTTGACCATAGAACGTTTATTATTAAATAAGCTGAGTATCATTTCCAATTTCTGGCGCAACAAATTATTATTATAGTATTCCACCGATTAAGGTAGGTTTCCATGGAGTATTCAAGAAGTGATCTGGGAGCCTCCCTGTCCTTCCAGCACTGCCTTCTTCAATTCACTGTAAGGCCTACTCCATTTCAATCTATCTAAAAATCCTATTATTTTCCTACCCCTCCCTCGTTTCCCTAACATTCTACCCTCTAACACCATTTTCAACATCCCCTCCCTGCTAAGTACTACCTCCATCCATACCTTCTGTCTCCACCGTATCTCATCTTTAAGCTGCCTCTCCTTGCCAACCATATCCAGCACTTCGTCGTTCCTTTTCCTCTCCATCCATTTCACCCTCTCTATTCTTCTCCATACCCACATCTCGAATGCCTCCAATCTTCTCTTGTCTTCTTCCCTCAGTGTCCACGTTTCCACCCCGTAGAGAGCTACGCCCCAGATCAAAATTTTCACAAACCTTTTCTCTAAACTCTTACATAACGATCCTCTCAGAAGCTCCTTCCTGTTCATGAACGCCTCCTTTGCTAGTGCAATTCACTTCCTGATGTCCTTGCTACTGTGTCTGTTTTCCTCTAATGTGCTGCCCAAATATGTAGTTAAATTGCTCAACCTGCTCAAGTTTTTCCCCACCTACTTTTATCTTGACTCTCACATTCCTCGCTTGCGATACTTTACAAAACCGCATTACCTTAGTCTTCTTGTGATTAATCCTCATCCCATACTCCTCGCACCGCTCGTCTAATGCATCCACTAGAGCCTGTATTCCCCTTGCTGACTGGCTAATCAGCCCCTTATCAGCCGCGAACCTTAACGATTTAAACATCATTCCTCCCACTATCACTCCAGCTTCCAACTCGTCCCACGCTTCTCTTACCATCTCAGCGTATACGTTAAAAAAGCAGCGGTGATAGAGGACAGCCTTGCCTCACACCTCGGCCAATGCTTGCCCACCCAGATTCTCTGTCTACTTCCCTCACTTGCGCAGTCTGGGTCGTATAGAGATTACGTATCAGTCATCTATCCCTCCAATCTACACCTATTCTCTTGAGAATATCCATGAACTTTACCCAGTTCACCCTATCAAACGCTTTTCCAAAATCCACGAAACAGGCATATACGTCCTGGTCATATTCTAGGTTCCTCTCCATGAGGGACCTCATTATTACTATTGCATCATGAGTTGACTTTCCTTTTCTGAAACCAAACTGGTCTTTGCACAAATACTCGTTTGCCTTGACCTCCATTCGTCTGTTCAGTATCCTCAGTACCACTTTTGCCACATGCGATGTTAGGCTGACAGTCCTATAATCTCCGCATTCCACAGCTTTCTTCTTTTTGGGAAGGAGAATTAAAACCGTCTTCACCAAATCCTCCAGCCAACATCCCTCCTCATAGATCCTGCGCACTAGTGCGAAAAACCTTTTCTTACCTTCCTTCCCTAGATTCTTCAGAAGCTCACACGGTATATTGTCCACGCCTACTGCTTTCCTAGCCTTCATATCACGGAGTGCTCTCTCTATTTCCGAATCTAATATCTCCAGCCCAAGATTGTCCTCCTCCACTGCACTTTCCTCCTCTAGAGTCAATCTCTCTGGCCTGTTCATTCCGTCATACAGGTCCTCCACGTATTCCTTCCATCTACTCTGTACCTCTTCTCGCTCATATATATATATGAAATATCCCTATATATGGGTGACCCTACCAGGAATAATTTAGAATTAATCCCACCAGTGTAGCTCTAGGGGTCCTAGGAACGCGCAAGCCTGTCCACCGCGACAAGGCTGTAGCCCAAGGGAACATGGCGCAACGAATATCCCATGAAAAATAAGGCATGCAAAAATACACAACTACCTTTCACATCCATCAACTAGGACATTAATTATGTATAAACCACGTCATCCCACACTGAAATAAGTCTAAAACATTTACCTCAACTCCGTGATGAATGTTCCCAATTCGCCACTTCTTTTACACTTCTCTAAAGACTCTCTAGCAAAATCTGTCACAAGCCAGTCTGAGCCAACCATTGGAACCCCCATTTCTGCAGCAAACTTATTTGCTCCAGGTCCTGCTAGCATTACATGAGGTGTATTTTCCATCACCAAACGAGCGAGAGATATTGGATGGGATATATTTTTCACTGCAGCAACACTTCCTGGATAAAGAGGAACCTTTCATTAATTCGGAAATTCCAGTAACTTTAGTTTCCAAAAATACTGTCAATTTCATGACATTAAAAGGAATGGACTAGAATTGAAACTTAGTGAACCGATAAAGAGGTTCCCCACCCCTTTGCGAAAATAAAATGCACAAATTGTGTATATTCCAACCTATTTTCATATTTTTTCCTTCCATGATGATGGCGTCCATTTCAACCTCTCCGTCCAAATTCAAAACAGACCCACGGCCTTAAAATGAAAGAAAATTCAATATATTAAAGCTGAACATAATGGACATTTATAGAATGTAATTAAGGTATTAGGTACCAGCATTAAACGCCTCATCATCTTCCATTATTTTCACAGCTATTTCTACGGCATCGATTACTGATTTGTTTGGATCTATTAGAACTCG
This sequence comes from Ischnura elegans, assembly GCF_921293095.1. NCBI lineage: Eukaryota > Metazoa > Arthropoda > Insecta > Odonata > Coenagrionidae > Ischnura > Ischnura elegans. The sequence goes on along the minus strand of NC_060252.1, from coordinate 55,857,042 downwards.
ATATCCTTCCCTGGCGGCCTCCTTAACTCCATTTAATTTAGGCTGCACACGATCTTCGGATATATCACCAGCTCCTCCATGAACAAGTATTATGCTTCGCCCCATATTCTGCACAATGAAATGCGTCCTTTATTAGCTCCAGTAATTAACTTGCGCATAAATGAGACAAAAACTTCGAGAAGTTAGGATATATATGTTTAACATCGGTAAACAAACATAAATGTCAACATCACCCACAATCAAAAGAATTTGATTCGTCCGACGACAAACCTTATCGCAATCAGAAGATCCCGATAGATTAAACAAGATAAGCACAAAAACATTAAAAAATGTTGAAATGACATCCATTTCCCGAAACATTTTTACTTTGACGCATTATTTTAAATGTAAATATATATGAAAACCCGTGCGTATTGAAATTCCTGGTCCTTTTTCAAAGGAATGCCGAAAATCAAAAAAACATCAACAGATCTGCTATCTTTTGGACAACGAGAGAACTACATGAAGAAACAGCAAGCGCCTCGCCCCCCTCTCGCAATGCAAGCCGCACAGCTGTTTACCGCGTTTGCCAGCTGTTTGGTGTTTACAGCGCAGTGCGTTAATTCTGCGTAGAAGGAAGGAGGGTGATTCATTAGTCAAGGGCAGGGTGATTTTGATGTGTACCTATTTTTATTTCATTTTTCCACTTCGGTGGCTACATGCTGTAGGGTAAATGAGGTGAAAGTTTTCAGTGTGTAGTGTAGTTTTCTTTTCCCCAAGCAATATTCTATGAAATAGCATCATAGGAAATATATCAGTATGCGTAGTTGTAAACACTTAGTGGACGTTAAAGTTGTCCTTTGTTTTGCATTTATTTTCGCACAATCATCATGTTCTCGAAAAGAGAGTTCGATCGAAATTTTTACACCTCCTGCCTCGGAGTTTCCTCCTGTGGGTATTTAAGTCATAATTATTTAATTAATATGATTTTGAAATGAGCATTCAACCACTGTGTCTTTTGTTACTTACAGTTCAACGGCTGTGTGACCACTGCTCAAAGAGCACCCTTACGGTACAATAATTTTTATATATTACTGCCCAATGGATGAATGCATGTTACTTTTTAAACATTGTTTGTTTATTAATCCATTTAGGGGTGAAATCTCCATGTATAAAATTGATCTCGACGTGCCTCCCAGGAAAAGATGGACTGCCTTGTTGAATGACTACAGGAAAGAGGTACTGTGATCGTTTTACTGCTCTTACCAGTCCGTTACCTTTATTTTTTCGCTCACTGGAAAATGGGAAGGACATAACTTATGAAAGACATGTCTGTTGATGCCTTGAAACTTACTGTAATTGTATCATATCGTTCATTTCATCAGGAGTTTTCTCTCTAATAAATTGTTTTGGTTGCCAATTTTCCTAGAGTGTCGGTAATAACTGGCTATTCAGTAGGCACATCTGCTTTGGACTGTCAGTGTCAATATGTAGTCTATGCTTCCCCAATTTGATTTGTAGCCGATGGAGGCACTGCCAGCTTCATAGTTTTTACTTCTTGTAGTGAGTACCTGACCACCCTGACCACATAGGAAGTAGGTATACCAGACAAAATGCTTTGTGCTTCATATAAAACTTTGAATTATTCAATTTTATTGCTGTTTTTTTTCTAATGTTTAATTCATAATCTTTTTAAATGTGAATTTTTTCTTTTTGAAATTAACGTTGATGAAGTCCTATGATTATGTTACAGTCGGCAATAATGTTATTTAATCATTTATTTTTTTCTGGAAACTTGCAAACCTAGGTCTTGGATCTGATTGGTACTATTAAGGACGAATTTGTTGGAATTTTTGGAGAAAGTTTCTATCATCTTTGTGATAAATATTTTCCTGATTTGGCAAAAACATTACCCGAGGACTACTATGAAGAATTACTTGGAATTGCTGAAGAATTGGATCTCCATTTGAGTGATGTCACTCTTTATAATGTTTTTTACGAATTATTTTCTGTGTGTACCTCAATAGTTATTGAATCTCCTTCTGGAGAAATATATCATGGAAGAAATCTTGATTTTGGTTTATTTATGGGGTGAGTTTTTGGCTATCTATTCATGGGCGTACCCAGCTAGGGGCAGCTGCCCCCCCCAGAAGCAAAAACCGCAAAAGTCTCTAAGAAAAATCAGCAGTGAATTGAAACGAAAGTTTTCAACAAATTTTCTTTAAACCCACGAAAAATGATATATATTAATATAAGATACATAACTGAAATAAAACTTAATTTTTCAAGGAAATAATCTCGCAAATCCCATGGCTTGCCCCCCCCCCCCCCTAATTATGATCCTGGGTACGCCCTTGTATCTATTAGTAGTTATTGTTTATGGAAAGGTGTCAGTGACCTTAATTCTCTTGTTGGGTTATCTTCTCAGGTGGAATATACAGAATAAGACTTGGATTGCCCCAGAATTACTCAGAAAACTTACTGTGATATTGGAATTCCATAAAAAGGGGCATGTGATTTACAAAGCTGTGAATTTTGTCGGATATACCGGCATTCTTACTGGAGTAAAGCAAGTGAGTACCATAATTCCCGCTAGATTGAAATGGTGTTAGCACATCATAAGATAGAGGGGACGTGGGTTGTGAATACATCACGAGAAGAGGGGAAATTTTAGCAGCTGCCTTGGAGCTGAAAACATTTATAAATTGTGAAAATAATTGACGTTCTATCATTATCATGCTACACTCCATTCTTTCTAGTTCACAATGATCTGTTTTATTTAATTTTATTGTTATTTTTAGGAGATTCAGTCTGTCATAATTTTACAAAACTGTAAGAATGTGCAATATTAATGCTTTTCTTTGGCTAGGGCTTTTGTCTGAAGACTAGTCTTCTCAAATAAAATGTTACGACTTGCCAAAGACTGGCTTTTCTCACATGAAATAATTCAGCATTTATTTCTTTAAAACACTCATGTATTATTTACTGCATGATTATTTTCTTTTATTGGCATACATTTTTGTTATTTGATGGTGGCTCCTTCCTATGACGATGGAGACCACCTAAAACTCCTTCTATTTGCTGTCTTTGTTATTTAGCTGTAAAATCAAAATGTAGGAGTAAATAATATTATTAGGATGGTATATTCAGAGGGCTATCTCCATATGTCGACACTCAAGACTGTATCTGAAGATGTGGCCAGCACAGGCCGCAAAACGTCATCTTGAAAAAAATACTACACACATTTTGCTTTCCTCTCAAGGCATCAGTGTTTGAATTCATGATGCTTGGTGTTATTAATTCAAGCGTCAAAGAGTTGTTTGCATCCACCATTGTTAGCTCTATAATGTTACAACTATCCTTCATTCTTTCAATAGGGTGGTTTCCTATTATTTTTTTATTGCCTAAATCGAAAGATTATTACTCCTGGAGTACGTATTTCACGCTTTTAGATTTTTAAATGACGATATCTATTTTTCGCGATTAAATGAAAAGTGAAAAATTTCAAGCGCGCAAAAACGCGACGCGTAAGTAGGAAAGTCCGTGCGACGCATTTCTGGTTCCCCCTCTCTCCTTGTGAAGTGACCTTGATCGAGGCTCTGAGCGCTGATAGGACGCAGGATGCTAACGGGTAGCTGAGTACCTTCCTGTCTGGTAGCGCATGGCTTAAAAAAGGTTTATTAATACCTTATCAAGCGAAGAAAACTTTCCGACCTTAGCCAGTTTTAATAGGTGATTATTAAGACATGTTTCCCTGAGCTCTGTGCCTCATGCATGCATTGGTAGCCTCTGACGATGCATAACTCCTATCCTCTCGTGTAGAAACTAGGTCCCTGTGACGTCACGTGGAGTGGAATCGCATGGGCGCCAATCTGGCCTTTCTCAAATGAGGATAAAATTTGACCCTTGCCATTCGTCTAAACCGGTATTTCAAAAACCAAATAATTTGTGTATTATGAATACACTAATGGTGGGTAACGAATCGCCATCAATGCCTTTTGTTTTCTTTGATGAAGGAAACTACCCTATTAATACCTACGTACTGAGAGGCACTTAAGGATAAAAAATTTTGCAAGTTCATTCCACATTGTTTTTCCATGTCAAAATAACTTTAACTCCCACACTCTAGAATATATTAGTTGCACGTATACCTTTTCTGTGGCCCTAGGCTCCCATCTGTGTTTGAGGTAAAGTTGAAGAAGTGGTCGGCGAAAACTCAGCACTCAATGGAAAAAAGTTTTCTAATGATGAATAATTTTTTTGGGATGATTTTGGGGAGTTCAAAGCATTTCTTAATTTTTTTAACTATAATCTTTTTCCGTTTAAGTAGCTTTTAAGTTTTTTTTTGCATTTTTTGTTTGGCTTTTTGCACCAATTTCAATAATGGCTGAAAAAATGAAAATTACAGAGGAAATGAGTGCAAGTTTTCTTTCTTTCCATTCTTATGCAGCAAAATACATCCATTTATAATTTTAATGTTAATTTTATCATAAATTGTTTTATTTTCAGACTTTGTTACTTGTGTATAATGTGTTTTCATTGTAATAAATTACTCTTACGTGCGTTATTTATGATCTTTAATTTTTAATCATCCAGGATGCATTCTCTCTGACCATTAATGAGCGGTTTCGGCTGAATGGGGGATTTGTAGGAATTACGGAATGGATTATTGGTCTCCGCAAGGAGAAATGGCTTGGGTTACTCACTCGTGAAGTCATGGAGTATGCAGATACATATACGACTGCTCAGCATTTATTGTCAACTCCTAAACTTGTTGCTCCTGTGTACTTCATTCTGGCTGGGACAAAGCCTGGAGAGGTAAGTATGCTTCAAGCATTTATCATATACATACTTGGTCTCATGGTGAAGGTTTTAGTTCAGGTATCAGTGATTAAAAAAAGAGTTAAAATCATTATTGCTTTTTATTCTTGAACTTAACTGAATTGAAAAATATTTGCTAGGGGAGTGTCATAACAAGAGGACGAGATAGTAGTGACATCTGGCCATTAGGAGGAGAAAATCAACGAAATGCTTCATGGTACCTAGTCCAAACTAATTCGGACCATTGGAAAAAACCACCATTTTTTGACAATCGTCGGGATCCAGCCGAATACTGCCTAGAAAAGATTGGGCACAAACATCCAGAGAAAACACTGCAGAGTGTTCTTTCCACTCGTCCCGTCTTAAATAAGGTAAAAGTCCACTTTCTCTAACAATAGACGAACGTAGGATCTAGTATTAGTTATCACATTTGAATCTGCAACATGTTCTAGGTCATTCACTATGCTGTATGCTTTTTTCTTCTGTGGATTTATTCTTGGTAGAAAATTATTTCAGACAATAATGCCTCCATAATCTTGTGTAGTAGCATTAGAGCATAGTGATCTTCGGATACAACTTGTAGGTAATTCACTTTTGCTAATTGTCTCATTTTCTTGCCAATATAGCTCACAGTTTACAGTGCCATAATGCAAGCAGCCAGTGGAAATCTTAATGTTTGGCTACAGGATTGTGCTGATCCCTGCTGGCCATGGTAGTCATTTAAATATTAAAAGGAAATTTACAATGACTCAACCGAAAGGTATTAGTCAACACTTTTTTATAAATTGACACAATATATTTTGTTTAAACTTTTCTACATTCATCCAAATAAAGAAAATAAAATTGACAACATGTTTGTATTGAATTGAATCTCTTCAAAGCATCGAGTATTTTACTGGAGTATTAAAGAATCTAGCTTTTATCGGCCCACAGTGTAATCATATCCCTTGACCAATTTTATTAGTTTTACAAAAAATGGTCCTGTTTGTGAACAGAACTATATATAAACATTTAATTTTAAGTACATGCCAAGGTAAGCTACCAGCCTCTTTTCCACAGGAAAACATGCTGTTACAAATAGGCATTTATCACCCTGATGCACTACACACATGGTTTATAGGTTTCATTATGACATTTCATCATTAACATACTCACACAATAATCCACTCCCGACAAAATTATGTATCTATAATTAATTTTCATGATAAAATATCAAATGCAAGCACATTTTGTTGAATGATTGTTTATGGTAATTTGCTTGACTTGTTCGTTTCACCCGTCTCTTATAAATATACAAAAAAAGTCATTCATGAGATGGCTAATGCTTTTTTTAAGGTGGTAGAAATGCTAGGATTCCATTGGTAAGAAAATTGTCCTCCTAGAGGATAAACCATTGTTTTCAGTTTTCTTTTTTATAACCATTCATGTGCACGGCCCTAGATTTCACCTTCTTAGATGGACTTCCATAAAGAACTTGCTTTCCCTGGAAATAGTAAATAAGTACTATGAAAATTACATGCTTAAGTATGTTGTAAGGAAAGATAAATTAATAGGTAAAATTTATGGTCTCTTATATAAATTATTAGTAGCAGAGATTTTGATTCCAAAATGAAAGAAAACTTAGCACTCCGTGAGTAGTATTCCATTAAGAGTAATGTAAGATTATTTTAAATTATAACTGTTCTTCATTTCCCTCAAGTGATTTCAAAGTATAGTAATAATTTCTCATTAAACATGATTTTTTCATGAAAAACGTACAAAATCATGCAAAAAATCCACAGAGGGAAAATCTCAGTCAAGGCGAATGATTTTGTTGACCAGACATAACTATAACATAGGATATATGTACTACATACTATTCATTTTGTATTCCTTTCATATACATAATTGATGAGTCAAAGTAATGCTGGCATCTATTACCTTTCATCTACACTTTTAATTTTTATACACTCTTGATCATCAAGCTGATTAAAGAAAATGCCTCGGAAAATGAAAAATTATGCCTTAAAGGATAAGGCAAGGAATATCTTTTCCACAATTTTGTGGTGTTTGCCTTCCATTAAAAACTGCTTACAGACTTGCACGAACATTTTTTAAGGAAAAAAATTTAATTCTGACACCCATTTTTGTTGATATCAAGGATTTCAATTGTTTTGATATCATTTGTAATTACATGCATCACTCATTTATCATTACTGTCTGTCACAATATGTAAGTTTCTTAGATTACAAGAATGAATAGGAAGCATCTTTTTACAGAAATACTCAAAATGATCCCAATAAGGAGCTCATTTTTTTCTCTATCAGTGTTATATTCTACTTACTTTTTCAACATATGCTTTGGCATAGAAGTTTCCGAACAAGACGATGAATGATACCATGTATATGACTAGAGCATATTGCATCCATAATGGGAAGTCACATCCATTTTTAATGCCATTAACACCAAGAATTAAGGCAGTGGTAAACTGGACCTGAAATTTAAATCATAAATGTTAATATTTCATTTTTGACTGATAGATGCCTTAATAACTTTTATGCTTAGTCAATAATTGCATTGTGGTAAATTAATATTTATTTTCATTTTTATTATCATATATGCATTACACTGAAGCAGTATTTCAACATACCAGCTGCAAAATGGTCAAATACTTCTTCCACCACAAATATTTGGATACATTTGGTCCAAATGTTGAAAGGCCATAGTAAGTGTACATCAAAACATGGATGAAGCTGTTTACCATAGCAGGTAAAAAGGCTGAAAATGAATTCATAATTATCATATCATAAGGAAATACATTCAGTTTTGAAAGTAAAAAAAGCAATATCATTAAATATTTTGGATTGCCTGTTAAGTTAGCATAATGGAAATTGGACAAGTGGAATTTTCCTGGAAAACCTTTTTTTTTTTTTTCAAGATTACTTCAAACATCATACTAAATACCAAATAGAATTGATGGCAAGAATCCTTTTGGGATAAGTATTTTGTTAAGTACGATTACTCATTATTACTCATGAGTCATTAACATTAAAAGGACCATGATAGGTGAGCTACATAGAAGAACCAAGTCCCATAATTTTGACAGATGTAATGTCTTTTAACTATTTACATTTTTTGGCTGTACCCATTTATTATATTATTTAATGTTACTCTTAGCTTCATTTTAAATCATACATGATTGATTTACGGCGAATAGTTTTTTTTCCGTTAAAAATTTTTAATTTAGCAGTGCCCTTCTTCACGGTACAGAAAAATCTATTTTATGTGAACATCGCCTAAAATAGATATAATAAAATGTATATGTATAAGCATAAATAAAGTTAACATAAAGAAGTAGCAACAAAGAGACTGGAACATAAACGCATGACAAAGTGGTGGCGTGGAGATGGAATGATGACCAAAAACAGAAAATCTCACTTCGACTGAGAATCCAACCCGATTTATTTTTCCTTCAACATCATTCCATACGTTTATATGTTTTGCAAACGAGGGTTTTATGGAGTGGAAAAAAGACTGCAAAACAGGCAGCATGTGGACACAGGAAAAAGAAATTAAAATTACTTACTTGATCCACTTGGCACCCATTTGATTCCTATCCACCACAAAGAAAACATCGTGGAGTGATGATAAACATGGAGAAAAGTTAACTGGTTTTCTTTTTTTCGTAAAATAAAGAAAAATGTATCACAGAATTCAAGCAGTTTTGAGAAATAGTACCACCAAACAGCATGTGTTATCTGAAAAGAGAATAGTGAGAGTTAATAAAACTACATGAAATAATTAATAAATAATTTATATTAATAATAATCAAGAAGTTAGTATTTCACACCAAAATAGTGCAAGTAATTTACTATTAATATTTTGCACTTCAAGATAGTACATACTTTACAGTGATTTCCCTCAAGGTAAAGGCAACCATGCACTTCCAACGTAAAAATATTTAAGGGCCATAAAATCTCATGATATTGCAAGTTTGCTATGAAATAATAAAAAGCCAAAGCGAAAAATAGATTTGATTTGCGGAAATGTGTGCAATATTTTATGGTATTGAAGAATTTCTTACAATGTAATTATGTACTTACAACCACTGGTATTATCACTTATTAAAATAAAAAAAACTTCTAGTGCATGCTATGCCATATACATTGCCCCAGAAAAGTTCATCTGCAAGTCTCACAAGAGATCAAAAGGTGTAAAGTGGTTTTATGTGACAGTATATTTATGTATTAAAAATCAAGTAATGTTTAAATATTGGTAAAAATTGGTGACATTTTATTCAACTGACTGGCATTAAATATATGTATTGTTAAAAACTCTCAAGTGCCTTTGGTAACATTGGAAATGATCAAAACATTTCGTACTTCCTTTTCCTGTCATTTTGGTTAACAGTGGAGTTGACTCAGTGTTATTTTTGTGATGATGGCCACATCTTATTCAAATCCTCATTAAGTAAGTTCATTTTCTTTCATAGGAGCATGTTATCCTTACCCGTATCTCATCAGGATGCATGATTTGTGTTATCGGCTGGCATACATAGCTGTATCGTAGTCTTGTTGAGGCAATGAGTAGCTGAAAAAAGTTTTAACAAAATTTTAATGAATTTGGAGAAACTCCATTAGCTCAAATTCATTTGCCATTGAATAATATCCTTTACCTCTATGCAGATGTATAAGTTTAGTGCTGCCATTGATAAATTATAAGGAACAAGTGCAAATGTTAATTTGAAAGGTTTCCTCTTTTTCATGAGCTTGGGGCCAATCCAAACAATGAACAAGTACACTGCAGTGTAAAGTAGCGTGGGCAGTGGGGAATCCACTAGTAGCCATCCTTTTGTTCTCACATCTGAAAAATTAATCATATTAACAATCTTACCTAAAATTCTGTTGTAAATCAAAACAAAGCGTTAACTACAAAGTTTTTTTTACCTGCCAAAGACAGCGTCCATAGATAATAGTTGTACAGGCCATATACAGTTTCCTGTGTGGAGTTGATGACACTTGCAGACATACTGATTCCTTTACTGAATATATCTGTGAGATACGGATTCATGATTTATAAGTTTGTGTTAACAGTTAAACATTAAATTTCCTTTTCCAATGGTGTTAATTTCTTTCAGTTAGCCTCTCTCTCTAAATTACAACAATGCATATTTCCATTTCTCCAGAAGTAGATTAGTTAGTAGGTTATAGCTCCAAAAACAGAAAAGTGCCGAAGTCTGAAAATCCAAGGTGAAAATTGAACCTTTAGATGAAATCAGATCTTGTTTGAAATTGTGCATTTTCCAACCAAGGATAATTAAGTAAAAAGCAGTGGTAATACCAGAATACTAGAAGAAAGCAATTATAGTAGAGGTAATCGCTCTAGTAGCAATAAACTATTTCCATGCATTTCCTGAGGAAATTACGTAGCGTGACGCCAGAACCCAATTTTGCAAAATGCGAATATACGTACTATATATTACATGTGTTGTACTGATATTAATGAATAATTGTATTGATTGTTTAAAATTAATCCATCTTTATAAATTATGAGTGAATTTTGGCAAAAAAAAGAGGACAGGTTAGGTATATGGGTGTTGTTTCAGGGGGCATGGATTGCGTGGCCCCCCTAACTTAAATGGTAATTTGTCCAAAAATTGTACATTTAAGGACATTGAAAACAAAAACATCAAAATTTTAAATAAATTTTAGTCTGCGGTATGACTTAAACTGTTTTCAGAGGCTAATTTAAACAAATTTTCCAGGAACACTAAGGGACAATGGAATATCCCTTATTTCAAACCCCCAGTAGGTTTGTTTCCCCTCCGACATAAAACTCTAAACTTCACCCATGGTTAGGTATCCGTTTAGGCATAGGGTAAGTATATACTTACTCTATGGTTTAGATGACAGTGATGAAGGGAAAGTGATCATAATTTTCAAGAGGTTATTGTTTTCTAGAAGAATTCTGGTTAACTGTCAACCCATTATGACCCATGTTGCTTCTAGGTAACATCAAAAATGTATAAATTTTCAGCTCTATTTTGGAAAAATCTACACAACTTGTTATTGGTTTGGTAAAGTTTCATGGCGAAATATTAAGCTGCCTCGATGATTAGGACTAAGTAGAAAATGTTCACTTTTTCAAAATGAGAAATCTTTAAATTTGATTTTTACCAGAAGCAATTCTGGGTTAGAAAGGTTTAATGAAAGAATCAAGCAATCCGTAGTGCATTTGAAAATTATAACCCTAATTATGTGTAATTTTGTGATTCATCCTTCATTAATGTTCTATTGCAATGATAATGATATTTTTAATGGACGCGTTTATACCCGTAAATAACATTACATATTATGGTTTACGTGACAGCTGAGCGGTTACTGAGGCTGACGGAAACGGTGTTCGAGTGTGACCCCAAATTCATGCATTCCGGGAAGGTAGGTAATGGAAGGAAGACAAAGAGAACTATAAAGGAGCAAGAAAGTGGGCCCAAGCGACCCAGTCCCCGTAAGGGGACTCCCATTCTCTCATTGACCTTCTCCCCAACCCCCGGCACCTTCTCCATTACGCGCGTATTATTTTTGTGCTCAAAGCCACCAACAAACTGTTAAACCTGCGATTTTCCCGTTTATAATTGCTCATCGAGTGATACGGCGAAAATTCCATGTGTTTCGCGGACTTTTTCAATCGATTTCGCGGTAGTGATGTACTCGAGAATCATAGCGTTCGCCTCGAGGAGTAAAACGCGACCCGGATTCGAGATCACGGGGCCAAGCAATTTGTTGATTGCGTTCACAGTGACATGAACAGGTGGTCTACCGGAACAGGTGGCTTCTGGAAGTTGTGTCTTTAAGTTACAGAGGTTGGTTCCGATTTAACTTCACGTAGTGGGCGCAGAAGGTGGAAAACGTGCATGGGTACAGGATGCAATTTTTTTTTTCAAATAAATATATCAGCACGAACCAAAAATGCTCATACATTGGTGAGATACTAATACCATTTAATAACGATATGTATATCTAATTCCTCGAGGTTGTGAAGGGTGGTGGTATCTGGGTTCTGATTGTTGGGTGGGAGGGTTTCGATCCCTGGTTATCGGAAATGCGGTGCTCATGCAGAAAGGGTGAAGCCAAGTCCAAACAAATTATTTCTCACTCACCAAATTATATCAAGCTCTCATGAAAAGGGACGTAACATCCACGGCGGGCCTGTAGGGAAGAAGAAAAACATTCATTAGCATCTCGTCGAAAGATATAAACAAGCTGACTCACCAGCTAGTTTCCACTCGTAAAATCTCGCGGTCAAATGGGTTTGAGGAACGTTTCTGCGCGAAGTAATACGTGGATGGGGAAAATAGCGTCGGGTTCACTTAAGAAAACAAACCAGAAGCCTCCAGAGTCCAAGGGGCTTCAATTATTGGGCGGCTTCTCAGCTCTCCCCTTTCTTCAAGCTATCCCGCTGAGCAATCAAGTCCATGCGTCCGAGAGATGGATTGCTCATTGAGGTGAGTATTTAACGGTTTATCTCCGACGAATATCCTAGGCTACAGCGTTCACCACACCATCTCAAAGCTTACTTTCGACGGAGAGCTGACTTATAATCGTGGGGGTCAATGGCGCCATGAATCACTGGACTGATCCCCGCCCCGCCTACTGGTCGCACACATGGAGCGGAAATCGATACCGTCCCATGAGCCAAGCGTCGCGACGCCCTGTCTGCCCGGACGCTCGGCGCCATATTCAAAGAGTTCCGAAAATGCATTACTTCGGGTAAAACATTTACTTTTACCCTGATCGCATTATCGATTGATTATCGTCACCAAACCGTTGCTGATTTCAGACGTAAGTTATTCTTTTCACACTTATTCCAAAAATATTTCGGAGATTGATTTATTATTTACGCCACAGTGTTCATCCCCTATTAGAGAACCATGTAGAGTAAAAACTTGTGCTGAATGAGTTTAAATTGGAAACAATGAGGTAAAGAAGAATCATGCATGATTTACTCTTTATGCATGATGTAATTAATAAAGCTAGTTGCATGGAATTGGCTGGAAAATTGAACTTTTTAGTCCCATCAAAAAAGTAAGGCTAAAAAGTACATTCTAAGAAGTGTAAATACAAATTATTGTATGAATGCACCTATCAATATAATACGTATCTCATTCAATGGACTTTCAAGCGAATTAAATATAAACTTACATAAAAGAAATGTTTCGGGGACAGATATCGTCGATGTTAGCGACGTTATAAATTTTTGCAGAATTATTTTATGTGGCACACAGCTGACCTTGACTGTTTTGCTATAATATATTAAGTTCTTTTAGTATTATGATTGTGCCTAATTATGATTAATTGTGAAAATAGTTCACCTTATTATTGTGTTTTCTTGCTAAGTGAAATTAAATTATTCAATTAAACTAATAATACAGTAACTTTTTTATTTTCCAAATGTTTATGATTACCAGAAATCTACCCGTTTCAACGCGTCAAGCGCCATTTTCAAAAGGCAAATACTTTAAGTAAAACTCGTCGCCTTTTCAGCTATATTAATTTCCTATGAACTTATAATAGCCTTTGAAATGTGATGCGTGCTCTTAAATCTTTTAAAAATCGCACTTGATGCATTGAAAGCGGTCGTAGTCAAGTAAATATAAAAGTGAGGAAAAGATAATGCTGAATATCCCTACTGGTTGAAAGCGCTACGGAGTGAATTAATTGTGTAAAGCTTGGTTCAAAGCTTGGGGTACTTCGATGAAGTTTTGCACGGGTAATAAATGTGATACGATCTTAAAAGGTATTTCGAGTAGATATACCAATTCCTGGAAGAAGATATTTATTTTCAGCCACACCCATTTCCAGCCAATAAAATTTGAAAAAAATGAAGTTGCGATTGCTAAAAATTATTTTCTGCGTAGGTGCTAGAAGCATCTCATTAAACTCGAGCAAGCACCCTGGATTACAAAATCACCAACTCCATCAGCTCCTACAGAAAATGATCAGTTTTTTCGAAAGCTGATCGGGTTTTATCCCTCACTTCCATCACTCAGGATACGCGAAGCTCATTAAAATAATTTACGCAGAAGCATTTTTAGATGCAGGATGTTTCAGTAAGGAAACTTGATTTCTCTTTTTAGCTCTTTTAATTTCCTTTGAACTTAACTGGAGCTTTCCCTTAAAAGCAAGTCTTCTCCTTCATCGCGATCAATCCTTAAAAAACGCTTTTTCCCTTATTACTCCACCAGATCATCCGAATGGCTCTAGGTATCCCCCCAATCAATCGAATCTGTCAGACTATTGAGCTATGCCAGTCGTTCTTGGGAAATCGTCCCTTCCCCCTCTCTCTCCAAAACGTAGTTTCAACAATAGCTGAATATTTAGGCAAAGATTTTTAGCTAGGTAGCTGTTTCTAAACAATGTTAACGCTCTGATTTTTTCCTTACCATAATAAATGTAAATTAATTCACTTTTCAAATGGCATATTTGTACAAAATATTGTTTCTGTACTAGGTTAGGAAATTGCCTTGTTTAGTCTCCTTTATGACTTTATCATTTCTTGTTTAGTTTGTATCACTTGATAAAAAATGGTCCGCTAAATACTGGAATAGTTGCACAATGTAAATGATTATTCTTTTAAATTTATAGAATCCTTATATGAGGCTAAGTAGCCTCCAAGTATGTATCAATATTTGTTAAAAATTCTGTATTGGGATTGCGAAATATTTTTTTTCTCTCTCTCTCTGTTCATACAAGAATAATTGTAGGTACATATAAGACGGAGAACCACGACCATAAGGGTTTATGCTGATAACTCATTACCAGAATAACATCCACGAATTCTGAGCGCACGATGCTGCGATGAGCGATCGAACGATGAGCGTCACTCCGTATATTGCGAAAGAATGGCGGTCGTTTTGTATAATATTAGAATGATAATAACCACGATCTGCGGCTTAACGTAAGCAGGCCCGTGCTGGACCCCTTCTTAGGGCGAAGGGCAGTCATTGCTAGAGGGCGCCAGCACAATGGAGGGAGAGGACAACCGGGTGTGCGTCTGGGGGTTATGGAATATAACAAATAAATTTTGAAATTTTAATCATTACCCTCTTGGAATCGAGTCTTACGAGATTGATTTATATTAATTTTAACAGGGGCGCAGCCAGGAATTAAGGGTGGGGGGGGGTTTAAGTGCAGCTAATACCGGGGTGTGTGGTGGTGTGGAGTACCCACCAGGATAAGCGGTAGGTGCGAGATTATTAAATGGCGCAATTTTAAGATAAACGATTCAAAATGGTGAGTTTTACGGCTTTCTGAGGGATATTTTATTAATCCTTACACATTTCTATTAGTACTATCAATCCAGTTAAGTAAAATGGATTAAACTTAAATATTTCTCTGAGCTCTGGGGGGGGGGGGGGGGTTTAACCCCAAACCCCCCCTCGCTGCGCCGCTGAATTTTAATAATTATTTTCTTTACTCAAGACGTTGTTAATTGTGCTGTTAAATGAGACATCATTGAAATCAAGTTAAGTGCTCAATGTTGGTATTCTGACTGCAAATTCTGTCAGTTTCGGATCAGGAGGGCGCAAAAGATTTTCACGCTGTTGGGCGCACGGGATACGTCCCGGCGGCCCAGCACGGGCCTGAACGTAAGACAGTGACGCTGAATAACAGCTAACAATAAGTATAATTATTTCATCAGAGGCAGAGAGAGAGTTACATACTAATATATTTATAGAGAACTTTAAAAACTTATCGCTATATATCTGAGATAATTATCCCAATGATCGGGTCATGAAATTTTATAACTATTTACAGTAAAATTCCTCTTCATTTACATAATATTTGCCGATATAGTAGTGAATAGGAGGTCATCTGAATGTTTAACTGAAAGAAGACTCTTATCGAATCCTTATGCCTGAGGTTTTATAGGACTGGTTATTGAGGTTTAATAGAGCACCCTAGGCTATCTTATGAATTTTCCATTCTGAACTCATGATTCAATGGTCACATCCTCGATTAAAACATACAAAGGTGGTTGATTGGACTGTTTTTAGACGTCCGAAGGTATTCCACGTTCAATTTGAGTTTTCGTGTCATTTGAAATGACGCGCGAAAGTAGGTATAATCATCCATCAAAAATGATGGGAGTTGGCAGAAGAATGGGACGTCAAGATGGGTGGGCAGAGGGTGACAGCTCCCTTCCTGATGAACGGAGATGAAAAGTACGAATCGAGGTCAGAGAAACGAGTGTACTATGAATCATCAAAAAATTATGATTATTACTTACGTCTTAAGGCCGAAGATGTTTCTGCGACCAAGGGTTAAAAAATTTAAGGATGAATCTTTATGCTCACAATGATACCTACGATTGTGCCAATAAAACTATGGTATGCCAAACAGTCTACCAGTGGAAAACAAGCAGTGAAATTCCTTTGTGTGGTTCTCAATGTTATCACTTATAATATCACAAGCTAGATCGCCAAAGAGAGAAATTATTCACTTCGAAACAGTATCTATCCGTATTATGTGTTCAAGGAAATAATATGACCTCAATTTATTTCATCTGATTACAGATTATAACACCTTAATCGCCTTAACAGATTGTAATAAAGCCAGATACGATAGTTCACAAATATATGTTCATAATGCAGTGGCGCAGCGAGGGGGGGGGTTTTGGGGGATAAACCCCTCCCCCCCCCCCCCCCCAGAGCTCAGAGAAATTTTTAAGTGTAATCCATTTTACTTCATTGGATTGATATTACTATTAGAATAGTGTAAGGATTAATAAGATATCCCTCAGAAAGCCGTAAAACTCACCATTTTGATCCGTTTATCTTAAAATTCCGCAATTTAATAATCTCGCACCTACCGCTTATCCTGGTGAGTATTCCATACCCCCACACACACCGGTATTAGTTGCACCTAAACCCCCCACCCCCCAGCCTAAATTCCTAGGTGCGCCCCTGTCACCATGAATCATCTCAAATAGATGATTTTTACTTACGTCCAAGGCCAAAGATATCTCAGCAACAAAGATTAAAAAATTGGAAAATTTTAAGAATGAATACCATTGTTGACAGAGATATTCATGTTTTATTTCACTTACTGATCGCGATTTTGATTACCTTTCTTGTAGTACTGAAATGATTCCTTTTAAAATAAGCAAAAGTTTGAAGCATCATTAATTATTTAGCCTTGCTAAATATGATCGGTTAATTTCAGCTCTCTTCCTTTTTTACGTCTCCACGGTCAATTTACTTCTTCTCTAGTATTATCTTAGCTATGTGAGTGAGTCACCTTCAATTTTCTCATGGAGCATCCGACCCACTCCGTTCTGTCAAATTTAATGTGCCTCAAATAACGGTATCCACAATGATCTTCTTGAGAGGACTCGATAGAGTTCAATTTTACAGAAAGCTGGTTTCGAAGTATTAACTTTAGTTTTTAAGGCATTAAGTTAATGTATGTACAATGGACCAAAGCTGCTATTATGAAAACTGTAGGGATTTCTTTTCATTAGACCAGTATTGCACAAGGAGCAACGTATAGAAAGCCGGTATGATTAATTTTCTTCGAGCTTACTACTATCTTATTCAGTGTATTTGCCTCATTATTCTAAACAAGATAGTTCTAGTCACTAAGCCGTTCTTCTATTAACAATGCTGGTATTCTCCTACTTTTGAAGCAATACATTGTCCTGCAGAGTAGTTGCTCCATTTATTTCTAGGTCCGGGAGGACATAAAATGAAGCTGATGAAATATAAAATATCAAGATGAGCATTTTTAGCATGCTGATGTTAACGCTTTGCCTGCTGTGGGTGTAATTTTACGCCACGTGAAATCCTTCGATTTTTGCTACGGGCGTAATATTACGCCATCCGTCTTTCGAAAAAACGTAGTTTGCCATTTTTTAACAAAGCGGTAAACCTTTCAATCTAGCCTCTAAATAAACAAATGAAAAAAATAAAAGCAAAATTTATTCTTTAAAATGATATCAAGCACTAATTACTTTCATCAAATGTTAGTTGTTAAGAAATTACACAAAATTATTGAAAATGGACAGCACTGAAGTACTGGCCTACCCCTTTAAGTTCAGCAGGTAAGTGCCATGGTTGTCAATTACGAAGGGATAGAATGATACATTCTAAGGGAATACAACACTTCCGCGAAAAAGATAACAAAAACGTCATGCAGCTGGTTCCGGCTATCGGAGGAAAAATCGGGATAACAGCAGGTTCCGGTGAGAGTTCAGCAAATATTATGTGGTCATGAAATCTCGTTCTGACATAACGTTGGCCACGAAAAATCTTCGTTTGCTCAGAGAAACCTGTTTCTTCACTCTCGCCTTCCCAAGTGCAAGTTCACAAAACCGGATTCAGCTGTTGGGGCAGGTTTTGCGAGGCACGTCATCATTTGGTAAGAGTTGATTGGTGGTCTTTTCAGATTCCGTATCTAGATCTCGGCACGGAGTCATCGGAGAGAGTGAAGATCCTCCGAAACCAAAATAAACACAAGGACAGGAAGGGGTTTTGTTTGCCTCACGTCCCTCAAGTATGCGAATTACAATCAACTCGCATTGCTCAGGTTTCACAATGTACAGTAATTTTTCCTCATAGTTACCCATTTAAACAAATAAACCGAACGTTAAAAAACTGGGTGAAACTCTTATAGCTCTTATACTCATTGTATTCCCTATGAATGTATCGTTCGATTCCTTCGTTATTAACAAGCGTGAATTATTAACATCAGCGTACTATAAATGCTCTCCATTAAATACACCATCTCTAACATAATAAGTCTTATTGCAGCGGTTTGCGAGGCAATGTGTAAGTGTTTGAAAACACAAAAATTGAATCGTTATGCATGAAGCTCGAAGTTGTCATAAATTATTTCAGCCAGAAATACGCTCATTTGATTCGATAGCCGTAAATAATTTATTGTGCTGAGGCGACCAGCGGGAATAACCTATCGGTGCATAGTTATCGCCCAAATTTAAAACCCATTTTTTAAAAGACTCGGATACACTTGGGCTGACCTGATTCCGACCTGAAACAAAAACGAGCCGAAAATCTTAGTTGTTTCAAACCCGTAAAAATGCGTTTAAAAAACGAAGAGGAAAAATTCCTCCGTCCCAGTCGATGGAACGCCACGTCTCGTCGTATCGAGGCTTCGGTTCCTTTCGGGGGGAGGGGCACAACGGTTCCGGAGGGATGGTTATAGGTATCATCCGAAAACGCTCCGAGGGCTACTCGCACCGTGGACCACGAGCCTTCTATTTCAAATTGATGATCTTAGCCTACTTATGCGTGAAGGGGAAGGAAGAATGAGGCAAAGGCACGCCGCGGCGTCCGATCACACCAAACGCCTCCCTCTCCACATCTTTTCCTTCCCAACCCTTTCTCTTCCGCGCCGGCAACTCAGGGGAGAATGGGGAAAGAAACCAACTCTATACGGTCATCCCTCACCCACCCTACACTTCATACATTTTCTCCCAAGAACGGACAGCACTCTCAAGTCGTTTTAAAGGTGGGCCTCAAGGTGAGGTAGAAGAAACGTTGGAAATGATACATGCTATATGCATGAATTTGACTAGAGAAAAAACTCTCCTGTCCCGGGATTCCATGCGCGGCATTAAAGGCCGTTATACATGGAGCATATCATTGCGAAGTTAAGCAAAGAAAACATTTTTCAAATTGCGAGAATTAGAGCAGGGGCTATTTAGCCATCTCTCATTCTTGCAATTCACCGCTTTACGCTACACAATTTTCACTGCGCCTTCGTGAATACGTCAGATTACGCAATGACGTGCCCCGTGTAAAAAAACCTTAACGCAGGTTTGAGGCTCTCAACCGGATGTAGCTTCATTGATGTCCTGTATCCCTCGCGTTGCCATCCATGGTTGATCACGTGGGCGTAACACATAGTACTTGACACTGACAATGAGCCTCGGTACAATTGCCATGGGAATTCAGGAACCGTGGTGGTCAGCGCAATGGCCCGGAAACCAAAAGGTCCGTGGTTCGTTTCCAGGTTTTTTCTCATTGCAATTCATGTAAATTCTATCGCCGTTCACGTGGTCAGGCTTCGAAATATTACTGATGCATACGATGTAGCTGAACCCGTGTCTCTTGAGAATTCAGGATTGCGGTCTTTCAAGCATTAAAAACCTCCTCTTAACCCACCAGAATTCCAAATACGTCACCTGCGTATGCCTACGTATTACTTCTATCGAATTTTCTACAGCCATTTCACCCCACCCTCCGAGCTGATACCTTATCCATGCCTCCGTCACCAAAATTCTTTTTCAAACAAATAAAGTTTTCTCAGTAATGTAAGTCGTCGGTTTTTATAAAATTTACAATCGCATCGGAACAGTTCCCAGATTTTCCGTCGATAAATCGCTCCAATCTCACCAAACCTCGACGTTCGACTCTGGCATCGCCACTATATAGGCAGCCCCTCTCTTCCGAAGCAGATATAATGGCGAATATGGAGCCCTTAGCCCGCTTAGAATCTCTAGAAGAATCTTGCTAAATTTTTGACGGGGTTTTCACTGGATGTTACGCGAATTAAAAAAATAAACATTTCCGATTTAATCTCGGCTAAACTCAGCGATAATTCCTCACTTAAATCTCGGTACAACTAGCTTCATTAGTTCCAAATATTGTACGATGACAATTCCTTCTACGATTCCTTATATGGTTGATTGCCGAGAAATAAAACCATTCTTCTATTCTTACAATAGGGTGGTTTCCTATTATTTTTTTATAGCCTATATCGAAAGATTATTACTTCTGGAGTACGTATTTCACGCATTTCGATTTTACATTACGATATCTATTTTTCGCGATGAAATGAAAAGTGAAAATTTTCAAGCGCGCGAAAACGCGACGGGTAAGTATGAATGCCGGGAAGTCTCTCCGTGTGACGTATTTCTCGTTCCCGCTGCCGCCCTGTGAGGTGACCTTGAGGGAGGCTTGAGCGCTGATACGACGCAGGCTGCTAGCTGGTAGCGCTTGGCTTAAATAAGGATTATTAATACCTTATCAAACGAAGAAAACTTTCCGACCTTAGCCAGTTTTAATAAGTGATTATTAAGACATGCTTCCCTAGGCTCTGCGCCTCATTCATGCATTGGTGATCTCAGACGATGTATAACTCCTAACTACTCGTATACTCTACTAGGTCCCTGTGACGTCACGTGGAGTGGCATCGCGTGGGCGCAAATCTGGCCGTTTTCAAATGAGGATAAAAATTGACCCTTGCCATTCGTCTACACCGGTATTTCTAAAACGAAATAATTTGTATATTATAAATACACTAATGGTGGGTAACGAATCGCAATCAATGCCTTTCGTTTCTTAGATGAAGGAAACTACCCTATTGCAGAGCATATCCATCACGGCACGGCCCCCCCTGCTCAGAATCGGTGAAGGATGATCAGTTTCACGTCTGATAATGAAAAAGCGAATAGGTCGCGCGCTTCAACTTTTCATGCAGAACACAGGGGGAAGATAGAGTAAGGAGTGAGGGAAATCACAATCGAGACGGAGGGCAAAAAATAGAAAAATCGCGGAAATGAAGACAAAAAATGTTTAAGCTCCAGCTCATTCTTTTGTTTTTGTGCTGGCCAAAGGAGATGTAATAGTTAACAGTGAGCTTCTCAGAGAAAAAAAATTCAGCGGAAAACTTTCGGAGGACGGATGGTTTGAAAGAAGAATGATGGTTCGAAGACGATGTAAAAAAAAAAAGCCCAGAAACCTTTCCCTAAATTTGAGGATGGTTCCCCATCGAATGGTCCAAAGGGTCTCGCCAGAGGGATTGAGTGCAGAAAAATGAGCACATTTGCCGAACGAAAGGATTCAAGAATATATCGGAAACAATTTTAGAGATTCTCTTTGAAGATGTTTAAGCAGGATACGTAATCACAGCTGTAACCTCCATAGCGAGATGCAGTCAAAAATTTATAAATGGCGCGATTTCATTACGTTAACGTATATTTTATCCTGTAGTACAGCTATTATCT
Source organism: Ischnura elegans (assembly GCF_921293095.1). Taxonomy (NCBI): domain Eukaryota; kingdom Metazoa; phylum Arthropoda; class Insecta; order Odonata; family Coenagrionidae; genus Ischnura; species Ischnura elegans. The sequence goes on along the minus strand of NC_060252.1, from coordinate 55,835,235 downwards.
TTTACAGGAAATCCATGCTATAATAACCAAAATGTTTTAGCAAATGTTGAGAAATACTTTCCCTTCAATGCGATCAACCCATAATACAATAATCTCTTGATACATTACTAAAATATTGATGGCTGTTTATTTGCGCAAGAAATATATTTTTCAAACTCACCAAGAAGAGTAACAATAGACCTTATTCTTATCTCTCGTCATCAATACTACATGAAGTAAGAAAGGAGTCAAGTACGATTATCCCAACATGACCACGTGGCCTAATGGATAAGGCGTCGGACTTCGGATCCGAAGATTGCAGGTTCGAGTCCTGTCGTGGTCGTCCTAATATTTTTACCGGTCTCTGTGCCTGCGGAGTATTGTCCTTGCCTAATTCTGAATTTGCGACATGCCGACTTCTTACTGCAGTATCTACTGAGGTATTTAAACTCTTTATAATTTAATTTTTTTTCAAAAGAAAAATAGCCTACAGGATTTCTAATTAATCCAAATATGCAATCAAACGCCAAGTTTTTCATCATATTTCATCATCATATTTCCCACGGCATCAATTTCTTCGAATAAAAATATCGCAAGAATGCTTTTTTACGAGAGTCATGTCAGTTGGCGTTTGAGGATCGTATTTGCTACTCCGAGGTTATTTTATTTTTCGTTTATCGTTTCCCAACAGGTCTCCATGAGACCGCGGAAGAATATGTAAATTCCCTAAATTCCCTGCTGCCAAGAACTCGCGTCGCTAATTGTGTAAAAATACCACTAAATTTTTGAGCCAACTTTATGCTGTTTCAACACAATATTAATAAGGCCGCTAAATTCTGGCACCAACGGAATAATTGTCCTTAACGCATATGCGACTATTCCCAAGATTTGTTTTGCGTATTTTCAACTATATCACAGCCAAAATGTCACCATAATATATTTCTTGCTTTTAGGCATTCATTGCCGAAGCGGAGGTATTTTTTATTGCTTGAAATACAGTGGAATAGTGTGGAAAACTTCAAAACACAAGCTGGTTGGTTTCCCTAAAGGTATGAATTCAGTGAGTCAAAGAACCTTGGGTCAACTGAGCAGGAATGGCTTGGCCATGAATAATACAAGCGAGGATTCTCAAGTCCATCTCTACATGTGTTTTTCACCACCGCGCATTTAAATGGGTTTACTGAAGTCTCCACTCGGTTCGCTGACGGACAAATTGATCCGAGTTTCTCGGAGAAATAAGATATAATTAAGGGTGCTAACCGAAATTTATTCACATAATGATGTGATATATCAAATTCTTAAATTTTCAATGATATTCCTCGAAATTAGAAACATTATACTGAAAATTATATGGGGAAAAAACTGGATCGCATTGCACTCATCACCGCGCCGCGGACATTTTTCAAAAAGGATTAAAACGCGACCGTGGTGGCAACAGAAATCAACCTTCTACGGGATGGAATTGGACCTCTTCTATGGAGTCCCCTTGGGCTTGGCTTTTGCAAGGTGAATTATCGTTCGGTATTTTTTTCTCAGCCTTCTCCGCAGATATAGTCTTGGTTTCATCGGGGACAACAACCGGTTCGGCTGGTTTCGCCATCGCGCGGAAAGTGATTGAGTAAGCGAGGTGCGAGGTAAAGTTATCGCGTCCAGACGAGTCTGCCTTCAACCAAGAATTTCCTACAGGTGTGGGGAGGTAGGCGTGAGAAAGAGAAATGGCATTGTGCTGATTTATCAAAAGAAAATAAAAGTGGTTTGACCAGGACATCAGGTGCAGGAAGCTCTATGACAACATCATGATAAAGTGCTTGTATTGGATTGCGAAAAAGGGCGTTTTACGTCACTGGGAACGTTTTTTTTTTCGACGATTACGAGGGCATTTAATTTCTCAATTGTCAAAGCTATAGGTGCACGGGAGCAATACATTTCTCCGATTAAGTTTCTGCAATTGCCTCGGCCGTGATCGCGAATTTCTAACGGTGTTGCAAAAAAAAAAGGAATGCTCTTTTGTTCTCTCGCGCGCATGAATCATAAACTTCGCTTGACCGGTGCGCGTTTCAGGAACTTTATTGTAGCTTTAAAAGCTCGTAAAAGGTACAGCTACGCCGATGGAGATTCTGGGGAGGGGGAGGAAATTGTTTCACGGTTGAACGGTTTTAGTTCTCCCTTAAGGATAGATTACGGGGTGAAGGAAATGCTCCACAACTGCCACTGGAACCTACCCATTAAGTGATCGAATTCAGCCTCAACGCTAAATTTATTTATGACATGCTGCGAGGGAGTCAAGCTAATTTTTTGCTGTCGTCGAAAATAATTCGGGTAGCGGTAATTTTGCAATATTCGCAGGTTACTTGGCAGGTAGCAAAGTCTAAATTTAATGAAGTTTTTTCTCATATAGAATAAGCTAATGCCACATTAGGTGTTCTAGGATTACTATAGCATTCATGATTCAGTATCTCAATTGAAAATACCAATATCGAGTTGATTAACCTACGAAAGTACCTATGAAGTTAGGTATGCGAAACAGTCTACCTTTGGGACACAAGGAGTGACATTCCTATGTCTAAGTCTCCATTTTATTAATTATTATTTCAAAAGCAAGATCGCCATAAGGAGAAGTCTTTCATTTCTAAACAGCATGTGTAGGTATTATGTGTTCAAGGAAATAATAAGTCCTCAATACTGTCTTTACAGATTGAAATGAAGCCAGATACAGTTGAAGTCGCGAAAAAAGCGCATAGTTAACCTTTTTGTAGGTAAAAAATTAATCTAGTCCCTATCTTCGTAGAAACAATAAATGTAACGCACACAGAAAAAATAGGCGCATATTGTTCGCGGTTGCACCTCTGGACATTTCAACAATTAATTTTCAGTTGTACAGTATACTTATGCCTGATTTAAATGAGCATAAAAGTAGCTTCGTCAATATTATCTGTTTGCTATTTACAATTATTTTCTTGTCTTGCTTATCTTCTTGACAGAAGATCTGGCAAAGTTTTTGTATATATGAAACTGTCTTCAAACACGCTTTGATGTTGCCATGATGCGTGGTGACTCACCCCCAAGCAGCTCTAAGTATTCATTTTCTGGTAACGTAACTCTTACTCTAAACTGTCACGTTGGCCCTTGCGCGCTTTCTTCGACACGTACGCATATTTGCGCTTTATTCGCTGTGTGCTTTTTGCGCAAAATCCGCTAGTTCACAAGAATATAATCTCTTCGGAGAAATTAGGGTGTAAGCGAGCGATTCTGACGGGAAAAGGATCAAGTAAATGTTAACCCCTGAATTAAGATGAAACTATTCCGGCCAGACTTACAAGTGCTTACACGTAGCAGCAAAAGCCTCACGCACAATTAGCCGAGTAAGATCCACCGCTTGACCGAAACGCTAGTAGGTTGAAAGGAGAGAAAAAAATCACCGGAGGATGAAACGATGTGGATGTAGGTCAAGAATCATTGCCAAGGCTTCAACAGCGTGAATCGCAGAATCCCGTTCACGATATGTATGTGAAAGCAGGCTTCTCCGAAAGATTGGAATGAACGAGGATAATAATCTATCGACAAATGGTACGTAAAAACTAAATAGAGATGACTTTCGCCCAGAACTCATACTGCTGTGCCTGGCTCCTGTCCTCACTAGCTGAGCTTTCTTTTTGCGCCACAGATTAAAGGTAAGTAATGTAACTGAAAGCATTCGGGTGCATCGGAATGGAAAGTACGTGTATGAAAGTGAAGATTTGTTATACGACACGCATCTTTTTACATAAATTACTAATTTTTTATGGAAGTTATTTTTAACTCTCCGGTTATTAAGTTCAAAGGAAACTTCAATGTCATAAATTTCAACATGGATAACTGAATAATTAAACAAATAAAAATATACATAACGAAATGGATGACTCATCAACGAATTTTCATTTGCCCGAAGCAGTGAAATCTCCCAAAAGACAACATATAATGTGACGCCAGTCAATGTTAATGATCAAAGAAGTTTTCCCTGATAGACTGAAGAAGGTAGAAATTTTTAAGTTCTCCCCCACAACCTTCAATATCCTCACTCCTCACCCAAACCCCATCCTCCACCTTACCCCCTCCCTTCAAGCACCAAGTCATATATAAGGTGGAACTCTTTAAGACTTCCTTGATAATGTTATTTGCAGTGGCGCCGACTCCTTGGGGCTTGAGGGGGCCCGAGCCCCCTCAAAAATTCATTATGGGTGTGAGGAAAAAATGTGTCAGGCTTGTCGATTTTCCCCGGAGTGACCAGATATCGAGATTCGAGTTATCAGGGTTCTAATATTGATCATATGACTCTTCTAAAATGCTTAAAAAACTTAAAACTCACTAATTATAAAATTTCCCGGGGCAAGATCCCCGGTTTGGGGCCCCCAATGTTTTTTGTAAGTCGGCGTCCCTGGTTGTTTGTAACGACGAAACGCGTAGTGTCATAATAAAACCCAGTGGAAAACTTGCGATGTCTTATTTTACTAATATTAATCCATTTCACTTAATTTGATTAATATTACTTATAGAATAGTGTAAGGATCAATAAAATATCCCTCAGAAAGCCATAAAACTCACCATCTTATGCCATTTATCTGAAAAATTTTCTAGGGGAGGGACATCGCACCTCCCGCTTACCCTGGCTGGTATTCCACACCCTCGGACACCCCAGTGTTAGTTGAGCCTAACCCCCCCCCCCTAGCCTTGATTCCTGGCTGCGCCCCTGACCGAGACTACCGTCTTTTATCTCCGTGGTAAGTCATGCGGATATGTGCAGGCTAAGTACAAGGTATAACCGATACCTTCAGGCTTTACTTCGTGAAACCTTTCCATATTGGAAATAAAGAAATAAAACTTTGTAAGGTTCATTATTATTTAATCATGGGCACGACCCGGGTTTCGTAACTTGGTTACATCGTCAGGAGTAACATATACTTGACGATGAAACCAAGTTACGAAACCCGGGTCGTGCTCGTAATTAAATAATAGTGAACCTTACAAAGTTTTATTTCTTTATTTCCAATAAGTACAATGTGTTTCTAACGCTACGTCCAAAAATATACCATGTCATATCGGGAATCTTGATCGTAACAATGACCAACCAGGCAAATAGCGAAGTGGTTTGGAGGCAGACCAATTGTGTGCAGGACCCGGAAAACGAACCTAATTTGTGAAAATATGGGAAGAAGCCGAGCATACTATAAAGATGAAGCAGATGACACACGAAGTGGAACAAGAGGATGAAATGGGGACTCATCTGCTCATGAGCATGTTAGAAGGCTGAGTTCAGGAAGCGTGAATGGCTATTTCAACGCCCGAGGGAGCTTTACGCGAGTACCTTCTGTACAGCATTAAAAATCTCTGGAATTTACAGCTGACTTTTGATTGCCAAAACATAACACTGTGGCCCTCGACTAGACGCCTGATTTTAATAATGAAGGATTAAGACAGACGAGAGTATGGCTTCCTTCGTAATTTAATGCATTGAGTAGGTACTTAAAGACAGTAAAAGTGAAGATCTAGAGTTTCAAAAGCTTCCCCATCAAATATGTTTGTGATTTCAGGGGGGGGAGTACATCCAATAGCCTCTTTCGCGCTATGCAAACAGTTCGAGAAGATTTTACGCCGAATGGAACGCTAGGTCACAACGTCGTAAGCTCAACAGTGATCATGACTATTGGTACATTGCATCATTTGAATTCATGGGAGATCAAAACGGTCCTAGTGATTATAAATAAGACGTCACAATTCCAAAACTAAACTATATAGCCAACAAGGTAAGATATGATCAAATGAAACCAAAAGTTTATTGATTTTAAGATAGCCAACTAAAATATAAGTAATAGATAAAAAAATTCTGAATGAAAAAAGTGACTTCTTGCGCAGTCACGCTCACAGTTTCAAATTTATATTCACCAAGAATGAAGTTGTCCATTAAAAATATTTATCTTAGCCGGGAATCGAACCCGGGCCTCCCGATCGAAATCACCGTGGTAACTGAGTATGAAAGGCGTATAAAGTACTAAGTTTTAAGCAAGGATGGCAATCGAAGGTAAACGAAAGTCAAAACCAGTAAAATTTTAATAGTTTCGTTCCCGGGAGTGAAATGTAGAAACGAAAAAGAATCAAACCCGGGGAGCTAAACTCAGGGCTAAAAATCGAAGTCAAAACTACTTCGGGTCGAAACTAAAGTCCTCTGGGATCTAACGAAACCTACTCTCCTACGAAATCTACTCTCGGACGAAACGAAACACAGATAATCTTTCGCACCGGAGGGACCACGTGCTTCACCTTCGAACAGTTTAGTTTCGACCCACACACAGGGTACGAAGTATGGTTGAATGAAGTAGAGGTTCGGCCTACCGCAATTAGATGCATGGGGCACTCATATTTTTACCACTAACAGGAGAACGGTGAACGCAAACTGACCATTCGATTTTTAGCTCGATGTTTTCACCTCTGCACACGCATGTCAAACATAATGGGTCGAAACTATTCCCTCTTATCCCCCTCCACTCAACTTCTGGGTTCGAAACTTAACTACGAGCAGCGGTGCTTCAAATAATTTAGTTTCGTTCCCGGAAGCAAGTTTCGCTGGACTGGCAATCGATATATCCGGGTTCCAATCTTGGCTAAACCAAATATTATTTTCATGGTGAATTTCATCCTTGGTGTGCATTAAATACAATTTTTGTCCAAGAAGCGAAAAGAATTATTGAATGAGCTCCTTCTTTGGCGCTTGAACAAGGTCCGATACGTAAAACTGCTAGAAATATCTTCCCCAATCGCAAATATGAGTGACAGGAATTGGGACACGCATGCACACGACTGATGGAGGAAAATGTGATGACTCTCGCTAATAAGCACCGCAGATTTTCCGACGGCAAACATACCTCGGCACTTTTCTTCTTGCATCTCGCACCCTCCGACCTCCAAGCCACACAAAACGCCTTCGAACAAACGAAGCTGTTCCGAGACACGATATAGGTGGTGTAAAGAGGATGTTGCTTGCTTTCCGTTCCCATCCCACATCGAGAAAATACATGCATGCACATTATACCTTTCTCCCTCGAAGGCGTGACGGTCAGAAAAGCGGACGTAGTAGGTGGGTAAGCTTGAGGAGCGAATGACTAAGGAAAATTAAGGCACATTGCCATCCGATGCGAAGGGAAGTCTACGAGTGCGTTCAAAGCGTGGAATGACTTCGAACCGTGAGCGTATCCTCGCAGAGCTCAGGCCAACAGCTAAGTGGGACAACGGGGCACACATCTTGCCTGCGAGAGGATATGGAAGATGATTGATCAAAAATCCATATGAAAACACTGGCGCCCCCGATGCTAAATCCCCTCGAGGGATTTGCTGAATACTTGATAGACCTAGTTATTCCACTCAATACTCGTGAATCCAGGGAATAAAATTACTTTTTAGAGGAAATTTAGCGAATTTCAACTGTTCCGTCGAACTAAACTTCATAAGTGTTCATGGTGAAACAAAAACCAGTGCTGTTCCACAAACTTTTTATTATTAGCTGTCAACTAGTTACGACGTCTATACCGTCATTATCAAGACTAACCAAGTCTTGATAATGACGTCGTATCAAGACTAACCAAGTCTTGATAATGACGTCGTATAGACGTCGAAACTAGTTGACAGCTAATAATAAAAAGTTTGTGGAACAGTGCTGGTTTTTGTTTCACCATGAACATTTCATCGTTCGACCAAGTAACGCCCAAATCAGTTGATTTTAAACTTCAGAATATTACGAGCAAAAGATGAAAAGAATACGATAGAGGTCAGTGGCGGATCCAGGATAGGGAGAAGGGGGGGGGGGGGCAAGTGGGGTTAAAATTCCAGCAATTGTGGGGGTCGGAAAAAATTACCATTCTATCTAGTGTAAATTGGATACCCAAGGGGGGCTAGTGTCACCTTAGCCCCTCTCCCCCATAGATCCGCCACTGATAGAGGCGTTGGCTGTGAGAAGATGGGTTAGAGGTGTAATTGGCTCGGGTTCGAATCCCGACAAACCAAAACCAAATATTATTTCCAAATATATATATTATTAAAATATGAAAAACTTATACCAGCGCGCGTGAATGCGTACAAAGTCACTTATTTTATGCAGCGTTTTGAAATTCGTCGCCTCCGAATAGCAAGAAAGTAAGGTCTCTTTCTCCAACAATGGCGTAGTTCTCACCGCCTACGTCGCACGTACCACCAAGTGAACTTGTGACGTCAACACCTTGCTAGGTAAAACCATAGAGTAAGTATATTCTTACTCTATGGTAAAACCCATCACGAAGTTCGGTCTGAAAAGATGGATTGGTGGTTTAGTTGACTAGTACGCCTGAACCGGAAATCGGGAGATCCGTGTTCGAATCCCGGCTGTGCCGAATATTTTTTCATGGCGGACATCATCCTTCGTGGATGTAGGTCAAGAATCATTGCCAAGGCTTGCACCATTGCCACCACCGTACCCGTTGGTTTGACTGCGTACTGGTCATTTGTTTCATGCAGTGCTTTACAATAGAGGAGAAATATAGGTTATATATTCTAGACTTAGTGAAAATAGTAAAAATTACACACGTGGGAAACCGAATATGAAGAAATCTGACAGGGAATCGCGGACTGGGTACCAGAGACACCCGAAAGAAAAAGTATGACATGAGTGAGCACACGCCCTTGAGAATCGCTGAGGTGAGGATGGCTGGAAAAATTAGGACAAAAAATTAAAGAAGAATAGGATTCATGAACCGTGGGGGGGAACAATAAAAAAATCAGCTGCGGAAGAAAGCCAAATTTTTTGAGTTTGAGGGTGGGCCAACTGAAAATTAGGCCATAGGGGTTTGATCTTGAGGGGAGGGGACTGCAGACATCAGCTTCATGGCAGGGTAGGGATGATCATGAGAACACGCACACACATCCCCATATAATTGAGCGAGCTGTCTCGGCAAGCGTGAGATACTGAGAGAGCGGTCATTATTAATCGGTAAATAATTGTCCTTTCCGCTGCCCAACCCCACCCAACATTTTTTTTATAATTCGCGTGAGGCCCACGCGTAGCGGCGTGGATCGAGAGTGTTCGGCGTGACTAATAGGTGCACGCCGACGAAGCGAAATTTGTCACCTAGTTATCCTCTCCTCCGCAGAAGAAAACCATTCCATACGTTCGAGTTTTTCGGAGATCGGGATTGGTGTTGAGGACGGTAGGGGGCCATTGTTTCGTGAAACTGGGACTTTTGGACGATCGAAATTTTTGACCCGATTTGACGACACCCTTTTTTTAATGCTTTCTCCAACAAGTGACAGTCGACGACCGAAATATCAACGAAATGCGGTGGAATGATACAGGGTCGAGAAAAACAGTGTCACGAAATTTTAACCTTGGACGGGTGATGCCAGTAGGAATTAAAATTACTGAACATTTTTGGGTCGACAATGCACCATTTTTTAAACTGCTGAAACTTTGAACCAATAGCTCCGATTGGCCGCGAGTTTTTGTGAACTGTTTAATACCAACAAATATAATGTTTAAGGAGAATGATGAACAAAATTCTCAGAGCAGCAACACCATAAAATATTAAAATTAGGTTTAAATTAAGGTTAAACTGCGATAAAAATTTTGAATACACTTCATGAAACGTGTTGCCATTTTTCATTTCAGTGTTAATGTTCGAGAAATAATGAAAATAAGACGTTCTATGAGGATGACATAGAGGGAAAACTGTTCCCCTACAATCAAGTGCTTAGCCGTCATAAAAGGACTGAAAGAAGCTGGTTTGAGATCATGATACAAATGAGTGTTTTGACAAATCAAATTTTCCGACCGAATAACCCTTTCAGCACAACAGCTGAAGGACTACTCCGTGAAGTGAATGAATAATGACATACAAGCAGCGCTTTTCCACAATCTCATTAAACATGCTGCGCGTTTAAGCCACACGCTACCCGTTTATGCTACTGTTGGCTGATCTCGTTGCGTGTTAGATAAAATAATCAAAAAACAGTTCATGTAAAAGTGATACGCTCAAGGGCGTACTAAGGATCAAAACTTGGGAGGGCAAGCCGTGGAGGTTCAAGATGTAACATTTTAGCACAGAAAAGGTTAATGAAACAAAAATTTTAAGAAAAATATGACAGAATTATTAGTTTATAATATTAGTTTCTAGGATAAATAATTACTCTTATTATAATTCCCTATCTTATGCTTATATAATATTTCTGCGAAAGAAAATTTGTTAAAAACTTTCGTTTTGAACTAACTTTATTTTTGCTATTAGGGGGTGCAACTTTTCCCTCCTGCCCCCCGCTGGGTACGCCCATGGATTCGCTAATATTTTTCTAAATGCAGAGTGCGTTAATTAGGATTTTGGAAACTTGTTTCATGTATTTCAACTGTGCATACCTTCCGCTGCATAAAGGCCAGATCTGTGAATTACGACTTAATCATGCGATAGACGATTTTTCTTGGATTCGGTTCACAGCCTCATGAAAAATTAGGACAACCTCACGCCTCGGCACAGCTGTGCCCTCGTCCTAGTGTGATTTTGCGGAATGCCTCCATTGTGTCCGTTTCGAGAATGTCGGACAAAGGGTTTAAGTACGGATGTTGTGAAGGAGCTGGACCGCTGAGCCACCCAAAGCCATTGGAGACAGTCTAGCAATAATAATAGCAATGATAAGCCGTCATTCATATGTTTCTTTCTCCCTTCCGCGAAGCAGAAATTGAGTGAAAGTGGAGATGGGATCAATCGGGATGTGGGAGATCTCCTCTCCCTCGCTGAACTCAGCACATCATCGACGACTCTTGAGTTTTGTTCTACGGCTACGAGGTCGTTGGCACGCGAGTGAGCGGCGAGTTCCCCGCACTTCGCTGCTCTTTTTTTGCGGGAAACGGGGAGTCGCCACCGTTCCCCGAGATGTGTGGAATTGACTTTGAGGATAGACACGAAGGGCATCGAACCTGAATTATGCACATTCTTTCGCTTTCTCTTCACTTCCATCATGCCAACGTATGGTTTAACCAAAAACTTGTTTTATAACACAACCAAGAAACCAAGAGATATGGATAAGATATAAGAAAACCAACTTATTAGATATACGGATTTGTAACTTTTTCGTAAAACATGTTATATATCACTTGTTTTTATAAAATTTCCGTTTTCAATTTGTAGGGGTTTTCCCTGATTTTTAGCCCGATTTTAAAGTTGTATCTTGGGTTAAAAGTTACACATAACATGTTTTACGAAAAAGTTACACAGCGGAAAACCGCTACGAGTGGGAAACCGACAACTTTTTGAATAACATGAATTTTTGTTGTATATCACAATGTTATATTTAACATGTTACACGGATTGGTAATTTTTTCCTAAAACATGTTACATGTAACTTGTTTTATATAACATGTTACGAAGTGTGAACGCACCCTTAAGATTGCCCTTACTTTATATCCATTACAAAGCAAGTTTTACTGCGAAATAAAGTCAAGAAGTAATAGAAGACTGAAGAAAATTTGTTCACATATTACCCAGGTTGCTAGTTGGCTAGTCGGCAGACCAGTATTACTTAAGCACACGGCGTTTATTCATTCCGATGACCTCAAAATTTAACGCCGAATTCTGAACCGCTTTTCGAATGATTTCCTGCATTCCAGAGTCATCTATTTAGAAAAATGTTGGAAACTGATATGGTCGACAATTTTCATTCAATATTTTTTCTTTTCGCAGGCGATGTCTTAACTTCTCCTGTCACATTCTCGATCGGTAGCTTACAAGATAAAGCGTAATTTCTAAGAGGTGTAAAAGCATTCCATGAGAGAAAAACAGTAACTCCTTGAAAAGCCAATAGACTACTAAGTTTCACTCAAGGCTATATATTTTTTTAAATCGCATACCTCCTCAATTTACTACGTACAAAAAATATGAAATAAGATCCCAACCGTGAAACAGATTCTAAAAATTGTTGTTCCATAAATTAAGGCTCTAATTTACTACCCAGCCGGATTTTATCTCCCATTTTCCATAATGTCTCGATATTTTTATCCACGCAGACTTTCGAAAGCCTTATTTTTCGATATTTTCAATTGAGGAAATAACGGAGCACCTTTTCCTCGCCTTCTTGGCAACAAAAAACCACCTCTTTGGAAATCAGCTTGGAGTCTTATTATAACTCAGCACCTTAGAGCGCTCATAAAGTTTAATATTTTTCCAGAAAAGACCACTATGCTGCATTACCCCCGATAAACTATGGATTTAAAAAAATTTCAAGACGATTAGGTCGACGATGTATTCAATTGATGGTTTAGGGTTCGCTGATTTTTCAATATAATATTTTACATAAAAGATGATGGGGCTAATTTTATAGCATTGAGGTACACATGAATAATTATCATTATATTGTAATTGAAATTTCTGTGAAACTTTAGATACATTTATAAACGCCATATGGCATAATTTTCTTGAATTACAACAGAATGGATTTTGTATGGAATTACTCAATATGTCTTAATAATTATTCCCAAATCCGTTAAATAATATTTCTAGTGAATATAAGTTGGGCTGAGGCATTTTCTAAGTCATCTGACTTTAACTTCAACCATTGGAAGCTAACATATTTGTTTGATGGATACTTATGATGGTGATGGATCTTAATATTAGAAAATGAACTTAAATTTATCGTGTAGCCATTACATCTATGAGCAATAGTACCCACCTAAGTTCACGGATACCAATGCTCCGCCTAAAATCAAGAACCTATTGTTAAAGCCACCGTCGCGACAAGCGTAAAATTTAAGTAACGAGGTCCTTATGGTCGTGCGATATCGAGATTTGAGACCACCAGCAACAATTGCAAAGTTGTTATCCACCGCGACCTAGCTCATGTAGGCAGTGGCGGATAAATATGGGGGGCGCAGGGGTCGCCCCCCCCCCCTTGTGGGGCCGACCGTATTGCCAAACATTGCAGAACCACCATTTTAACTTTTTTATGTCATAAGATGCCATTGTCTTGTATTTTAATATAATCATTTTCATGAAAACCTTCTTAAACTTTGCATGTGACTTGATTCTTTTTTTATTACGATAAAAGTAAAGGTAAAACAAGGTATCTTTACAGAGTTTTTTTCCTATATCCGCCACTGCATGTAGGCGCACGAATGAAATCTGAGTTTTATTAATACAGGTGGTGTGCCGGCATCACTTTGATCTCCATCTGTGGAACCAAACAAAACTCCGAAGCACAAGAAATCCGCCTTCGTCGCCAACTCTACACAACAATGGACTGGAATAGGGCGTCACTGTTGGGGAATGGGGAGGGGAGTCTCGTCGGTGTAACTTTATGAATTCCAGGAATTCCAAGGGCTCGATTTCTCAGAGTTTTATTTAAATGGAAAGTGACCCAAAATAATCCAAGCTTAGCTGTTGTTGAGTGAGACAACTGTCTTACGTCTCGGCTGAGATTTGTCTCGTTTCGTAGATTCCATCTAATAAACTGTTATCTAGCATATTTATATTACTCACGGAAACGAGGATTACGAGGAAAGACGATAACTCCGGACCTCTAATTTTCTACCCCGGTAGTAAATTAAGTTAGACAGAAGATTTAACTACCCAGAAAAAGAAATCTTCAGGTTAAATCTACTTACATGCTGGGTTTTTACCGAGTCATAAATCCATAAATAGTATCTTCATCCGCTGGATACAGCTCTGCCTTGATCAGTGCACTTGTTACGCGGAGCCGTAATGACAATGTTGATTTCCAAGGAAGCCAAAGGAATCGTATCGCTTTGGAAATCGAGGACTGAATCACCTACTCACTAAAAATTGCAAATAAATGTAAAAGGTGACATGGCTATGTTGTCTAGGCTTGATCGATAGAAGGTAATATTAAAATAAGTAAAGTATACGAATTCAAGATTTCCCCGAAGTATTTACGTGTGTTTCATGATGGAATGGAAAAGTATACCAACCAAGTGTAGAGATAATACTAATAAAGTATATTTTAATTATGACCATCTTGGAATAAAAATATGAAGATGTTATAAAAAAGTCTAATATAAAACTGTGGGGTATTAATATAATGGAGACTGAAGTCATTAGCTGCTGCAGTTGAAGCGCGATTGGGATACTCTGATTCCAGGCCGCAACTGCTTGGACTCCATAACATATCCAACTATTAACTTTTTTCATCCCAAGGAGTATATATCGCATGCTAGTTTACAAATTCTAAAAATTGTAAACTCAAAAAGCGGAAAAACCTATGGGCACCTGGAGCAGTCGGGGAAGAGACAGTTTGAAATTTGGTTTGAAGCCGATGAAGACTTAGAACTGCTAAAAGTAGAAGTCACACTCGCCATAAATAAAATATATTCTTGTGGGACCATATTTATCATTCGTCCGTTCCTTCTAAACCTGCAATCAGGTTTGAAGGGAAATAATTCCAATTACTCATTATTATTTAGTCATTAAATTATCAATTCATATACTACTTAGTGGTCAAATGCAAAAAATAATAAATATCAAAGAAGGAAACGGCTTCTAAAACTTTGCTATTTTTTTTACTTCGATGAGCATACGAGATGACATTCCAAACATTTTGACAAGGCATTCAAGATCAGTGTTTAATTTCGGCCGGAACGGCTTGCCGGCACCTCTCAAGTAAAATAGGATCGGGTTAAAAAATTTCATCATTTTTTTCGGTAAAACATGATTCCTAATTGCAACTTTTATTGCAAGTTTTCAAAAAATCGTAAGCTTTTGGGGGAGTGGCTTAAATCTGGAAATCGTGTGGTTTAAATGTTTTGGTACGCGCTCCGGTACCTAAAACATTAGAAATTAAGCACTGTTGTAGATTTTAACTTTGACTGTGTTAAAGAAATAAAATGGCATTGCTACTACAACCCATCAACATTTTCTGCTCAAGCCTAACGCATCTGGTCGAAGAAAACAATGATTTGACTAAGAAAACATTTTGTCAATGAAAAACTTTAAAAAAATTTCATTCTTGTTTGGTGGCTAATGTTTCTCATTGTATATTCCGTCCCGTTCTTCATTCAACAGAGAACCTTACGCTCAAACAACACTTTCACACCCGAATTGGGTAGCTCAGAACTCGTCTACCATCTCCCCTTCCTCCTCCCCACGATGCACCGTCCTTGTTAACGGAAATGGCTCCGAATTCTTTCGGAAGATCGTTTGGGTCACACCGGGCGCATCTTTATCATCCTCAACCCCAAGGATTTTTCCTCACAGGACCTTCAACCCTTTACTCCGGTGCAACTGCACCCCAGAAATATAGGTCACGGTCGTCTACTCTTTTTCAAAGCCTCCTCTCACGTGATCAAAACATGAAGGTCCTGTGCCCTCAAAACGCTTTATCTGAGCTGCATCAGGATGTAAATTTCATTGACGACCAAAAGAGGAGTTTCTTCAGTTGCTACTACTCGCTTTCTTCACCAGAGGGATATGAGGGGGATGAGATGACAAGGGATACACGTGATTTTTTCTAGACACAGATTTAGGTACAGATATTAGGTAATGAAAACTAACTAGATCAACTAGATATTTATTATTGCATTTGATTTTCCACTCGACGTCAGCACAGAACAGAGACTCACTCGTATTCCTAGGCTACCAAGTTTTTGGATACTTCTTCTATCAATTTCTGCACTCAAGTCTGTTTATAAAATAATCACTTGTACCCGTTAGCTTCTCACCCATCATATCAATTTTTTGGGGAGTCATTTTGATTCGTGGCGGGATGAAAACTATGTTCGCCGAAAACTCTGAACAAATCAAGTCGAAAGTATAGCGCGGGACATGTTCATTGCGAGCCACTCTTAAAAACAAAAGGGCATCATGCGGCGTACAGATCGCGTGATTATTCTGCTTTAATATCAAACAGCAAGCAATACGATGCCATGGAAACTTTAAATTTATAGCAAACCTCGTCAGATCCCACGGTAAAGAAAAATACTGAGAGCTTCACGTAAAATTTTAACCCTCATGGTAGGATCACATTCTCCGCTTTCATCTCCAGTGCTGTACTTTCAATTAAATATGTTTCGATGGTCTATAATGGATACCTGTTTGGGCTAGGTGGCCTTTAGAAACACCAACCTACCTAGTACACATTCAAGTCAGATAAATCAGAAGCCAAGGGTATAGGAAATCTGTGAAAATATAGCATTCTTAATGGTTCACTTAAAAAGAAAAATTGACTACTTGTTTACTATGCCCTCCTGCCATTCAATAGGTGCTTGGCCCTTGTCCTTCCCGATTTACATGATAAAACAGTAATGACGCGGGTTTGGGGTAAGAAGCTGCATTTTTTCGTGTGTTAAATAGAAACTTGAAGCACGTGCGTGGTGGAAGGGCTCCATATTAATAATTAAAGCCTCTTGCAGAACCAATAAACATGTGGAAGAAACAAAGTGTCTTTCATTATTAATATTTTCGTGAGTTATCAAGTTTTCTAGGATTTTGGCTGAAGTGGTACCCGATAGATTGGCATGTAGATCTTAAAAATATCTCATATTGACTATTGACCTAGTTTTCATTGCATTTCGGTGATACGTAGTGCCACTGGAATGAACATACGATTCTCATAGTGCCAGTGAGTCTCTAGGTCCATGTTTTTGTGAGCTTCAGCGATAGAAAAGGTCCGCTTTCACTCCGTGTGATCAATGCAGGGAAAGCGCTTTTTACTCTAGGCTAATTACTGATTTTCCGCCCGCTCCCATAAATAGGGTTTCACCGTGACTCGATGCACTCGAAGTGCAATTTGCAGACGGTTTCAATCAGCCTTGGGACATGTATACTATGAAGCAATTGCTGACTAAGTGCACGGTCAAGGTTCACCACGTCCTCATTTACGGGAAAAGGAAATTGAAAATTCTCATTGTTTTCTTTCGTTTAGAGATCGCTTGACTATGAATAGCCTCGCGACTATGATTCGATTTCTTTATTTTGAAATGGCCCAACATTATTTTCTTCTTCTATTTAGATAAATTAGTCCAATAAATTGAAGACTACTAAGACAAAGCATCTGATAAAGGGTCCTCTTGATAGCTTTATTAGCTATAGACGACCAGGCCCGGAATATACTCATAGAGATGCCGAATTATTTTGTCTCTGAGAAACATCTTTGTGTCATAGTATCCACGACAGTGATAGTAAAGCACATAAAAGATGATAATTTTCACTTGTGGGATAACAGAATAATTACCTACAGCAAAGGGGACTCACGTGTGACCATGCTCCAGAGTCATATTTCTTACCGTAATCACAGAAAAGATCTTCTGAATAGAGAAACGTGGTTTATTATAAATATATGTCGGGTCATTTACGCATATCCAAGTCCATGAATTGAAATAAACGCTCAACTACGATATGAAAATCCTGGCTCAGCTTTATCGTTCAATACAGATAAGATTTTCGTATAAAACCACTTATCAGAATCGAATTTTCTAAGTAAATCAAATTATGATTAATCGCGATAGTGGAGTTATTATATCTTTTGAGCGAACAGTAAGCGAATTTTAAGTCGAAAAACGGGCCAGTTAGAAGTAAAGATGCGAAAATCGACTCCTATAACTAAAGAGCGCTTATTATAATTTTGTTCAGGTTTAGAAATGGTGAATCCATGCCCTCGGTGAAAGAGTTGACTTTTCCAATAATAAATTGTGCACAGTCTTCTTGAGCACATGTTTAAACCCACGATGTTGTGTCTTCCGATCGTGTCGGGACAGATCTCAGGAGGAACGGAAACTGGAATTTTAGGTAACGGAAATGGAAATGAATGAATAAGTCATTACTTTCACTCAAAACATCGCAGAATCACGCCTTCGAAACCCATCCCCATTTTGGAGATTCCAATAAACATCTTGTCTGTGTTACACTGATTGGATTTCAGTGATCGCCGCTCCTTTGAACCATTCTCACCCCTTTTATTTGCTGCACAATGGCTCCGCATGGGAACCGTCGTCGTCATTACCATCTATTCGATGGGTCTTCTTCCGGCCAAAAGGATCGAAGCGTGACGCCCAATTACGTCAGTTGAACCTATTATTGTCCGTGGACCCTCCGCGTCACGAACCATTTCGGGCCACTTTACGATTCGTCGCGGATCCTATAACGCGAAAATTCGTTCGATTCTTCCCTCTTTGACTCTCCCGTTCCTAAGTAACATTTATCAACTTACCCCGACGTCGAAGCGAACGGTTTGCTTGGTCATGCTTCACCCCTACGAGAAAGGAGACTTCGCTTGGATACAAGAGCGCAGTCGCCACAAACTTTCGCCATAGTCTGAGGATGCGATGAGATGACTGTTCAAAAAGACTCAATAACAATGCCATTGGCACTCAAAGTAGGTTAGGTAGCTTAGGAGCTCGATGTTAGAGGTCTACGTGCCAATTCTAATAAAATACGCATCCGGGAGGGAGTCGGGAGACATTACAGAAACGGGACTGGCCGTAAAGAAGCGAGGGAACGTGAATATTTATGTATTTTATTACATGCTCTATTCATCCCTTTATGTAATCAATTTAAATTAAAAGTCAATATGGATTGAAAGGATGGAGGTGGTAGAAAATTTAACAATAGTACGATATAAAGAAATGAGCTCTATCAGGCGTAATTCATTAGCAACACATCAATTTTTTAAGTTTACACATTAAATACCTTTTGAATCCAATCAACATATCGACAGCTTAGCTAAATTCTATTGCCAACAGTGCTTTTAAAGTGAGTGACAGAGATGAAGATACTTCCACAGTAAGCCTGCACATTCAAATAACTAATCCACAAAATGAGGTAGGTTTCCGCTAAATCTTAAATGTTGCCAGCTTCAAAGAATGCCCACAATCAGGATTCGAAAAAATTCGATCTTCAGGTTTCGACATTATAATTAAGTTAGAACATTATATCATTTGCTTAATTTTTTCAAAAATTTAACTGCCAGTGGTTACCAATGCCAACAATAGTTTTTCAGACAGCATTCCAAATTACTGATAATTTGATGTTACCTCCTCGTTTAAAAGGATAAGTTTTATACTTACAGGCCTGGTCTATTCATTCTACTGCCTACTGCACGAAAGTCAACTAACTGCTAAACTATTTTCGAAGTTATTTCGAATTCTGAAATTCTTCGCTTCATTCAATAATAGCCCAGTTTTATAATAATTTATAATAATTTAATTGGATCATCAAAAGTTTTATTTATTATATGCACGGATTTAATATCATTAAAATAGTACGTTTAAGTGTACCGATAGGACTGGTGGAGGATCCAACGCGGCAATAGAAAGTTCTCGGTTCGAGACCCAGTCAGCGCAGTATCTGGCATCGAAAGTCAAGAATAGCGAGTACAGTCGAACTGGTCGGAGCAAAAAGATAATATAGGGGATACAATCACTTTTTAAATGTTGCATTTAAATCTTCATTTTCAGTTTATCTTTAAAGGGTCATTGTTTGTTGAACCCAGTAAGTTTTAGTTTGACAAGCAACAAATATAGCAAACGAGCGACTGAAAAGTTTTTGCCACCTTGATCACGTTACGGTAACAATGCCACGGTCAATGAGTTACATGACTAAAAACTTAAGAACGGAAGGAGCAAATACTCTAATGTCCTTCTGTGATAGATGCACTAAGAATTTCTATCTGAAAAATCAGTTCAAAACTATTATTGCTATCCATTTGGTTAACTTAACGGACAACACGGTATCCCGAGCAGCTGGAATAAAAATTATGGTGACCCCAGCTGATAGAAAAGCAAATAAAATTTAGCTTATGTAACTTAAAATCAATAAGGTATATCAAATTATGTGATAATAATTATTTAAGTAACCTACTGGAAAAAGAGCGAAACAATATAGCGGAAATTCCGAGTATTGAGTATCATTCAGCTAAACGCTGGCTTACAGGAGCTTAAGAAAAAGGAACTGATATTTCGAAGTATATCTGGTGAAGGCTGGTAATAATGTCAAAACTAGCGGATGTGTACAGAAATTCTCAAAACGAAAACAACTTACATACCTAGTTTACCTTCCGATTTTGGGGATTCCCAATCAGTTTACCTAATTACCATAACGTCAAACACGATTAACGGGAGGTATCCAATATGAACCTCTGCACAATATGAGCTCTTGTCTTAGAAAGTGGAATTCTCGAGGAAATTTTTTTCACGTTAAAAAGAGAATAAGCACAATCACATATTAAGCAAACAGGCCGTTTCCAGCGAAGCTTCTTTTTTTGCTGATAAGTTCCCAGAGAAAGCAGTGACTAATTTATTCCCCGTGAAATTTGGGGGAAGATTTGCTAAAATACGAAACATTGAGGAGTGAAATATAAAACGCAGTCAATGTTTTAGACTTGTGAATATTATTATATACACTTTTAAATAGATCATAAATAAATAACTTGATTAGATTTAGATTTAGAGATAAAATTCATGGTTATAATGCTGAAAAATAGATTTTCATTCCATGCTGAACCATTTACACTATGGAGAACGAGAAATAACTGGCTTCTTAAATGAATATAAACTCCCCGTAAAATAGAGCACCCCAAAATAAAATCCTCGCTGTGAGGTTTTCTGATTGTCTGAACAACAGGTGGGGTTTAAGGAAATGCCCCACCTTCTGTCTGCACGGAAATGGGATTCACCCTAACCTACCTGACCAATCTTCGGGTTGACACAGTCGTGGCAAGTGACTGACAGATAACACGTTAAATAGGGAGCCTCACACCCACTCGAACCATTTTTTTTCGGAACGCATAGCTTGTTTAAAAATAAAAATATTGATATGAAGGCAAATATTAATAATAGTCTACTACGTACGCCCTCTACTTTTAAGATTGTAGTTAATATACCTAGGACGAAATTCCCCATAAAAATGTCATTTGACTCGGCTGGAATTCGAAACTGGATCTTCCAATTGCCGCTCATGCTATCATCGTGGACTTTTCAGGTCATTTATCAAATTTATTATATTTCTGTATCAATGAAAACACCATCACTTAACATCGTTTTTTTTTTAAATTAACAATTAAACTTACTCGAAAATCCATTCCTGGATAGTTGCATCCTACCAAGGCGGGACTAGAACCCGCGACCTCTTGCTTGGTACGCAAGGACTTTACCCTGCCGCCACCGAGGCCGGGATATTAAGAAAGCCTTTGCAAACATTTACCTGAATCCCAAATTGGAATATTTAATACATGTATTTTCTCGGATTTCAAATTGATATATACATGTATTTGATATAAAGGCAAACTTTTATTAGAGCCTACTCCGTACGCCCTAAATTTCCAAGGTGGAAATTAGTACCTACGCCAAGAATGACTTTCACCATGGAAAAATCATTTGGCTTAGCCGGTATTCGAACGCGGATCTCCCGATTGCCGGTCAGGTATTCTACAACTTACACCACCAAGCCATCTTCTTCTTATGCGGATCTAAGACTGGGCTGACCCAACAAGGTGTTGACGTCTAAGTCTACAAGTCTAAGTCCAGGAGACGGAGGTCATGCTTACTAAGCCACTTTCGGAGAATAAACCACTCTTTGTTGCTATTCCGCGACAGACGTGTTCAAGTTTTCAAGAGGAATACGTCACGGACAATAACTAAGTACGACCGTTCAAGAGGGAGTGATTCGTCGCTATAACTTTCAGAAATAGCCTTATAAATATGCACATCTTTGCATGCGAGATAAACTTCTAATCACAGAACTTGGGCGCGGAGTTGATGCTGAAATTGAATTTGATGAACCCACAGTGGCAGTCAAAGAATCGAATGAAACCTGATGAACGGAAACGAAAGACTTCCATTTCCCACGCGGGGAAAATAACGGGACAGAAGCAAACTAGGATGCAAGAAGAATTTAAGTGCCCGGCGGTCTATGAAGAAGTGGAGTTAAGTAGTTACAGGTGAGAGTTTCAAGGATGGAAAAGCCGCAGATAATTTGGCATGAAAATCTGAGGGGGGTGGGAGAAAGGTGGGGTGATTCCCTTATTCCTCCACATTTCCTCCCCCATCTGCGTACCACTCTATAAGCCTTTCCTCCCCTCTTGATTCCCCGCAGACAATGAATGTGAAACCGCAGGCCGTCGTCGCCGGCCGGAAAATGACTCCAGGACTAAATTCACGGACTCAGTGGACGCTTCCCTGATCCAACCTCTTTCTACAAACGGTAGTAGTTTCTCCGTCCAGGGCCTCCGTGACCGGGCACACTTTCCACCCATTCATGACCGTTGTCTACGAATGAGACCTTGGCTAGGCCAGAGCGATGTATCGAAATATCGTAATATCTTTAGATACATCGAGAATGCGTTATTGAGTTTTGAACACAGGATATACCAAGCTGTATATACAGGGTAGAGAAAAATTTTGTCACGAAATTTTAACACAGCATAGCTGATGCCGGTAGGAACCAAAATTGCCAATAATGTTAAGGTTGAAACGCACCATTTTTAAATTACGGAACATCTGAACCAATCGCTCCGATTGGCCGAATCGCCGAAGGCGAGTTTGCCTTGTTGCCGGATGCCTTGGTTGCATAGCAATCTCCGGTGGGCAAGTATTCGAAGTCATGAGTGGTCCAGAGTCAACTTTTTGGTTAATATCGACAATTTTTAAGAGTCCAGGAAATAGTCGACTTACAGCAACTAATTTATATATGCATAAAATATCGTGAATTCTAATATAATATATATATACTGTATCTTGAAATTTCTATCAAGTGCGATAGTTGAGTTTTGTTTTCGAGCGAAACATCACAAATTTAAAGGGACTACCAAATAATATATTCCAAATAACTACACCAAAAATTCATCAGACAAATTTTTCAATGTGATTTAAATACTCAAACTGTTATTAAGTCTTTCCTCCATATTTCTCTAATTTTCAAATTACTCTCCTATTTCGCACTATATGTTCTTACCAGCTTCAGGTAGATATTTATGTTAATTACCCACCTCGAGTAATCACTATAAAACTTCTCTTTCACGTTTCAAGAAGGTTTTAATTAAATCCGTATTAATTATAAAATTTAAAAGTGACGAACCGCGCGCTATAAATGGTAGCTTAATCAACTAGCCAATTATTCGCTCAGTACCACAACGGAAATCAATCGGATTATATATCGAGATATTTTATCGGGCGGCTTTTAAAGGGTGATATATCGCGATATTTTTTATACCTATACATGTGTAAAATATATAAGTATATGTATAAAATATCCCAATTTATCTTATATTTATATATGTATGTGTAAAATATCGCGATATCTAATATAATATATATACTGTCTACATCTTCATCTAATTCCGATGTATCCACTACATACATCGGAATGTCTGTATGTACTACATAAATCTTCATCTAATTCCGATTCTCAAACTGCCTCATTTCGATCCTGCCCAAATAGTTGAAATTGTTTTAGTGTTTCTGCCATAAGCATAAATAAACCACCATTGTAGATAATTATAAACACACGTTCGTGGTTATAGGTAATCTTTTTTTCATTCCACTCCGAGAGATGTATATGATGGTCAATAAATAATTCCCCAGTTATCAAAATATTCCGTTTTAAGCATCAAATTATTTCAGAAATACATGGAAGAAATATGTCAAGATTAAATATGCCAATACACAAATAATTTTTTAATTGAAGCAAACCATTGCCTACATGTTATCCTTCTCATACCTCAAGATTTCTCTGCCTCTCCTCAATAACAGCCATTATCGCCTCGCTTAGAGAAGGTCTTCATAACAGCAGAATTAATTCCGTTCACTCATGCCGTGTTCCAGTTACCTCAATGTTAGAGGAGTCTTTAATCATAAACTAAGTAGCAGATAATAGTCAGTTGAGCCTAGAGAAACCGAAGCTCACTAAATAATTACTGTCATCAACTATGCGGTTTCACTACACGCTTGGTAACCCCAAAAAGTGGGTGAAAGCATCATTGCTTTCTCAGTGGATTCAAAATGAATTTCTAAGAGTATGACATTTTTATGAATCATTTTACATATCGATATGATTAGAATTGCAGCGATAACTTATGCACCCTGCATAAAACATGATAATCCATATTTAAGATGCGACATACTTTATACGAGAGAACATAATTTTCTTTATCTAGGGGAAAATATTGCGGTCTATGAAAGGATCAGCAGCTAAACTGTTTCCAGGTTGAGAAATATATTATATGAGAAATAACAGAGTTGTTGAGTGGTTATTTTTCACTGAACTGATTCACTATCGCACGGTACGTTTTTAACTTATATCCTCAAACGAAGACGGTAACACATGAACGTGCGGTGACCGTATATGTTGCCATCATATTTTGTATTGTTGCCAAGGACTCCTGGAGTTTTTTAAATGTATCTAAGTTAGTGACTGTTATTGTAAAGAGAACTAGAGAAAGAGATCGCAAAGAAATCTATGATTAATATGAACTTATAAATTAATTAGATCGATGTCTATGATGATGAACTAGATAGATGGAGCTATTCTGTATTATTCATCTCCACAAACGCTTTGGAACATTGCAATGGTTTGAGGCGTTACTTGATGAAACTCTTTCATGACTGTCGGAAATGAAAAAACTTGGCTAGTTCTGCAATATGTTATTAACTTGCGACCGGTTTCGATACGGTGATGCCAGAATATGATGCATTTTATCGAATCCAATCGCAAGTTAATTAATTATTGTGCAATTAGCTAAGTTTTATTCTTTTATGACAGCCTCGGAATATTGCTTGAAAGTAAAATAATGTTTATAAACGAAATTAACAACAATGCAGAAGGGAAATGAGATAATCTTGGCTGTCATCTAGTTCGGAAGCTCTAAGAACAACACAGATCCTTGGAGGTTGATGGCAAGCGTTAAGTAAGAACAGGATATTGATTTCACCAGGATGTGATTGCCCTTCATGATTTGATACAGCATCTCTTTCAGCTCATGCCGTAGAGATTCGCGGGATTAGTGGACCATTGCAACAGAGAGATCTATCCTAGTGAAGACGTCTCTCA
The DNA here is from genome assembly GCF_921293095.1 of Ischnura elegans. Lineage (NCBI taxonomy): Eukaryota > Metazoa > Arthropoda > Insecta > Odonata > Coenagrionidae > Ischnura > Ischnura elegans. The sequence continues at coordinate 55,810,225 of NC_060252.1, read as the reverse complement.
CAATGGAGAGAAAGTACATTTTTTGCGACTCGTTTCTCTAAATTAAGGAGCGCAAGAATGCTAGAACAAGAACATGATTTCACGCAGAAAAACAAGATGCATGAGCAATTTCATTTTTGAGATAGGGAAACAATTTATCTATCTATTTTCCACTGCGTGAAACCAATTTCAATATGTCACATAATGATATCTCTTTCCTCTATCCAATACGTCCCTTCAATGATAACCACGTATTATTATTTCTACCTAACTTTTACTCAAAACAAATCTTAAGGTAGAAGGCTATACATGAACTACTAATGTAAATAAATTGGACAGCATGAATAGATGTCTTAAAGCAATAAAAAATTCTGAAAAGGGGTAGTGAATGAAAAGTAAATTACACACGGAGAAATAAATATGTACAATTAGTCATCAAGAAAAATAATAAGCATAAAGGAAGAGCTTCGCTTTCAGATTTCATTTTTTATGAAGCGTTTATTTATTTTCTAGCATCCAATTGATCCAATACCGTCTTTAAAAATAGAAGCATCAAGTAAATAAATTTACGGTAGAGGCGATAATAAATTATAGTTGTATCCCCTGAATTGCATATTTATAACTATGGACGTTCAACGTAAATGATTCCGTAATTATAGCATCATTCCGGGCTTTAACATGCAGTAGAGTTCTCATTGAAAGTTTGATTGTCTATTTCTTTCGAATCATATCACAAAATCATCACTAAAAATGTATTTCACTCACTAAAATAAAAATATGGATCCCAAACAAAAATCTTTCAACTAATATGCCACGAAAACTCACGTTTGAACTCCATGCCAGCTCAATGCATAAGAGGATGTATAATTTTACTTTAATTTTGAATTATTTATCTCGATTACCTAATTGAAGCCATATGACCTTTTTTGTTCGAATGATGTTCTCTCACTAATTATGGAGCATTTGAATCCTTCGTCGTAAAGAGTTATGTATACTTGAATGAAATAACAGGCGAAGGAAAAGAGAAAACTTGTCCACCAATGAAGTCCGTGTTTCCACTGAAGATGATATTTTTTCTCGCCACTGAGAGCAGATATCACATTGTTATAACTACCGTATGAATTTACGCTATCTACCATTAATTTATTTCTCAAAAATACTTGTACTACATTTGAATGAATCATGCTGCAGTCTTTTCAGGCATTTTTTCAGTGCCGAAATCTCCTGTTACTTTTCAGAGATGACCATGAAATCATTTACTAACATAGAACTTGTTGATTCACGGCCGGAATACAAATGAGTAGTCTCTTGTGATAAGTTAGCCTCAGTTTTTATTAGTTCCCTGATATTCCATGAAATGCAAGCCGAAAAAACTTCAAAATTTCCAATAAAACTGTTTATGCAGCTACTGAATATAACGCTAAAGACATGGAAAGAGTAATATTATGAAATTTCAGAGCACTGAATGAGTTTATGATACCAATTCAAAACTCGGTGCAAAATTACATTCACATTCAAAGAAGGCGTTGAAGTACCAGAAGAGAGCCAAAATCGCACCGCTATGCTAAAACCCGAACTAGGGAAGTTATTCCAGGATTTATTTTGTTGAATTCTAACATATTCACCTGGTGTTAAAATAAAATGCATTGAAACCGGTCGTACAATTACGTATTAGTGGAAAATTTTCAGTAACTTTGAATGTTTAACCAAAGGTTCAAATTTTTCATGATTAGGTCAGAGCTTACCATTCGAAAAAAAAGTTGTATGGCTTTAACTAGGAAATCGAAATAAATAATTCAAAGTTAAAGTAAATATGCATCCTCTTATTCATTTAGCGTGCTTGGAATTGAATCGTAGATTTTCGTGGCATATTTGTTGAACCTTGAGTTGTATCAACGGCTCACAAGAAGCAAACTATTTCTCAGGAAGTATTCTTTCACTGTCAATCACAAAGAACTGGATTGTTATAGTATTCTGTATATACCCGAGTCTCCATGGATGGAAAATTAACCATTTTTATGAATCTAACTCCTGGGAAGTGGAAAATACGGATGGTATCCTCGCTAAGGCATATGGCCAAAAGATAAAAGAGTTCCTACTAATTGACATACGTCTGAAGACGCGACGAGAAGATGCGACTCAGGCCAACTCAACCAGTCAATTTCTTATCAATCACGGACGCGAAGCTCTCAATTACAAGGCCTTCAACATCCACTGGATACGAGGGTAAATAATGTAAATAAGTGTTTGTGATGATGAAGTTAGGTTAGATAGCGAAATATTTTCCTTAGTCCATACCAGCGTTTCGAAATATACTGTTACAATGTTACCAAATTAATAAGAGCCTTGGCATAATGGAACTAAGATGAACGTATTGAACTCGTAATGGCGTCCATTGTACAGAGACCATCCAACAATATGTTACTGAGCACTGTAAGTTCAATAAAAATTCTCTTAAATGCAATACGTGCATATTTTCTCCATGGCTCAGTACCGCGGTTAACTATTATTCCCCGCAGCACTTCAAGCTCTATCTGTGGGAAACATTACGATCCAAAGCTTCATTGAAGAGAAAGAAAGATTTTTTTATAAAGCAAAACATCTGTAAATTTATTTTATATTTTAATTATTAAGTAGATAATTTTAACGCAGCTGCGATTTCCCTTCAAACGCTTTAAAAAATTCAATTCAATGCGTGAGGGCCCGTTATTCAGTCCATGGGAATGGGTTTTTCTCGCCCGTCGATGTCAATTGAAAATCATCCTCTTAGGAAATTTTTTCTCCACCCCTAAAATTCGAACAATAATGCGAATTGGAGAATAAATTATTAGCATTCCATACCACAGTTTTTGCACCCAAAAACGTACTATCATCACATTCTAATTACGCTCATTTTCTCATCTAGCATGCGTAGTGGTCGGCAATATCTGAGATCCTGGGCTGCTTTGACCGTGGATTCAACTAATCCAGTGCTCAGGTCATGGCAACTAACATTGCATTGTTTGCGTCCAATGCTCCAAAATCCGTTTCGAGTCACGCCAGGGTAGGTAGCCTTTATCCTAGGAATGCATGCTCGTGTGCGTTTGAATGCTAAGTTAAAAGTCGCAATGTAAAAGCCAATGGTGCTGTTTTTGGTGGTACAGAAATAAATAAACATCCCTTCACAATCAATCAAAAAGAACTGGATTGGTAAGTATTGCGGATTTCCGAGTTTCCTCGAGAGAAAAATTAATCATTTTATGCACCAAACTCCTGGAAAGTCGAAAAGACGAATGGTATCCACGCTAAGGCACACGGCCGAAAGACATGGAACAACTTCTAGCAGGTCCTGAGCTGGCTTGACCCTGGATTCAACCGATCCAGTACTCGGATCATAGCAACCACCAATCCATTTTTTTGCGTTCAGTGCTCCTAAATCCGTTTCGACAAAAAAAGCCTGCTGTCCGTTCGGACAATAATGCAACTTCGAGGATAAATTAGTATCATTCCATACGACTGTTTTTGCTCCCCGAAATGCACTATCCTCACAAACGGATTTTCGCTCGTTTTTCCATCTAGCATATGTAGCGGTCGGCAAGGTTGGAGGTCCTGGGCTTTCTTGACCCTGGATTCAACTGATCCAGTACTCGTATCGTAGCAATCACCATTTGAAGTGCTCCTAAATCCGTTTCGATAAAAAATAACAAAACCATTAATCCCGCTGACCGTATCCACACCTGGTGCGTTGTGACTTGCGGCCCTCCTGCCTCTTTGCGGCCCCGTGGCTCCTTCTCCACGGAAATTACAGCAGGGACTCTCCGCTCCGGATACAGGGATCCCAGTCTCGTCTTCCTTCTGGCAGCACAACCAATCCTTCTGCTTCCTCAGTCCACGGAGCTCGACGACGACTTCACTGGGCAGATCCCTGGCGACAGAAACGGCAAATGAGGAACGTCTTAGGGGACCACGGAGGACCAGTGCCTTCATCAACGACCGATCACAGAATGCCTCGTCTCCATAGAAACACTTGACGGACTATAGGACCCCTCTCCCCTTTTTTTTACACCTCCTCATACCCCCCCACCTTTTTTAAAAACTTCATTTCTCCTCCTCTCTCTCCACCAGCCGACCATCTCACTACCCCATTTGGTTTCGATTCTACCCGGACTCTCTGCCCCATCCCACGCGGCAACAATAAGCCCCGTTTCCTCCTCCTCCCACCGCGGGACCAAAAACTAACCCACACCCCCTACTCCACACCGTTACCGTAGGCCGCATCGCATCCCCACCACGGTTAACCTGTAACAGTTTTCCGTACTGAATCTTCTCTCTGTGAGACGACGATGATGCTTTGGGCGAAGGGAAGGGTGGGTGCGGTGGGATGGGTTCCTGAGAGGAGCGTGGGGGAGGACGGAGGGAGGGGAGGGACTACGGGAGGAACAAGGGGGATGAAGATGCTCCCGGTGGGGCAGTGGGGTGCGTCCCCGGAGGAGGGGCAAAGGAAGACGGGTAACGTATTTGGGACACCAGGCGTCTCCACAGGAAAGATTTACGCATGCAGGTGGGAGGGATACGGAAGATGATGAGAGTAGGAGAGCTTATTTATGTTTACGGATACATTTATTTGGCGAAATGGCTAAGTGTTTCAGAAAGTATTCTTCACAAAAGAGAACTTAATCCAATACGTACAATGGAATCCGGCTCAACTATGTGGAATTTGATATTCACAAATGAAAAGACGACTTCGTTGACTTCCACTGATTTATTTTCTTGGTACGACATGTTTCGATCCATAGAAGTCATTTTCAAGTATCTATGAAACTACTTACGTAGTAATAAGGTTCTTGAAAATGACCTCTAAGGATCGAAGCATGTCGTGCCAAGAAAATAAATCAGTGGAAGTCAACGAAGTCGTCTTTTCATTTGTGAACTAAATCCAATATCTTTTGTGAGGAATCCATTTGTAATTTTTGTATTATTTTACCAAAGTATTCCACTGATAAATGTATTCCTGACGATTTGATACAGAGAAATGATGAAGCATTTAAAAAAGTTTACTAATAAGTTGATTCTTTTAAATTAAATCATTTTAAGTTCTCTCCCTTTCACTAACAATAAGTGGAACAGCATCATCCTCCAAAGGCATCTCAATACAAAAAGAGTGAGTAATGGGGATTTGTCGTTTCACCAGTTGGATGAATTCTTACCAATCGATGGCAATGATTCCGATCTGAATAATCAGATAGTTTTATAATACAAAGGAGTATTTAAATTTATGAATGAAGAAATTTAGAAAAAATTGTTTTCATAGTTAAATTTCTTGCAGTATTCTCAGTATCCATACACCAGTCGGGCATAGAAATGGAAATATTTCGTGAATACCTACACTCACTTCAGCCTATTTATTTTCTACCAATACTCGTAGAACACGATACATCAACCATAAGCTGCCCATACCTCCGGAAAATAAGAGTATCCTGGTCGTGCCGATTAAACATTTAAACTAATGAACCTTCATCATAATCATTATTGGTTAAAAATCCTAAGATTGGTTTGACGTAGCTCCCCACTCTTTCAGATAATCTTTTCACACCTACGTATTCCCTCTTTTTCACATCCTTCTTCCTCACTTGTTCCATGTATTTTGTTTGCGAATTTTAATAAAATAGAAATAATCTCTCAAAATGGAAAAGTTTCACTGCGTGAAGTCGGACGCTATCAGTAATACTTCATTTCTCCGTTTCTCATTTTCCTCTGAGCTATTATCTTCAAATGAGCATCGTGCACTTACCTACATTCACCGCTCCTGCATTGAATCATAGCAGATTTTTAACTCATGCGCATAAGCTACAGACTGGAATGGCCGCAATTGCTATTCATCTCAAAAACATTCCGAATTAGTTCCAGCCGAAATTAATCTACTACGTGGTAATGATATGATTTTTTTCCTAATTTTAGTGAGCAATGAAGATCAAAAGCTTCCACCCCACAATTTTGTTGCACGTGACGCAAGAAATATGTGCGAATCGGCTCTTTTTTTTAATCCATCCCGTCGCTCTCATTTTTGTGGCCGCGAGCGATTTTTGGGGTTGAGATGAACCTATGCTACATGAATTCTATCTTGCGGTCATTCATACTGTCGCAACTGAGGAAGTACGTAAAAACAGCGTGTTATCCGTCTGCTGCATCTTCGCTAGGGAAAAAAATGACGAGAATTCTCGGCATTCGTGCGTAACGTCTAACACGTTAACTCCTTCCGCCACACACCTATCGAACACACAGTTGCGGGTTAGTGCTTAGATGTAGATAGATGTGGAAGACTCACATTCCTTCCAACTTCCCCTTTGCGCAAATAGGGTAGTTTCCTTCATCAAAGAAAACGAAAGGCATTGATTGCGATTATTTACCCACTTTAAGTGTGTTCATAATATACAAATTATTTATTTGGTTTTAGAAATCTTACTTGATTCCAAGTCTTGTCGCCGTCCAAGTATACCATTAGTAGGTACCCATGAGTTAATTACTCCCCAGAAGCTCTGGTCCTTTCACGCATTCGCCGTTCATTCCGGCATTATAATTTCAGTAGGATTTTTATTTATTTCACTGCGTGTAGCCTGAAGCTATTAGCAATCTTCCTATCTTCATTTCTCATTTTTCTTCGTGCTATTATGTTCAAATGAGCATCGTGCACTTACCTACATTCACCGCACCTGCATTAAATCATACCGGATTTTTAACTAATGCGCATAAGCAACAGATTGAGATGGCCGCAATTTTTATTCATCCCACAGCATTCTAAATTCTTTCCGGCTTAATTTCATCTACTACGTGATTATTTATTTTGTATTTTTAGTTTGATGAATAGTAGGCTAATCCAACTCAGGCAGTCAAACATGTCACAACGCGTTCATAGATTTTTTTAGAGTTCTCGTGAAGGTTAACGGCTGATGCCTAGACATGCTCCATACCAGGTTATTTAAAATCCTTTTAACCCTCTGGTCCGGCAGTTCTTTTTAAATATCCGTCACTGAGCAAAACTTCCATCAGATTTCTGGAGCTAGTTTAAAAATTAAAATATTCTATGAATGTCATACTCACAAATAAATTCAGAATCTCTTTCTGGTATGATACTCCAAGAAACATTTAACATTTTGGAGTGGAACGCCGCAAGTTGAGCACACATGCCTAGTTTCTATTCTCTCAATACCTATAGTATGGCTTTAAGCCCGTTTTACACGGACACGTAATTGCGCAGGTTATAACCGCATTTCATTCTCAATACGGCGTAGAATTGCGCGAATACACGAACGAAATTAAAACAGGGCATATTTTGCCACCTCACGTCCATGTATTCTCCCATGCGTTCTGGCAATTCACCGCTTTACACGACACAATTTTGATTGCGACTTCGTACACACGTCAGATTGTGCAAGTATGTGCCCCGTGTAAAACGGCCCTAAAAATGCTTAAGTTGACCGTCCTAAATGAGGATAATCCTTGTCATCCGTCAGCTGCATCTTCGCTAAGGAAAAAAATTACGAGAATTCTCGCCATTCGTACGCTACGTTTAACACGTTAACTCCTTCCGCCGCACAGCTATCGAACACACAGTTGCGGGTTAGTGCTTAGATGTAGATAGATGTGGAAGATGCGTATTTCTTCCAACTTCCCCATTGCGCAAATAGGGTAGTTTCCTTCATCAAAGAAAACGAAAGGCACTGATTGCGATTCGTTACCCACCATAAGTCTATTCATTATATACAAATTATTTGGTTTTAGAAATACCAGTTTAGACGAATGTAAATGGTCAATTTTAACCTCATTTGAAAAAGGCCAGATTGGAGGCCATGCGATGCCACTCCGCGCGACGTCACAGGGACCTAGATTCTATACGAGTAGTCAGGAGTTTTACATCGTCTGAAATTATCAATGCATGCATGTGGCACAGAGCTCAGAGAAACATCTCTCAATAATCGCCTATTAAAACTGCCTAAGGTCGGAAAGTTTCCTTCGTTTGATAGGGTATTAATAATCCTTATTTAATCCAAGCGCTACCTGCTAACAGGGTACTCTGCTACCTGCTAGCAGCCTGCATCGTAGCGGCTCTCATAGCCTCGCAACAAGGTGGCCTCACACGGCGGCAGCCGGAACCAGAATGACGTCACGTGGGCTTTTCCCAGCATTCATCCGTCGCGTTTTCGCACGCTTGAAAATTTTCACTTTCAACTTAATTGCGAAAAATAGTTATCACCATTTAAAAATCTAAAAGCGTGAAATACGTACTCCAGGAGTAATGATTTTTCGATTTAGGCAATAAAAAAATAACTGGAAACCACCCTATTCACTTTCCTATCTAGCCACGGCTTCGTCCCCACGGAACGTAATTGATTCAGAGAGACATCCGTGGGCGTACAGAGCCACCACAGCGCAAAAAGAGAGACGCGTGGGTGGGTGTGGACCCCACAACGCTATCGGAGTGTGGGCGAGATAATGCGAGGGATCCGCGCACCGCAACCCCAAAAACACTTCGATCCACTGAGAGTGAACGAAAGGACAGTCTCCTCGAGGGTGTCACATTACACTCCAGCCTCAACTACCGCTCGCCAAGAATCAACGAACGCGACGTCGAATGAATACAATTTCGAAGACAATTACCTACTGCTCCAAGGGCGGATCCAGGATTTTTTTGGGGGGTAGGGTGCAGTTGCGTAGTTGGGAAAAAATTTTGTCGGTACTCACCAAAAATTGCCAACAGCTGAACATGTGTTATAAATCTGGCCGCGATTGAAATGTCAAACTCCAACTCTTACGAGGTGTGTTCAAAAAATATCGCGACTTTTGTGTTTTTTCAAAAATAATTTATTTATTCATGAATATCTATGAGTTCTTGCCACAGGGTAGAACGGTCAATAAGGAATATTACCTGCAAGTTATGCGCAATTTGCGCGAAGCAATCCGCCAGAAACGCCCGGATTTGTGGAAGAAGAAAAATTGGCTTTTGCACCACGATAACGCCCCTGCTCACACATCGTTGCTTGTGCGCGACTTTTTGGCCAAAATCAACACACTAATGATGCCGCAGCCACCGTATTCCCCAGATCTGCCCCCCTGTGACTTTTTCTTGTTCCCTAAACTGAAGAGACCCATGAAAGGACGACGTTACGCTACGATTGACGAGATAAAGACGGCATCGAAGGAGGAGCTGAACAAGATAAAAAAAATGATTTTTTGAAGTGCTTCGAAGATTGGAAAAACCGTTGGCACAAGTGTATAATATCTCATGGGGATTACTTTGAAGGGGACAAAATAGATATTCATGAATAAATAAATAATTTTTGAAAAAACACAAAAGTCGCGATATTTTTTGAACACACCTCGTATATTAGTTCCAAGTAGTGCCACGAGATAACGCTGAAAAAGTTAATAATCATCTCCAATTTTTCTTTCTGAAATCCATTGAAAAATTTACAGTAAGGCTATTTTTTACAGATTTAAAAAGGTACTTAGTTTAACCGGTACGCTTATAACGAGTTTAGATTTTAGGGAGTACGCCATACCGGCCCAAATACATCACTGGTCTTCAAGCAAACGGTCTTCCCATCTTTGAGATTAAAAACTAAACAACACGTAACTATTACTGTGCGAAATATTCTCTTTATTTTAGTATAAAAGTGGTGAATATGAAAATATTAATCACATGCACACATAATAACGACAGTTTTCTATTATGCTCCTTTCAGACAGCTTATCCTATTTTATTGTTAACTCGCGATCAATAGCTGATAAATCAGTAGGGATTACGTGTTTTCATCTTTGCATAGGATGATCTCTCTGTCGCCTCAATGATTTTCTCACTTTCGCGTAATAACACCACCTCGGTTCGTTACATTCTTTTTTTATTTTATTAGAGATATAACTTTTGGTACTTGAATTTACGTGCAAAAGAAAAGTTTTTCAAGTACCGTCTACATTGAATTCTATTACTGATTACACAAAACAGAACGAACGTAATGATAACGGAACCGTATTGAAAATCTTGCCTATTTTTTAAGCATCTGGGGGGGGGGGCACGTACCCCCATGCCCTTCCCCCCTAAATGCGTCTATGCTTACTACCCAGCGTTATCCTGGTATTAGTTATATGCTATACTTAGTTTATATGTACTCACTTTTGTGCCATTTCGAACTTCTGCGGTCATTTTTTTTTACGTTAATCGCTGTTCACTACATTTGTATATTAGCATCGTGTCACAGCTATACTAAGCGAACTCGACGACGACAATGAATTTATTTAGCCTGACCTCTGGATAAGTAGGCTTAAATTTGTAATATGGGAACATTTTTCCGAGCTACCACTTACCAATACTTTCCGCTAACCTTTTTTTCCTTGATGAAAATAAGATTTAATCCTAATCAGATATAAAATTGGGCCATTCTACGAGTCACAAATGGTACTGACTAACAACACGGAAATTCCTAGCTCCATTAATGAAGTCAACTTTACTTTCAGATATTATAGAACAGCATATTAAATGATACAATAAAAATCGTACTGTCCACTAAATTTTAATTACACAAATTCTACCTCTCCTGTTTCGATTGGCTTTCAATCATCATCAGAAGAAACAGTATAACTTCATTATAACGTATTTGTGAGACCACGCAATTATTAACGCTATATCAGAGTGACACTATAAAAGAATTATGGAACTAATTGATCAATAACACTGAAGAAATAAAAAGCTACGATTTTTCATAAATACATGCTCTAATGAGCTTATTGGTGTAAAAACAACTGAATTTAAAACTAATAATGTTTTGCTAATGAAGTTGTGTGTAAAAAAAGTCATCAAAATGAAATTTTTATACAACTAATACAGTATTATGTTTAAGTACAGGCACAATACCATATTTAAAAAAATTCAAAGCTTACAAGCATGGTTATATGAAGTCTTACTGAAAGAAATCTCTATTTTCTTTCAGGCAGTCCTTTGTTGCCTGGAGTTGGATTTTGTTGATGTTATATACGAGGTTTTGGAATATTTTAACGATGAATCTCAGGTTTTATCAATGATTACCCTTTTAAGTTTGGCGGGACTTAAAAACGAATGACGTTACACTCGTCTTGACCTTACGGCCGAGGCCGTAATAAACAAGTTGCACTTTATGTATATGTCTGCCTGGAATTGAAAAATGTTAATAATTAATGAGGACCATAAACCAATTGAAAACGTCAAGTTTGCGAATTTAAAATTAAGTTGACTGTACGATATCTTTGTGTGGCATTTACTCCACTAATGTGTCTTCTCCTCGGATTTCCTACGCTAACCTGGGGCAGCCAACTGCGGATAACCACGGCATGGCTCTTCGGAAGCTAGACCGAAATACTATTGACGCGAGTCTTCATCGATCGACCGAGATACCACAATGACGACCTCCCCATTGATCAGTGAGTTTCTAATTTTAAGTTTACCCAGCGGATCCTCGACCCTTTCCTTGAAATTCACAGGGGCCAATTAGCCATCACAATTAGGCCTCGAGAAAGATATTTACCCACAGACATATAGGTGTACTCTCTCATTTCGAGCTGTGGAGCATTAAATTATGGTATGCATAACCGCCACCGTTAACCGCGAGATTTGTAAGGGATAATTGCACTCATCAGCCAGAGCTTATTACGCGAGAAGTTACACATGTGACGCGAATCAAAAGATTACTGGAACGATAGCTTCGTAACATCCCATGCAGCGGGAGCAGCAAACTTAAAGCAAGCGTGCAATGAGCAGTAAGCGCGCGGAAAGATTAACAGTTGGGCAATTACACGAGCAATGGAGGCTTACGGCACTTCTCTCAATTAGGGGTTAAGTCAGTATTTATAACGCCTACCACTCACACAGTTTTAAGTTTATAGATCTTGAAGAATTTAAATTAAAATTTTTGCCAACATATTTATATGCCTTCATCAGGGTTATTTTTGCAATGAATTGGATTTGTTATTTGATGTAACTCATACATATTAGATAAATAAATGTATATTTATACATGCACAATGTTGTGGAAAAATGAGATGCAGGTAGAACATAATTATAAATGGTTCAAGCCACTATCACTAAAACATAGATACATAAAAAGAAAAACTCACACGGGAAAAATAAAACTCGGTGCTTTCGGAGTTGTAACTTCTTTCTCAGCCAGAGAGTCATTTTATTTTCTGGCTGAGAAAGAAGTTACAACTTCGAAAGCTTCGAGTTTTGTTTTTCCCGTATCAGTTTTTCTTTTTATGTGTCTATGTTTTAGTGATAGTGGCTTGAACCATTTATATTTATATATGCATGTATAAATAAATATCTCAATATGCTCCTCGATGAGGTATATAACACAAATATATACCAGGTTGAGCACACACAGTACAGAGCACAATTAAACATACAAAAGACTCACGTAACTAAATTTTCGGTGGCACTACCACCTTTTCCTAATTCCATCCTCAGTATTTTTCCTCACTCTGAGGAAGGTGATAATGCCACCGAAAAACTAGTTATGTGAGTCTTTTGTATATTTAATTGTGCTCTGTACTGTGTGTGTCCAACCTGGGATATATTTGTGTTATATAAATAAATATATGCATACATGCACAGTAAACATTGCGACAAAAATTATATCATCAATAAACAAATCCAATTCATTGAAAAAACGCCCTGATGAAGGTGTATAAATATACCAAAACTTTGGCAAAAATTTGCATTTAAATTCTCCAAGACCTATACTCCAAGACACTAATCATCGTTATACATAGAGGTCAAAAGGAAGAAAAAAATTAATTTATTCGAATAATGCTCTATGCCAAGGAAAATCACTGCATGCCACAGACATCCCCGCGCGTAAGATTCATTAAACTAATTCAGAATACGGTATATAATTTTTTTCCTCTTTTTCCGTATTTCCTTGGGTCTCCTTTTATACACGCTCCCTTAAGAGCCATATTAATTCTTTATTTCTTCATCATAAGGAGTTCGTGAGTTTGCCAAAATATCGCATTGTTTAGCATCACATAAAAATGCAAGCCATGGCCGATTTTCTCATTCTCCTTAGGGTGCTATCTAAGAATGCATCACCTGAAAAACGCCTACGAGTACCATTAAGTAGAAAAATGTTCGCCATGAAAAAAATATCATGCACTTGAAAGAAAAAAATAATTCTCTTATTTTGAAAATTAAAATCAGTTAACTTTTCTTTCGTAATAAGTTCTGGAAAGGTTTATTAGCTCCAAACCAAATGATTCGTAACTTCCACCGCATTTTCTAGCGATTAAAGCTTTTTTCCATACTTCGATCTTAATCGTACATCAGAAAAATCCTTAACCGTTACCAGTACTGTGTAACTTTTGTAACTAATAGGGTAAATATATTTATGCCAAAGGAAACAGTACCCGTTACGATAGAATCATTAGAACCAAGATCATTTTCTCGCATGTACTTCCTCTGAGGACGATACCTATCTACTTTGAAGGATCATCTCAGTCAATTATCTACTCATTTTACAGCGCTCTCGGTCCGTTGACCTCCATTGTACGGGCTAAAACAATTCTTTAGTCCAATTAACTGTAATTATGTGCCCATTGATTTTTTCCAGGTGGGCGCAGTTGCTGATATTAGTGGGGAAGAAAGATTTATATGACCACAGAATGTCAAATAAATTTTAATGAAAATGTCTATTAATGTATGCAGCAAAAGGAAATTGGCTCATGTTAAATAGGCAAAGACGCATAGTGAAAAAATCTGCTACCGTTAAATTAAAAATGAGTAAAATATTACGGATACCCTCAATAGCTCACTGTTCGCGCAATTCTGTGTATATCTTGCAAAAATTTCGTGAGGGATAAGTACTATCCCCTTCGTCATACGCAATTCATATGATTCGAAGCTACCAATAAAATAAACCAAGGTAGGGTATAACCTCTAAGTATATCGAATACAGTTCACTCCATGGACTGACATCAACGGACCTAATCAACAAGTAATTTTCTATCAAGTGTTCAGACTTCTTTTGGTGGAACCACAGATCTGTAGTGCGAAATAAGCACTTTTTAATTTTCCACAAAACTTTTTTGAGAAAAAAACCAGGGTCGCAGTAGTCAAAAAGTTTTGCGGAACGTTACGAAGTGTTTTATTTCGCACTATAAGTAATTTATTTTCAACTAAGCGCCAAAATTATCGTACTCAAGGGAATCAAAGTTTTCGAGTTGAGGAATTGCAGTATTATGTATTCCATATGATTTTCATCCATGTAATTCAGGTGGTATGTCATATCGATCTACTGTATGAACATACATTCCGAAGTTTCTCGTTAATAGCGTAAACTTTAAATTGTAAATACGCGCATAAATCACACGGTATGAACGATCACGATCGATGCATCATCTTCTCTCCGAGGCATAGAACCAGTGAGAAAATCGAAAACTGTTATAACTGAACATAATGTACCATTTACATTGAATTTCAATAAATTTGATTGGGGATCGGGTTGGTGTGGTGGGTCTAAAAGTGTTGGCTTCCCACCCCGTGGGCTCGGGTTCAAATACCGACGGTGGCCGAAAAATTTCAGAGACTAAACGATTCCTTCTTGGATGCGGACAGAAGGACATTTTGAGCGCAACACTCCGTCCGTCGGATGGGACGTCAATCCGTGGTCTCCTTGGCGCCTTTCGTTAAGAGGAGGCTAATTCTGACGCCGTATTTCCTCCACCCATTCTTTCATTCACTTCCCTAAGGAGAACATGACCTCAGTTGTCGGTCCCCTCCTCCAAATACCACCCGCCATTAAGTCATTTGAAAGAATTTTATGCTGGGTGAGCTCTTAGGGCGCCAAAAATTTATTTATTTTGCGTTGGTTGATTATTTGCGAAGACCTGTTTCACGGGCTGTGGGTTGATTTTGGATTACTGAGTGATGTTCTCGATTTTTCCTGTCGTCTTTCATTGATGAGTGGGGTTTCTGTGAACCAACCAGTCTCCCAAATTCCCCTCGGTCCATCGGGTCCGTCACACTGATGAGTCGAGCCGATAGCTGGGAGAGGTAGCCTTTCGCATAAGGGTGGAGGAAACGGATGAAGAAACAAGGCCTCAATACGCAGATGGCCTAGTGTTTAAAGCAAGATCTACGAAGAACACGCCGCAAAAATAATAATTCTCTGTCAACTATTGTCTTCTGATCTCATCAAAGGTGATGACTATTTGTGTATTCTTAAGATGTTTGATTCTCGGCAGTGATTTCTACGATTTTAGTCAATTGCAATTTTGTCCTTATTATATTCTGTCCAGATATACTCGTATTGCCTTGCATATTTACATAGCCCATAGAGATCCTTATCATATTCAAAGGGATGGTTTCAGCGACGGAAAAAGGGAAGTGCCGAATGATGGAAAAATGGATGGGATTCCCGTCCCTGGAGCTATCGCGGAAAATGACCGGGTGAAACGGGCATTTTTCCGCTATCATTGGAGCGATCACTGGGTCATTCTCCTAAAAACGTACATTTTCTACAGGAAAATTTAAGAAAAAATAATTTTTGTTTATATAAGAACCAAAATTACAGTTTGTCATGCATGCAACCTAATGACTTAAGTTGCAGAGATCGTTGGTAATATTTACACTGTTTTTTATAATTTTTACTTTTGCGTTGGCTACAGACATGATGTATATATGCACACGGATATGGCAGAAGAGAAATATTGTGTTCACTCACGAGAAAAAGTTTGTTTTATAGTTATAGTGTATCATCATGTCCGTTATCATCTGTCATGACCGTGGACTGCAGAGTTCACGGACATGATGTCCACGGACATGACGATTTCCTCTAAATTAAGTTATAGTTTGGACTGACAATAGGTTAGCACGCTGTCCAGACTACATTGAACTTGCATCTTATAGCCGTAAAAGACATCTCAAATGTTATTATTAAAAGGTGCAGAGTGACTTCTTTTTACTTGTCCACGGACATGACTAATGATCTAGGCTCTTTCACAGAACTGAACTAAACTTTTTCTTCCAGCATTATAAACTTCACTAAACCAAGCATAAACTAAAAAACCCATTGTAGCTGACAATCTCCTTCCTACAAATTGGATGTTCAGGGCTCCCCCCATTTCCTGTGAATAATTTCCCATTTTTCCTGTGTTTCCACGGACACTGCTTTTTTGGGATGGATAAATGTTTTTTTATTTTATAAAAATTAATGAAATAAAAGCAACCCAAAAAGACTTTTTTGGAATGTTTTAGCTTGTTTAATGATATATTTTCAAACAAATTATTTAGTAAATGTTGTTAATACAATATACACCTCTTCGAAAATCTATATGGGACCGTCCACGAACATGACGAATCATAGTCTGTGGAAATTAAATTTGGGGAATGTATTTATTTTTCTTCACTAATTTCTCTCTATAGGTAATAAAATGGTACATGAAATCATAAGCCGGTTTAGTTTTGTTTTAATATTAATGTTTTTTATGGTAGCCCAAGGACATAATTTTGTACGATTACGGGAGAATGACTTCGCTGTAGCTGTCCCCTGAAAGGGATGGCAAAAAATCATCGCCTGATTCTGGCTTAAGAAAGCATTGAATCTTAGATTAAATATCAAATCCATGCATTTCAGTCAACTCTCAAGTCAGTATTCAGAGGATAAAAATTATAAAAGCCGCATTGGAAACATTTTCATAACTCAGTGTTCTCCATACTCCGCGACGCGGTCTGCTTCCGTATTCCTGCGTAAACTTTATCGTCCCCTGGGGTAAATGCGCGCCGAGAGCCGTATTTAAGGGTGGTCAGAACAATGGGAGCTGTTGCTTCTCACCTCTTCCACGGGGAAATCGTAAAACGCGTAACATTGTCCAACAATCGATCCCCTGGATTTCTGCCCTCAGCTGTCGGTAAAAGCATTTTTTCTGGACCTTCAACCCAAAGTAACAACGGTGGATTAGAAGGGTGTGCGATTTTATTCGTCAGATGAAAATTCATTGTTCTGCAAGTTAACAACGAACTTGATATGTAGGTTCGAAGATTTTATTGGCGTTGATCAAATAATGCATGCATATCAATACGATTTTCCTAAAAAAATTAGAATGCATATCGAATAATTCATCAGTAAACGCATTAGCATATTTATGTTCAACATCAAATTTCATTTAACCATTTAACCTAGCCGTGGTGGTTTATTTTAGTTGCAATATTTAAGTATGATAGTTCGCGTTTTCAGAGAATGCCTAGGTAATGAAAAAAAAATACTTCTGCATCGTCTTCAGGTCCGCGAAACTATTTGTCAACAAAAGCCAATGGACGCAGTGAGAACCCGAAGAAAATGCAGAAAACAATGAGTCATCGGCATGTCCGCATGATCTCTATGAATCAGGTACGAGAAGTGAAATTCCGATGGGAAGAATAGGAAATGCGAAACGACCCGACGCGACGTTCAACATAAGAATAAAATAAGTCGATAATCCAGTAAATGAAAAAAATTATGAATGCATTTAAATCGTTAAGGCCTTCGTTATCACAAACCACTGAATTAGTGAACTGCACAAGATCCTCAGAAATAAAAAAATAAAACTTTGTAAGGTTCACTTGTGTATTTAAATAGGCAAGACCCGGGTTTCGTTAAGTCCCTGAGAGCACAAAGTTTGCAGAATACCATATGTAAACCAGATGTAGACGTCTATATCTGGTATGCAGCAAACCTAATGGCTTGCCGACATTTGGTCTACATCAGGTCTACATTAGGTACAAATGTCTTCCTTTTTTGGTCTACTGGTAACTTATTATGGTATAATTTTGGTCTGCGGTTATACCAAATGTAGACGTCTATATTTGGTCTACATTAGGGGCAAATGTCGCCCATTTTTGATAATTTTGTTCTACGGTTATACCAAATGTAGGCGTAATTTATTTTACAAAAACATACATTTTATACTGCTAATCTTGTAGCAGTCTGTGTGATTTTCAACTGAAATGAATTTATGGCAATTTTGATGATTATCTTCGAAGAATTATCAATTGTACCTATTATTAACATAGGATGCAATGCCTAATTAATACTGCTTACGAGCCATGCTGTTGAATTTGTTAACGCCGCATTAGCGGAGAAGGTATTCCTATCCCTCCGAAAATGCTAAAAATCCATCACGAATACTTAGGAGAACCTTAATTACAGACAAAAACACTGAACTCCTATGAAATAACAAATTATCGGTTGCTCTGCATTCTTTTCGTGTATGTAGCGGGGTTTGGAAAGCAATAATGCCAATTCAGGGAGCAATAGAAAACGCTTTCTAAAATAATGAAGAATAACTTTTAGGCAGTTATCTATGAAAGCAATATACAGTTAAAGAAACACAAGACATGCTTTGACAGTTTTTGTGTGCTCTCAGGGGTGGTTACATCTTTAGGTCTACCTGAAGATGTAACTACGTTAAGAAACCCAGGTCGTAACTGTTCAAATACACAAGTGAACCTCAAAATAGAACCTTATAAAGTTTTATTCTTTTATTTCCAATATGGAGAGGTTTCACATAATCAAGCGGAAGTTATCAGTTATATCTCGTAAATAAAAAACAAATTATAATCTTAAAGCCGTTGGTGAGTGAGTTGAGAGGGTTGAGTGAGTGAAGTTAAAAGGAGATTTTTCATATTTCCCTGCTGTTAATACCCTTCTTTCTCTTTATTCAAAATAACGACCTGAGATGACTCACTGACTAACGAACTGCAATTCCACTCAATGCTCACATATTTACGTGCGAACAGCGTAGTACCATTCCTGTTCTCTCTGGGTTTTGTGACTTGCAATTTTGACGTGATCCCGTGAGCTTGACGCAAAGGAGAAATGGTTTCCATGTCTACACAATTAAATCGAATACATTTGAGTAACGCCATAGATCCATGAGCATTGAGGACAATGGTAGATGGCCGGCATGTGAAAGTGTAACAACCTAAGAGACGCACAGAGGGCTGAAATCGAACTAAGCTTGCCAAAACCTCAAAAACGATTTTTCTTTGAGCCAGGAAGTCGAAACTTCGCATAAATATTCTCCAAAAAATTTTGAATAATATTCCCAAATTATTCTTTCCTGTTCTCTCATGTTAACAATATATATATATATATATATATATAGTTAAAGTTGAGCAAATTTAGTGAAAAACGATCAGTCGTCGACGACGACGAAAACGACCGCTACGTAGCGTCGCGGGCGGGCTCACTAAGGGGAATCGATGCTAAAAGCATCAAAATCACGTCTACGGCATTTTTTTTTTCAAAACCCTACTCAACATCTTTCTTCCGCCCTTTTAGCCCAATTTTCTTCTAAATCCTTGTTTTTTTACGAAGTGTCGTGAGAATTGAAAAAAAAATTATTTTACCGTTAATGTCACAGATCAAACTGTTGATTCCGTGACCTTGCCCGTCCTGTAAGTCACGGTTAAGGATTAAGATCAATTTCTTTCGATGTTAAAACAAAAACGGGCAGATTTTGGAGACATTTTTCACGGTACCACTACTCTGCAATGACTCGTAAGCCATGCAGCTCAATAGAATAGTGTGGATTTTCACCGAACGATCACCGAATATGCTACTGTTGTGGAATATTTGATCCCCTTCCGCAGCTGGTGGACATCATGAAAGCTCAAATTAATATAAAAATAATTATTTTCGATACGAGCGTGGACGTAAATGATACACCATAGTATCACGTTCATGTAAAATGAAATGTGAGCCGACTCCACAATTTAGGCTTCGAACCAATTAACCTGTATACCTTTAATAAATAAGAGCAAAAATTCGTTGTCCCGGGAGTGACTTCATGGAATTGACTGAACATAATGAAATGTAAAAAAAATTGTAATTCCAAATAAATTCCACTGTACGACCTAGATACGACGAAGTCTTGCAAGTTTACCAGAATAAGACGTGCTACGCTGAAAACTAGGTCGTAGAGCATTATTTATGTGGAATTATAAAGATTTCTAAATTTCATTATGTCAAGTCATGATAGAAATTTCCACAACGCAGGGTAATTCACAAATAATGTCCAGCTGTTAAGTAGGTGGTAATGATGAAACTTTAAGCTAGCTATATCCCATGAACTGAGACCAACTGAGGCGGAACTCCTTTACCGAGCTAAGGCAAAGAAAAACATCTCCTAATATTTATTTACCTGCCTGCATACAAGCCAAAATAACAGGCCAAATAGTATAAATCTAGAAAGATAGTAAAAGTGAACTCTTGAAAGCCGAAATCGGGGGCGTGGTAGTCCAGTATGTCGAGCGATGATAGAAGGTTACTGATCGAGGGTCTCAGTTTCAAATCTCGAGTGTAGCCAACGGAAAACATCAAACGAATATCCGCGAAGTGAGCAAAGGTCCAGGGAAAGGAACTGGCCCTCCTGAATGTGAGGTATCAAACCCTTGTATCTTAGTCCAGCGTGAGCCCTACCGAAACCTATCCAAACCAAACACTGGGGTAAACTTTCTTGAACTTGAATCACCAGGTTGAAAATTTCCTTTCAACTTCACTCACTGATTGAGTAAGTGAAGTTGAAAATGAGATTTTTCACCTTCCTTTCCTTGGTGTTAGCTTATTAACCTCAAAAGTCATCAATATCTCCCACCCTTATGGGCGTGAATTATCTTGCAAACAGGTTTACGACGTTACCTTTAGTCAACATTGGATTGGCAATCGAATTTTCCAGATTTTCTCTTTGTGACATTGGTAGCCTAATACTATAGCCGGTTGAATAAATGAATCCACCAATATAGGATAAAATAATAGGAACTTGATGGAAAATAAAGTCCCGTATTCCGCCAACTGCCTTTACTAACAACCAAGAAGTTGCAACAGGTTACAGAGATTAACAAACGAACTGTTATCATTTCCATTAGTAATACAACTTCTTCAAGTTGATAAGCATTTATTTTACATGTGTCTATCTTAATGATCTTCGATTGAAATCCATGGTAACGAAATTGCAATATTTACACAGGTGTGGAGGCTATAAAAAATCCTTAGGTATTAGCATTACCATTCTCACTCTCAAGGTTTAGAAGTTGCCCGCAAAACCTTTTCGCAGGATCGTCTAGGAAGGCGAGACGGACCCATCTCCAAGCATGACACAGCAACTCACTGGAGCGATTGTGAACGGGTGCAAGAGTTATAAGTCTGCCGAAAATTCAGCTTCGTTAACTCTCCTACCCAAGATTAAAATCAAGCCTGGAGAAGATGAGATTCAAGGGAAGGGAATCAGAATGACAATAGGGAGTAAAAATGAAAGAGCCTCAAGAGATTAAGGATAATGCGTATTTTTAGGGACAAGGTGGGTTGGCAGTGGATGGGGTTAATGTGACGGGGAGAAAGTCTTTCGAGCGCGTTGTCCATACGCAATGAGACAATAGCAGGTACGTCTGGCCCCAAATTAAATTTCAATGTCATTCGTGAAAAGGCCAACATCACCCTCCATGTAAACAATCAGTGGCATTGTCGACATGGATACGTACTAGTAAACTTCACCAACAGGGTGGGCCCATTTCAACAATTGATTACAAATTAAAGTGAAAATTTTAATTACATTTCGTCCATCTGTAACCTTGAATAATTGTTATGATCAGCATTTTCATCCAAAAGAATTGAAAATTTTTGAATTGAAATACAGAAACAATTAATTATGCCCGCATACTTGCATAATTAATTATATTCGCACTATATTAACAATTAAATATAATCTGAAACAATTATTCAAAAAATCGTTGAGAATCGTATTATTGCGCAATCGTATTGTTGATACTCGCTTAAATCTCTTGTTTAATTAAGCTCAAAGATTCGTCGTTTCAGAAAACTATAATCGGACATTTTCGTTCATCGTTAACTATTTAATGTCCTTAAAACTCCAGTGTGCTAAATAAAATGTGAAAAACGCTGGTTACCCAAAAAAAATCGCTTTCATGGTAACTAAAAAGTGCATCCAAAAATTCCCAAGTAGGCTTCCGCGGAGGTTATGATGGTAGGCAGCGATTATTCCGGGTTTCCTTCCGCGTTTATCCATTTTATTGGACAATATTTCGCCAATGTTCCAGTTGGCTTCCTCAAGTACACTGAAAAGTCGATGCAGAAAAGTGTCAAAGAAGTGTCAGGTAGGCAATTGAAATCGCTAAAAAACCCAAGAACTTCAACCGTGAAGACGATTACACTCTCGCCAGCGCATGGAAACGGGTCTTTAAAGATCTCGACCACTCAGGGAACACCTCTACAATATCCCTCTACAAGGCACCAAACAGGGTGTATACAAAGACG
Source organism: Ischnura elegans (assembly GCF_921293095.1). Taxonomy (NCBI): domain Eukaryota; kingdom Metazoa; phylum Arthropoda; class Insecta; order Odonata; family Coenagrionidae; genus Ischnura; species Ischnura elegans. The sequence continues at coordinate 55,787,936 of NC_060252.1, read as the reverse complement.
AGCAAATTTCTGCATCGACGCTTCAGTGGATCTGAAGAAGCCAAATGGAACGTTGGCGAAATATTGTCCAGTAAAATGGATAAACGCGGAAGGAAATCCGGAAGAATCGCTGCCTACCGCATCCAAAAAAATGTTTGCGTTGCCATAGCTCAGTGACTAAGGAGTTGCGACCCCATGGTTATGGATAAAAAAATTTACAATTGTCTCCCCTACTACCTCCGGAAGTATTGGAGATTTCTTCTGAAACACCTTGTATAAGCTGTTTTAGAGGTAATGAGATGGGCCGATTGGAGAACCGAAAGATGAGGAGAATGTTACAAAGATGAAGGATGCAATCGTGAAATACATGCAGACCACTGTGTAGAGATGATAGTTATCCCCGATTCCAGAAATATTAACGCCACCAATTTAAAAAAATCCTTTTAGAAAAAATAAAATCGATTTAAATCAACGAGAAAATATCCGATACTTTATTTAGCACGCAAGTCAGCGCGAACATCCAAAATGGCGAACGTTATTCATTAGCCGCTCTGGTACACGATGCGGGAACGTAGAATGTGCGGCTACCCCATTGTTGAGGAGCGATTTTTCATCCCAATTTTTTTCCTCCACCTCTGCCGGTCCAAAACCACGATTGTTTCATTCTGAAAAACAAGAAGATAACAGCAAAGCGATCGTGCGTAAAAAGTTTCCACCTCCTACGTCATCTCACAAGGGGGTCCCTTTCACCGCGGCGACCCCCCTCTTCTCCACAAGAGGCAGGCATTCTTCTGGAGAATGATTTCCTTTCATATGCGACGACGACGCGACTTCTGCGTGCCGGCAGTCACATACTACCCAATGGAACCCGATACGAAATAACGGTGAAAATGGCGTGTGCCGCGAAAAATCGTAGGACGAACAATAAAAAAGTACATATCACAGGAGAAAACTGAAGTGTCAGATCGATTGTTGACGGTTTTACTTTGTGGAAATTCATTTAATAAAATGCAAACTGCTGTAGTAATTTTAAATTATATTTAATTCACTCAACCGGTTTCAAAGTTTATCCGTCATTATCAAGAGCTCTCTCCAGACAGCTCTTTATAATGACGTGCAACTCTTTCAATGTTTCTTTTGACATTCAAACGTTTTTAATGGCGTGTAAAGATTTCTCTTGGCAGCTCTTGATATTGACGTGATAGCGTTGAAACCGGTTGAGCGAACAAAATAATATGGAAAATTACTACAGCTGTTTTTATCCTATTATTAAAACTGAACTGTGTAAGTAATAACAACTTGTTCGAAGCAAGAGAGCAGCAAGGAAGAATAGTCGTACCAACACAAGTCAGGAGACCAAAATTTTTCAGTTAGATAGCAGTAACAGGGTGACGAAGTTTTGGTTTACATTTTTTAGAAAGTTGTAGCATTTTCATTTCATACATCCAGGTCAAACCTTTGCATAACTTGAAAAAAGTCGATAAAAAAACTTTTTCCGTCAAATTTTATCGTGTCAAGGATCATGAATGTCAATGGATGAAGTAGCCTGAAGAATAATAGGCAAAACTTTTCCTGTATGTAATATATGCATTTCATTACTATTAATAAATGTATATATTAAACATTTATTCCCACCCGAGATAAGATTTTTCTGAATAAACTCATCGTATTACACGCGGGATTACGGGAAGTCCGGTCAAATATTTTTATTTATTTTTTATTTTAATTCTTCAACGAAATATTAGCTCAAAAGAGGTTTTTGTGCAATGGTGAGTTGGCGCAGTGAATGGATGTGAACAGGGATGTTTCAGGAGGAATCTGCAATACTTCAGGAGGAGGTAGAAAACAAATTTAAGCATTTTTCGTCAATGCATATGCCGTCGCAAATCCTTAATTACTGAGCTATGGCAACGTAAACCTTTTTTATGCACTTTGCAGCTACCATGAAAACTGTTTTTCTCGAAAGATTTTTCATGGCGAACTACATCGATAGTGGGTATAAATTTACACCTGTGCGCGTGACTGCATACAAAGTCACTTGCCTCTGACACCTACGTTAACGATTAATCAAGAATTGCCGGTATTTTTCCGCTCACCTTTCGAATCACTATCTGTCATTCACCTTTGTTAGCCGGCAACTCAAGGAACTCAAGTGTCAAATATTCGATCAAGCAAACCATGCACATGGGAGGGATAACTGGTCTCGTCCAGAAGGATAGCAATGCGCTATCGATCATGCACGCAGGAAGTGTGTCACCACGAATTAAGTTCACAGATTATCAAATAATTTTTAAAATACAATCTTGGAAAAATGAAAACTCCTCCGACGTAAAAATTACCGATACTATAACGAAGCAGTCAGGTAAATTACGCACAGGCGCCAATAATATCGCCAGTTTTATCCACTGTAAAAATTATGTAATTTTGTGTAAATGTTTGGCAAAACTTTAAATAATTTCCATTAAGCTTTTACGAACGAATGATGTTGGTAGCCATGATTTGACGTTAGCTTGCTATAAAGGAGGTTCCACTGTTTCACACATTATATTCCATTTTCATAAAGTTCTTCAATGTATGGCATCCTTACTGTGCTCTATCTATTGGCGTTTAAATGAGATTCCACGCTTCTAGGAGCAAAAAGTTGGAATTAAGGTAAATGTTCTGAATCACTTAGGTATTTTTAGTAAATTTTCCACAATCAAAAGCTCATTGTGGGCAGAGCATAAGAATATACGCATCCTTCAAACGACAGAGATAAACACATAAAAAACTTTCTAATTGATTTTGATAATTACTCGCCCGAGATTAATTTTCTAGCTAAGGGTATATTGTTGATTTTTATATTAAACCCCGCTCTGATTCCTTATATAATAGTAAAATATGCCATTATTATATATTTTAAATGACACAATAATATAAGGACAACGTATCCAATATTCTTACGTTTATTAAAGGCCGCGATGTATAGCTACCTTCATGGGAAGACACTAACGATATAAAACTCAGTCAATGAATCTTAGAATTTATTATTAAAGAAAAATAAAAAATAAAAAGATAATCAAACAAAATTTTTAGTTTTATTAAAAAGAAAATATATTTAAAATCCAAAAATCGCAAAAATAATTACCATCGCACACATTTGCATTATTTTATAATCATTTGTTCCTGTGATAATTCCAAATAATTAGTTTTAAACTTCCTCGTCACACAAGCAGCATTTTAAACGACAACGGTACATATGAGCCATTAAAATTTATTGCTGTAAACTGGCTGGTTGAGGTAAGGACTTACGTGTACGGCCAAGATTATTACAAGGGAGGATCCACAATGCAGCTTCTAACGGTCTTGTATACCATCGTGCATTTAAATGAGCTTACAGAAGTTGCTACTTGCGTCGCTGACGGGCAAAGTGACCCGCGTTTCACGGAGAAATAAGATATAATTAGCGGTTTTGACCGAAATTTATACACGCGATGATGCGATATTTCATATGCATTCATATTTATTTCATAAAAGCTCAATACTATTCCTCATAATTTCAACATATTACTGTAAAATATTGGAAAAAAGTTGATCGCAATGCACTCACCATTTTTGAAAATGATTAAAATGCGACCGGAGTAGCAAAAGATTCCTATGATTCCAATAAAGATTACACCCTTCTATGGGATGCAATTGGGCAGTGGCGTAGCCAGGAAATTCGTTGGGGGGGGGGGGTCCAAAACAAAGGGGGCAAAATTTTTGAAAAATAGGGTACTAAGTAATAGGTTTTAAACCAATTTTAACTCTTTTCATAATCGAAAAAACTTCATTTGTTAAAAAAATATTTTGTAAATTCATGATTTTTCAATATTTTGTTTTCTTTTATGAAGGAAAATAAATCTGTCCACATATTTCGGGGGGCTCCGGACCCCCCCGAGCCTCCCCCCCTGGCTACGCCACTGCAATTGGGCCTGATTTATGCAGTCCCTTTAGCTACGGCAAAACTGAATGCGCCTCAGGCGCGGCCTTTGGTGTGAGTCTTAATGAAATTTGCAACCCGAGCTACCACGGGTTCTGGTATTCACCAATTTCTTAAGTTTATCCAATGTTTTACGGAGAGCCACTCCTCATCAACTTCCTGGAAAGGCAGGAATCGCGGCTCTTCCCGCATGAATTCTTCTCGAACCGAGAAGGAAGAAACGTCAGTGAGATATTCAGCTGACTACCCACGCCATTCCTCCAGTACCCAGACGCACAAAAGAACCTCAACTTGCCCCAGATAGCGATGGCAGGACGGCCGTCATCATCTTCATCCTCATTTCTCTCCTTTCCTCAGGGTATACCCTTTCTCTCTTCACTCCACGGACACACCCACAGAATGCCACAAAAGCGAAAGACTCTTCGACGACACGTGAGACCTGGTCATAATAGGTATTTACAGGTGGGATTCCGCGAGCCTATATAACTTGCCTATAACGCATGACTTACGGAACGTAAAAAAAATGCTTATTGGTAAGGGCATCAGAGTCTGACAGGCAAACGATCTTTTCATATTTGGGATTAAACACAATTTGCAGCAATAATTCTACGAAATATACTCTTAACTTTAATATAAAAGTTATTACTATGAGTGTATTTATAACTTTTATATTAATATATTTATTTATTTAATATTTGTATTAAAAATCTCGTCTACCATTTGAGCGTCTAGGGGAGGCACGTGCCCCCGTGTTCCCCCCTTATTCCGCCTATGGTTATTGGAATGTTTATCGAGTCTGAAAACAATTGACGAAAATTGATATTTACTTCCTGAACTCGGTAACTAAGATTTTCAGCATAGAAAGAGGCCTTGAAACCAAAATTTGTAAATATTAAAAAATTTCGAATGGAAAAATATTTCGGTGCCATCAATCCATTGCAAATATATTTTTAAAATGCGTAAACATAATCACTACAGCATGAGACTTGACGTTAAAAGAGAATAAAATATTATCTCAAGCATATAAAACGAAGTTTTTTTTAATTATCAAATAATATACCTTGAGAGATGCATATACAACGTCGAAACTAAAGTTGAGAGGCAAGAATCTACAAAATAAAAACCAAATACCTTCACTGGAAAGCGTACAGGGACAGAAACACGCTTGTGATACCAGCTCAATCAGTTGTAGAGGGCCTTTTACATGAAAAGGGAGGAATTTCTACTTAAATTAAGAAACATTATTACGCATACTATTCATGAACTTCTCACTTTCCCTTTTCAGTCCTTCATAATGACCATTTTTTACTCCACCGATGCAAAGTCCTGTTATTGATGAATTTCCGGAAATGTAGGCATGAGCAATGAATAAGTATTTAAAGAGAAATAGTGGCAAGGAAATGGTATAGGAAAGAATATTTGACGGAAGAGATTGCCGACACAATGGAGTTTCTTAAGGGAGCAATTCAACCACTTCTTTTGTCTGCCAACGGTATTGTATATTCCTTTCGTGTTTGAGCTTCTTATGACGCAGTTTCCGATTGTCGCAGAGATTTGAATAAAACGCCGGCGTGCGAGCCTATAATGTTTGCTTAGCTAATTCAAGGAGGGGTCCTCCTATGTTTGCTTGACCGTAAACTTCACAGATGTGCGCATTCTGTACCTGTGCTCCATTGTAGACTCTGGAGAGAAAGAGAGAGTTTTGAGTCGTTCTTTATTTTTTTACTCGACAGCTCGAAGGAGAGAGTCACCTTCGGAGAAATTGAAGTTTTCCAAGGAGCCGACACGAACTCTCGCTTCGAAGGTGAATACTTAATTTTAAGTATGCAATGGCTCGATAGTCTCCGACATTAAAAAAATCTGCCTCTCCGACCTTCACCGCCATTCAAAATAGGGAAATAGGATACCCAAGTGAGGCAGGCAACGGTTTATCCTTCCGCCGATATTTGTTTTACCTTTTTTCTTTCCGAAACAAATATTGATCGACTATTTAATTGCATAGGTCATTCAGAATCGGCAATGGTCAAGTGGCAAAGTAAGCTTACGGCAAAATATACCCAGTGAGTCGTAGAATACAAATAAAATCAAAATTATATAATAAAAAACATCGCGAAATATTATCATGGATATTAACATCACGCATCAAATTGCATGTATGTGAGACTTGCATAAAATATCTGTGTAGATGTACATTTTCCCTTTCAAGTTGTGAAAAATTTTTTAGATCAGCTTAAATCCTTAAGCCTGAACCACACGATCATTTTTTCGTCCCTCAGAATTGTGGCTCAAATGATAGATTTACGACTCATCGGGTGGTTTTCCCAGTTTTATTCATAAATTCTCGATTGCAAAATCCGAGCAACTACATAATAAACTCGATTTTTTTTATCTACCCGACAGCTTCGATTGGGCAATAAAGGACTGTCGAATTGGAGTGAGCTCTCTAAGAAAGCCAACTGAAATGCGTAGTCATGATAAACGAGAAACTGCTCCCATTAGAAGCTGGTCATCTTCACCACCTGACTGAAAGTGAAAATTGGCCTTTGGGCTTTCCGACTCGCATCCTAGCAAAACAAATTATGAGAAAGGAAATTAAAACTTTGTCAATTATCGCGGCTCCGTCGAGATAGCACATCAAAAGACGGGGTTGGATATACAGGGCGGATAATAATTGTGTCATGACATTAAAACACTGAATAGCTGATGAAACCAAATTAATAACAAAGTTCAGGTCGAAAGCGCTCCATTTTTAAACCACAAAAATTTTGCGCCAAGCGCTTCGATTGGCCGCGAGTTTGCCCTGTTGCCGGATGCTCTGGACAACTCATGACCTCGAATGATTTTCATGCCGGAGATCGCCATGCATCCAAGGCATCCGGCAATAGGGCAAACTCGTGTCCAATCGGCTCTTGACTCAAAGTTTCTGTAGTTTAAAAATGGTGCGTTTTCGACTCAAACAAAATCAGTAAGTTTGGTTCCTGCTGGCATCAGCTATCCAGGGTTAAACTTTCGTGACACAATTTTTCTCTACCCTCAATTACTTCACCGCATTTCGTTGATATTTCGGCAGTCGACTGTCACTTGTTGAAGAAAGAATCAGCCACGAATATTACAAATGAGAATCGTCAAGTCTGTCTCTAAATGCGTTGTCACACTCCGCGCATTTTAATGGGTTTACAAAAGATGTGATAAATCAAATTCAGAATTTTTCAATGCTCTCACTCGCAATTACAAATATTATAATGCAAAATATTGGAAAAAAGTGGATCGCATTGCACTCATCACCGCGCCGCGGACATTTCTGAAAACCGATTAAAATGCGACCGAAGTGGCAACAGAAATCAGTCTTCTATGGGATGGAATTGGGCCTCCTCTACGCAGTCCTATTGGAATTAGCCGTGAACTGCCGTGCCACTGATCCGTGAAAAAAGCCGTGAACGCCATGCCACTGATCTAGCGAGATCAGTGGCACGGCGCCAGTCTTCCAATCTGGGGTTCCAATCCGCTGGAGTCTCTAAACAACAATTTTAGAATCATTAGCTACGAAATTTTATTATTCTGGCCTTGCGAACCCATTTAAACCGTGTTTCATCCTCACCACCTATCTGAAAGTGAAAATTGGCCTCAAGGCCTTCGCACTCGCAAAGCAAATTATAAGAAAGGAAAGTAAAACTTAATGTCAATTATCGCTCCGTCTAGATAGAACATCAAAAGACCAACGCCCATACAATAGCGCCAGAGGCGGAAGATTGGCGTAAAAGTCGACGATGGCCACTCATAGTATTTGAGAGACGTACATGATGGAAACAGTGAAATCGAGAATTGGAACGCAAGGGATGGAAAGGCGAGGAGGGGAGGGGATGAAAGATGAAAGTATCGCGCGTCCCCCATGTTCATTTCGGAAGAGTAGACTAATTGCGCGGGCATTTAGTCCTCCGGGCACCTTCATCTGGAAGACTGCGTCTGCCAGCGACTCCTCCGTGGTGGGGAGAGAGAACGAGTAGCTAACCCAAGCACCAATTGAGTGAGGGACCGCGAAAAATATCCCGAAAAAAAAAGTTGAAGAAAATTATCGCCTCCTTACGGCGGATCGCCATAACTGTTGCAGGCCATTACGCGTGCAGTGATGCTCGTGTGGCGAATTCCAATGCTGGAGACCATGCGTGCGAGCGAAAAGATGTTTAGAGGTCTTTAGGACACAAGATAGATGACGCGTGGGGAATCAGGAAGAGGTGGGGGATGAATGACTTCGAAAAATTCCAGAATAGGCCACGATTTTTCTTACCGCAGGTTATGGATCCGAAGTATTTTTAATCAATTTTCTTTCGCCTACGAGTAGACATAATTGAGGAATAACTCTACAGATCGGCTTTGTAACCACTTTCACGAGGTATGGGATATTCTGCACCTTTCAGCAGGCAAGAAAAGACTTGTGATAACTACAAATTTTGTCTACTCAATTCTGGGGATCGGGTTGGTGTGGTGGCTAGAGATTTGGCCTCCCTCTCAGTTGGCCAAAGTTCAAATCCCGGCAGTTTCAGAGATTTTTACTGATACTACCCGATCCTTGAGTGGGTGCTTTGTGGAGATCACCTCAAGTGCAACACTCCGTCCGTCGAATGGGATGTTGAGCCGTGGTCCCTTTGACGCCTTTCGTTAAGGCCAGGCTAATGTTGACGCCGGGTTTCCCTCCACCTTTCCTTTCATATCCTTCCCTCATGGCGCAAATGACCTCAGCTATCGTTCGCGTCCTATATGTACCATATCACTCCATATGTCCGACGATCAACGAATGTTCAGAGTGCAAAATGGGTAAAGATCTTGATCAAACCAGCCCCAGGATTGTTGACTGATTATTTAAATCTCTCCCAATCGTACTTGAACAATCCGTTTTTTTCCTCTCAAAAATTTGCGTTTAAATCTGCGAATATTGCAAGCTTAATATTCAACCTATGCGGCGGCAAGGTAAATCCTGCCTAATAGAGAAATTCCAGTCTTCCAATTTGGGGTTCGAGTCCGCCGGAGCCTCGACACTTTAATTTTATTTTTATTTTATTTTTAAGTTTTACTTTCCTTTGGGTATGACGGAGTCGGAGATTCGTATCTCTTATCTCCTCTAGGATAATTGATAATGTTTACAATCAGTTATCGCGTAATGAAGACATTTTCTTTCCCAAAGAGGATTGTTATCATGGATTCTTGTAATATCAGTTTGGAATTACATACCATAACCAAACCTCAATGAGGGCCATTTTCTTGCGCAATATTATTCTTCTATTATCTTATTTCGAATATTCATGAATTAATAACATGGTATTTTTTGTGAATGTTGTAGAGACCGTCTATTATTACTTAAGCTACCTTCAATAGGTTGCTAAATATGCTATCGCAAATTTTTCCTGTTCCTTTCTTACGCTAAAAAATGATCAAGTGCCATGCAATCTGTGAACGGTCACACAAGGGAATGTTACGGCAAACATTCAACTTTTAACAATTTTCCTCCGAAAAAATAATGTTATCTCAAGTGATCGGCTCTAACTACTCAGGCAAACACCGTGCAACAAACTGTAAACAAGTAAAAGTCATTTTTGGCCACGCGATAGCCACTTGGACAGCCACTCACCTCTGACAAAAACGTAAACGTAGCATAAGAAAGACCGCCCAAATAAGCATCTAATTGGAAAAACACTCAAACTTGGGGTAGGTACTAATTACATAAGAAAATTCCTCCAACGCTGCACTGCTTCAAAACTGTCCGAAACGGTGTGACTTACGGAAATTGAATTTGGCGACGATGCCTGCATCTGTGACATTCGCGAAAAAATATTGGGTGATTTCTACATAAATATTCAATAAATAGATTAAATTGGATAAACTTAGTCAATTAAAATGTTTTCGAGGGATTTCTTCCTAAATGAGCTGAGAAAAGAATGTGGCATATTGAGGTTGGATCAATAAAAAAATAGGTATAATTATAGCAAAAATTCGAGGTTCATTGACCCCTCTACGCCTCTTAAATAACCACAAGGTAAATGGCGAGTGATGATACCGCTTCGTAGGGAAAGGCAATTAGATAACTGAATAAGGATATAGAAAAACAGATTACATTTTTGGCGAATGCCATTACAACCCGCGATTTATCCGCTGACTCTGCGAGAGAAATTTCGCAACGCATAGTTTCTTTTTTGTCTCAAACAATTCAAAACAACTGGTACGAGCTTAATACGTGGTTCATTAATGCAATGTGCCACTACAAAATTACTCACGAATATTGACCTCATTCAATGTATTAAAAATATCATTGTGAATTGAATTAAATCTCGGTAACAGAGGACATATGCCGTCAAGTTATGAATAAATTACACCCATTTACACGTACTGAAGACGTAAACAAGCATGAGAAACCATGGTTATAGGGACAGAAGAGTAGCCGGAAGAACGCTGAGCCCCAATGGGTGGAGATGATGACAATAGCAACTTTCCGACATCATGACATCGATTTTGCATGTGTGTGTACATAACGGTAAGCCAGTGATGACTCGCTCATCCTCATTCAAGAAACCCATATTCAGAAATGGATTCTGGCCCTCAATTCATATTTTCACAATTGTTACCGATGAAGACGTATTTTCAAGAATGTGGTAATAAAACACCAAGAGTTTATACAATACGTGGAAAAATCAGATACCCCTTTCCATATCCTTTCAATAATTGAATTTTTTTCATTCTCTTGACCTCTATTTCTAACATTGACTAGTATCTTGAATTGCAGATCAAATTTTTTCCAACGCTTCGCTTTTTTATACACCTTCATCAGAGCTGCTTTTGCAATGTAATTGCAAGAACTGTAATTGGATTATTTGGTATTGGATTAACAAATCCAATTTATTGCAAAAAAAAGCCCTGATTAAGGTGTATAAATATACAAAACGTTGGAAAAAATTTGCGTTTAAATTCATCAACACCTATACTCCAAGACACTGATCAACGTTAAACATTTCCACAATTGCATTAGATTTGTTAGTAGTTTTTGGGAGCACTGTAATTGGAAGCCCGTGACCTAGAGCCAAGTGTTAAAACCTCAAGTCAAGTGTTACTTCAAGGACAAGTTTCGCGATTGTGCGATTAAAAAATATTTATTATTATTACTAATAAACGCGTATATCATAGAATCCAATATTTTTTTAAAAAATAGACGACAAATATAGGGGATAAAAATTAGGGTTAGAAAACTGAAGTAGTATAATGCAATCCTTATACGTTTTAAGGATGTACTTTTTCCAGCTATTTAAGCCGACCGTACCGATATTTTCATGTGAATAACACGATTTCACTTCAATTGCAGCCTTCATTCACTTATAATTCAAGAAGTAGTCCCTCGACGGGTCTAATTTAAATTTTTTTCAATATTCGTATGGCATAACGATATTTATATCAGTTTTTACCAAAAAATACATACAGTTATAGGTATATTTTAACAGTAAACAACATTTTTCCTTTACTTTGGCAAATGTCGATATAAGGTCCGGTAAAAAAATCCTTATTTTCATATGCTTTTTCCAGAAATTATAGCACGGGAAGCCTTTTTTCCCCCAGCCGATGGAGTATAGTAGAAGAGTATGAAGAGATGAAATTTTCGTAAAAATGAAATATATATTTCATTCCTTGTAGCGACCTCCTTAATTGTGACATTTTCTTGAAACTAATGAAAATTCGGAATTCGTTCAAAGATCATTTGACCAACTACTGTTCTTTACATCCCACCTAATTTCTAAATCGGGTAGAAAAACTGCCAAAATATACTTGTTCATCCTTTTGAAAGTGGCTGTTAACTTCGGCTAATTGCAATCAAAAGGAATGCAGAATTATTCTCATAACTTTGATAGCTAAATGAACCAGAATGTTATAATGTTTTAACGTATTTATTCCAACTTTTAAGCATACGATTTTTTTCATGTCCTTCACTGATTGATGAGAATGCAGCCTATGCTTTTATGTATATTCAAGGTACTTGTTTTTTTATATTGCTTCAATTAATTATTTTTTTATTTTTTTATATACATATCGTATATGCTGGATTTCCTGAGATGAACTCGATTGAAGCAAAGAAAAGACTTGACCAGCCCGACATCCACTGACCATTGAATGTCCACGAAGCTGAACCAAATGTACTAAAAGAAGAAAATAATACACACCGAAATCATATTTTGTACTGCAAGAATTAACTTAAGTACCTATGTAAGAGAGCTCTGGCTCGGGGGAAGAGGGGGCCGGATTGTGGCCTCACCCGAGCCAGGTAAAATAAAACAAAAGTCAAGTCAAGCTGTTTTTTCCACTAACTGTTCACCAAGTAAGCGAAGAAAACTACAGCTAAAAGGTTTTCACTCCCGATATAATAGCCCAACTTCCCAGGTGACAATTTCATTTCGTCAAGTTTCTAAATGAATACAGTATATCTTTGTTAAAACTATCGAGAAAAAATCAATAATTTCCCTTTTACCATTTTTCCTTTCTCGTTCAAAACAAAGGAGAACTTAAGAAGGAGGAAATACCATTCTTAAATATGTAACGTTTTTACCATTTGAAGCGATGCATAGAAACTAAATGGGCCAGCACTTGAAAATGTAAAATTAATCTATCTCAATGCCATTTGAAAGTATAGCAAATTCATCACGTTTACCGTCACAATACATCATATCTCTCATAAAAAATTGGTTATATTCACGAAAATAGCATGCCTATATCAAATTTCTTTTTCCCTCCTGTCCCCTTTAAAGAATCGTTTATTTCTTCAAATCGAGATCTGAAGAACAATAGTAATAGCTATAGTCCTAACAACTGAAAAAAATATAGCGGCGCTCCCAAAATTTTTTTCACCTCATTCCCAGACACCATTGAAAATCAATCTAAACGACCATGACCCACTGTGGGCCACGATGCATCATCAGTGTGCGAAAGCTCGTCGGCCATTTAATACTATCCGGAAGTATCGTTACTGACTGACAGACACTCAATCTTCGTGACGAAGCAAAAATTTGCTCAGCCGGAACCATCCAGAGGTTTTTAGGGAAGGTCTTCTTTGTACTCCGATGCCTTAAAGATGACCACGTTTGTATTACTCTCCGGTGAACACCAACCCACCCTTCCTTCACGAAATGTGAGTCCCAAATGAACAGTTACAATTACCTAGACGTATTTTTACGAGCAACAAAACAAGTGTTAAGAGCCTGGTACGTGGTTCATCAATGCAATGTGAGACTATGGAAGTATTTACGAAAGCAAAACAATATCTACCTTCAACTTTACTATGGTGCGAATATAACGACGTTGAAGCAGTTCTTAAGCATTTTCCCGTAAAAGTATCGAAAATTCACTTTAAATTGGGAGGTATTTCCTATAAACACGCTTTCAGAGTTTCTGAAGCCGGCTTACATCCTAAGCTGTAAATCGCCTTCTGTTTTAACCCGTGACTTCTGTTTTTTGTCGCATATAAATCAAACTAATGTGCCACTATTAAGTCATAAAAAACTTACATCGTACAGCTTAGTTCCTCGGTCCTTCAACCTCGGAACCCTAGCTTGGGCTTCGTATGGGAAAATAAATACTTCATTCACTCATACAAAACGTTAAAGGGAACATTTCTTATGCATTTTCATTTATCACATTAGATTACATTTTTACATTTATAATCCTAATTAGGACCTTGCTGTTTCTGGGACAATATAAGTATCTGCCCCAAGTCATCCCTTAGATTTCCTCACGTTACCCCCAGTAAAATTCTCCAGGAGCACCTAACTATCCCCCAAGGAAATAATTTTTCAACAGGATATTAAAAACATCCCTCTAACAATAACCACTCTTCTTTCAGCTCCGCCTAAAAAAATTAAAAGGAATGTAATATTTTTCTTGGCTCTCTCTTCAAGGACAGTCACTTTTCACGTGCAGTACACGGTGCAATATAACTAAATTGCTTCTCCTTACCAGCCACGCACAAATTCGCTTGACCAGGGAACAACTTTCACACCATAAATAAATCACTTGCTCTTATCGGTGAGAAGAAAGGATGTTCGATTACGGCATCGAGGGAGTAGAGGCAGAATCTTTCCATCAGGATGCGATCACTCAAGACTCACGAAGAAAAGAAAAACTTGCACGTAATATTATTAGAAGTTGACGAACGACTTTCGGTTTCTCCAAAAACAGGTTTTCGAAACTGGTTAAAATAGCGTCCACTTGTGATTTCCTGGCAAATTTTTTCTCTCTCTTTCTTGGACCGGTATCTCACCGGAGAAATGCGTGTTCTGAATTGCTTTTACCCATGGTCAAGGTCACGCGTGTGAACTTGGTAATCACAATTACCGAAGCAATTAGTCCAAGCCAAAGTAACTTCGGAAATAGTTTCAAAGGGGTGACCCAAAACTGAGCTAATAATTTTCGCAATGACGTTCACAATCACGGAATGTTTCGTGTGAACGCCTCGCGTAAAGCAATTTTCAGGTTCACTCTCACTTACAATTAGCACTGAGAGCTCATACCAGTAGCGTAGTGAGGGGGGAGGTCCGTGGGATTCGGACCCCCCTCCCCCCCGAAAAATAAAAACATAGTTACTTCCCTTCATAAAAGAAAACAAAATATTGACAAATCATGAATTTACAATAGATTTCTTTAAAAAATGAAGCTTTTTCGATTATAAAAAGTGTTAAACTTAGTTTCAAACCCTCTACGTAGTTTTTCAAATATTTTTCCCCCGTGGTTTTGGCCCCCAAACCAAATTCCTGGCTACCCCACTGGCCCACATCATAGCCCACAAGCAAATACTTTCCGCTCGCTTTTTGTCGCAGAATTACAGTGAGTGCTAAATGGAGTACCTGCACCATGTTTCAAATATAGTAAAGAACGCTCTTTTTACCCAATGCTTTTACTACCACCGAGTAATTTTACTCGCTTGCAAATATATTTTCAAGCATTTGAACAGCACTTTTAAATTACAAAGATTGACTTTGAAATTTCTTGTGGTATATATTGCAGAATGCATAAAGTTCATTTATGCATAAAAAATAAAATTCAAGACTTATTTATTCTTATCGCAGAGTAAGATGGAATTCCCTACTCATTACTACTACATTTCATATACAGTATGGCATGATTTAGCTAACCTTAACGGTTTACACTCAGTAACATGTCAAAAGTGACAATGACAATATATGAATGTATCATGTACTTATTAAAACATTTTTATGAAAATGAGGATAAGTGAAGCGCGAAGAGATAGGAAGTGAACTGAGAAAAGACATCAGTGCACGGGCATAACCAACGGGGGGCAGAGGGGAGGCAGCTTAGAAGCGAAAATAAATTTCGTCCAAAGCGAAAGTTTTGAACAAATTTTATTTTGAAGAAAAATTGGAATTTTAATAAAATTAAAATAATTTTTTTTCAAGAAAATAATTTTTTTTTTCAAGCAAATAATTTTATAAACTAATCAAGCGCTGTCATAATTTTCTTAAAATTTTGGTTTCATTAACCTTTTCTGTGTCACAACTTCAACGGCCACGGCTTGCTCCCCCCCCCCCCCTAGTTTTGATCCTGTGTACGCCCATGCATCAGTGTAACATTTATTGAAGGCAAACTGCTTGCTCTGTTGATTTCGAGTCTTGCAATTATTCCTTCTAAGAAAGGCAATCTCTGTCAGAGTAACAGCTCGAACAAAGGCACAAAAACTAGAACCAAGACCCGCAAGATAAATACCCCTGCGTCACCCATGGCGCGCCGTCAAAGAGTTCGTGCTCAAATATGCCCACAAAGCATAGTGGTGAGTATATCGACCTGAATGAATGTCATAGACCATATGATCAACCGTTAGATGCTCTAAAACACCCACGTACGGAAATGGTGAAGAGGTCATGCTTAGATTTTCCTCTTTCTTTGTTTTTTGATTGTAAAAATTCGGAATGTCATGCGGCACTCACGCCGAAAATGAAAGTTTTCACCCTAATCACTCATTGAACGCACGTTTATGAATCGAGCACTCGCTGGGGTATTTTAAAATGTTGGATCAGTCCCGTTTAAGAGGACGGATCACTCACCGGTCGCATTTCATCCTTTTTGTTAACGGATCACTATTTTAAAACTTAAGGAATTATCTTGGACGCGATCGATTCTCATTTTAAAATGCAATTAAATGCATCTGCTGTCGGACATAATAAACCAATGTCACTTTTGACATGTTACAAGTGTAGCCTGTTGGTATGGTACGGTATTTGGAGGAGGCGACCGACAGCTGAGGTCATTTACGCCATGAGGGAAGGGTTAGGTAAGAAAGGGTGGAGAGAAACCCGGCGTCGGCATCAGCCTGCTCTTAACTAAAGGCGCCAAGGGGACCACGGCTAAACGTCCCTTCCGACGGACGGAGTGTTGAGCTTGAAATGCCCTCCACGCTTCATTGAAGCGGGGATCGGGTAATCTATGAAAATTTTCTGCCACCGCCGGGTTTTGAACCCGACCCCACGGGGTGGTAAGCCAACACTTTAGCCACCACACCAACCCGATCAGTAGCCTGTTACATAGCAACAATCATGCCATGGTGTACATGAATGAGTAGGAACAATATTATACTGCGATAAGAATATTTAAGTCTTGAATTTTATTTTTTCTAAATAAATGAACTAAATATATCCTGCAGTACATATCACCAAAATATCACAATATACCAATCACTAATTTCAAAGTCAATATTTGTAATTTAAAATTGCTATTCCAATGCTATTCATATTGGTGATAGCATAGAAGATGCCCCATTTCATCCCGTCGAAGGTTAAATTTTGTTTCCACTTATGGCGTATTTCAATCAGTTCCTAAATATGTCCGCGTGGCGGTGATTGCAGAGCAGTGCTTAATTTCAGGTGGAACGGCGTTCCGGTAGATACCACTCAGGGAAAATTGGGTCGTGTCAAAAATTTTCATCTTTTTCTTTATATTTTCCATGTTAAACCATCATTCCTTTGTAAGTGTAACTTTTATTACAAGTTTTAAAAAAATCAGAAGTTTTAAGTGGGGGGGAACTTATATTTGACAATGGTGTGGATTAAGAGTGGTGATATGCGATGATGCATCTGGAATTGAGTGATTCTTCGTTAAAACTTCCGCGGGTACTCGTAATGTTAAATGAGATTCCCTTGAGAAAGCGACTAGCATCGGTCGGGAAACGTAGGGGCCACCATAAAATTGACGCGGCAACATAGCCCAAAAGTGTTTATTTAGCATGGTACTGAGTGATCGATATATTCACAATGTATGCAATAAAAATTTGTACTCGCAAGGCAGAGAAAGAAATACTCGATAACTCTAATTTGCCTCTCTTAAGGTTCCTATTTGCTAAGACGCGAAGTAAATTTAGTGTCTGATTATATTTTTTATAAAGATTATGTAAAACATGGAAGAATGGCGAAACTCATGCCGGCAGACTGAAGAATTTTCCATTATAATTAATATTCTCGGCCACAGCATAGCAATAACGTAACTAGGAATATGCTTTGGGGCAGGGGCGCAACTAAGAATTAAGGCCGGAGGGGATTTTAGGCGCAACTAAAACTTTGGGTTGTGGGGGGTACTGCATACCCGCCAGGTTAAGCGGGAGTTGCTGGGGCCCTCCAGAAAAATTTTAAGATATAGGTTTAAAATGGCGAGTTTTACATCTTTCTGAGGGATATTTGATTAATCCTAACACTATTCCATAAGTAACACTAATCCAATTAAGTAAAATGGATTAAGCTAAAAAATTTCTCTGAGCTCTGGGGGGGTGTTTTTAACCCCCAAAACCCCCCTCCCTATGCCACTACTTTGGGGGGGATGGCATGACCTAGGGTAGTGACCTCCCCCCTGGCAACAGTGAGTCCGGGAAAAGCTTAGGCCCTTATTAGACGAGGTAGCCTGGCGACGTCGCCAGCGACGAACCTGGCTACCCAGCTTGTCGTGGGTCATTGATTCTTATGGGCCTTATTACACGAGGGTAGCCAGCGACGTAGCCACACTTTGGCGACTGACTGGCTACCGAGCCCCGTCGCCAATCCGGTCGCCACTGGCTACCCATACTGGCGACGCTGCGTTGTAGCATACGGAGCTTATTACACGAGGTCGCCAGGCTACTCGGTCAGTACACCTCGTTGGTAGGTACTGCTCAAGGTTGTGTTGTGTTCTGTTGTGTGTGGGTGAGTTGTTCAGTATGTCCACGCCAGTTGAGAAAATGCCTACATCTTCTGATTCAGTGGAAGGGATACGCGGAGAGAAGAAGAAAAAAGAAGAGCCGCAGAAAGACGACCAAAAGAAAAAGCATTAAGAGCTCGTGAAAAAGTGCCAGAAGTTGGCCGACGCAAAATTAAGATAACGTTACCACTCACACATCGCACTCCACTATAGTTCACAGCAAGCTGAGAGAAAACGGAAAAATGCTGGCTACTGAACTGGCTACATAACTGGCTACTAGGTTTGGTAGCCAGTGGGTCGCCAGCTACCGTCGCTGGCGACGTCGCCTGGCTACCTCGTCTAATAGATGAATGACAAGCCTGGAAATACATTTTCCATCATTTTGGAATGAAAGATTTAACTTTAAGCGAATGTAGTTACTGCATGCAGAGATGGGCAAAATACTTGTCAAATGTATTTTAGATACAAAATACAAATTATTATTAAAATCTGTATTTCAAATACAAAATACAAATTACTTCTAAAAATTGTATTTTCGATACTAAATACAAATGTAATTTCAAAATACTCTATTAAAATACAAAATATATGCCTTCACCGAAGTTCTTACCTATTAAAAAATTAAAATCAATTCAAATATGAACTAGTTTTAGAATGAGAGCCTCAAACATTCTTACAACGTATTTATAGGAAACTGGCAATTATACCATTATCCATGGCAAAATGTCTTGAATAAAATGAAGAAAAATGTCTCCTGCACCTTTTGAACAGCGTCAGATTCTACAAGTCCCCTCCACAAATTACTCAATGCACAACTTCGTTTCGCAAACTACTCCACACGCGACTGACTACGTTTTGCAAGTATACAAGCGCCTATGTGTGTTACAGAAGTAAGTTAAGGGGAAATTTATTGTCCCATAGACGGCAGAGTAATACCGACTCATTCGGGATCCCTGCCATCTTGAAGCACGCTCTTTCTATTATGCACAAAAACATTACATGTATTTTTATTTTGAATGTATTTTTAAAATACCAACTACTCTTTATATGTATTTTCGTTACAAAATACAAAATACTCTCAGAAAATGTATTTCCGATACAAATTACAAACTACAAAAGTATCGAAAATACGTATTTCAAATACAAGTATTTTCAATATTGCCCATCTCTGAGTCTGCATGCCATAACTAGGCAATAGTTTTAAATAATTTTTTCATTTCTCTGAGGCTTTGGGGGGGGGATTTATCCCCTCATCCTCTCCCGCATAGTTACGCCACTGCAATATAGTATATCGTGCGACTTCCAGCGTGCGAAGGACATCGACGATGGAGCGATGACGTTTTTCGAACTCCTCTCGGCCGGAGAGCTACGGGAAATGGGACAAAAACCCAATGCCCATGTCCTTGACTTCTGCGTCCGATTTTAATGTTACAACCGAGACGCCTGAGTGGCTCCGTAGGGGGAGAGATTCTGATGGCTCCCGTCTTATTGGGAGCGTCATCCTTTTCTTTTCGAGGGTACTGGAACCCGGGAGAGGGGGGTGGGGTTTGGGGGTTGGGAGAATTGGGACGAGTGAACGGGTAAAAAGGGGAGGGGGGAGGTAACATCCTCCTAACCACCCCTCCCACCCCACCCCAATCTCCTACTTTCTCCTAGGTCGAACTCCACACATACATACATACACACCCCCTTCCAACCACCTGTTTTGCCCCTTCCCAAGTTGCATCTCTTTCTTTTTTTTGTCTACTGTATCCTCCGCGCCGCTCCCATCCCCTCCCCAGGCAATGTCCGTCAGCCCATCACCAAGAGAGACCCCCTTTCCTTCCTCCACGTGTCTCCACCTCCTCCACACCGCAAGAGAGACGCGTTCCTCGCGGGTTTGAGCACGAAAACATCCGAGAGTCGAGAGGCGTTCCTATTACTCATTTTTTTCGTCACTTTCTCCCCTCTCGATCTGAAAGATCTCTGGGAGTGCGAAAACTTTTTCTGAGGGAAAAGATCGGCAAGGGTGACGAAGCGTCTGGTCGTTTCAAAATCCTAAAATGCGAGGGGATAAGCCGCAAGTATTTACTAATTCAGTTAAACTTCTCTTAAGGCCGCTATACACGGCGAATGATTTCATGCGCATGATCATTCAGCATGATCATGCGCATGACCATTCACCGTGTATGACGAAAGTATTCGCGAATGAGCCTTCATGCGTATGATCATTCAGATAAAATTAGGACATGTTCTATTTTGCTCGCATGATCCTGTGAATGATCATGTTATCTATCATTCAGCATGATCATTCGCATGATCATTCACCGTGTACAGCGACCTTTATGTATGAGTATGGTGGAGAAAAATTGTATCAAGAAATTTTAAACCTGGTTAGCTGATGCCAATATGAACCAATATTGCTGATGATTTTTAGGTCGAAAACGCGCCATTTTTAAACTAGAGAAACTTTGAGCCAAGCGCTCCGATTGGCCGCGAGGTTGCCCTGTTGCCGGTCGACTTGGATCCACCGCGATCTCCGTCATGAAAATCATTCGAGGTCATGAGTTGTCCCGGGCATGCGGCAACAGGGAAAACTCACAGAAAAATATGAGTTGTCCAGAATAGGTGGGAAATGCATGAAGGAAGGGTAGGCTTCCATAATGCTTTTCAACCCATTTAAACCCAATGTTGCTTCTATGTAACATCAAAAATGTATACATTTTCAGCTCTATTCATGAAATGTTTTAGCTATGTGTTCTTTAGTGCTGTGAGGTTTAATGGCGAAATATGTAGCTACCACAATAATAGGGTAGTTTCCTTCATCAAAGAAAACGAAAGGAATTGATTGCGATTCGTTACCCACCATTAGTGTATTCATAATACACAAATTATTTGGTTTTTGAAATACCGGTTTAGATGAATGGCAAGGGTCAAATTTTATCCTCATTTGAAAAAGGCCAGATTGGCGCCCATGCGATTCCACTCCACGTGACGTCACAGGGACCTAGTTTCTACACGAGAGGATAGGAGTTATATATCGTCTGAGGTTACCAATGCAT
Organism: Ischnura elegans; assembly: GCF_921293095.1. Classification (NCBI taxonomy): domain Eukaryota; kingdom Metazoa; phylum Arthropoda; class Insecta; order Odonata; family Coenagrionidae; genus Ischnura; species Ischnura elegans. The sequence continues at coordinate 55,766,756 of NC_060252.1, read as the reverse complement.
GCATGAGGCACAGAGCTCAGGGAAACATGTCTTAATAATCACCTATTAAAACTGGCTAATGTCGGAAAGTTTTCTTCGTTTGATAAGGTATTAATAAACCTTTTTTAAGCCAAGCGCTACCAGCCAGCACGGTACTCAGCTACCCGCTAGCATCCTGCGTCCTATCAGCGCTCAGAGCCTCGATCAAGGTCACTTCACAAGGCGGGAGGGGGAACCAGAAATACGTCGCACGGACTTTTTCCCATCATTCCTACTTACGCGTCGCGTTTTCGCGCGCTTGAAATTTTTCACTTTTCATTTAATCGCGAAAAATAGGTATCGTCATTTAAAAATCTAAAAGCGTGAAATACGTACTCCAGGAGTAATAATCATTCGATTTAGGCAATAAAAAAATAATAGGAAACCACCCTATTATGATTGAGTAGAAAATTTTCAATTTTTCTCAATGAGAAGTCTTGAAATTTGATTTCTCCCAGAAACAGCTTTGGGTTAGAAAGGGTTAAGTACTCCATGGAATCAGTGGCGGATACAAATGGGGGGCGCCCCCCCCCCCCCCCGTTGCGGGGCTACCTGTCAAATAAACTTGCCAAATATTGCAGAACCACTATTATAATTTTTTTACATCATGAGATGGCATTGTCTTGTATATGTGTATAATCACTTTAATTAAATATTTATGAAGCTCTGCATGTGACTTGATTATTTTTCATTCACAAATCAGTAAGATGGATTTCTACAACGTGAAGGCCTCTACTATTCAGTGCACTTGATTATTTTTTATTACGATATAAGTAAAGGTATCTCAAGATATCTTTTGCGCTCCCCCCCTCCTCGAGTTTTCTCTGTATCGGCTACAGCATGGAAAACTGACTTAATCAGTACAATACTTTAATAAAAATAATTATTAGGCTACGTTTAATGTTCTTTATACAGAATTTCTCTTGCACGTCAACCTAACTCATTTCAACCATACCTGAATTTTCTGTCGCATAACCAATACTTCTATAAGTGAGCGAGTAAGTAAAAATGGCATTCCAAGTCCAGCTGTAAGGATAATTTCATCTTTTTTGGAACGTTTTTACAATAATGTCAGGTACAAAAAATACTGGAGAGAGAATAGGAACAGCGTCCATTTGTCTTCCCAGGAGGTGGTAGGAGTAATTTTGAAATTTACGATGTTTAACACAAATGGACATAATAACCAGTTGATTCAAATACTTTAATTACGTCCGAGTTTTCTAGACTCCAACGTTAGACATGGCTGGATGAGAATCTCTCAATGAGAATAAGAAGGAACGCGCGAGCGAAGAGTAGGTTGTTGTATCTCCGGCAGCTGCCATATTCCGATCGTAAAACTAAGTCGCCCAATTTCACACCAAAATATCGAGGGCGTATCGTTCCGGAGCAACAGACAATTTTGCGGATGAGATGAAAAACAGTCTCGAACGTTAATTAACCGTCCAGCCATGACCACAATTAAAATTTTAACTTTCTGACTCAAACGATAAAATCACAGGCCTCTGAATAATTATTTATGTAGCTGATCGAAGTGGACTTACAGCCAGACACAGGCATAGGAAAGGTGATAAAAATTATTATCTGTTTCAGCTTATCGAAGGAAAATAATTATTCTGCCCAGCAACGTAAACTTCATTTCTTTACATGAAAACCGAGCTCTAAATTCACCTTGCATCTACATTGCAAAATGACGATAGTATATACGTATTTCGGCAATCACATCTGTTTTTAGTTTTTAGTAGGAGTTTCTAATGTTTTAATCGTTTTATTATCGTGACAAAAACACTAGATAAAAATAAATGAAGAATGGTAGGAAACAGTACGTAAGATAGAGCGAATACTACACGGGCTTAAAACCATGGGAAGACTAGACGAGAATAAAGAACGAATGATGAACGTCCACACTATTTCATTTGCCATTTGGAGTTAACCATTTTTTTTGTTTATTTGTAAGTTTTATTGAAGTTTACCATTCGTTATTTATTCTCATGGAGATCAAAAATTTCCACCAAGTAGTGCTGGATACTGTTACTTACATGGGAGGACTGTTAGGGAAGGAAGTAATGGAAAGAATGGGAAAAGTTTTTTATAGATAGAATGAAAGGGAAGAAGCCTTTTGGTGAATTGAAAAAGGAAGTACATTGAACGGGATAGTAAAGCGCAAAACGCCACATATATACCTATAGGTATATATGTGGCGTTATACGTATACGTTAACCGTTAATTTAACAAAAGGTTCTCTTTCTCCATATAAATTTCGTCATCCATACACAGGGGCTATTCATGCATTCATGGTTATTTCTCACTATAGCCGAAATAGCGTTTCTCACATCTCTCCCAACTCGAAATCTACCCAGCTATCGCAATCAGAGTACCAACGGGAACAAGTACGTGCATACAAAGCTTATAATCTGCATTTTGAGGACTAGAAAGCCAGCAAAGAAGGAAAGATCGAACTCCAAGCACTGCAATTCCCTGAGGTGGTCAGATGATCCACCGTCGGAGGTGAAAGTCCACAGGGAAAAGAGACTTCAAATTCCGATTCGCGTATTTTCCATAATTTTAAAGGGAGTAAAATTTTCCATTCTTCGTACTGGCGGAAAATGCAACTTTTTTTCGCGGAATAATGAACTGCCAATCACCCGATGAAAATCAACAAAAATATCAACTCCCAAATAATGAAGGTGTGCACCGAACAAAACCTAACGGAAAAATAACAGAAAATACTAATTTAAACCTACGATTGAATTCGTAAGAAGTCTCGTTAGAATATTCCCTATTGCTTAGCTATTGATGTACGAATCTGCATAATAATTTACCAGCAAAGCTCTACATGTAACCTGTGACTTAGTATGCAGTCAAGAGCAGGAGTGCAAAGTTACATACACCAAGGATGAAGGATGTTTTCATGGCGAACGTCATCCATGGTATATATATTTACCAGCATTTACACCAAGGTTGACATTTTCCATGAAAAAAAATAATTTGACAAGCACATAAGTGGGGACACAAATCCATACGAATCCTGGAACAAAAATCCTATTCTATTTCGGAGCATTTGTTTAAGATATGATTCGCGTGTATAAATGCACTTCGTAAACAAACCTTGATGATTTTTCTGACACAAAGTTAAAGAATAGAACAACTAAAGGATCTTGATCTGCTTATGATCACGAATTCTGATTTATTGCCATTTGTACTTATACCCTCCTATAAGTACTGTTATAAATACTGTATAATCTCCAATCGTGAGTTATGTTAAACATAAGGATCCTTGTAAATGTATATATTCATCAGAGAAAAGTATCATAAAAAAACTAGGGATGTGCAAGACAGCAAAATTCAACGAGACCAAAGAGAACAGTTGCTCACTCTCAAGGTCTCAAGGATTTGGGAGCCCCCTTTTTTATCTCACTAACGCATTACATTATCTAAGGGAGCATTTGAGGAGACAAATTACAATTCCGCCACTATCACTACGTAAAGAGCGAAGCGGAGAACCCCACCCCAACACAAAACGATGCATTTTTAGGGAGAACTTTCGGCGATACATGCCGCCTTCTTCAGAATTATTTATAAAAATTGTCAGGTTTTTAATCTGATTCTATAAAAAGGTGTAAAAAAAAGAGGCGAAAACTCAAAATAAAAGTGTTTTACTTTTTTGTGTGAAGGTTACTTAAGACCTTTCACTGCGGTATTCATAGAACCCACATAAGTTTTTATTATAACCAGGCAAAGGCAGTTAACCAGTCGGACTTCCACAATTTATTTTGTTTTCTGCTTTTACTGAAGAATTCCTTAGCGCGTATGGGTCCCGAATCGATCAGACGAGTCAAAGTGTTCTCACTATAAATAGGTACGAGTATATTGGCGCTTGAATTCATCAATCGGGTAATTAGTGGTAAGGAGACAGATTAGTGTCACGAATGGTCGAATATTGTGTCCATAAGTGGTTAAAAAAGCGAGAAAAACACTCACAATAACGTTTAAATGGATTAAATAGACGGAGAGTACTCTCTTTCGCCCCTCACCGATACTTAATGTCGCCTTAGCTACCACTCAGAAAATTCAAGTGAAATCGTACGTAAAATAATTAAAGCATTATTTCCATTTACTTTAAATTGAAAATAGATGTCGTTATTATATGAACACAAAAAAGGGACACACAGCATAGCGGACAATAAATAATGAAGAATTGACAGCCTTATAAAACTTTGTTAATTTAGAATCCGTGCAAAACCACGAAAAAAACAATAAAAAATGGTTCCTAATATGCTTCCTTTAAAACAATAGGTGATATTTGATGGTATCGATATCTCTGTGAATCGATTTATCTTCACACTAAAGCAATATGGATAATTATAAATGATATGTTGCACGAATATATTGTTGTCCAAGTATACAGTATAAATTTAATTTCCGCAGCAATAATAGTGACGCTGCTGCGTGCATCTATCGAATGTATAATTTTATCAATCATAATTTTAACTACATTATCTGGATTTATTAAATGTAGTTCAAAACGAAAGTTTTGAAAAAATATCTTTAAAGCCAAGAAAAGTGATATTATTACAAAACATGCCATTAAAATTAAAATATTTAATTTTTGAGCAAACAATTTGAAAAGAGCGCTGTAATAATTGTCTCGGAATTTTAATTTCCTTAACTTTTTCTGAGTTACAACTTGAACGACCACGGTTGGCCCCCCTCTAGTTTTGATCCTGGATACGCCCTTGTTTGTGACAACGATATTGTGTACACCACCAACCATTATCTGCAATTATCTCCCAAAAATTTGCGCTTATCCCCTTTGGCTTATTAGGTCCTCAATTCATCTTCTGCATTTCGATGGCTAAAATGAAAAAAATTATCACTTACTTTTTTTTAAACTTTCCGTAATTTCCCAAGCTTCACTGGTTCTCCAAACTCCGCTTCTTTACACAAGCCTGCCTGCAGCACTATCTCCAATTCCTTACTAGACTCGGCGACGGAGAGTTGGTGAACGTTGGAAGGCCTAGAGATTACTGGCTCAAAGCAGCTGCTCAGAACCTGGGTGAGAATATTGGGCGGGACAACCGAATTCGCGCAAACTGCAGACTCTCTGCATTTACGGAGAGAATATTGCACACGCAACATTTCCGTTACCTCGCCCGTACCCCTCACTCTGATTTCAGCAGGAAAAAATGCAGATGCAACGCTTCTCGTCAGGACTCTTTCAAAACAAGACCCCGACCATTTCCATTGTCTGTGCGTAAATAAAGCCGGCGAAATTGTGACACAATTTGCTTCACCACATTCCGGTAAGGAAGACCTCCGCAAGGCCGCAAACGGTAGCGTACAATACACAGTCGCCAAGGAAACTATTCCAAGTATCACCTGCCATTGTACAAAGAAATTGGTACGCTAAGGTAACATTTTTTTTAACTTCAGTAAAACTCGCTTATGACGATCACACATATAACGAAATCCCGCCTAAAACGAGGTGATCTCCCGGTCCCTTGGACTTTCTAATGATCGCATATGTTAATTTCTTTGTATTCAATGAGTTCGGATGATACGAATCCCCGCTATTATGAACTATTATGTGGTCCCTCGGGGAATTATTTCCTCTTTTATAAAGAAATTACGGCTATTTTCGCTACTTAACCGTTCCTTAACTTATCATCAGCTGTTCTCACGTGTGGCCATCACCACAAACTTCTACTGTTGATCTTTAAATCCTTCCCTTTACAGCCGTTTGATTAACAGGGTGGGACGATGTTAAATTTTTACCGATCTGTTGCTGAAATGAAGAGGATTTACGGAATATTAGCCAGCAACACTGTTATGTATTTGGCAAAATCCTTTATTACGGATATTACGAAATTCGGTTCATTACAAAAATAGTACGATGGTCCCCTAATTTTTTTTACTATCAAATATTAATGCATATGATTTATAATTCATCAGACAGTACATCTGGAGCATGTTTATTTATGACAGTGAGGCTTGGATGATGTCGGCAGCAGGGAAATCAATGGCAGAGGAATTTGAAACGTGGTGCCACAGAAGAATGAGAATGAACATATGGACCAAACGAGTAACGTACCAAAGTGAGTGGGAGAAGTGAGAAGTCTTCTAAAAACACAGAAAGGTATTCTTTACTTCAAAATTCTTAGTAACTTTTTAATATTCCATTTTCAACAACGAAGAGAAACAAAACGAAAATGAAAAAAAATACAAGACCCAGGTTCAAGGCCATTGCCTCAACGTCATCAATATTCAAAATACCCGCTTGTTTTATTGATTTTTAGGGGCAATGCTAAATTATTGTTTCATTTTTATTTGCATGACGTCGCTTAAAATCTGTGTAATGTTATAATTACTTTCATAAATGAGGGTGGTATTACATTCCTCTTTAAATATAAAATTATTGGTTAACGAGAATTCATGCCAATATTTCCTCACCGTGAATCACCTTTTCACCACTCGAGATACGTAATCAAAATCCAGCACCGTCGAAAAGGCTGTATAAAAAATGAAGGTTTTCCAAAATTTCATGCTTCCTCCAAATTCGATGAGAAATTTTCATAAACCTACAAAAACTCATTGGGAGCGAGTATTAGCAGACTATTTCTGAAAATATCAACTCAATACAAGAGCTAGTTTCGAAAAAAAACGCTTATTTTTCACCGACCATCTCGTCATTCTCTGAATTGGGAAAATCACAAAACAGTAATCACATAATGATTGAATTCCCTATCGAACTCACTTCCGGCTTGCAACCCTTGACATGATGGCCTGAAAAAGAAAATCATCTGAGGACATGTGGGCGGGAAGAATGGCAAAGGAAGAGAGGAGTATGTAACAGTAAATAGGACGTACAAAAAAATAGGAATTACTTTAACATGAAAAAATTATCTGATTCGAGAATTGAACGGAGAGCAGCCTCAAGCCGACCTCCGGGTTACTGAGTAATTATAATGATGCAATTTGACATTCTGGGTGGTTAATTGGTCCCATGTCTCGAAGCTGTCTCAATGAACCTATCCGTCCTCATATCTGAGTGATGTGTCCATGGCAATGTAACGTCGGCTTCTGCTATTTAAAGGGCATAACAAAATCAATCCGCTAAGGATTCTTACTCGATAGCGCAGGTTTATAGTTCCGCGATTATACCGCGTTGCGCGATTCTATATCGGTTCTAGTCAATAAAAATGAAAATTGGTTAACGGCCGTATTATAGAACGTTTATACTCAAATATTGATCGCGACTTAAACTCGAGTTGGTTGCAACGCTGGCATTACAAGGACCTTCATCCAGTACCAACTCAAATCGATTCACCAAGTTCCAAGATATCAGCCGCCGTCACCTCACGTTTTTTAAATGAAATATCTTTCGTATAAATAATTTCACGGGTGATATTGTACTCTAGTAATCCTAATTTTTTTATAAGCAGAAGACAATGAGTGTTAATTGCATAGGTAAATGCATAATTTTGTTAATAATGCCATAGTTAATCTAGCTCAAGTGCGTTGAGTTGAAGTTAGTTTTTAAAATACGAACACTAACTCAAATTCAACTTGAGAGTGAGGACTCTAGATACTGCCTGGTTCTGGGCTCTTAGTCCCAATGTGGAGAGAAATACTCCCAAGCGAAAGTTTTAAAATCATTTTTAAAAATGGATTCTTTAAGGAATAAAAGGCATGATTTTTCGCACTGGTTTCATAAATACAGCGATTTAGACTCGTGCACATAAGACTTTTTCACTTTACATTAAAAGTACGATTTCACGCAACTAATTCGTGAATTTGACTTAGTAAAATAAATTTATGAATGAGAATATTTTAAAGTCGGATTTCAATATCTGTGTGACTTCTTACGGTCTCCAGAATGCAGGAGATGAATTTGCATTATTTAACCAGCTATACTCAGAAGAATTTCATAAAAACGGAAAAAACGATGATTATTAAAACGTATTTCCCGTTCTATGTAATTTGAAGGAAATTAAGCGATATTTAGACAATATATTTAAAAATATGCACCTCCTATGAAGGGTTTGATAGAGACTACTATGACGGCTGAAATTTCACAGTAAACTTTTATTTCGACTGAGTGACCAAGGTGTTCGTTCTCGTCCTGTAAGTAGCGTGATAGTCAAAGAAAGCCGATAGTGTCTATAACTTCCGTTAACATAATTATGTAATCATTTTAATGAAAAGATCAATGAAACGCCATCTCGGTTATGATATAGATACACCTGCGGTTACGTTACGATCTAAAATAGGCTCCCGGACTCTGGGAAACTCTTGAGCAATGAACATGAATACTGACGTAGTTCGGACCTAACTCCTGTGGGACTCACACCATTTCCTCCACCGTAGCCATATGGCTACGTCCTCACATTCTGAGCATATGAATCGCTCCTCTCCGCAAATTAGTATCTCAAAAATCATTCCATACAAGCAGTGGCCGATCCAGGATAGGGACATGCGGGGGCCTAAGTGGGGTTAAAATTCTAGCAGTAGTGGGGGTCGGGAAAAAAATCACCATTCTATCTAGTGTAAATTGAATACCCAAGGGGGGCTAGGGCCCCTTAGCCCCCCCTTCATAGATCCACAACTGCATACAAGCGTATCTTGAATGTCTAGTCCAGGAAATCGTACGTGTAAATTTTGAGCTATATAATCGTATCTGAAAGTTCTTCCATAAAATCGTACGCCAGAATATCAGTTGACAATGGACGGAATTTCAGATATCGCTATATGGCTCAAATTTTATAAATACGATTTTTTGGACTAAAAATTCAAGAATCGCCTGAATAGAATGATTTTTGACACACTACTTTACGGCTAGGAGCTGTCGATATGAGGCTCTCGCAGAAAACCCACGCTCTTTTTGCCGTCGAATCGTCACAAATCGTTGTTGAAGCTAGGAACACCTTGATCCACACATTAGTTTCTTTTTGGAGCCGGTAGAAATAAGCCCGTCAAGGGAAAGAGATGGTTGCGAAACGGAAATTCAATATGGACGCCTACTGCTTGTAAATTACATGTAAGTATCATAACAGTCAGCAGGAAATGACATTTAATAGCAGTGAGGTGGCCAGGAATTTCGTTCGGGTGCTGTCCAAAATCAGGGGGAATGTTTTTGAAAAACAGGGTGCTAAGTAGAGGGGTTCAAACTAATTTTAACACTTTTCAATATAAAAAAACTTTATTTGTCAAAGAAATCTCTTGTAAATTCATGATTTTTCAACATTTTGTTTTCTTTTATGAAGAAAAGTAATTGTGTTTTTATATTTCGGGGGGACCCGGACCACTCTGACCACCCCCTGACTACGCCACTGCTGTATAGATTATTTTTCACCTTCCTTCATTCACAAATAAGCTTGCCCTGAAGATTTATTCTTTCTATCAAGGTCACTCGTAGAAATTGAACAACATTTGACTCTGGCGTCGTTATCACCCAAGGTAGCTATATTGCTACGGGTCATTCCGAAGAAACAAATTGATGTATCGCCTAAATATTTCACTATGTATTACTAAAGATGAACATAGAAGCAACATGCTTAAATATATCCTCAATCGCAAGCAGAAATTGTTTAGGGCGGATATGAGTTAAACCATCAAAGAGCGGAGTACCAAGCGACGGTTAAATTCCAGGTACGCCGAATCAGATAGTGCATGTCCTCCAGATGCATTCTACCTGAGAGATTGGTTAATCTATTTCCAATTAATTCTTCCGTTTTTCATTTCAAAAGAGTAATTAGCTATATAAAAGGTCTAAAAAGTCCCTTATTTATTTCTTATATAATTCACTCGACATAATTATTCTCCGATTCCATTAAAAGTTCTCTCTTTGGCTTATTACATCCTCTATTTGATGATAGAAAATATTCCGATATAGATCATTCAAATAAAAATGCATTCCCCAAGTTTTATATTTATTCGATTGCAGTTATTGTCCATGTTCAATGTCATTTACAATCGTCTCGAAGGTTATTAGGAAAACGAGGTTCTTCTTGATAAAAATAAACTTTTTCGTGGTTTACTGCGAGGTATATAGTTTATCTACCGACGTTTCATGACCCCTACTGGTCGCTTCTTCAATGGTGATTTGGCTGCTTCCTGTGTGGGTAGAAATATATAATTTTCAATTCGGTGGGTATGGCATGTATTTCAACCCACACCGGGAGCAGCACAATCGCCTATGAAGAAGCGACCAGTAGGGGTCGCGAAACGTCTGGAGATAACCTGTACTACGCGGTAAGACACGGAAAAGTATATCAGCCATCCACCGCGAAAGCCTCAGTCTTCTTCCCTTCATAGTCTAACACTCAGACAGCTTAATCGGTGATGTTGTTTATTATCAGCAGAGATGCCATCCAAACAAATAGCTGGCCTGCCCAAATTAGATTGGGTTACTCCGCTGACTCGTCACTTCCTTGCTTTTTCTGTTACGTACAACCGAACTCTTGTCTAGTGACTGATTCGCTTGCATATCAACTATTTAAGTGATGCAATTATATATATTTTCACCAGTGTGACATAACTCACATTCTCCTTGACATGTTCACAATTCGTCCCCGAGCGTCAAGTATTGGTGTAACCCACACGGATACACTCTTCCGTTGACTGAGAGGAATAGTCGATATCATCTCCTTCAACCAGTGGCAGTTATGAAACCCTAACTTTGGCTGGGATCCCTTATACTCAGGGGCGGTCTAGCCTGGTCGGCGATCAGGGCCCCGAGCTTAGGCACGACCACCGAGAGAGAAAATCGGTGGTCGTGCCTAAGCTCGTGGAAAATCTCTCTCGGTGGTCGTGGCTTAGGGGGGGGGGGGGCCACAACGCTTGCATCTATAGTGTAGCGTACATTAAAGGCGTTATAAAAATAGTAAGATTTCTTGAATCAAAGTTTTATTGCAATTATAAAAATTCTAAATTTTCATTAGTTGCTTTAATTACAACATAGTGTAAAATAATCACATGAAAAAATAAATTAAATAAGGTTGTCAGGAGATAAAAAAGAACCTGATTCTTTTTCGAAAGGGTTATTAGAAAACGTTATTTTATTGGATTTTAGTGCGGTTTCATGGAAATAAAATCACTAAATAGATAACAGAACCATAATAGATTATTAAATTTTATAAGATGGGAAATTCTCACTTTACAGAGTAATTTTTTCTAACGGAATTGCTATTTTTATTAATTTTGATGTAGTTTATAAGAGTCAGAATAGTGCTCAAATCCATTTCCGGGCATATAATTTTCCTAAAATTTTCCGGGGGAGGACCCCGTATCCCCCGGGAAGGAGGGTCACATCATGATGCCTAGCCCCCAATCACGCCAGGCAACCCCTGCTTATACTAATTTAATGGCGCGTTAATTTCAGGCAATCGGAGTAAGAAAACAGTTCATTTCCCTGAGACACAACTTATTCCTTACCATGAGAAAATTGCGCCAAATTATTTAGGCTTATACGTTAAAAGGCTTCAGTCAGTTAACGTTCGTTTTAAAATTAATCCATGTAAACATAGAATCGGAAAGGTGCAGTGGGCTTAGCCTCTTCCCGAGAGTCTACGTTCAGATATCACGAAAGAAATTCACTCGGAAACTGAGTACATATTTCAATTGAATCATCCCGGTCTAATAAATGCGCAGGTTGTTTTTCAGAATACCCTTAAATTTTGTACATAAGTACCTTAAAATAATGAAACACTTTTCAAAGGAATTTCTAAATAAGTCCTTAACACCTTCAATGCGGGCCCGATTTCCATGAACGTCGTGAGAATCGGCCGATAGAATAAGAAATAAAAATTAGATAGTGGTTTTCGCGCCATAACTTCCGTCCGACCGGCAGAGCACGGCAATTGACGTGCTCCGTATCTAGGCTTGGACTGGACCACGTCACTTGGTGTGTTCCGCGCTGAATGTGTTAAAGTTTCTTTGGTGTTCTATAGAATTCCTCTGGACGTTCTGTAGAAAGTCCTTGCCATAATTTTCCAGTTGAATTATTGAAAATAAAAATTTTAAATCGGAAATATTGTACTGGAAAAGTTTTAAACGCTAATTGAGAATAAAGATTTAAAAATAAGTAAATGCAAGCAAAAAAACGACAGAGGTGAGACTTGAACGAATGACCTATACGCATCATCACGTGGAAATATACTGTATCGAAGTACCATTAGTGTTGGCACATACCATGTTTATTGTTCTTAGTGGACCAAGAGTCCAAGAACAATAAACATTTCTTTATCTTTATACCAAGCGATTATCAATTTATATATAATAGAATGCTGGAATAAAAACTTGCATTGAGAAACCGCGATTGCAACGATTACCGCGTGATTTTCAACGATCACCGATCAAAATTCACAAACTCATGTTTAACTATGTGGTGTTCCATTGTAAGGTTTCTTGGACAAATATCTATTACTTATACCACGTCTGTTTTAATATATAGCGACCCGAATTTTGATGAATAATTGTCATAATCAGGCGTGAATTATTAGCTATTTATCTTATTATCGTAACCATAGTTACGCTATGGAAGGAGAGATGAATTTGAAACGGACGCCAGTAAAGGGGAAAAAGATAGGTAAAATGGTTTCGTTTATCGGAGTATCGTCCTGGCTATTAAATGTCTTTAAAATTCTAACTGGTCTCTAAAATCTTATACATTGCATAATTTAAAAATATTTATTTTAAAATCACAATCCTATGTCAGTTGCATAAGTATTAAGCGTTTAGCAAGTTTACTTTTATAATCTTTCTAATTTCTGTTAGCACTTAAATGTTCTTCCTTCCTCACACTGAAGCCTCTTCATGCCTGCCCCACGTAGGCATCATTCCAATCGCTGCATTTCAACGAATACACTCCATATCTGTCTGATTGATCCATCGGATCCTTCGGGTCGGATCCACTTTACAATCAGCTTTCAACTGATCAACGATTACCACCCTCAGAGTAAGGATTGGGGTAGAGGGCGCTTTCAGGCTGCGCAGTAGCAGATTCTTGTAGTCAACATGGTTACCACGTGATCGTGGGAAGTAGTGCGGGAATCCCTTGTGGGAAGAATTGTGGGAAGTGTGGGATGTATATGCTGTTTATGCGGCATATGCTGGATCTTGACTACATGCGCAGTAGCCAAAGCGCACTCTCCCCCATCCTTACTCTGAGTTACCACCCGATTATTATCAACAGCCACAGTAGCGGATACAGAAAAAACTCAAGGGGTGGGGTGCAAAAGATATCTTGAGCTACCTTTACTTTTGCCGTAATAAAAAAATAATTAAGTCACATGCAAAGCTTCATCACTGGTCAACAATCCTAGGATTGGTTTGACGCAGACGCAGTTTGACTCAGTTCTCCTTTCAACTAATCTTTTCACACCTACGTATTTCTTCTCTTTCACATCCTTCTTTACTTGTTCCATATATTTTGTTCGAGGTCTTCCTTTTCCGTTCTTGCCTGCCACTTGTCCCTCGACGATTGTCGTCATCAGGCCATCATGTCTCAAGATGTGGCCTATAAGGTTGTTCCGTCTTCTTGTTAAGGTTTTCATGAGGCTTCTCTTCTCTCCTACTCTTCTTAGGACTTCCTCGTTACTTACTCGGTCGATCCATTTGATCTTCATCATTCTTCTGTAGCACCAAATTTCGAAGGCCTCTATCCTATGCAAAGCTTAAGAAAGCTTTATCTAAACTGGTTATACACATATACAAGGCAATACCATCTTGCGATATAAAAAAGTTAAAATTGTGATTCTGCAATGTTCGGCAATTCGGTGGGGGGGGGGGCGTGCCCCCCATATGTATCCCCCACTGAACAGCCAGCAATCCCTTCCCCGAACTCCTGCTAATTGTACTCACTCACTCCTATCCTAATTACCTTTTCGGGGACTTCTCTCCCCCACCTCCTCCTTGCCTCGCTACTTACTCCATCCATCGCATTAAAGAAGAATGGAATCATTAATACTTACCTGTGCTATCACTTTCAATGTTGACTGTAAAACAATGTGCCTCACACAGCCTATGAAGACCTGGGAATAGTGTGAGCATCTGTAATGAAAATTTCAAGCCGATCTGACAATTAGAAGCGGGTTAAAATCAATTACAAGATTCCATCGATGAAACACTTACACGAGGCAAGTTAAGAAAAAACTTTCAAAAATCATGGTGCTTGAACATATTCGAACCCTGCCGTTAATCTACCCATGATATACATGTATCAAGCCATTTCAGGCCAGTAAACGATTTACGTTTACGGTATCTGAAAAAAAATAGGATTATACTTTGATGTAGGGGTAACAACATATATTTTTTTCGGCCTGTCTATTGTTTCCTAAAATTTTTAATTTAATTTTGAAATTTTCAAACTTATTTAAAAGTTTAGTTTTCGGTCAAAAAATTATGAATAAAAATCAGGATGGTAAAACGTAATAGTATATACATTTTAAAATCAAGAAAACGATTTTACAAAAATAAAAACTGGAGACATGGTTAAAAAACTAAAAATCGTGTTTCGATTTTTTTGGGGGTTATTTTACATTGTTAAGACCTGAAACTTTAGGGAAATACATAACTTTAGATGAACTTCAAGTGCATATTTTTTTATTTTTCAAAATATCTGGGGGCACTTTTTACCATCTTAACTTGCTAGATCCTTTGGTCAAAATTCAAGAACAGAACTATATTTACCTAACCCTAACACTGAGCACCCTGAGATGGTTTTACCAGCATAGTAAATGATTAGTTCGCGTTTTAATTTATTCACATTTTTCCTCAAAAACGCACCTTGAATCATATTTCTGCTATAGAAGTATTTCGGCGGGTAAGGGTTAATCTTGGTCTCGCTAATGTGCCACATACGAAGCAAATATGTACTTTGCGCTACGATTCAAACCCCCTCTACACCAACCAAGATTTTTAACATACGTCAAGACGTATGCGAGAATAAAATTCACCAGGCATAGGAAAAAAGTCTTATTTCCCGAATTCCTCATTATTAAGCGACAAATATTTCAATTAGAACGTAAAAATATGAAAGCCTTTCTTTTATGCAGTCACTGAATATTCACGTCTCTCAAAGCGAGATATTACAAGTCAGTATGCAATCAATGCTGATGCTGATTCTTATTTTCATAAAAACGAAAAAAATCAAAGATGTCAGCCTTTTCCTAGAAATTTCGAGGGTCCACCTCTTTCGATTCCTCGTCCGTAAAAGAAGACCAAACTTTCGTTGCTTCACGCCATCGAGAAGAAATTCGCGCGTGAATTTAATTGCATGAAAAATATGCCATCGAGAACTACTGAGGAAATACTGAACGCCATGCCAGAGCTGACTGCGCGGATTCCTGTGATTCCCAACGATCCGTGAAAGATTGCAGCGGTGAATAGCAGTGTCTGTTCAAGCTTTCAAATGCCTCCGGTTTAGGATGTGTTCTTCACGGAGGTATATGCTAACAAACAGCGGAGAGCTATCGCAGGGTTCCCACTCTACTTGAATAATGAAATTCACGGCTTTTTCCAGGTTTTCACGGTTATTTTTCAGATTTTTCACGGTTTTTTTCAGGTTTTCACGGTCCGTTAATAAGCCAACAATAAGAAAATCACTGGCCGTATATGAACAGAAAATTAACGTACGCGAAAAACGCCGTGAACGTTAACGCCGCAATGAAAAGTGATATCTGTTATGACGTGATCTATCGTTTGCAAAATTCAGGGCCGACAAAAGGACCAGCCCAACCGCGCTCTTGCCTGGACGCCGAATACCCTTCGGACCTTCTTCCGTCCGGACACCCGAGGACCTTTTTTAATTCCTCGCCGAGAGATAGTTTTTTGCGCACGTTGTTATTACTGCACAGTGGCCGAATTTCCCCCACACCAATCTTTCTTATTTAACGGAAAATATTTTATTTAAATTGTTTATAGAATATAATAAATTGATTCTTTCTTATTTAACGGAAAATATTTTATGAAAATTGTTTATAGAACATAATAAATCGAAAAACAATTTCATACACCGTATTAGCTCAATTCTAAGACGAACACGATTCTAAGACTACCCTCCTTTTTTGGAGCTCCACTAGGGGAATTTTTTTTTCCTAATAACGAAACGATAATAAAATGAATGCGGAAAAACGATCAATTCTTTATTTTTTTGCTAGGTTGCCTATGTCCCAGGAAACGCAGGATTTTTGCGAGTAATTAAGATATTCATCAAAGGTTTCAAACAATATTTTAGATAATAACAGGAATAGTAGTACTTTATCAAGACACAAAGGTCATATTGTGGATTCGACCCATATCTCTTTCAAAATTCTGAAGGAAAACGCCAACTCACTAAAAAAAAGTTTGCTCTCCACTCAGCATTTACACTGCTATTATGGATTTCAGTCTGATATAAAAATTCATATCCATCAAACACCATTTCCAGTACATGTATTCACGAAAGCAATGTGCATGATGTGCCTAAAACAACCGCATTCGCCGGCGCAGTGACTGGTTGTGAGATAGATGACGAAGGCCAAAAATAGTCTATTACTTGAATTGTTCCTGTCTAATGAATATATTTTAAATATAATTCAGGTAGTGTTGTGTTACTTTCCCACGGCACTGAGCTTCTCCCAATGGTAGTTCCATCCCTTGGGAAGATTACAACTATGTGCTTGTCGTTATTAGGCATAAATGACACATTGTATTTATTTCGTCTCATTTTCGTCAAACGATGGATGCGGGAAAATTATGCGTCGGAACCGCAATTATCAAACGATCAATGCGAGAAACGATACTTCGGGGAACGATATATGCGGGAAAAAATTACATTGTCTATAAGGAACTTTATTTGGGACCAGAAACGGCGAACGATCAATGCGGGAACGATAGATCGAGGTTCCACCGTATAACTTTTCTTTTGAAAGCGGCAGTGTAATGACTTCTTTCCTCTGCTATCGTAATACTCTGAAACCAAAACTGAATCGATTTCTCTAATCAGAGGCAATTCATGTTCCCTTCATACTTTTGCTCTGGAAAAAATGGAACGACTTTTGTAGCAGTTTATATCGCGACGGCATTGAGGCTTTAACGTTACAATCCTCGGCGGGCACGGGGGCACATTCCCCCCAGACACTTAAAAAATATGCATTATTCTGAATACGGTCATATTATCATTGCGCTCGTTTTGTATCATGAGGTATCCTTGTGCCCCCCCCCCCAGGAACAAAATCCTGGATACGGCTTTGCTTGTGCTCCCCCACTCCCCAGAAAGAAATCCTGGATCCGCCTCTGGTTAAAATTTAGGTAAATTGTAATCAATCACACAAACATTTTGTAAGTTGATCAAGCTCTAACTTGAATGGAGCCGAACCCAGGGTAAAGCAGGCGATCTCGCGGACACGGCAGAAGTGCACCCGGCGATTGATTGGCACGCACGCTTTACCTGCTGCCTAAAATGGCAATAGTTTTTCACTTAAACACAAAATTAAATAAGCTAAATTACAGTTTAGGTATTTTTGACGTTGATTTTTCGTTGTATAGCTATATATATTAGGTTACAAACTCTAGTATTCATAATTTTTCCTGACGAAAATTATGCAACCCGATTGACGTCGAGAATTTTGCATTCGATTGTAAGACGAACCCTCTTTTCTGCAGGAGTTAGGAGGAAAAAATACCTTGTCTTAGATAGGTGCAATTAGGTAAATTATAATTCACTTGGTTTGAAATATATAAAGACATAAAAAATACCTGCTGAAACATGTTATTTTCACTTTCACTTTACTTTATTACTCGTCAAATATTTCCACACAAACTTTCCGGTTGCGACGTAAAACTGGCAAGTCCCAGGTCGACGCATGCGAAAATCGTGTAATGCTCTGTTGCCATAAGCGGAAATCTTCTCTCGTTTTCAGGCCGCAACGCGCGAGAATTAGTTACGTCGCGCCGAAAGCTCGCTGTCGCCCGGTTCAAACTCAGGGAGCGTTATGTCCACTAGTGATGGGTCGATCATGAACGATTCGATCAAAAAGATTGAATCACTAGGTGAATCAAATGACTCATGATTCATTTCGTTAAACAAGTCGATCATCAATCATCAATCACTCCGAATTCCGGTATCATATCAATCATCCCGGTTTCCGGTTTATTTCAAAATTTGGAACGATCGGTGCTTGATCTCTTTTCGACAGGGCAGAAATAGTTGTGATAAAATTAAATACTATGTTATAAAGAACTGAATACTTGTGTAATCTTTTTCTTATATGTTTTCCAACAGTTATAAGTATTAATAACATCAATACACGTAAAAGGAAAATATTAAGATGACTCTTAAATTGTAGGAGAACGTTAAGAAGTAGAAGTTAAAGCTGTTAACATTTTACTGTGCCGTTAATAAAATTATCCTGCAGATCAAATTCATGGGTGTGGTGTACTTAGTGTTATATTTTGAGATATATAGTTAGAAATTCTTCTATTAGTGTTAAGAAACTGTGGCAGTTTTGCCTTCCCAAATATTTTCATGACACTACTTCCTTCATTTTTGCAATGTAATTTACTGATCTAGTAAATCACAATCAAAATAGTATATGAAATGATAATATGGATAGCAATCAGCGTTACCAATGATCTTCGCAGATGAGGCAGTATTTATTCGATTATTCAAAGTGATTTATTACATCCATTGATTGAGTCTTGTCGATCTTGATTCCTTTTGAGTCTTTTCGATCATGATTCCTTTGAGTCTTTTCAATCATGACTCTTTTGAGTCTTTTCGATCTTGATTCATTTGAGTCTTTTCGATCATAATGATTGAATCAATTGATTGAATCATTTATGTGACTCGAGTCAAAATGATTGAATCACCAAAATGATCGACTTTGCCCATCACTAATGTCCACAGCGAATAGCAGGTTGTCAAGGTTAGCGGTCTTCCAATCAGAGGATTGAGGGTGTTGAATATACGTTCAAATTTTTCGACACAAATGCCATCTAGATCATCATTTAGTTTCGAAAGCGGTCGCTGCAGCCAGTGGGAAGCCTAATTGGATGGAAGGGGGACTTAGGAGTGACCGAGGGAGGGGAAACCAAGCCAGTCGAGGAAAGTAAACAAGCTGATGAGAAGTGGTGTCATATTTCAGGAGGGGGGGAGAGAAAAGGCCTGCCCTGGGGAAAGATGTTTTTTTTCTTCAGGCAACATTCGTTCCCACGCTTTTCTGACCCATGCGACGATGCTCGCCACAATGAATAGACGTGCGCTGGCAACGAACGAAGTTGAAAATTTCTGGGAAGGTATTATTATCAAGATTGAGAGATTTTTAAGGTTTAAGGACGAAATTCACGGCTTTTTCCATGTTTTTTCACGGTAGACGAAATTCACGGCTAATTCACGGTTTTAAGGTTTTCACGGTTGAGTGGGAACCCTGTATCGGTAGAAAATAACTGCCGACAGGGTACCCAGTTAATGGGGATCCTCGTAGCATTTACAATCAGAATAAGGATCAGGATGGGAGCATGGGCGTAACCAGCGAGGGGCACGAGGGGGCAGCTGCCCCCAGGGGCGCAGCCAGGAATTAAGGCTGGAGGAGGTTTAGGTGCACCTAATACCGGGGTGTGTGGGGGTTTGGTATATCCACCAGGATAAGCGGCAGGTGCGAGATTAGTAAATTGAGGAATTATAATGTAAATGGTTCAAAATGGTGAGATTTACGGCTTTCTGAGGGAAAATTTTATTAATCCTTACGCTATTATATTAGTAATATCAGTCTAATTAAGTAAAATGGATTAAACTTAAAAATTTATCTCAGCTCTGGGGGGTTTTATTCCCCAAACCTTGCTGCGCCACTGGCTGCCCCCCCAGAAGCAAAAATCGTAAATATCTTTGAGGAAAATAATATTTTTCAAGCAAATAATTTTAAAAACTAATTAAGAGCTGTTACAGTTTCCTTAAAATGTTGATTTCATTCACCTTTTCCATGCTTAAATCTTACCTACAACTTGAACAACCATGGCTTGCCCCCACACCCCTAGTTTTGATCCTGGGTACGCCCTTGGATGGGAGGCAAAAAAATTGTCTCTGAATGTTTCCTCATGACTAAAGTAAATCACAAATAATCAACAAAATTCTCCGCACATGTATCAACCCTTGTTACTTAAATGTTATACTTTTATTGCGTTCGAGTTTTTTTCTACCCATTACTAATTTTAATAGACGTCTTCACATCATATTATACTCCGGTAATCACAATATTCTAATGATTTCTCAATGCCTATCTCTCACATGAGCGGTATTTTAAGGATTTCGTTTCACTATATTTATAATTTTGAATTCAAGCTGTTCTCCAGCACTAGCGACATTTCTGATCTATTAATCCTTCATCAAACAAATTACTTCTTAGACGGCATATTACAAATCCTGTTTTTCGCTCGTCAAGGGCAGTTATAATCACTTCAGTCTCATTTTTAATTCTTTTGGATGGACAAGAACTCTTCCAATTCGATGCGGATTGCGGAAAGGAGTAATGAATATATTTTTTTAATAGGTGGGAAAGACAATTTTAAGCTTTTTTGTGCATTGCACATGGGGGTCGCTTTTCCTTCGATACCGAAGTATTGCTTTCGAAAAATCAACCATGCATTTGCAGCAATTGTGAAAATGCCGAAAATTTGGTTAAAAAATTTCTATGCAGAGAATGAAACATTTTTCTTTCATTCTCTGTATTAAATATTGCTCATTGGTCGTACATTCAACATGGTAATCGACATTGAGAATATTCTTCTTTGCTGGAAAAATATTTTTTTAATTCAAAGGGTACGGAAATATTTTTGAGGCAAAAAAGGTCCGAAAATTTTGTAATTATTCTAATACTACCATCATCATTTTCACAATTTAGTGAGGATATTATATTAGTGATAACGTCACACCGTATCGCCCATTTACGGATCGAACGAATGATTGAAGCGGGAATTATTTACCGAAAAAGAAATCTTATTTTCGACGTAAAAAGTTACATTTCGATTTCTTCGAGAATTTCGCTAAATTTTTACGTGTTGTGATAACTACATATTTCAATTTAGAATTTTTTTCCACGCAATTGCTCGGTAACTAAATAATGCTGGCCATGAGTTCATGAGGAGAAAATATTTAAAAGTAACGTCTCCAAATGCGAGAATGCCAAGGGAAAAGAACTGGACCCCTATCAACCTACCCTGAAAGTGTATCATTCACACCCATGAGGCTTATTACGGTATGAGCTCTACCCTCACCTATCCACGCCAATCTTCATTTTGAATCACTGAGTGAGAGAGGTAGCAATATAGAATTCACCTCGGTAACATAAGTTTTCGAGACGAGCGCCATATTGAATCAATTCAATCACCCTGGTGATGAGATTGGAAGCGCATAGTCAGTTGGTACACGCGTCACAGAATGCAAGGGGAAAGGAAGAATTGAAAAAAGTGTGCTAATCCGAGAGAAAGAAAAAAAGACAAAGCAAAAGATTAGCTCATTAATTTATCACGACATCTAAAGCCAAATGAATCTACTGTGCTAGAGTGTACGAAAATTAAGAAATCATGCGGGAAGAGAATCCAGCTGTTGGCGTGGTAAAAACGCTGATCGTAAACTCGTAGGTCGTAGTGATTTCAGGAGAAGTCTCGAAATCGAGCACTAGAGACGTCCTCATATCGCATCATCCAAGTCAATAAATTGGGAAGAAAATTGCATCTTAATGTCCAGCACAAAACAAATTGATTTATTGAGAGAGTTCCTGAGAGTGGGATACGCAGTGGCGGATTCAGATGGGGGGCGCAGGGCGTGCGCCATATTGAACCAATTCAATCACCCTCGTGATGAGATTGGAAGCGCATAGTCAGTTGGTACACGCGTCACAGAATGTAAGGGGAGAGGAAGAATAAAAAAAAAGTCAGTGTGCAAATCCAAGAGAAAGAAAAAAACAAAGCAAAAGATTAGCTCATTAATTTATTACAACATCTAAAGCCAAAAACCCCTGTGCGGGGCCACCCGTATTGCCAAACATAGCATAACCGCAATTGTAACTTTTTAATATCATAAGATGGCATTGTCTTGAATATGTGTATAACCACTTTAATCAAAAATTTATGAAGCTCTGCATATGACTTGATTATTTTTTATTACGATAAAAGTAGAGGTAACAAGACATCTTTTGCTGCGCTGAGTTTTCTTTGTATCCGCTACTGGTGATACGTATAATATATTCGCATTATCACTCTCACATAAAATTTGAGCGAGATAATGCGAATATAATCAAATATGATGCATAGGTACATGTCAGTTCCTTCAGTCATCCTCGAATCTCGATGGCATTTGGATACATCCTCTCACGCTTTTTGCGTTCTTAAATCAATTTTTCTCGTGAACCATCGAGTAAAATTTTGTAAAACATTATCACATGGAAATATTTTTAATAAGCGATGATGAAATAAGAAAAATATTCACATTCTAGTATTTATAAAGTAAAATTCTGATCTATTTTACGCCAATTAAAATAAAGGATGAGGATAAAATTACGTTACACACCACGAGACCTGCAAATTCTCGCGCGATACTTCGTTAAATTTAAACTGATCGTCAGGTTAAATATGCTGTTATATTAATAAGGCAACAGGAAAGCCCAACAAAAAAGTAAAATAGGAAAAATTTGTTACAAATGGAATTGTTACACAGGAATTAATTCTGGGGGTCTTTTTGAAAGGGGTGAAGGTGTAAATGAGCGGAGAGAGGAAAGGATGATTGGTAATGCAGAGAGAGTATTAGCGAAGGAAAAAATGGAGCGATAATCGAATAGGACCAAAGGAGCATTGCAAAGTACAGAATTAAATCATACCGTACCCTGGATGCAGGTAAAACATGGAAGTGAGTTTGGAATGTAAATTAAGATATCATATTCACAATACGCCAGCAATATCTTTTAATACATCACTGTCATATATTACACAAAAATCTGTTAAAATCTATCTCCATATTTACCTAAGTATGAAATATTATGTTATCCAATCTTGTATGTAATTACATGTAATCTTTTCTGGAGAATAAATTCAATCCCATTTATGAAGCCCCGCCTCGTACAGCTCAGCCTTAAGGCGCGATCGAAAAATCGCTCTCATGTCCTTGGTAACAAACTTTTTTCAACATTTCTGCATGGTTAAAAATATGTCTACTATACACTGTGATGTACATTTCCCTAGTAATATATTTCGTATATCAAAGATAATGTCTACTTTTGTGTCAAATTTCACCTGAAAAATGGATACGCCATTTTGCGTTGCAAAACCAGGTAAAGCAAAAATTTTCAAAAGTCATGGAAAATTTAGGCAATGCACCAGGTCAAAGGATTATTTCCTTATTTATTCCATAAAAAGGGAAATGTTTTTTATTCCATAAAAACCACACGAACACCACACCACCTGCTTAAATTCAAAGATTTTCGAAGAAAAATGAGATCGCTCGTGTTTTTGAAAAATTGGTCATCTTTGAGCTACTGCATCTCAGTGACGGCTCATATTTATGCAAAATGGCAATTAATGCTACAATATGTAATCATTTAGTATTTACGCTAAGTTTGAAGTTCTCCCTAAAAAAAAGTCATTTTGGACTTCTGTCCGGCTTTTTCTGATTTAAATTTGGACCTCTGTGCACACCACGTGGTACGGTCGGAGAAGAGGGTCGGGAAATTGAAGTCACCTCATCATAAAAAATGAAGTGGTTCACCAAAACTGTTTCTGACTTTCAAGCACATTTATTTGAGCGGATTTAATATATTTTGCCACATAAAATTGATCACTCACTCAAAGCTACAACTTCAGGGTTGGTTTGGATACGCGAGGATAGATTTAGGTTATCTATAGCATCCCTAGCAATTTTTTACTGCAGCCCGTTCTTAATTTGGGATTTAGGTAAAACTTATACCCTTCATCGCAGGCTTAAGCCCCTTGAATCTTTGATGAAATTCTAATCATGAATTTCAACATCTATCAGCTCTGATAATAACCTAGGATGCAAATAAACTGTTTATGATAGCCAGCAATATGGATTTTTACTGCAAGACCTTCGCGGTAGCCACCAGAAAACAACTATGAAAACAAATACTACCCCTCTACACCCTGTGTCAAGGTCTTTCATTTTTTAAATTTTGGCGCCGTATAAAAAAGCAAATCGTGAAGTGTACAGATTGGCACTGAGTAAATAGAAATAGGATTCCGTGCAATCATTTTTCTAATAAAAGTTTAATGTATGATTACTGCACCGTAATAGCGCAGTAAATAATTGGTTTATATTTTGTTAAGGGCATTCACTCGTGAGTCTGATAAGCTGATCAAACTGATGAGTTTCATAATAGTGCAGACAGTGCCATCTGTAGGGTTATGGAGACACTATTACAAGGAGCTATGTTCCCTAGACACATGACACGGCACTACTGCTTGGTGAGTTACGAACTGAATTCGCTAATGATACCTACAAAATTTATCTTATTGACTCTGAAACTTTGGGAAGTGGCCCTGGACCAGCCCCCGGCTTCTCCCTACCTCTCCCCTGCAGGCTCATGCGACCCTTACTGTCCGATTAGTTCGTCATTTTCGCCGCTAGCGCTACTTGTGCACTCGTCCGACGTCAGCCTTGCGATTGCATGGGAAGTAATGCGTCTTGGTGATTCATTGCGATAAACCACGTTTTTTACAGTCTTTTCCTGCAACGGAGGCCAGTTTTACTTATGGTATATCGTTGATCGAGTGTTTAGGAGTTTGAAAAACTCTCTATTTCGGTTTAAAAGGAAAATGGTGGGCAAAAGATGTATCGTGCCAGGTTGTAACCTCTGGGTATGACTCTAACTTAGAAAAGGTGCATATCTTTTTGGTGCCAAGGGAAGAAAGACTACGAGCTGAGTGGCAGAGGTGCATTCCTCGTGATAATTTTATCGTCAAGTATCCGCAAGTTGTTTGTGAAAAACACTTTATTGAATCCGATATTCTTTGTGAGAAGATTATCACGGACAACGAGGGAAACGTCGCACAGTGGTCCGGATCGCGAGAAAGTCAGACAAAAATCAGATTTTCGTTGGATGTCTTGAAAAATTGCTCCCTACATGTTATTTGGCGAGCTATTTTCATTTCTGCAGTTAGTTTTACGAAAAAACTATTATTTCATGCGATATCGTGGAACTTTTACCTATTAACTCGCTAATTGTAACGCTGACAGCATAGATAAACGGTAATCATGATAAAATATGAAAATAAATGATAATTAGTTGTATAGAATGAGTTAATATTCTTTCAAATTAGTCAATAAAAAAACGGCTAAAAGTAGGGTTTTTGGGTGCATTGACTTACGTTAAAGAGGTACGATTTCCAGATTTCGAGAGATTCTTCTGTATGGACTAAAAAGTAATTACTAAATTAGTGTCAAAATAGTATTTAAGTGACTCTTTTATTCTCATAAAAGCATGGTTAATTCCTCATAAATTTACAATTATGTATTATAATTGTTCAGCATCAGATTCTTCTGAATCCCACCCATCCTCCTCTTCTCATTCACTCGAAAAATTTTGACTCTTGCAAGACCAAGAGATCACGAACCTCCTGCGGAAGATCTAAAAGGCCCCGGCATTTGTTTAGTTCAGTTCCTAATGTGCTAATAAAAGAATCCGATATTAGGATCAGTCTCCGGAAAATATCCTCATTAGTTTGAAGTCGAGATATTTTTATCGCGTGATGCTCGCGATATATTCTAATGTATTTATTGCGAGATTCCTGGGCCTCCTCCGACAGTTCTCTAATACGAAGAAGAGCCGACTCGATGTCATCTGCACCACTTTGTGCACAGTGGGTGGCATGTAAAACCAACCATAATGTCTCACAAAATTTTCCGCTGTATCCATACAGAACTTTTTAAATTTTACTGAATCAATCAAAAATCCGCAAGGCAAAGACCTTAAAATTGTTGAGAAGTGAAAGATTAACTCTTCCTCTACTCCTGAAAATTAATTAACTATGTTATATCATGTGAAAAATACTGCATAAAGCAATAATAAAAAGATGTTATATTGCAACAATGAAAAGAAAGCATTAAAAAATATTGACCCTCGCCAGTAATTTCAGCCGATAGGCGGGAATTTTTGAAAAAGCCCCTGGCTGAGTTTTCATCACTGGATGTACCATATTTTGGCTTCGGCACATCAACTAAAAGGCCCATTCTCTTTTTAAACTCGTAGGTACCAATTAAAAAATAAGACTACTGGGACAATATCCCAGGGGACCCCATATCACCATTAGAATACAAGGAAAATACGAACCTGAGGTGCTTTGAAGGTTGCGAATGCAATATCAGGAAAATCAACAATTTTGTCCAACCAAGTGCAAATCCGCTTCAAGTGCGATTTTAAAAAACATGGCAAATGCTGGAATGCCAGCGAACTTATTCTTAGTGATATCCTCGAAAGGAACGACCTTTCCTTCCCGTGCAGTGAGCATCGAGAAATGATGCTTGCTGCCATCATTGTCCAGTTTTTGAATTTAAGGATGAGGCAAGCTGCACGGGTGGAGAATGCCGAGGTTGGCCGAGAGTATGCCTCCAGAAGGAGAAACTTAAAGTTTTTGAAAAAATAAATGCTATTCATTTTATCCTTGTAGAAATATCTTTTTTGATCGTTCACACCTTTATATTGTTTAACCATTCCTTTGCTTGTAGTACCTGTAAGTATAAGTATGCCGTGTGTTGCTTTCCAGATGCTGAATCTACAATTACAGTTATCATAAGGATTAATATTTTCAGTTTATAGGAATTCATATTGGTATCTATCCAAGGAATGGAGCAGCTAATACAGCAGAGGCGAAACAATGGGGGAGGCGTGAGGAGATAGACAGGAAAAAAATTAATGAAAAGTAGAAAAAAAGATGATTTTCGGTGGGTATTGGAAAAGAAAATTAATTGGCCTGAGCTATGGAACTCGAGAGGTAAATATTCGGTCTTAAGTTTTACTGTTGAGAGGACTTATTTAGCAGTTACGCTTGTTACAAATAATCAATGTGAAAGCTGTAGCGGCAAAGTTACGCGAAAGCTTTTTGGCTAGGTCGGCACTCGTTTCTCCTCAAGTACCTAGGAATAGTAAAGGGAGATTGTCATTGCTTCTTTATTGCCGCTTCATTTACTAAGTTTTCAGCCTAATACTTCTGTCCATGCTATTGAGTACCTTGCCGATATTCTCCGTTAACACTTCGCAGTTTTGCTTCCATTGCAAGGTAATTTCGACCGATGTCCTTTTCAGGTGGGTATATTATCTTCACACCATCGTCCTATTTGTCTTAAATGGCTCGCAGAAATGGGATCTACAAAATACACACCTATATTATTTATCCCCGTGGGATTAAGCATTCAAACACCCGATTTCGTAGGCTATTTTATGACCGTTTACGGAAGCTACTGCACCAGTTTTCACGAATAAAGCTATTTTATATTCTTTAAAACTGAAGCGCGTAAGAGTGAGTACATGCGCGAAGTACGGCTTACAAAATTTTATAAATATAGTCCATCAAGTTACCTCACAGCCATATCAACCCATGTAATACGCCCGGAACGACCGGACGAGTGTACTGCTAGCGCTTGACGGCCGGCATGGGAACTAATCGGACAGTAAGGGAACGTACGTGGAGCCGCGGACGCCGGGGGCTGCCCTGGACTGAACAAAAGCGAAAAAAAATATTCAGACTCATTCCTATCATGTTGATATTCATTACATTAATCAAACTAGTTTGAATGAGCTTCATGAGCATATTCAATGAGGACAGATAGACAGCCACCTCCACTAAATTAATAACCTCGGTTTATTTAATTTACAGCCAGATAATGGCCTCAAAAGCCTAGAATTGAATCTCGGCTATCTAAGCACATGGCAAGCTTGTTCACCATTCCTATCTACATCACTACTTACAATCAATAAGGGCAATAGTATAATCACCCACATTCATGAGGGGAGTTCACCATCAAACCAATTTACATACCTTTTGTATTTTGGTACATTGAAATTATAAAAAAATGTTCAGATGGGTAAATCAGCTATATAACTTATTCTCCTCTTACTACAGAGCCCATATTTATATGTACACATTGCACGCATTAGTGTAAATTATGTAAGTGACTACCCCAATAATACCAAGCATACCACAAAAATATGCAAATATAAACTTAAAATTTTGACAGAGCAGACTACATACTCGTGAAAGAAGGTAGAATTATTCTCTGGCCCATTAGTTATGTTACCACAATTAACCATAATATACTACTAATAGTATTTTAATAATATTGAGAAATTATTAACAAATTATACAAATGTCTCTGATGTACCAGCAGATGGTTTATTTGCAGAATCCCAAAAAGCCGTAATCACTTAATATCTAATGGAAGATGGAATAATTATTTTAAATATTTATCTGAAAAAGTTTAATTTCCTCAATAGAATTCTTGTCCCACCAATTATGAGGAATTTTTATGAAGTACATATTCTTCTCCATTCTCTTTGCCTTCTTTTTGTAAACCGGGTTAGCAGCGCTCTTCGTTTAACACATTTTTCTCATTCTCCCAATTAACTGATGAAAACTCAAGGTAGTCCTAGAATTGGCTTTTATTCCTGAACATATAACAATAGCAGCTGTTGTAACACTCAGGTCCAATTAACCATACTACTGTACTTTTACAACTGGCATGCACCATCTTTTTCCTCCAAATTCCAATGTTTCCTGTACATCCTTTCCTTATAGCTATCTTCTTTTTACTCTTTTCTTTCTTCTTTTTTGACAATCTTCTTTCTATTATTCTCCGAATACATACTTTCATGAATTTTTTTCATCCACACAAGGCTTTCTTTGAAAGCTTCCACCCTATCTTTATTCACAAAGTAGGAGCTCAACTAAAATAATATTTTTCTACTAAACCGTGTATTTCCATCATTTACCATGCTTGGATGGTTTCAACTTTCATCCCTAAACCCCAATTGTACTTACAATGAGGAACTTGCATGGGTCGTAGATTGCTCTAAAAACTATTTTGAATAAGTCACATGGATACATTAGCTCGCAAAAATACCTTCAGTTTCTCCATTCAACATCAAAAGAAATAAAAAAATTGCATTTAAAATCGAGAAAAATTTCTCTGAGCCGACCACTGGGCGAAGACACCCGAGCGTTGCCGAAGCCAGGCGTGACGTCATAGGTGCCTAAACAACCGTAGGGAGTTGGGAAATACGCTGAGCGCATGGTGTAAAATTTGTTTTGAGGGAGTATTTAGCCTCTCATCGTCACTTTATTTTGTTCTGTTATTCTTGGGCAAGTTTTCCTATTGCTATTGTGCCTAGATTATTACTTGGGATATTAATAATGCGACATCGGGATGATGAAGTACAAGCGTTTCACTTCGTACGTTTTAGTTATCAGAAAAATGGATGATGACGTTGCCACTCGTTCGAATAGTACACCTGTAATTCATCTACATCTACATAATACCCCGCAAGCCGCCAAAAAGGCGTGTGGCATGGGGTGTAAGGACACCAGCCTTTTTTTAGGACACCAACAATTGATGCCACTACCCTCATGGAATTTGTTAAGACAAATTATTGCTATACGTCGGCGGCAAATCGAGATGTAAAAGAAACTTTTAATACTGGAGGATAACGATCGTAAGCTGTGCTGTTGACATTAGAGTAAGCTGTGCTGTTGAATTTGGCAACGCCGAATTAGCGGAGAAGGTAGTCCTATCCGTCCTACGGTACGAATTCACAGAAAAGTCTGCACAGTGCACACAATCCACATGTGAGATCGCGAATCGGTTCCGCTGCTAACACACACACAAGCTACAACCTATTTCAATAATATAGGTAAATCCATAAACAATATACTAGCATATACCATAAAAATATAGTGGGAAATAGGCAAATACTCTTATCAAAAACTGGAAGTCATTGTCACATTTTTATATTCATCACGTACAACTTACAATAACAGAACTCGTTATGATGAAAACAACTATTTATTCACTGATTTAAACCCTTAAATTAGCCCACACAAGTGACACAGGTGACTTTGCTCACTACTATTCGTTGAAATAATGGAATAACAAACTTCACACACAGTTTTTATTTCAATAGCGTGATCGTGAAATGTCATATCTACGGTGAACAACGGAGATTAGCACGCCACTGACAATTTTTACACTACTGTTAGACATTTATCGATAGCGTAATAGCACTTTTTACAATTCAATCACGATGGAACACTGATAACTCTTGGCCGATATTTTTCAACCTTGTTAAACTTTGTGCATTACAACCACTGGCACTGTGATTATTAGCAGTAGCTTAACGGGAGATGTCACGTTGAAAATGAACCTATTTTGGCACAAAAATGTTCCTAGATGTCTCCAATCAGCGAGCAAAAGTTGCATTGACTGGAATTCACCCCATAATACAAGCACAGACAGTCCTAAACGACGAATTCTCCGGTACCTACGAATAAACGGATTAAGTTATTGTATATAAAAGCTAACCGGACATTAGTAAACATCAAAATCGTTCTAATTACATACTTAAATGAATGATATACCGTCGATAACATCAACTTACAATTAACGTATCCTTCTTCCAATGGCCGTGGCTCAGACTCCTACAACGATGTTATTTAGGTATTATAAAATTTTTGGTTTAACTGTTCCAGTTTTATATTTTATGCCCTTACTCAGATATTAATATTATAAATAATGCAAAATATGAGGGCTTCCAAGCTTCTATCTTCGGATATTTATCTTTAAATAGAAAATAATCAACTCGTCTAACAAACGAAGCTCTCACAACTGCTGGCAACTATTACAAACAATCGCAACAATAGCTTCGCGTGATGTTTAGGCACCTTTGACGTCATCGAGCCTTCGTCGGCAGGGGATTGGGGGGTGAGGGAGTTTTTCCCGCGCTTTAAAATTTGCTATATTTATCATTAAATATCTCGCGAAGGAAAACTCAGATATACATTCAGTTTTCTTTGTTGTATTAAGAAAATATTTTTCTGTCCGCCTGTGAAATAAAAAAAATTCATGCAAGTTCCCCATTATTATGTCCTTGCCATGATTATAAAAATCATTTGAATAAGGTATGAAATTACTCTTTTTCTCAAAACTAGAGCATTGCCAAACAACTTAGAGATTATCTCATCCAAAATTAATGGCATGGCTGGTGTTTTCTTGTGCATGTAGTGAGACAATTAAAAATGGAATTGAGAAATTCTCAGGAACCTATACTTCAAGCACAGGTGTTTGATACTTTACATTGTGATGTACATTTGAAATAAAAACTGAAAAACCGATACACCATTATGCATTGCAAAACTCGATAGATGAGAGCCAAAATTTTCAAAAGTCATGGAAAATGAAGGAAAATAACAAGGTCAAAGGATTATTTCCATTATTATTAATGATTTTTGAAGAAAAATGAGATTGCACATATTTTTGAAAAATTGGTCATGGTTGGGCTACTGCATCTCTGCTATACTCTCTTCAAGTGGAGGTGTTAGATAAACCATCAATCAGAGCAAAATTGAAAATACCTGCGTGCGTTTAAATTGAGGATGGACGAGCATGACATAAAAATTTATTGGCAAGTAAATTAGACATATGACGAAAGTTATTAGCAAGTCTGTCACCGAAGATGGGGAAGAACATCATTAAAAAAGAAATTTAATATGTACCTAGTTAGATCATATATTAATCTCCAAAAACCCAAATTGTAAAAATCATATATAGTGTAACAGAAAGGTCCCTTTCAGTCATTCCGTATAAGCTCTGTTAATACTGCACCTACAGTGATAAGTGATGTATCTTTTAAAATGCTGAATCACTGGCTTCTGACGAAAAAATACAATCTCAATCTAAAATTTGCACTATATACCCATTAATTTAACTCAAAAGTTTCAATTCTTCCATATCGATTACACGCTCAAGGAGTATCAACTCCTCACATTTTTAATCTAAATTTAAAAAAGCTTAGAAACCTTTTAAATCCATAACTAAACCAAAGAAAAGTAACATAATCAGGCAAAAATATAAAAAATAAAATCTAGGAAGTACGAAGAACGCTAAACATTCTCTAAAAGAGGCATCATGTGCAGGGTACTTAAACGATAATGTGTATCACGAATAAATATAAATATCGTGTTTAAAGTACATATTCTAGAAATATTATCAACTGAGATTGACAACAAAAAATGAAAATAGCACAACTCTCTTGCCTCTATTGCATTCATATGTTTTGTATATTTTTGCAAAAAAACAAGTACAAAGATAGTACTTTATGATGCACCTTCTCTATTGAAAACTCAATTACACCATTTCCTTATGATAATTATTCCCCAATCACGTGAAAGTACGAAATTTTACCGGTTACTTAGTCAACATTATTATTAAAATTATTACCACGTGAGGTAATGAGTAAATATCCTGACATATAAAGGAATAGAAAAAGTATGAAAAGAAGACATTTATTCAACAAGAAATAAAAAAATAATTATACCATAAGATTACACTGGAGATTCCAGTCAGGAGCCTTGGCTTATAAAGCCAGCAATATCCAAAAGAAAATGAAGGAAAATGCTAAGCCTGGGCATTTATCAGTTGTTGCTGCTCTTCCTGAGCTGAAGTCATCTTTTCCATAATTTCATGATTGTAAGTTGAATGTAACATCAAAGCCAGTACCCCAGCACGACTGGCCATATTGTGCCGAATTTGACGCTCCTGCTCCATTAATTCGTCTATTCGGAGCCACTGTGAAAGAAAAATAAATATGACACATGAGTGAAAGCTAGCCTAGGGCTAGATAACAATCTTCTATATTATTTCTACTGTATATATACCTTTTTCTCAACTTATACGCAACCAAAATCTACAAATGAGGTACCAATATGCACAGAAATTATCAGATAACATGCGACAGCATATCTTACTTCCTAAATATTGCTATTGCTTCCTAAAATTGGTTTTTAAATAATTAAAAAAAACAAAAACCGGTAAATATTCCCGACGTTAACAGCGCACAAACTGATACATTTGTTCGTTTGCAACAATAACTCGCATTCTTTAAATAACTTTTATCAAAATGCGGCTGATTCCACATTCAAGTCTCCTGTTGATACGTAAGTATGAGTCATCATGTGCGTTTAACAGAGGATAGTGTAATTACTTCCAATGTTGTGTTTAAAGAGGTCCTCTGACCTCAATTTGTACATGAACATTCCAATTAAATTTGTACATAAGACCCTGCCTTTTTTTTCTACATTTTAAAATTAGAAACGCTCCTATCCCTCTGTGGACCTGCATTGAAAAGAGCGGGGGAAGCCCTCTGGGAGCGGACGCAGCACGCTCATTTGATATATAATTTGGTAAACCTTCACTTACATACAAAGAACAAGTTACATCAAATGTTTATTAACAGCATGGTCTCACTATGAGCAGAAGTTTAACATTCATAGAAAGCAGAGATTAGCAGTGATCTCAAATCAATAGATTCATATCTTTGACACAAAGGAACTGTACAGATAGAGCTCTTGCAAAGGCAACTTAGGCACATTACCACTATCATGCAGGCACAGATGTGAGGTTCATAGATACTAGCTCTTAAAGCCGCTGGTATTTTCTAATGCGAAGTTGCCCTTGCTCATTGTGAGATACTATCATCCATCAGCACTGTTCAATATATCTCTCTACAAGAAGGTGAATGACTCAGAAAATCGGTCTCTGACATTCTGAAATCATTATTAAGATGCCACTTTCTCACCCATGCATTATTTCAATATTGACATTGAAAACATTTGACAGCTTCTAAGACTTAAATTCCAGCATGTGATACTACCACAGTTTCATTAATGATACGAGCTGAGTTTGCATGGAAGCTGAAAGGACAGAAGATGGAAAATACAAATAAACAAAAGTGGGGATCAGTAGTGCAAGGGAGGTGAGGATGGACATTGGCCGAACGTTTTAGCCATTGTCCCTTCATTGACCCGTAAGCCCATGTGAACCCGATATGAAGCCAAATTAACTCTGCTCTAAGCCCCTCATCACCACTATCAGCCGCTGTGTGGTTGAGAAAATGCTTCACTACCTTCTGCCCATTCCACTCCCACATACTCTCTGCTTTAAAAAAATAGGCAAAAAAAAGAAAAGTATGACCTCACAAAAATTACAGCAGGGGAGACAATGAAGTCGAGGAGAGAATGAAATTGTAGAACTGTATGTTTATACGTATTTTTGGTGCTAAGAACGGCACTTCCTACCCCCACACCATGAATTTACACTCCATAAATTGGTGATTGACAAGTGGGAATTTTACTCCATGAAATTAGGGATAGAAAAAAATTAACACCCAAGCAATTAGCGGATTATGCGTGTATTAGGGTCTGGATTTCATTACATTAACATGGTGGCAGTCGTGCTCGACAAACAGGCTTAGAGCTGGAGGCGTGGTTTAGAGAAGTTGTTGCTACTACCATAATAATCATTCTTACTAGTAGTTGAAAAACAATACTGCTAGAAAACAAATGAATTATTGGCAAGATCCTTCCTCAGTGCAGCATGAAAGGTATCAACCAGCCCGGATCAGTACGGTGCTCTATCCAGAAGAGCTCCCACCACTCATAGCGCATGGTACCAAACCACCAGGAATGGAGTCTCAAAAAGCTCTCAACACAGACCCAATCAATAACAAACAGCCAGCCAGTCCTATATCCTGAGTCTTCTCCTTACACTAAGATATACTTGCCACAATGTGGCAGATCTCTCCTACAGAATTTGCATTTGGTAACTGGGCAGTCATTCACTTGAATTATGCACAGCAAGGGTTGGATTTACTGTAAAGCAAAATAGGCACGTGCCTAGGGGCATTGCAATCCAAGGAATGCAGTTCATTCAGATATAGCAGTACGTAATGTTTGTATTTTTGAAGTTACTCTTAATTTTTGTAGTATGAATTAAGGCTAGACATTATTTTTGGAAAGGGTATTCATAGTGTTTTAGTTGCATAAAATTTAAACTGTTTCATGAAGTTTTACTCCAAGCTGTTTTTCTTTAATTTAATTGCCTATGTTTCCCTGTGTAAAAATTCAAGCATAAACTAATGCTGTCAGCCATATATCAGTTTATTCCTTTTTTCCGAACCTTACCTCATGCGAGTGGCTATGCCTTATCATAAAATTCGGGGAGGGGGGTCTCAAGTGAGGAGGGGCGCTCAATGGAGAGGTGCCTATAGCGTAACTTTGTGTAAATCCAGCCCTGTGCACAGCTATTTGATCAGTGCAGTTAAGTGTACTGTATTTGCAATGCTCACACACTTAGTGGCTGAAAAAATAATCATCGTACACTTTTTTTACACTGTAATTATTTCTGCCTTAACCATTAAATAGGGTAACCCCATTAATTTTAAAGATAAGTAGTTATCTAGCGTCACTATGGAGGGATACACATCAAAATACAAGGCCCATTCCCTAGCAGGGAATTCTTGGCCTCCCTATGTCCCTATTTTTTCCCTAAATGCTATACCTGCCTTCAGTGAAGGGTCTTGGTGAGTATGGGTGTGGGGAGCGGTATTGACACAAACACAGATTCTTCAAATGAGCAAACCAATGGGTTGTTCAAGATATTTTTACATTGTTTCTTTAGCAACAAAGGATCCTGTAAATCCTGTCATGCCCTTAATTTAAATCATTTTCTGGCCTTTTCTTAAGCCATCTTAATATTTTTCCTTTCGTTTTAATCATCAGCCAATCCAGAGATAATGGGAAGCTTCATCACTGAAATGCATTCAGTTACAACAAAACCATGTAATAAAATAAAATGTGAATGTAAGATTTAAGTACATACCTGTCGCACACGTTCCATATCAATTTGAGCCCTCCTTAACTTCTCCCAACAGTAATGCTTCATGCATGACTTTTTGGGAGCACGACAAAAATCTCCAACTGGTTCAAATACATTTGTGACTAAAGGACATCCGCACACCTGTTTGAATAAAACATGCATGAATTACAGAATAACATTACTCAAAAGCCTTAAATAGCTTCACCACTCCCATTGAAAGATAGAGAGCAATGGAATTTATTAATAAACCACAGCAACCAAGAATAATAATGAATCTAACTCAAAAACTTACCTCAAAATCCGATACTTTCGGATCTTTGCAGTGCTCAGGGCAAAGTACTCGAAGCCTCTTGCAATATGTATGACTATTAGGATTATAGTAATCACAAAACATGTTGTTGCCCTCAATATGAGTTTTGTACACAGATCCAAATGATGCTTGGCTTTCATACTGAAAAAAATACAATGTTGTACTTTCAAGGAAGTCATGGGGAATATCATCAGGATAGATCCATGTTAAAATTCAACAGCAGAATGAGTTTATTTCAGATTACGTGAGTGCCATTAAAAATAGAAACTACCATATAAGCGCGTGTAAGAGGCGCACCTTTTTCCCCAGATATTGCAGCCGAAAATGGGGCGCGCCTCTTACACAAACTTCTTATCTTCCCCCCCTCCCCTTCACCGGTTGCAAGTTCAAGGGGAACTGAGTGGCCTTGGTTTTCAGCGTGAGTCAGTCATCTGAAACCCTGGGTCAAAATCAAGCGGCAGGCAGGGGAGTTTCTCTCTTAGTGACGTATTTTTAAAATGCTCCTGTTTGAATTTCTTGCAAGCATCGCGCCGTCACGTCGGTACCCCAGAGGTGAACATTGAAAAGATCGCGCGGGGTGATTCGCTCCGGAGCGCGCGCTAAATTTATTGCCACGAGTGGGCATCCCGCGGCATTTATACTGAATATAGTAATATTGGTGTCAAAACCTGCGGTTGAAAAAATTCGAACGAATATGCTCATTGTTGGACTTAATGGTGGATAGAAGAAATCGGAAATGCTTATAAGTGAAGAGCGCTGAAGGAGAGGTCGAGGGGAAGAGGGCTCCCTCCCCTCCGTATTTAAAGCTACGAGCGAAGGAGCAAGGGAAGAACACGTCCGATCTTGCATGTGACGTCGTTGCCTTTAAAGCGAAGGGGCGAAGGCGCAGCATTGTGATATACGCAGTTTGCGTTGCCTGAGTTTCCAGTCCGTCTCGTCTTGTTTGAATGCGCTTATGCTACTCTTGTTTCTTCCGAAATTGTGCTGTTTGGACTATGTTGAATATTAGTAGCCTTATTTTAGCTATAAATCTTTGTGTCAATCAATTAGAGCTCAAAAAACTTAAATGCTGTAAGATATACGTCGCGTTAGGTCTAATTCTTTTTTGGAACCTCGTGCGTGTCATAAAATTGCTGAAAGATATCGAGATATCTTCGAGCTCAGAAGGTGACTCACATAGCATTTGACCTCCAGAAACTCGGGGAATTGAACCTGGTAGACCGAAAAAGGTCAGTTGGTGGAATGGGGTAGGGATGATACACGTTTCCATTGTTCCCCTGCAACTTGATATTTTCCTGTGGAGTCTCGGAAACGAAAAAAACGGCAGAGGCATTAGCTGATGGAGAGCCAAGTGTAGTTCCGTTAGGCCCCTTGCACACACACCGATTTTGGACGGCCGGTAAAATATTGGCCGATATTTTACCGGCGAAGCGATGCTTGCACACACACCGGATTTTTACCGGTCAAACGATACGTTGCTAAGTTTTTGAGCCGGCGTCGGCGATCCACAGTGACAATAGCCGGCAGCTAACCGGCATTTTGCCGGTGCCGGCGTGTGGTCAGTACGTGTGCAAGCTCCAATGCTCCCATTGTTCACTATTGGAATGTGGACGGCCGATATTTTACCGGCCGTCCAAAATCGGTGCGTGTGCAAGGGGCCTTAAATCTACGACGTGGTTATTATCCTACGGCGCTGAGATTGCCCCGATTGTTGTTCAATCTCTTGGGAAAGCTCATGCCATTTGCCTGTCGTGTTTTGCCTTAAAATTTTCCACGGCTGCAATTCTATTGCAATACTCCTGCGAGAGCTTTTAAACAAAATTGTTCGTGAGTAGGACAAGCAACGTAGAGCGATGGCGTATGCAAAGAGAGGATCGGAACTCTTTCTACTCCCTCTTATGCCGCCGCAGTTATCAAAATTTCCTCTTTCAAATAGTACTGAAAGAGGACATTTCGATAACTGTCGAAATTCCAGGCATACGTCTGCAACACCGCACGATAGGATAAAAAAAATGTCGCAAAATTTTTTTTCTTTATAGCTTCGATCCTCAAAATAGGGGTGCGCCTCTTACACGTGTGCGCCTCTTACACAAGCTTATACGGTAATAAATTATTCAAAGTAAGTAGTACAATTTTAATCATCATACCATTTTATCAACATACCTTGTTAAAACACTTTTCCATATGCCTCACAGCCGTCCGAGAATGTATTTCATGACCACAGGTAATGCAGTACATGCTCATTTCTCCCTCCTCCTCAACTTCATCCTCACTACGAGGATCTACCGTCACAGTCTTTGCTAATTCCACAACTTCATCCAGCTTCTGATGATGCATAAAAAAATAATGTGTTTCATAAACCATATCATTGCTATGAACCACAATTCTTTTCTCAAGTCCCACATTAATTTACCTTGTGCCTAACATCCAACTCCTGTAGCATCTTCCGAGCTTCTTGCTGTTTCCGCCTTACAGTTTCCAAAGCCTTCTTATTTTGCTCCTCGGCAACACATGGAGACAGTGCCCATTCTTGTATCCTCTGAGGAAGCACCTTGAGTAACAGTCAAATGAAAACTTGCATTAAGATAATTTTTCATCCATATTTTTTCACAAAAGAACCCATATGAGTCAAGCACTGTTGAATAAGTTTTAAATCCTTAAATGGTAGAAGTTAATCAAAGTTACAGTATTACAAGAGTCAAGATGATTAGTGAGATGAGAATATGTACAATTGGTTCTCTATCCTAAAGATACAAGTTTGAATTATTGCATCGCTAGTTTGGTTAGCAGCACCATATTCCCTCCAAGAGTCCCACATTAATAACCCTACTACAAGCGATTCTGAACTCTGCATTATGTAGTGCCTTCATACCTTCACAAACGCTAAGGTAATGCAGCCACTAGTTTTCCTTACAATTCCCAATTAATCTTTCCCTTGTCCTCCTTAGCAAGCATTAATAGGGTGGATATCTATTTTTTTATTACCTAAATCCAAATATTATTACTATTGGAGTACGTATTTCAGGCTTTTAGATTTTTAAATGACGATATCTATTTTTCGCGATTAAATGAAAAGTGAAATTTTCAAGCACGCGAAAATGTGACAGCTAAGTATGAATGCTGGTAAAAGCACGTGTGATGTCATTCTGGTTCCGGCTGTCGCGGTGTGAGGCCACCTTGGTGCGAGGCTATGAGCGCTGCGACGATGCAAGCTGCTAGCAGGTAGCACTTCATAAATAACGATTATTAATACCCTATCAAACGAAGGAAACTTTCTGACCATAGACAAATTTAATAAGTGATTGTTAAGAGATGTTTCCCTGAGCTCTGTGCTACATGCATCCATTGGTAATCTCAAACAATGTAAAACTCCTGACTACTCATATAGCATCTAGGTCCCTGTGACGTTACGTGGAGTGGCATTGCATGGCTGCCAATCTCGTGTTTTTCAAACGAGGTTAAAATTGACCATTAACATTCGTCTAAACTGGGATTTCTAAAACCAAATAATTTGTATATTGTGTATGTGGGTAACAAATTGCAATCAATGCCTTTTGTTTTCTTTGATGAAGGACACTACCCTATTGTTCACTGAGCTAACTTTTTGGCATTTGGTATTTACACAATTGTTTTAAGCATGCGTGAAAGTTTGCATCATTGAGAATTATTTTTCAATTGGGTTGAAATACGAAAGTATTAATAAAACCATAAGAAGTTTTGAGCATATGAAAGATTTTGCATTTTTAAGTTAGCAACCCAAATTTTATGACTTGACAATGAGAGGGTTAGTTATGAAAATGACCTTATCACACCAGGCTTAACCCCAAAAAATATACATTCAATCAACCAAGCCCAACAACAAGCCTAAATTATAATCTCGCAAACTGTGAACTTACTTGATAAATCCTGTTGGTAGCCAATTTGATACCACATTCATCACTACAGTACTTGCTGCCTACACGGGCAGCTTGAGTGCACTGAGGGCCATAGCACTGCTTGGGCACATTTTCATTCTGAGGTGTCCCTGACCCACCTCCACCCTTCCCTGCACTTCCCCTACTCCAACCAGGGGTAGAATGAACTCCATAACCATCAGAATCAGAATCATGCCGCTTCTTTCTTGATGAGGCACCAGATGATTGCCGATGGCTTTTGCTGGAGTACTCCTTCACCTAATTTAATACATTTGAGCATGGAAAAAACTAGTAGCTATATCCTCACGGACATAAGGAAATAACAATAAAGGCATACACAGCAAGAGCTTTCAAATATCACATTTGCATACACAGGCATACAACAGTATCACTTCCACTGCCAGCGGGTATTGGTTTCAATTAGCTAACACTGATGTTGTAGTTACATTATACCAAAAGCAAAACAGTTTTCATTCAACTTCACTTTCACTAATATGTATTAAGTCTAAGGTAAGAAATTAACAGATAATGATCAATTAACTAAGTGATCAATACTTGAAAAATTCTATCTTTGTGAGTATGAAGATCATGGGATTAGTTTCAGCAGATGAGTTTTCCTAGTCACCAAAAACCAGTGCCTACACCCACTGGCAGCATGA
Organism: Ischnura elegans; assembly: GCF_921293095.1. Lineage (NCBI taxonomy): Eukaryota > Metazoa > Arthropoda > Insecta > Odonata > Coenagrionidae > Ischnura > Ischnura elegans. The sequence goes on along the minus strand of NC_060252.1, from coordinate 55,725,956 downwards.
GATAGATACAATTTAAAAAGTAAATTAAAATGACAGGGGATTTAATTAAAAATTTACACAGGCAAACAGAGAGAGCTTAAAAATAATGTACACAATGATTTCTTTCCATCCAAGCATGCATGATAGTAGTCCAATATACATAGACAAATGGTCCTCTGATGAAATCAAATGCACAAATATTTTATTCCAAGATTTATACTAAATAGCATGAAAATAATGACAAAGAAAACATTTGACTATTTTAAAGGATTTTTTACAGCAAGCGTCTATGTAATCACCCACCAAAATAGCCTTCCAAAACTTAATGGAAAGAATTGGGAAATGACCCTCATTCAAGGTTGACTTGCTTTAACTTTTTTGCCCCCTTTTCTCAGCCACGTATCTGAGATTATTCTTTTTCCCTTACCCACACTTATCCCACCATGGTGTGTATTTGCAGGCACATTACAGTTATTTATGTTAATTTTAATTTTAAGCAAATATTGCTTTGGCCACTTATGTCAGTACATCAATGTATTCCTTTAATTTTACAGAGCATTTAGAGCTTTTACATTAAGTTCTGGTGTTAATTTTAGGTTTTTAACAAGAAGTCATTATTTCATGTACCATCAAACATATGTATATTTTATCAGGCATATTTTCAAGCAAAATTTGTTAATCATTATCCTGACCCTTTTGGTTCAATCGAAGTTTTATAAAAGGGAATTTGTCACAAAATATTTGTATTTTTTTAAGAGAATGACAGCTTAACTCTATCCCGCACATTTCTGTGTCTTTACTTTCAGATATTCCATGTTAAACACCCTTGACATTTTTAAACCTTCTCCCCCCATTCACCTCAGTCATCTTCTTTATGTGCATTTTCAAAATAAATGCATTTAGAATTTTTTCATGTATATCTCCTCACTCTATTAGTGTAAAAGCATGAAAAACTTAAAACTTTGAAATTTTTTTGAAAAGCCTGTAGGATTATTTTGAATGAAGTTTCACCTAATTAAATATATATACGATTCATATAATATGCATGAAGTATGCAACTCAAAATATTGATTCTACTAAAATTTCCCATCCTTTTCACATGGACTTTGGACTGGCTTTGGCAAAGTTACAAATCCTCATCCTCACTGTCACTTCTAATCAATATTTCTAGAATGGGTTAATCCTTGGTTCGCTAGGACATTTTTGTAGATCAAGCACATACGAGTCCATGAAATTCAATCAATGCTCCACCCATTCATAAAACAAATGATACCTTCCCAATCCGTGGGAAAATTAATACTGTATTTCTCTGAACATAGCCCCCCCTAATTTTGAGGCTTCAGTTTCGGGAAAATTTAAAGAATTCACTTGAATATAGTCCCCCTTTACTTTTCCGATGGGTATTTTTGAAAAAAAAGGGGGACTATATTCAGACAAATATGGTAATAGCTATAAGGGATCAACGAAGGGTATTTTTGTAAAAATTCCCAGCAATATAATTCTGAAAACTCAGTAATTACACCAAAGCATCATTTGACAGGAAATTCCCGCATAAAGGGAAAGTGTAATTAAAGAAGGTATTAACGGCTTAATTTAATACAGCTCAAGAAATATTTTAAAAGAAAAGGAGTTATTCTGAGAAAAGTGAGGTTATCTCTTTCCAAATATGTTATTAAAAGCCTAAAAGAACCAATGTACTCCTAGCACAGACAGTTGGGGGAGGCGATAAGGGGCAGGATAAAAAAAATTGAACTCCATACTATTAGTGGCAATGCTAGTTTTCTTCACATCCTAGTAGCCTGGCTCCACTGCACTAATGAATCAATTTTCTAATTCCACTCTAAAAATCCAATGTCAGTGTCTATTCCTAGATTAGCACAGCAAAAGATCCATCATGAAATTTTGCATGACAAAGCACTACCATAGGGGCAGAAAAACATTATAACTAATGCAATGTATTCAAATGATTCATTTGATACAAATAATTACAAATGACTAATGATGGTTTAGGTTAACCAAGTGCAAGGCAATGTACTTTCATGTCTGTTGCTTAGTATTACATTGAATCAATTAGTGCCAATTATGCCACAACTATAAAATTAAATTATCATATTTTTAATATTTCTCACTCTGGTTTAGTGTGGGATGAGATCTATCCTCAACTATCCAAAGCAATCTACACGCTGAATCACTGAGCAATGATGAACGAAATATTTTTATAAGAAATGTTTCAATTTTTTAATTAAAATGCTGCTCAAGGGAGGAGAATTATTCAAACATAAGTTCACCTGTATAGGACAACAAGATGCCTTTCAATCACACAGCCTACTTAAGTGAGCACTATCATCTGTTCACTTTACTTTTGCACGTCAGTTTTCATGATAGCCTCGATACTCTTGGAAGGCTTTGCTGATAGGGGAAGGGTAGTACCGAGAGAGAGAGCAGGAGCAAACTAAACGTTGCCACCAAATGTACATAGCCACCCTAGTTTGTCACTGAAAATGTGTGAATCATGGGTGGCCACAGGTACCGTATATGTCTGAATATAGTCCACCCTTTTTTTCCAAAAATGCCTAGGGTAAAAGTAAAGGGGGGGACTATATTCAAACGCATTTTTTTCACTTTTCCCGAAACTGAAGCCTCAAAATTAGGTGGGGGGACTATATTAGGAGAAATACGGTATTTTGGCCCAGCACCGAGACAAAGTTTTGAAGGAAGGAATACATTTGGAAGATATCGTGGATAATCCCTTCACAGAAACCCATGACATTGCCAGCTACGGTGCTGAATGCAGCACCATTGGTGAAAGGCATACAGTTGAGGACCTCAAATCTGGAAAGCTTGGGACCAAAGGGTTTCTGGATTTCTGGTTTTCAGCACGAGGAAAAAAGTTGTACACTTTTTTTTGAGAATTTTACCGTTGCTTCCGCAGCATAAACTATTCGTGCTTCATACTGGATGAGAACAAGCAATAAATACATCTTTTTCTTCAAGCTAAATAACTTTCGTTGATAGCATTTGCTAGCAGATGTTGCGATATCTATTGATACCTTCCTTAGTTGGACAGTAAATCTGTGCAAATGCTTCTATATTTTGTCACTTAGTTAATTTATGAATGCATTGAGGCTCTTGTGTTCCATATTTGAGATCCCTACGTGTCACTGCCTAGGTTGTTAGAGTATGCTCATAACATGCACTACCTTCCTACTCTACTCGTCTCAGAACAAGGGTCGGAGAGTGGTGCCACGAGGTGGCAAGTCGAAACAATACGCAGAGGAATTTTCAAACGCTCCAGATTTCTGGTTTTCCGGGTTTCTAGATTCCAGATTTGTGGCCCTCAACTGTACTTATAAAGACACACGAGTAGAACACTTGAGGTTTGGCAACACTGCTCAACGAGCAGATTCACGATGTTAACACATTGCGTACGGATGGCGAGAATTCTCGTCATTTTTTCCCCGAACGTTCCGGACGGATGACGAAGATTCTCGTCATTTAGGCGTTCAACCTAAACAATTTTAAAGCGTTCAATACGTATTCGTTAGTACGTTTTCAGTTGTTGTTCGTTATTCATAATGAATTGATACATCATAACATTTGATTGGGTAAAGTTATATTCTAAACATTAGCTTTTTAACCATGTTTAAACCAAACGCATTACGCCCTAATAGGCACATATTTCCAGAATCGGCGTTCCTAGGAATTTAAATACCCCGCTATGCAATGTGTTAACACGACGGAGGTCTGAGAGCGACTGAATTCCTGAAGTGCTAGACCATGCCTGCTGCCTGCTGATTGACAAAGGGAAAGTCACATATTGAGACTTTCCCTTTGCCAATTTTCCCTCTTTCCCTCCCCTCACCTCACACTCGCTTAAGCCACACCACCTCACCCACAACTATAAAATTAACAGAGTCTAACACTCATTAACATAAACATAAAGACCCACAATAATTTTTCATTAAAACATGAATGTTGTGAGAGAAGGCATCTTTGTCCATATCTTTTGCAAACTTCTCAAAAAACCTCATCAACAGAAGTCATTTTTAGATCAACCTGTCGAACTTAAAAGAGATGTTCACACAAAACGGCACTTTGACTGCGAGGTATCTCAATGGCCAGAATCAAAATCAGACAACCTACTCAGTAACACTTAAATCCTAGGAACTTTAAATCTGAGTAAAAACTTACATCTGCCCTAAACTGCATTCATTTAATTCATTTAGTAATTTTATCCAAGTCTCAAGGTAGATAAAGCTGAAACTTGATTTGCACAATCAGCCCATACACAATAAGCTTACATAAACAGTTATCATGAGTCCTTAAAAACCAAAATTTAAATATGTGCTGAACAATTGGCAATGAATAGGAGATTAAGTAACTGAGATTCATTAAAAGGAGCTGTATTACACCATATTATCATTAAAATTCTCTTACAGACAATTTACTCCTTTTTTTTAAAAAAAAGAAGCCCTTAACAAATGGTTATATCCTCAAAGTAACCCTTAAAATGTACGATTCCAAGATAATCACAACCATCAAATTCCTGAGACATCTATTCATAGTCTCTTATATATGAAACTGTATAGGGGAGGGTTCTCATTTATTCAAAATCTTAAATATTACTTCAGTAAATATTTAAAATGGGCATATTAAAAATGTTTGAAGACATGAATAAATAAAAAGAAATAATTCGCAAAAATAAAGATATGATCTCTTAAAAAGGAAGCATTGATTATATTTGTTTCACTGCGACTATGAAATAAGACACAAATACATGCACATAGGTATCCTTCTGCGATGAAGAATGAAGATACCACATTCATTCACACACCAATTACACTTATGATTTGTGACACAGTTTCACAAGCAAATAACACAAACACATAAGGGTGAAGATGCAAGGCATGTACACATAGTAGCAATAACACAAACTAAAGCTACTTAAAACACCACAAATAACACAAAAAGCAGAAAAAATTAAAAGCAGACTATGTTAGTAGTGCACTTGGGATTGGCATTTGTATTCAAGGATGCAACAAGGCAGTAATTTTTAAATGCAGAAGAAATACATCTTGTAGATGCTTTTAATTCTCGAGTCCAACCAAATAAAAGATAGTAATAAAAACCTAAATAAAATTAAAAATACTTAAATTAAATTCCAGCAGTAAATAATATAAAGATAATTACGCAAAAACCTTTACTTTATATCTGATTGAGCATAAATTTAGCAAGAAAATTAATATTGATGCAGGGAAAATCAAAATCCAAATTCCATTCAATCACATATTTCTTAAAAGGTTGAGAAGTAGGAAAAGTAAAGCAATTCAGTCTTCACATACAATTCTTCTAATTAAAATATTCATTTCCCGTTTCACTGAGATGGATCAAGCAATTTTGAGTTCCTTATTCTGTATTTCAATCTTCATCTGTGATTAATATCACAGATTATTGTTCAACAGATTCAGGCTTCAATTGATGGAAGTTAGACATATTTAAATGAATAAAAGATCGTAGCACTTTTCCACAAAAAAATCTGTAAAAATTTTGCGGAAAAAAACTTATTCAGTGACACATGAATTTAAATGACATTTTACAAGGTGATCAATGCAGGCTTATTGAAAATGCTAAAATCGTTATGATTTGCTACAGTCGAGTTTACCAAATGCCTTTTACAAAAATACATCAAATCAAACATAATCATAACAGCGCGAACCAAGGGCCTAAAATAATTTATTTTTAATACAACGTTTGGGCATGATGTGTTGCATGGTGGCCTAAACTGTCAGGATGGGGGTAGAGGTTTGGCAACACTACACATTAGAGGAACAGAACCAAGTGAAAATCATAGCCGCGGTAAGGACCCAACAAAGAGTTTTAAGTATTAAATAGACCCCTGCTTTAAGATAGGTTGGACTGATAATTGATTTTTCCACCTGCACAATATGTAATCAATTATGTAGTCCTATGCCTCCTTTGTAAACAAAACAATTCCTTTAAATATTAAAACCAACATTTACATGCTCTGATATTACTATAACTGACTTTGAATGGATTATCATGAGAGTGCAAGTTTACTTAACACGGAATGAAAAAATCTGTAACTTCGTTCAACATGTAAAAGTGGTCTTCAGCATTTAGACGATGTACCACATCACTAAATGTGATCCGACTAAATATGATAATTTTCCTCCTCAGAAAGTAAATACAGCACACACCCAATTACCTGGCTGCCGTTTATCTGGGTTGCGGATTATCCGTGCATGATTTTCATTCTCGCTCAATTTTTTTTGCGATCTTTTAAAAAAAATAAAATCGGATGCAAAATCATTGGAATTACTGCCTAAATGTGAGGATGACCCGGGCTTATCATTTCTATTAGAATCCCCTTCATAAAACGGAAGCAACCGCGTGCTAGCTGCATTCTCAGGAGCACCGTGTCCCTGTTTTCCAAGCCTCGCAGCACACGGCCGCGCTCCGTGATCACGGATACATGTCCAGCAGTAGTTGCAACCCAGGCAACCTGTGCTAGACGCGAACAAGGGTGCCGACTTACAAAAAATATTGGGGGGGCCCAAACCGGGGACCTAGCCCCAGTAAATTTTATAAGTGGTGAGTTTTAAGTTTTTCGATCATTTTAGAAGAGTCATATGATCAACATTAGAATCCTGATCACTCGAATCTCGATATCTTGACACTTCGGGGAAAATCGACAGGCCTTACAAATTTTTTCCTCACATCTGTAACGAATTTTTTGGGGGGCTCAGGCCCCCTCAGGCCCCACGGAGTCGGCGCCACTGGACGTGAATACATGGGGTGGTGCCTGACAGTAATTTCCGACGTCAAGCAGTGGTTTTGAAGTATCCGTACAAACAACTTTTCTGTATCCGTGATCACACAGCCACGGGTGTGTGGTTTTCGATACCATGTCGTACATGGATCAGTAGGAATATGAGTACAATGATGTTACCCCCGCTAAAAAGATAGCGAACTGGTGAAGAAAGCTCTCAATGTGTCCGGGTAGTACTCTTAAAATAACAGAATAACTGCAAAAATTATAATATATTGTTTTGTAAATTATGAACATTGCAAGCCATTTAAGTGAAAGTTTGGGTTATCTGTGTTTTCCAATTATTCGTGCCGACTCTCCCCATCATTAGCTCGGATAATCGGGAGTGTACTGCAATACATTAAAATGGATGAAAAGCATGCAGAAGGCATGACTACTTCTCCAATAAATTCACTTCTACAAAAAATTGAGAACCCTTGCTAAACTCACAAAAGTAAATTGATTGCAAAAGCTATCAGCCATACAGAGAAGACAATAGGGTAGTTTCCTTCATCAAAGAAAACGAAAGGTATTGATTGCGATTCGTTACCCACCATTAGTGTAATCATAACATACAAATTATTTGGTTTTAGAAATACCGGTTTAGACGAATGGGAATGGTCAATTTTATCCTCATTTGAAATAGGCCAGATTGGCGCCCATGCGATTCCACTCCATGTGACGTCACAGGGACCTAGATGCCATACGAGTAGATAGGAGTTTTACATCGTCTGAGATTACCAAAGCATGCATGAGGCACAGAGCTCAGGGAAACATCTCTTAATAATCACCTTATTAAAGCTGCCTAAGGTCGGAAAGTTTCCTTCGTTTGATAAGGTATTAATTATCCTTATTTAAGCCAAGCACTACCAGCTAGCAGGGTACTCTACTACCTGCTAGCATCCTGCGTCATATCAGTGCTCAAAGCCTCGCCCCAAGGTCACATCACTTGTGGCAGCGAGAACCAGAACGACCTCACACAGAGTTTTCCCAGCATTCATACTTAGCCGTCGGGTTTTGCGCGCTTGAAAATTTTCACTTCTCATTTAATCGCGAAAAATAGATATCGTCATTTAAAAATCTAAAAGCGTGAAATACGTACTCCAGGAGTAATAATCTTTCGATTAAGGCAATAAAAAAATAATAGGAAACAACCCTATTAAACTTAGTAATACAAAATGTCTTCCCATTATTTTGGCAATTATCAAAACACACATAAGACTTAAAAATCATGACATAAATTTTTTTTTTTTCAGAAACACAGAAATTGCTTTTGATTACTATATGCAAAACCAGTAAAAAGTCGTTTTTACGGGGGATGGGCAGAAAATTTTTGGGAAAAAAAGGCGTTTATCACAAGAGCAGAAAAATGCTGTGTAAAAATCTCAAACTATGACTTCGTTGCCATGAGTCAATTACCAGCACTTATCCTTCAAACAAAATGACACAAATTTTTACAGAAATTTTAGATATCTACAATCATGTAGACATATTTCTCCTGAAACACTCACGACATTTTAAAAAAGAAGTCAACAATGAAATACAAATGCCAATCCTAAAATGTGCCAAAGTGCAAACTATACAGAGCCCGAAAGTACCTTTCTTGAGCTCTGCTCGGAAAAGTGCTCCCACGAGGATTGGGTTCTGCGGTGAGTGGGAGAGGCATGTGGGGAGGAGTATGAGGTTCGCTTGGTTTTTGCCCCCGTGAACTTTGTAGGACTGGGTACCGGCCCTTGTGGGTGCGAGGAGGACCACAGCAGGCCCTGAAAAGCGGCCTTTGAATAAAATCTGCCACAGGATGAAATCAGCCACTGAACAACACAATTACAAACATGTTGCAATAGTGCAAACTTCATTGTAAGGAACATTACAAGTTCAAGACTGCATGCAAAAAGGCACAAGGATTTGAGAAAAAAAAGATATCATAATATACATCATGAATTCTTAGGAGACCTCATCACCCGATTCTACCTCTATAAGGCCAGGATGAAGGTCTATTCTTCAAATTTGAAAAACTAGAGTAAACAAAACCCACAGAAAATTACTTCAAGTAAAAACCACTACCACCACTTCTACAATTAATTCAATTTTTCTGTCCAATCGACTCCTTCTTTTCATAAAAAAAGTCAACAGGTTTGACACAAAATCAAAACTGGAAAATTAACAACCCATTACGTTAAAGAATAATACTTAAAAATCCACAGGTTTCTATAAAATTCAGGTTGTCACAACTCTACGCAAACAAAAAAATTAAAATAAATATTTTTTAAAAAATGTGGTTGTATTAAACACTGGTACTAATTTTGATGTGGCACTTAGGCATACAATTAAATGGAGAAAATATTAACAAATGATATGCTAATGATGGCACAGCATACTAACTGACAACATAATTATTAGATCAGGTGAACTCACAAAATTAAGGCATTGCCTTTGACGGCATTTCTGTCGAATTCTATTTGGTCCGCCAAATTTTCTCATGTCCTTGCAGAAGTCGCATCTCCCACAATCCTCAGTTCTGTAACATGCAATGCATTCCCCACATCTCCTGGATGACTTACCTATTCAGCAAAAGTCAGTTTGCATTAAATACAAGATTATCAACTATAAATAAATTTGATTTACTTCATTAAAAATGATTTTCTGCTCAGAAATAAAATTTGTATGAACATAAGGGCTAATTAGACATACTCTTATCTTTCTTTTTCTTCTCTCTTTTTCCTTCGCCATAATATTCGTCCGATTCCTTCACTGGTGTTGTTTTTTCAACTCCATCCTTTTTCTTTGGTTTGTACTTCGTTTGCAAGGTAGGGTCTTCTTCTCTGCATCGCTAAAAAGATTTTAATTAAATTTGTGAGCTTATCGCCATCATTTCTAAAAACCTACACAAAATTGATACGATTAAGTTTCAATCAAGACAAAAATATAATTACCCCTATCATTGTGGTTAGACTCATCGCAACTACCAGTGGTAAAAATCGATCATAGTAAGCAGAAAAAAATGTCACGTGCCACACAGCACGAATTAATTCAATTCAGAAGATGTTTACGCGAAATAAAATTAACGCAAGACCAATAACAGAAAACTTGCGCACAAACTACTACTTGAGATAAAATTAAGTAGACTCCAGCGGTCAGTGCAATAAGACACTACTTGACGAGCAGATTATCTTCTTTCCTCGGATAGACGGGGATTTCCTCGATAATGACGACTTGAAACAATGTAGGTAACGTAACGGCAACTTCTGAGTCTCAAGTACGTATCCTCGGAGGTGACATAATAATGTATCTCCCGTCTGCATGCCCAACAAAGTAGCGGCAGGTGCCCGAAGTTAAATCCATTGCAGGTGGTACGTACTGTTCCCGAGGCAAAGCTGGAATTGGCGACCCCCCATTTCCATTATTCTGGACGTCACGTCGACGCCGATCGCAACATACGGGGGGTGCGGGAAATGCAATGAGAGACAACCGACGTCGTTTTTAATGCTTAGATGATTCTCTGATACGCCAACAGTGAATTCACGTCAAATAAACTAGGTGACATCATTGGATACAAGGGATCTATCCGTACGCCGTCTAAAAGGCTGCCTTGCGGAAGCTGCTGAAGAATTACAGTACGATGCACCTATTTCCCAGACGGCAAGAAGCCCCCATGATAAGCGACTCAGGTGATTAGCTTACATGATATACTTCTGGCATGGTAAGTTCAGCAATGAAACATGTTAATGACGTCCTTCAACTAAAACATATTCTCTCGAGCGGATAAACGAAGAACCTCTATTTCAGCATTCCAAAGGAAAACCGCCGCTACAAATCGAATTGGAAACCGCATTAAACGCGAAGATGTGCAATATTGCATAGCACCTTATCTTCTTATCCCCTCTATTGCGCAAAATACATGAACACGAAGATTTTACGGAATGCGGTATGCAACGGAGAAACATACAACCATCAGAGACGATGAAGTTCAAATTCGTCATTAAAAACTTTGACAAAAATCAACAAGATAGTGGCTACTCTCAGGCGCAAGGCCGCCCAGCGAGCATCAGACATCAACATTGCATCAAGATTTTCACTAACTGCGAGTGCAACACGAAATAGGAGATCCTTTGATGCTGAAACCGCAAGAATTTACTAAAACGACTATATATGCACTGAAATACGGAATACGACTGAGAAATCTTACCTCACAGAAAAATTGCTTGATGTATTTTGCTTCCTTCTCGGTTATGCGAATGCAATCGCCGTGGTACCACTCTTCACAGTTGTCACAGCCACTATAGAATATTAGACGTTAGAATACACTTACAAGTCGGCAATTTCAAGAGATGGCGAACTCAATAAGCTTTCTCAGACATATTAAATCTAGTCACAAGTGATTCTGCTTACATCATGAACCGTGAGGAATCTGATGAACGGCATATGCAGTAGGCTTGTCCCTCCTGTTTCAGCAGAGTTGCTATCTTTGACTGCCTCTCTGGCAGCATAAACTGCCGGGCAATCTCTTCTTTCTAAGAATTTAATAAGTAACAAATGTTGAGACAGTAAATAAGTCGTAATACGCTTTACTTCCTATTGATTCCTCATAAACAAACACACACTGATTTACTTACTGAGAGACCAACATACTCTTTTTCCGTCATTGCGAAACCATGAACAGTTTTCTCATTAAATGTGTTAGAGCTTTAAATCAGTTAAAATACCAAATTAGATCGGTACCGCATGAAAATACATTAACAGGGATGTTCAGCATTCACGGATATCGGTACTTGCGAGGCTTCCATTTTTTTAGTGATGCTCAATTGTTTTTTATAACAAAACAACTGCGATAGTCAAGAAGCGAGCGGTGGAAAATGGTGGAAAAAGTCAACATGGACCAGGGAGGCACACGTGGGAATGATAAGTTTGCCGGAAAGAAACTAGAAAATGTTCAGACAAGTACGTTAGAAGGCTTAAGGAGCTTGGGAAAGCCATCAGAATCCAATAGAGTTCAAGCCGCCCTCAGCATTTTTAGAAAGCTTGTTGGGAAACCGTATGGAGTTAAGGTATGTTTTTTTGTGCAATTATAGGAGTTCCCTTCCCATTTTTATTTAGAATATATTAGCATGCCTTTCTTTCTCAGGATGATGATAGTCAGCATAAAAATGAACTGGACTATGTGTTGGAGAGACTTGTTCGTGGTGTGGCAGCCTCCCGCAATGAATCTCGAACCGGGTATTTTGCAGCGTTATCAAGCTTATTAAATATATTTCCTGTAATACCTGTGAAAGATGTGATTGAATTGGTCAAGAGAGAGCTCAGTAAAGGAAAAAATGTCTCGAAAAGTGTGAGTATATCAAGAGTATCCGGGCCTTTATTGCAGGGACAGTATGGACCCACAGCAATCCTTGTCCTATGACGTTGTTTCAACTACATTAGTTGTTGATTTGTGTAGGGAGCCCCAACCCCTACTTACTGATCCCCCGTCTGCAACTGATCCTGTAAAGTATGTATTCGAGCAGGTGAATTTTATCGCGATAAGGTCATGGGGCTTACCATCGCCGTTAACACTTGGGTCTCTCCTGTTCATTGCTTGCTTGTAGCTGCCTTGTGTTATTCCTTGTCAAGTCGATCTTTTTTAAACCTGAATGCTGTAGAGTACGTGGTGTGTATGTAAAACGTGAGGAGTGAGTATGCCCTAAGTAAAGCTCCAGCCAATATAGTCATTCACTCTGACCCAAAATCATAATCCATTACAATATTTTTTCGGTGAGTATTACAGTGACAAAATCTTCCTCCCTCAGCCATCATCTCCTAATGTTAAAATATGAATAGGTACTCAATAGTTGCTGCCTGATTTACATGAGTTAGTGTTATCAACAAATCACGAGATGAGTGTCTATTCCCCTAAATGTTGACCAAGATAAAAGTCAATGTAAGGGGTTGTATGAACATCCAGGGACATTTTTTGTTAGTGTGATTTATTGGGACGGAGAGAAAGAGTGTAAAAAAATATGTTAGAGGTTCATTTGGGCCTAAATTCCTTTTTCTAAAAGCTACAGGGAGATATGGTAACAATTATTTGAATCCATTCTGTACGATTATCTGTTTACACATATTCAATGTGGTCACATATCTAATTTTTTAAGTCTTATACTATTCCCTGATGGATTTACTAATTTCTCTGGGGATCATCTGGATTAATTAGGCAAATTCTGGAATTGTCTGGGAAAATTATGATTCTGAAAATGAAAAGGACCCATTGAGACAGTCTGAGAGAAACTGAGAAATTGTTATTATTTTCCTATCATTAGATTTATGTCATATAACTTACTCTATTTCTCCCACTTAAAACTATGCCCATTGCTCACATCAATCTCCATAACTTAGTTTTACTGTACTTCTAATGTGTTAGTATGACACTAAATGAGGGTAAAATATTCACAGTAAAGTTTTTCATTAATTGTATGAGAGTATAACTAGGCGTAAAAGTATAAAATGTTTTAAACTACCCAGCTAGCACATTATAAGTCATTGAGATAAAGTGAAAGGAAGAAATTAGGAAGGCGCTTATCAAGGAAGCTTGTTATGGGTTTCTTACGGCCAGGCCGACAAACATCCAGAGTAATGACAAAATGGATGCAAAACTTTCAGCACATCCGTAGATGTTGTTTAGATTCCATCATTTTTGAGCATTCATTAAGGGATTTTTGTATAAAAATAATTTTTCCATTCTTGGCACTTCTATAATATGAGTAGAAATAACAACATACTGCCATAATTTGAAAATCATTCACATTCATGAACTGATGGCAAAACGACGGTTGTAAGAAGAACACATAATTTCACAAGAATAGTGACGTAGAATCATATAAACATGCCGGAAGGAATCTCTAATATACATATTGTAGTAATCGGGTTATCAAGCCATAAATTAAAATTCATAAATGTTAAGTTTTGGCTTAGGGAAACGGTCCCTGTGTGTTCAAAGTAGGCCTTTTTAATGTATGTATGTGACATACGTATCTGCTTTACTAATATGATTTCTACTGAGAGCTTATAAAAAGGTTTGACTCCCATAGCAGTGATGTTTTTTCTGTCCAACTTTGTGTATCAACCATCAGCCATAATTAATTTCCTCAGCAATGAAACTATGGACGGATATGGCTACTGCATATTTTGCAGAATTCTGATTACGGTTGGTATTTTTTTTTCAATGTGAACAAAATGAAGAAGTTATTTTTGATTGATTTATGTGTTGGGAAACTGATTGGTAATTTTGGGTCTTGTGACTTAAGGTTCCATCCATGATAAAATATGAACAGCAAATGGTAATGTCCACTCTTAAATGTATAACTCCGCTATTGACCATGGTTTCAACCCTCATTTCCATATATCGGCTTAATAGAACATACTGGAACCAAAGTTCAATATCTATATGATGCGTGATACTGCAAGTTCAGAAAAAAACTGGACATCATGTACACCCTAGCAAGAGATATTTGCTGGATCAGGAACAAACCACCGATGAAATGAAAATGGTGTAGCGGGTCGAAACCATGGTCGATTGTGGAGTTATACATTTAAGTGTGGAAATTAACATTTGTTATTTATATTTTATCGTGAAAATTGTGTATTTCCACAAAGTCAAGCCTGAAACGATTTCGTTCATAATATTCCTTGTTTAATTCTTAGTGAGATTAATGGGAAATTTAAATTTTACAGGAGGCTGCTGATATACATATGGGTCAAGTACTGGTTTACGGAGCTATTATAAAATCAGGAAGATTTATAGAAGCATCAGAAGAGGAACAGAGTGAAATATTGACAGGACTTGTTACAGCTGGTAGCAAACGATCATATCTAACTTTAGTTGCCAACAACTTTCTCAGTCATCTGATAAAAGAGGTAACAATAATATTCATTTGCTCGTTATTTGTTGGTATATTTACGAAAAATTAAGGATGATGCCCTTGATTCATTGAAAAGTATATAAGCATCTCTAGTGAACTGCATGCCTCCTTTACGGTGGTGAAGGGTGACATTCAAGCTTAATCATCACATGCATGGCAGGTGGTCTGTTTCCAGGGTGCCCTCTTTTCTTGACTTTTAAACTGCATGAATAAAAAAAGTAATAAATTGTGAGTTCCAGGGTCAGAGGCCTCAAGAGGCTCCTTGATCACCTTCCATTTTCCTTGTACCTTGAGAGTACGGGATTTGTGATATGATAGAGCATGCAAGACTTGTGCTATTTTTACAGCCAATCCTATCTTTCTTCTCGCTCTGGTGAACACACTTATCATTGTAATAATCAATTCATTGGGGATAGGGTCCCCATCTTACTTCTTTTTCGGTTTATTTTTTTACATTTTCACTTTCATCATCTTTAGCCAAAATTCCTAAGATTGGTTTGATGCAGCTCTCCATTCCGTTAATATTCTACTATTTCTTTCTTTCAAATGTATGGTTTTCATATTTAAACTCAGCATTCTGCTCCGCTTCAAACCATTATTGACCAGGTTGCCACAGGGGTCCTTGGGTAACCAGCCCATCCGTGCATTTTGAGTACTTATAAATGTAACACTTGATTTACACACAATGTATGCAAATATCCATTCATATGTCAGGGAGCTGACAAACTAGATAAAATTTTACTGAAAGTAAAACAGAAATCCCAACTTTGCTTTTCACGATTTAAAAAATTAATTTTCTTGCAAAAGATTAATGCTAAGTACCTAACAACCATGGTCTTCATGATCTACAGGAGGTAGAAATAATTTGAAAGCAGAAAGATGCCTTCTGAATATTATTTGCGAAAGGCAAGTTGATAGATTTTTTCTTCAGAAGTATGATGTATTTAATTTTGATCATTATAACCTACACCAGGCCATGTAAAGTATTTATAGAAGCAAATGAATGACAAATGAACAAAATAGCTTTTTAAGTGAAAGTATTTTATATAGAGACACTGCAGAATCGACTCTCTCGGTAAAGGAACAAAAGCTAGCTCTATTGGTATGATGAACCACAAGTACTTATGTAAAAGGTTAAAAGGGATCTGGTTGATGTGGTTGCTAGTGTGTTGGCTTCCTACCCTGTGGACTTGGGTTCAATTCCTGGCAGTGGCAGAGAATTTTCACAGACTGCCCAATCCCTGCTGGGATGTCATATGGAGGATATTTCAAGTGCAATACTCTGTCAGATGGGACGTTAAGCCATGGTCCCCTATGGTGCCTTTCATTAGGAGCAGGCTAATGCCGACACTGGTTTCTCTCCTCTCTTCCTTACTCACCCTTCCTTCATGGTGCAAATGACCTCTGTTGTTCCTTGCCTCCTAAAAGTAAACCGTTACCGTAAAAAGTACCGTAAAACGTTAAGTCATGAGATAGAGCTAGGTATAACTTGTGTATAATAGGGTAGTTTCCTTCATCAAAGAAAACAAAATGTATTGATTGCGATTCCTTACCCACCATTAGTGTATTCATAATATACAAATTAGTTGGTTTTAGAAATCCCAGTTTAGACGAATGTTAACGGTCAATTTTAACCTAATTTGAAAAAGGCCAGATTGGCGCCCATGCGATTCCACTCCGCGAGACGTCACAGGGACCTAGTTTCTATACGAGTAGGTAGGAGTTTTACATAGTCTGAGATTACTAATGCATTCATGAGGCACAGAGCTCAGGGAAACATCTCTTAATAATCACACATTAAACATACCTAAGTTCGGAAAGTTTCCTTTGTTTGATAGGGGAATAATGATCCTTATTTAAGCCAAGCGCTACCTGCTAGCAGGGTACTCAGCTCCCTGCTAGCAGTCGGCGTCGTATCAGCGCTCAAGCCTCACCCCAAGGCAGTGGCGGCTCGTGAGTCAAATGCTAGGGGGGGCGCACTCCACCGGGGGGTCATAATTTTTTAATATTTCGTGTATTTTATTGAGTTTTTACGGCAATCTAGGAATTAAATTCTGTGATGCCATACGTTCCGTTTTTTCAACAAAAATACCTAGTTTTCCTAATAAAGCTTGATTAATAAATACTAAATGCAGTAGACTCTCGGTCATACGGATCGGCTTAGTCCGGACTCTCGATGATACTGATCAATGATCTTGAAGAATAAAAATATATTTGCTGCGATATTTTGCAAATACAAACGAAAATACGTAACTTTAGGTTTTAGCGTCTACATTCTTCGTGCGGATATGCCCGCAATACACTTTTGTTGTTCGTTTTGCAATCATAATGCGTGCCGTACAACATTTGCAATGATTTAGGTAGCAATGACACTTGTAACACCTGAGGAGGGAGGAGAGTGTCACTGACTTCCACTAGGCACCAAACACTACTAGAATGCGCGCGCTTTGCTATTGCAGATGTAAACTTTGATGGCGGTGTTCGCGTTGCTTCTTGAATACAGTATGATTTAAAATCAACAATTAAACATTTCTCACACATTTTTAACAAAATATGAAATACTCACAGGCCTTTAGTTATATTGCAAAAGTCCATCCTTCTTTCATTTTGTCCAGCAAAGTGATCAATTACACGTTCGTTGAAATCAGCGCTGGACAACAATTTCTTTGTGATTGAACACATGGCAAGGGCAGTAGTCTATAAAAAAACAAGGGACGACACAAAATAGGCCGACGAAAAATACGACCAAAAAGAACAAGGTGCCTGGACACAGAATTGGGACAATTTTTCCCTATATTTCCCTTAAAAAAACGAGCACTGTTGATTAATTCAAAATTATCTTCTTGAATGTACACACAGTACTAAGAAACTTCTTAATCGGCAATTACGCACAATTAACTCCTCGAAAATGATGTCTGAACTCATTTCACTCCGTTCTTTCCGAGAGTCTTGCCGTTACTATAAGGACGACTCAAGGGAGATAGAAGTCGTGGTCCACTAATGCTGATTCAGCTGAGGGACGAATTTAAGGTCAGCAAAGGCATTCAAGCAAACAAAGGACATCACGGACCATCTCCTTGAGTCTAAGATTCGTATGTGGTAAACACACGAGACGCCAACGGGTCGCATTTGGAATAACCGTGTCTTCGAAATCATTGCCATGATATAATAGAAAATAAGTTCTAGATCGTAAAAGAAGACGACTCGACTGACAATTGTGAGCCACAGATGGGAGCTGTAAGGATTTCCGCACTGATATGAACTCTTCGAGGCCACTTAAATCAGACCCAAGTGGGCATTTTCCGTCAGACAGCTACCGCTCTGCCGCTAGGGAATTAGGTGAACATGAACTAATACAACAAGGACGGCTAGAAAAATGATGAACCTACACACAAAAGGTGCATTGTACGCGGCACTTCATGACATTAATTGAATGACTCTATTTAAAGTCGCGCTTAACGATTTAAATCATATTTAATCCTTCACCCTATCACGCACGCAACTATTTCTTAAATTATAAATCATTGGGGAATGCTAACTGATTTTTCCTAATACTGCAGGTGTTTTGATAAATTTATCTGAAAAATAGGTACCGCATTTCTAATCATCGGGAAGATATGAATACATTGTTAAGGCCTAATTATTATAGTATTAGTTTCCCCAAGGTTCTTGAAAAACGTAATCATAACAGAACTGTGTCAAATACTCGAGAATAGTTTTCCTTCGTCAATACGGCCTTTAACTGGTTGGATTTTATGTGTTCCGGAATTCAAACACCAAAAAACGCAAGCATAATGGGATAATTTATTTACTGTAGCAACACCTACCAGTAATTAAAAATTAAAATCGTATAAATACACCCAGTACAGTGACCATTCTGATTCCGTAGGTCCCTTTTCTGTGGCAGCACCAAGTAGACGCCAGATTAAACGCCCGCCGGCCTGCGCAGCGATGTCAACTCACTCGTCGCTCTGCGCATTTTCGGACGACGTCCCAAGACCTCCGTAAGACACAACGTTAGACGCGTCATAGCACCAGCGGCCCCCACCACTACCACTCTCCATATAACTGCATGGGGATGGATTGGGACGTTCTGGCCAGCGCCCCACGGATACAAATACGAACTTCTCGCGCTATTTCTTTTCGTGTTTTTCCAACACTTTCGATGTATGGGACTGAAAAAAGGCTTTGATTAATCAGATGTATAATTATAAATTAATGGATATTTTTTTTTTTTTACTTTTTCAAATATTTGGGAGGGGCGGCGTCCGAGAGTCCTTATGGGCAAACCGCCACTGCCCCAAGGTCACCTCACACGCCGACAGCTGGAACCAGAAATACGTCACACGGACTTTTCCCATCATTCCTACTTAGCCGTCGCGTTTTCGCGCACTTGAAATTTTTCACTTTTCATTTAATTGTGAAAAATAGATATCGTCATTCGAAAATCTAAGAGCGTGAAATGAGCACTCCAGGAGTAATAATCTTTCGATTTAGGCAATAAAAAAATAGTAGGAAACCACCCTATTGTAGTCATGTCTTACGTTGAGCTAGTGGAATGTTTACTGCTAGGCAAATGTTGTTCCAAAGAAAACTGAATGGGCATCTACTTTCACTGGATAACTTTGATTGGACACCATGCCATTTGGTCCACCCTGGAGGTATGGATTTGGAGACTGCCTCTCTCGAAGAGACTTTTTGATTGAAACTTATGTACTAATTTAGCAAAATGAACCCAGAACAACATAAGGCCGATAGACGGCAGCACTTTACATCCAAAAAATTCAGCTGACATCCAAATAGCCAACTTAAATGACATTAATATGATCACGGTGTCAAATAAAAGTCACACACACATCACCATATCTTGGCTGAGTAGTTTTTGAACATTGTTCATTTCATTGTGAACTGTTTATCTTCAATATTAATTTCACTATTTTAGGCAAACAAGAAGTTGCTTAAGAAGATAATTTGGCCTGCAATCCAGGAAATAACAGGGATTAAGAAAGATCCGAAAGATCGTTCTTTGGACGAACTGCACTTACTATTGTGTATTAAATCGTACTTCCCCAAAGTAATATCTGAGGAAGACTCAGTGCTCAGTGCTGAAAATGTTCCACACTGTGCCAGTGTACTAATGGTGAGTTTATTTATTTTATCTCTGCACGGAAGTACATTTGTCAATTGTAATCATTACTGCCTAAATATCACCATTTTGTGTGTAGTATTTACATAATCACTTTTTATATCTATGTTTGGAATATATGATGTCAGAACTGACTGTTCAATACAGGGCTATGATAAGTGTTATTTATACTTTTTCATGCTAATATATATGTAAGTAGAAACTCACACCATACTCTCAAGGGTATTTTCTCTTAAGTTTGAGTATTTTTCTTTTTTTTCCTCAGAACATTCCAAATGTTAGCTACATAAAACATCCAGTCTATGAAGAATATTGTCGAGAGGTGGTTGGTACAGAGCATGCTCTTCTCCTGTGGTCAAATGTTGAACAGCATTTAGTGAAGCAAAACAGAAATCGTCAGTTGGTTGGTTTAGAAGTATTGAAACATATTATTAATCACACTCAAGACAAAAGTCAGGTATGTGAAATTTCACTATTAACTACATGATGTTACTGTATTTGGAATAATACCTGATTTTGTTTCTCACATGGTGTTTTATTTTTCAGTTGTCAGCTTTCATATCTCCTCCTTTTATAAATATTATTCTTAAGTCCAAAGCTAATGCCAAACAGTCTCAGGACAAGGAAATGCAAGTGATATTTTCGAAAGTGAAAGAAGTATTTGATGTGTTGATGAAAAATTTACAGCATGAATCTGTGAATGACAAGACAAAGGTGCTTGTGCTAAAAAAGCTGTTATTTCATCCGGGAAATTTCATGATTGAAAAAGATACAGGTTAGTGAATAATCTATTGTCATTTGCCCCGTGCTAGCCTCAGCATGCCCAATTACATACTGTAGTGTCACAAGTCTAAGGTTAGTATAATGCAGCCCTCCGTGTTTATCTTTCCCAAGTTACTGTATTTGATTGCGGATAAGAGTCACCTTTTTTCCAAAATAATAGCTCAAAAAAATAGTCTTAAATGTGAAGGTTCATGGGTTAGTGTTCAATACCAACTCCATAATACTTACTACGTATTTATTATTCAACTAAGGAATTTTTGTAGCTGTTATTGATAATATTAAGCTCTTTGCTATTGTGTGACAATATTTATTGTTATTATTGTAAATGTAATTTTTTTTCTTAAAATTGTATTATAAAATTATTGACTATAAACTATGTTCCCACCCCCCTAATTACCCACTTGATGAATTCAAGCGCCAATATACTCGTTATATATAATACTATCATTTCTTGGATTCTGCTGTATTGAAGGAGTGGGGAACAAGATGCTTAGAGAATAAGATCATAAAAATCCGATCAAGCTCATTCGACATCTCACTTTGATTTGTATGATTGTGTAACATCTCAAAGGAACTAACTCAAGTTGTTTAAGTGCTGATCCCTTGCACAGACTTTTTTTCTTGCGTGCACCTTACGGAAATGAGGGTGCATCTTATATGCGATCAAATACCTGTGGTTCCTTCTATGCAACCAAATACCAGTAGTTCCTTCACTTCGCTGATGTTATTCTATCTTGTCTTTCGTTGTTGGAGTGAGTGATTTTTGTTAATTATGTTTCATTTATACGGTGCATATTAATATTGCCAGTAGTCTGTTTAGTTTACCATTGTTGTCTTTGTATGTTGCTACGTGTAACCATGCCTTGTTTTGTGCATTGTGAGTAAAGTAAGTGAAAAGAAAGACGTTCAAGTTCCTTTTATATGCTCTGCTATCAGTGTGATTAACTAAGAATTAAGGAAGAAATAAGTTAATAATTCCAACATTCATGCCTTCACAAAGGTATGAAAAAAGCACCAATGTCATTTTTAGGATTGATTTCATATGGAAAACTCCGCCTTCGTATTCTTTGCACGAACAGGCCTGTAATGCAGGGTGTGCAGCCACTTGGAAAATGCTGAATTTAGCGTGAATTTTTAGTCCCTGGAATAATGCATGAATACTTCATGATTTTTTTGCTCCAACAGGGAATTTCAAAATCTTTTATTCACAATTAAATTCATATAAAATGTTGTAAGTTCAATATCCATGTTCTGGCATAAAATGTGTTTGTCGTAATTGTAAGTGCAGTAGCTTAGTAGAATTTTTACAGCCACATTAAAATGTGGAATGTCAGACAACACAACAGAATCGAAATGTTTAGCACTCTTGACTCAAGTAAAATTCAAAAACAGGAAGAATAGAATTCCAGGTGATGTCGTTATCTACTTATTATAAAATTAATCTATGCAAGCCAAGACTCTACCTAAGCAGAGTCTTGGCGTGCATAGATGAATTTTAAATACAGTGTTTACTTACTAACCAATTCCTTGTCCTTTTAAAGATATAAATATAATATTATTTAAAAGTATTAAAGTCATTTTGAGTGTTTCAAAATTCTTATCTATTGCAGTAATCACGTAAGAATAACCCGTAATTTTGTAAAATATTCGTGGAA
This sequence comes from Ischnura elegans, assembly GCF_921293095.1. NCBI lineage: Eukaryota > Metazoa > Arthropoda > Insecta > Odonata > Coenagrionidae > Ischnura > Ischnura elegans. Next base: position 55,703,672 of record NC_060252.1, on the reverse strand, counting down.
AACGGGGAATTATGCATGAATTTTTCTGCTTTGTTTGGCTGGATACCCTGGCTATGTCGTGTGATGTGACCTATCAAACGGCTCTTTCTACGGTATATGGTGCCACAGATACCTTTCTTCTCCTGTTCTTCATTGCTCCTACTTGCTTCTCATCCTATCCTAAAATTTGGTCAACGGGATCCTTTACCAGCACCAAGTCTCAAAGGCTTTCAAACCTTTTCTGGTCAGTGTTTCCAATTGTACTAGTTTCTGATACATTGTGTGTACAATCCACATGAATGTTTTCAATTAATGTTGCCACAGCCCCATCAAAAAAAGTTTTCAGACCAGATTATCCTTATCTCCAAAAGTTCCCGATCAGGTACTTTGGTCCCATACATGTTTTGAATCAAAAACTTAAGTTCCATACCTGATACAAATTTGCAAGTTCCTGCAATATCAAATCTTATTTTAATTGGAAACCGGTTTGATATTTTTGAGTTGGTAGCCATTATAAAATGGCAGATACATAATTTAGAAACTTGCTCGCTTTTTGGGTTAAACAAACAGCAATTCATTGCCAAACAGGTGAATAAGTTAAAAGTTGCATATGTATATAGTGTATAATGATGTACATGTTTCAGGGAATCAAGCATTTAATTTTTCTCTGCTTAGGCCTCAAAATTGTTCAGCCTATAACAACCTCTTTAGCATCAAAAGGGATAAAGAAACTAGCCAAGGTTTACCAAGATGTTGTGTCTGGAAAAATTTCAATCAAGGAAGAAGATGGGAACACTTACAGAAAGCCAGATTTCAGAGCTCTTCCATGGAAAAATAAAGAGAGAATTTATGCAGCTCAACTGTTAGCAAGGTATGCTATGCTCTATATAATATTTTATCATAAAAACCCTGTGTTACCTCAACTTGCTGACAATTGTGTGTCCTATTTCCTGCTACAAGCTCTGGGTGTGATCCTAACCGGGTGTAGTCTTAAACCTTTTGAGCTTTGCCCTATACAAAAACTCTAGGGATGGGGTGGTGCCAATTTTTTTTCAGCTGCAGCTTGGTTCTTTGCTTTGGTTCTCAGTTCCATCTCTTAGGTAATAGGGTAGTTTCCTTCATCAAAGAAAACGAAAGGCATTGATTGCGATTCGTTACCCACCATTAGTGTATTCATAATACACAAATTATTTGGTTTTTTAAATACCGGTTTAGACGAATGGCAAGGGTCAAATTTTATCCTCATTTGAAAAAGGCCAGATTGGCGCCCATGCAATTCCACTCCACGTGACGTCACAGGGACCTAGTTTCTACACGAGAGGATAGGAGTTATACATCGTCTGAGGTTACCAATGCATGCATGAGGCACAGAGCTCAGGGAAACATATCTTAATAATCACTTATTAAAACTGGCTAAGGTCGGAAAGTTTTCTTCGTTTGATAAGGTATTAATAAACCTTTTTTAAGCCAAGCGCTACCAGCCAGCAAGGTACTCAGCTACCCGCTAGCATCCTGCGTCCTATCACCGCTCAGAGCCTCGATCAAGGTCACCTCACAAGGCGGTAGGGGAACCAGAAATGCATCGCACGGACTTTTTCCCATCATTCCTACTTACGCGTCGCGTTTTCGCGCGCTTGAAATTATTCACTTTTCATTTAATCGCGAAAAATAGATATCGTCATTTAAAAATCTAAAAGCGTGAAATACGTACTCCAGGAGTAATAATCTTTCGATTTTGGCAATAAAAAAATAATAGGAAACCACCCTATTCAGCTCATACATAAGCTTCATTTTATAATAGCTATAGACTTTTTCTGAATGATAAGTTTATGTATGGGAATATCAATGTGATTCAAAGGATCATCTAGTTTGCAGCATTATGATCCAGATGACTTCAATCTTGCTCCTAGTTTAGAGCTTCTTCCTCTCTACGCTCTTCCTTGCCTTGGAGAGCTTCCACTAACTGGTACTTCTAGCTGTGGATACAATAGGGTGGTTTCCTATTACTTTTTTATTGCCTAAATTGAAAGATTATTACTCCTGGAGTACGCATTTCACGCTTTTAGATTTTTAAATGATGGTATCTATTTTTCGCGATTTAAAGAAAAGTGAAAATTTTCAAGCACGCGAAAACGCAACGGCTAACAATAATTATGAATGCTGCAAAAAGCCCGTGTGACGTCATTCTGGTTCCTGCTGTCACCATGTGAGGTGACCTTGGGGCGAGGATATGTGCGCCGCTGCCATGCAGGCTGCTAGCAGGTAGCAGAGTACCCTGCTAGCAGGTAGCACTTGGCTTAAATAAGGATTTTAACACCTTATCAAACGAAGGAAACTTTCCGACCATAGGCAGTTTTAATAGGTGATTATTAAGAGATGTTTCCCTGAGCTCTGTGCCTCATGCATGCATGGGTAATCTCAGACGATGTAAAATTTGGACTACTCGTGTGGCATCTAGGTCCCTGTGACGTCACGTGGAGTGGCATGGCATGGGTGCCAATCTGGCCTCTTTCAAATGAGGTTAAAAATGACCATTAATGTTCGTCTAAACTGGGGTATCTAAAACCAAATAAATTATGAATACCCTAATGGTGGGTAATGAATCGCAATCAATGCCTTTTGTTTTCTTTGATGAAGGAAACTACCCTATTGGAAATCATAGAATGTGTCATAATCTGATTTGGGATTATCTGTTTGCATAGTGCGGGTGCCTTGTATTTGCAGCTATCCTTGCTCAAGTCATTTTTGTGGTTCCATTTTTCACAATTTCCTGATATTGTCTTCTTTGAGTTAATTTCCAATGATTACTGCCCCTCTTTCCTGAAAAACATCATTAGTCATGATTTTTCTTGTGATTGATTACTAATGAAGAATGTTCAGGGCCCACATGAAGCTCTCTAAAATATATTTTAATGTATTGAAAGAAAATGTAATGTAACTGAAATGATATCATGATTCATTAGCCAGATCTTGAATGGGCCACAGTTTATTCTATCACTGTGTTGTTATGATTCCTCAACTGAAAATGAATGAGCATTGTTCAAGCTAGTATTCACTCTAATTACTTCGATACAGATTCTTTTTGACTCCAGTTGTGGTTGTGACCTCATGAACCATAGGAAACGAGAACCAAACCAACCTATCCCTAAAAAATGTAAATCATTCCGCACCCAAATTCAATAAGGTGCCTACATTTTTTTTCTTCTAAAATAGATTAATTCAATTAAGATTTTGTTTAGACATAACCTAATCTTTTCCTTCATTATTGCCAAGTATATGATCATTTTCATTTGTCTTCTTCTTATTGTCATTTTCTTTGCCATAAGTTGATGAGACCTCATTTTTACTCTCCTGTTTCATACAAGCAGCCTCTTTTTTCACCAGTGCTGTTATCCCTAGATTCATGGTTTTTGTGAAGCGTTAAGGTTTAAATATCAGCCATTTTTAAAATTTTATAACATATTTATCTAGAGTATGCATCCACGCTAATGATGCCAATGTGCATTATCCCTCGGTTGTGAATATCTCTGGTTTACCATAAGTCTTCTGATATCCTTGTTGCGTGTGTTTGTTCCTTATTACGATTGCATTAATTTCTTGGTGCTCATAAAATCTTGAAGTATGCAATGAGAAGCTTCATCAATAACCATGTATTATTGCTTTGTTGAAAATACTTTATTAATCTCATTTATAGGCTGGTGGGAGTCACTTCAATGGCTTCAGAGCATGACTGGAAATTTGAACAGGCCAAATTTCTTCTTCACTGGGGAGTGTTCAGCAAGCAGCTCGGTCATTCAGATTCGAATGAAGTGGGAGTTGTTGGACTTGAGCTGGCACATGCTCTGCGAGAAAGTTTTTTCCGCTCTTTGGATCATAAGTGTGGCTTGAACGATTCCATTGCTTTGCTTTTCAAACTGGTCAGTCATGTAAATGACCTTCTGATGGATGATTCTGTTGAAGACAAGGCTCTCAAAGGAAAGGTTTGTTATGAATCTTTATAACTTGTTATTGATCTACTTCTCAAGATCTTTAAATGTTTTTAACTTTATACAGTAAAGTCTCTATGTAGTGAACCTCTTTATCTCGTAAAACCCACTTATCATACCAAGAAGACACCCCCGAGATGGCCTAACTATCTCTGCAAATCGTACCAAGACAACTAGAGACCATTAATGCAGCCACATTTACGTACATGGAATGATATTTTCAGGATAAATGTTTCATGCTTATTTTTTTCTTATACACCTTTAATGTGCTGTAATTTTCACGTTAATCATTAGTTGTGGTCTTTATCCATATGAGAGCATACCTAACAGTAAATAAGAAAAAGGTATCCAACTATCTTAATCATTTTAAGTGACTGTTGAACTCAGAGAGATCACATCGTTTTCCCTGGAATCATGGTAAAAATCATGCGATAGTGCTCGCTTTCTGTAATTATTAAATAATAAAAACATGTTCACTAATGCATGCACGTTTGTTTAAACACATAAATATAATGGTTTAAAAGACAGTATTTCATTTCCGAAGGATGTGAAAAAATGGTGCCTATTACTAAAACCTTCTATAGTGAACCTCCATACATCAAAATACCCAAATTTTGGTCCCCTCCATTTCGATGTAAAGAGGTTTTACTGTATTAAGTATCCTATAATAGCTGGTCATTAAGATTTTATCAGTGGGTCACATGAAGATGTAACCGTGTTACTAAATCCCGGTCTTGTCTCTTTAATGTTATAAATGGACTTTAGGTAATGCAGTTCTTATATTTTCCATCAATTTAATTTTGATTACTTATTATAATTAAAAAATGAAGCATACCGCAGAGTTATTTTACTGAAACAAGAGTTAACATGAAAAAGTGTGTCATAATTGCAGCCTCTTCCTGATAGTAGACATCTCTAAAGTGTCCACAATTTTTTTTGTCCAAGGAAATTTTGCCACCAGATGTTTAGTTGTTGTTGGCTGATATTATCACCTAATATCATTGAATGAGGACACTCCGTAATTCTGGAAAATATTTTTAATGCCCTATTTCACTGGCCTCGGTGGTGGTGGGTTAAAGTCCTCACCTGCCAAGCCGTAGGTCGCGGGTTCAAATCCCACCTGGATAGGTAGTCTGTATTCAGGGCATGGATGTTTGTATCGTGCTTTGTTATTTCATCCGTTGTAATGACCTCTATATGCTGTTTCAGGAGGATGTTGAAAATAAATTATTTTACGTGCTTAAGTAACTAATGAAAAAAGTCATCCGAAGACTAGCATTAGACTTGACTGCCATATGCTGATGAGGATGTGCAAAATTCAAATCCTTGCCTCTTCCCCTTAAACCTATGTACTGACTCAGCACAATCAGATCACTGGTTTTACTAGCCAAGAACCGGCTGTTATGATTTGAATGCTTAAAAACTACCTAATCAGTCTTGAATATTTAGTGCATTCATGATTTATAATTTACTCATTTCAGGCGTTAGAAGATTGGGAGAAGGCAATGGTGGTGATAAGGAAGCTTGAGGAGCAGACCAGAAAGGAAGGTGCTGGAGAGGCTAAGTCTAGAGGCAACGTTGGCGGGGCCAAAGTGTTTCTGCTTCTTTTCTTGCATCTTTCTCTTCAACTATTTGATTGGGATGCCAAACTAGCTTCCGATTGCCTGGAAGTGAGTGAATTGATATCTGTAGAGCTGTTAATTTTTCTGTTTCATCGTAGTGAAGTAACCTCTCATCTTTGCTCTAATTGTTTAGATGGTTTAATATTAATATGTGTTCAATTTTCCGAAGGGTTAGCATGCCTAAATCTAGATGATTAATTTTTCTCCGTATGTGAAAACAACTTGCAGTTTTTCGTGTTTGGTGAATGCAATCGCTCAACATTTTTAGCGTACACAGATTTTTAAACAATGGTAAAAACGTGTGTATAGTTTCAGTTTTGATAATTATTTCTTGGCATGCTATAAATCGAATTTCTTATCAACAGGATTTACAGGTGAATAAAGAAAGGAGTATGTATGCATAAACTGTACAAACTTAGATGGAGGGGACATCCACCCCCCTGAAAATTCTAGGTGGAATGATAAATTTTATATTGCTGATAATATGGTTTAAATTTAGTGGTATAGTCTACCCCAGGAATTAATTTCTTGTTTTATCGATGTGTATACAGTAAAACATTTGATTTATGCAAAATGGAGGGACTAAAATATGAGAGCTATGTAAAAGCAAGCCTCAATAAAGGGGTAACCACATGTGACATGCAACAACCAGATGTGTCCATGTGGTGCAGATAACTCTTGATATTACGAAGTCATTGAAAGTGAATGGTTCCACCTCATGCCACATACATAAACAAATAAACTTCCCACATTAAAGAAGTATAGTAGATTCTTGTTAATACGAACAACATTAATAGGAAGTTCTCATTTTTACAAAGCAAATCGTTGGTCCCAACGAAAAGGCTAACCCAATATATAGTAAAAGAAACTGTGTTACGAAATTACGAACCTCAGTCCCAATCCTGGTGGTTGTAAAATGACCTTTATTACAAAGGTCCACGAATAAGTAACGGTGTTCAGTTGGATGTTCACTATGCTACGTAGTAATCATTGCACTATGTTTAAATTCTCCTCATGCGCTGTGCCCAAAGGCATTAATTACCCACTCATTACTGATCGTAAATTGGCCGAATGATAAGTTCTCCTCTGATGAATATACTAATTTCTGAGGTATAAACATTTGAAAAATTCATACATGGTCGAAATTTTAAATTTGGCTCCTATGGAGTTGGGTGATGCGACACGGTGTGGTGCATCACCCAACTGGCAAGTTCCACTAGCACTTAGGGCACAGTCTGAACCAAGTATTAATTAATTTGTTGTGAAGTCAGGAACTGTTTTGTGTTTCACCCGTCTTCCTTCCAGTGGACAGCAAATTTTTTTGGCTCCAGCTGCGTCACACACACAGCTAGACTGGTTCGTCACAATCATGAGTAAATGCAAAATTGTACTGCAGTATTGCATTCTGCAGGATAATCACACTTTTTGATGCCTTGTATAGATTTGACTACTTACAAACAAGGTCTCAGAATGCATCTTATTAGCATGTCAAGGACTTACTACTTTTGTGCATAACTTAATCTCATATATCATACACACGACTCTGAAGCTGTTCCGCAGTGGGACTATAAGTATGGGAGATTAAAGAGACGAGGAATTTTGGCAAGGTATTTTTTTTGCAATGATTCCTAAAAGAAATGCCCTTACGAAGTTCTTTATTTTGAACCTTCGGTTTTCAGTCCCGTGAACTTCGTAATAAGGAGAGTTAAATGTAATATTCCAAAAATATGCAAAGAATGTTTTAGATACCATAGAGTAATGATGTGGAACGCCCTTGCTATCTATTTTTACAATTCAATTAGGTAGCTAAACATTAAAACACCCTTATTTGTCACTAAGCTGCATTGATTTGTTTGATCATTATGCCGCTCCAAAATTAATCCTCTAAGTATTTTTCTTTATTCCTATTGCGATTTAGGAATTGTACACATGCTATGCTAAAATGGAGCAAGAACAGCAGAGTAAAGTAAGCGGTACCCCTTCAAAAAAATCAAAGAAGCTTAAAGTGGCTGCTGGAGAAGATAAAGATGCAGCAGACGATGCTGAACCAGAAGACCTTGCTTGGGTAGAGGTAGTCGTTGACTTGTTTCTACATTTGCTCTCTCAGAACCGTCATCTTCTCAGAAGCATAGTAGGCTCAGTTTTTGGTCATCTTTGCCCGCAACTTACAGCCACTGCCCTTCACAGCATTTTACAGGTAAGCAGTCTTAAGAGAAATTAAGGTGTAGCATGGAAGAAAAAATCAATGGGGGGCCAGGGCTTGGCAGTATTTCAAACACAAGTATTGTAAAATAAGTACCGTATTTCCCGGCCGATAAGACGCACTTTTTTTCTCCTAAATGTGCTGTAAAATTTGCCTGCGTCTTATGCGCCGATGGTATACGGATATCACGGGTATAACTTCGTCCTTTAATAAGCAACCGTTTTGACAGGATAAATAATTACCATTAAGTATTTTTTAGTGTATCAGGCATTGAAAATAGTTCAATTCATTAAAAATTTTGATAATAGCACTCTTTTGAGCAGGTTGTTAGAAATAAAGTTTTAATACGTCGATGTCTAACTCCCTTAAAAAAATTCCCGGATAAATCAGAAATGCATACAATGTAGCATGTTTAGTTTAATCTTGCAATGGGTGCTGCTGCAAAACTTACATACATTGAGCCAAAGGAGATGTCATCTATATGCTAATACATTGTATCTCTCACGATAAACTCACGAGTCTACCGGCACCACCGGCACTCAACCTTAGGTAACAATGTATGAGCTCGGTGTTCAGTCAGTTCAGGCGTAATACGTATCTTTCTATTTAGTCTGCACATGTGCTTCTAAGCACAGAAACTTGGTAATTTCTGTATAAAAAGTCAAAATTGGAATAACCTAATGGGATCTAAAGAGAGAAGATTGTCGTACAGTATTGCGTTTAAACTTGAAGTCGTGAAATATGCTTCGGAACACGGCAACCGGGCAGCTGCAAGGTGTTTCGGCCCACCTCCAACCGAGAAGATGATACGAGAATGGCGGAAGCAGAAGGTAGATTTAATGAATGCAAATAAGAGTAAGAAAACTTTACGTTCATGTTCTCCGAAATGGCCAAAGCTTGAGGAGCACATTAAGACCTGGATAATAAATCACAGGAAGAACGGGATCACTGTTTCAACAAAAATGATTTTAATAGAAGCGAGAAAGTTGGCGATAGATATGTCTTTTGCCGATTTTTCTGGGACAACGTCGTGGTGTGAAAGATTAATGAAGAGAAATGGTCTGTGCATGCGTACTAAAACCACAATAGCACAAAAACTGCCACCCGAATACGAAAGAAAAATTATCGAATTCCATAAATATGTACTTAACCTGAGAAAAATGAAGTGTTTTGAAATAGGACAGATAGGAAATATGGATGAGGTTCCCTTGACATTTGATGTGCCATCAAATAGAACTGTGGACGTTAAAGGTGCAAAAACAGTTACGATAAAGACTTCCGGCGACGAAAAAACATGCTATACTGTTGTCCTTGCGTGTTGTGCTGATGGTTCAAAACTCCCTCCTTTGTTGATCTTTAAACGAAAAATGCTGCCTAAGTGTACAATTCCACATGGAATTTATATTCATGTACATCCTAAGGGATGGATGGATGGAGAGGGTATGAAACTGTGGTTGCAGAGGGTGTGGTCCCGGCGTCCAGGTGGACTTCTGAAGAAATCGTCTTTGTTAGTGTGCGATCAGTTTAAGGCCCATATAACGGAGTCCGCAAAAATCCTTGCTACAGAACTGAAGACGAATCTTGCTGTGATTCCTGGTGGATTGACTTCTCAACTGCAGCCTTTGGATGTTTCAATCAATAAACCATTCATGGGATTTATGCGTGAAGAATGGATAAAGTGGATTGAGGCACCAACTCACGATTTCACACCGACCGGAAGAATGAAACGGCCGTCAATTTCTACCGTTTGTGAGTGGGTGAAAAAGTCCTAGCTGAAAGTAAAAACTGAGACTATCATAAAGTCTTTCCAAAAGTGTGGAATCAGCAATGCGCTAGATGGAAGTGAAGATGACATTTTGTATGAGGAAAGTGACGACTCCCGAGAAAATATCCACGCGAATGATTTTAGCAGCAGTGATGAGGAATTTCTGGGGTTCTATGATGAATAAACTCTGATATATTTGCTCATTAATAATTTTAAAATTTTTTAATATAAGAAGTTCCGTTTTTATGTAAAATGTTATCATTAAAATTCTTTTTTGTATTATCCAAGTATTTTAGTTTTTTTCGTAAATTCTAACCTGAAAAATCCAGGTGCGTCTTATGCGCCGGTGCGTCTTATAGGCCGGGAAATACGGTATTTGTTATTTGTATTTGGTATTTCAAATGCGTGACCTGAATGTGTTTTGTATATCAAATACAGATCTTTGATATTTTCCCATTCTAATATAACAAATACATTTGTGAAATACTTTTGAAGTAGCTCTGATAACACTTCTGTAGCATTTTGCTCCAGAGATTACTTCTTTTTTGTTAGAATCGTTTTCTTCATATTTGCAACTATCCATTGTGTGCCAAAGCAGGTTCTATTTTTTAATGATCTTTTAGTTTCCATATAAATGTATGTTGTACTTCAAAAGGTATTTAAAATACTGTTTTGTAGTTCATTTTTTAAATGCCCAAGTCAAAGGTTTTTTTATTTCACATAAATTTGGAGCTGTTTTTTGTATTGCAAATACTCCTCAGCCCGTGTTTTGCCCAGCCCCAGCCATGGCTTTGAAGTGATAATTACCTTGTCTGGCGACAGTTCTGTGGCTGTGTTTACTGAAAACTGAATTTTTTCAAATTGTTTCTGCATGTGAGTCGTGACTCAAACAAAAGTGGTCAATGTCCTGTGACCTTTAAATGTCGGCATAGGCATGGCTTTTAAATAAAAAGTTGCTGATGTCTTTTTTTTTTTAGAAAAAATCCCAATGCTCAGAATAACGCCAAGAAAGTCCCTTTGTCCAAAAATTGTTTTAAAAAGTTTAAGTTAATGAAATATGTGAAGATTTCTATTTAAAAGCACAAAAGTGTCAGTTTTAATAAAGTTGAAAGACTTAACCGCACTTCTGATTATGGATAGTTGCACTGAAACAGATATGCTCAATAACTGTTCTTCTCCATGCAAAGTCCACTCAGTTGTATTTAAAAACAATCTGAAATTTGTATCAAATATTCCCTAACTGCAGTCCATCACTTCTAGGTTCTGGATCCAAGACCCGAAAAGAGCCCCCTTGGTAAGAATGATGATGAAAGTGACGATGAGGAAAATGGGGAGGAAGATAGCCAGGACTCGGATGAGGGATCTGATGAGAAAGAGGAAGATGAAGAGGATATTTCTGGAGATGAATCAAATGATAGTGATGATGAGGAGGAAGAGCCAACCGTGAATGAGACGCTGAAGCTTGCTGTGCAGAAAGCGCTTGGAACAGCGGCACCTACTTCTGATACGGTGTGTATTTTTCTCTCAGCATAAATAATCTGTTATGTTGCAATTAATAACTAATTTCTTCCTTCTTAGTTAATCATACCGATAGCAGAGCATATTAAAGGAACTTGTATGTCTTTCTTTTTCACTTACTTTACCTACAACGCACAAAACAAGGCATCGTTACACATAGCAACAAACAAAGACAAAAATGGTAAACCAAACAGACTACTGGCAGTATTAATATGCACCGCATAAATGAAAAAAACAATAAAAGTCACTCACTCCAACATGTTATTTCTAATTCAAGCAGTGGTGAAGCTTGAGGATAATGTGAGAGACTGAGAATACCCAAAAAGATTTTAGCATAATATTTAACATGTACATTAACAGAGAAAGGTTAAGTACCAAAATGTGTGACTGATCTCATTTAAAGTTACTTTACAAAAATGTTAATGTCTTATAAGTACTGTTGCAATGTAACTTTGCAGTAATTTCAAATAAATAGTTACACTTACTTTTCGGAAATTGTATTAAAATGCTATAAAAGGCCTTTGAACCACAATTTGAATAGTTTTGTTTTACTATTAAGCTGCTTTGATTGACGTGTGGTGTTTCAATAATGGTCACTAGTAGTTATCACCAGTTTGACTTTTTGACTGATGAGGGGAGTCCCTCAAGAGTCACCCCCAGATCTCGTTCAAATTTTGCTCGGTGATAGTAAATGGATATCCATGAGGTGTAGTTTTTGTTTCAGTTGCCAATGCTCAAAACTTTTTGAGAAATTAGTTTTCTAATTTCCAATCCATACTGGCATATGGCCTCATTTTATGGGGCAGTTCCTGCCACAGTGCAAAAATTTTTAAATTGCAAAAGCAGGCCATAAGGACTCTCTTCAACCTATCTTATAGAGAGTCCTGTAGACCTTATTTTAGTAAGGCCAGTATAATGCCCCTACCCTCCTTGTATATTTTTGAACTCATTCTGTTTGTTAAAAATAACATGAATTTATATGAGTTAAACTGCAACATTCACCAGCATCATACCAGGTCAAACCTAGATATCCACATCAAAACTAGATCTACCACACTAAATACTGAGGGTCCATACCACAGAGGAGCAAAACTCCACAATTCACTCCCTCAAAATATTAAAAAAATCAACAATTTTTTAAAATTCAAAACTGAGCTAAAAAAATTTTTAATACAAAAACCTTTATATTCTACTGATGAATTTTATGCTGTATGTAAAGAAAAACTTAAATGAGTCATGTTGTATGTAAGGAAAAACTTAAATGTAAATTAATGTATTAAATATTGTCCTGATGTATCTTTAATTGTCATTTGCGTACATACTGTGTTCTATTGCCATTGTTTGTTTGTGTTTTATCCTTTATGTAATGTAACTTGACGAAGCTATGCAATTGTATTGCCTTCAGCGAATAAATTATTATTATTATTATTAGTGACGGAAAGTAGCAGGAAAATGCCTACATTTATGCAACACGCTGCTCAACATTAGCCCCATACACTGTGTTGCTAGGATGAAGAGCACTGATAGTGTATTGTCATGGCGTGGGTTGCATGAATGTAGACATTTTCCTATTACATTCTGTCACTAATATCTTGAAAAGTATTGAGCATTAGCAGATGAAAGAAAAACTACACCTCATGAGTATCCATTTCCTATCACCTAGCAAAATTTGAACGAGATCTTGGGGTGGCACTTGAGGGACTTTCCTTGTAAGTTGCTTTCCTAGATAATACTCGGTGTACTTGATAGAATGATCTTCCTTCATGATTAAATTTTATCATACAATGCTGTGAAATTTGTCCATCTGATGGGACATATGCCTCATAAATTACTAGATTTTCCTGATAAAAATTTATTTTGTTAACAGGAATCCGTGGATGTTGATGAAATAGGGGAGGAAGAAGGTCAGCAACTAGATGCGGCTCTTTCAAATGCCTTCAGACTCTTGAAGGAAACAAAGAACACTGGGAAAGCCAAAAAGCAACAATCAAAGGATGAAAAAATGCTCACACATTTTCGAGTCAGGTTAGTATTAGCTTTTCGTTGATTTCTTCATTTCATTGAGGGTGTAGGATGTGGAAAAGGCAGAGAAGAGGGTAGGGATGAAGGTATTGTAGGAATAGGTTAGGGAAGTGATAGATAATATAATGTATACTTTATGGCATAACTTGGTGGAACTTTATATTTAAATATGAATCAATTATTTCTTGATTAAAGCTTGTGCGGGTCATGATGATTAAAAAGTGGCATACTTATGACGTACATATAAGTGTATGCCATGTGATATATCGGATTTTGCCCCCGAAATTTCATGACCGATTGGTCAATCTAGAGTCTTTGCAATGGTGACACATTTCAAACCAAGACTCATCTGTTAATCCATCGAGATCAAGAAAAACAAAAATGATTTCAACAGAGACTCATATTGGGAATCAGCAGTAAATGAAACCCAGTCATCCTCAATATTTCTCTATCTTCCCCCTTACAGTCCTTACTCCTCACCCCCTCTGCCCACCTCTCCCACTTGAAATAAAAAGTCAGTAGCGCCAAACACCACAATCATTCCCTTGAAGAAGTGACCAGCAGTCGGTCACGAAACATTGTGGCAGAAATCCGACATACCACGCATCATACACCTGTATGTCTCATATTAATCATGAATCAATTAATTACAAACTTTTGGTCAAGTACCTTTATATTATTTTAATTTAACAGACCTCAGTTTCAACTTTTGGCGCATCGCTAAAATGAAGGTAACCAGTTGAAACCATGGTCTGTTTAATTAAAAAATATAAGTGGATTTTGTGAGTGGTTCTAACCATTCATTTTCATTGCCTAATTATAATAATAAAATGTCTTTATTCAGGCGAGGTTGAGACTAGGAAGTCCCCTCTTCCACCTAACCCCTGAATCCGTTGCTGGGGTATTGCTGTCATTTTATTTATGTTTGCATATTGTTTTCAATATGAGTTGGTCATACATATTTTTAAAAGAGATTAACTTAGGTCTCAATTGTGACTGGTAGAATATGAAGTAAGAGATCGTTCTCCTGTTCAAGTTTGTGATATTTTTTTTTATATTGAAGTTATTCTATTTTTTCTTTTCAGGGTAATTGATCTACTTGAAATTTACATAGAATCAACTCCGTCAATGGCATTATGTTGTGACCTGGTGCTACCTCTTCTTGAAGCTTTGGAGTTCTGTATCAGAGATAATCACCAGAAACCTCTGGAAAATAGGCTTAGGTGAGGCTATAACCTCAAAAGTAAAAATGGTATTTTCTGTTAACAATTGTGAGAAATATAAAATATGCCATTTTTATTTTTTCCAGGTCTTTATTTAAGAAATTCTGCCATATAAAAAGTTTCTCGACAATTGAAGGAATAGAAGATAAAATTCTTTGTGATTTACTAGGTGCCCTTCTTGACAAAGGTTCTAAGAGTAAGTTTATTTTTTTTTACATAAAAATGCATGATTTATTCCTCATTTTACAGCCGTGTGCCCCTAATTTGGTATCATTGGGACTTGAGCAATACCAGATTTAGGACTTCAACTTATCATTGGTCATGTGATAGTAACGAGGTTCACAATATTCTTTATGGTGGCTTTCGATTAATTCAAACAAATCTGATTGAATTGGAATAAGTCTTGTTTCATTTTCAGAAAGCAAAACTATTTAAAAAGAAAGAATTTCACAAACCCCGTGACATATGTTGTGTTTCATTGCTGTTGTGTGTAGGGCAGTGAAATTTGCATTAATTTATTTGGAAAAAAATTCCTAGTAACTGTAACATGGACCTTGGCTTTCTGTGCCACTGCGCAGACCTCAACGTTATTGAGCTTCCTGAATTGCAATGGCAGTATTTTATTATTAGAGTATTCTACCGATTAAGGTAGGTTTGCATGGAGTACTAAAGAAGTGATCTGGGAGCCTTCCTTTCCTTCCATTACCACCTTCCTCAATTCACTGTAAGGCCTAATCCCCTTCAATCTATCTAAAAATCCTATTCTTTTCCTTCCCCTCCCTCATTTCCCTAACATTCTACCTTCTAACACCTTTTTCAACATCCCCTCTCTGCTGAGTACTCCCTCCATCCACACCTTCTGTCTCCTCCGTATCTAATCCAAAAGCTGCCTCTCCTCACCCACCATATCCAGCACTTCGTCGTTCCTTTTCCTCTCCGTCCATTTCACCCTCTCCATTCTTCTCCATACCCACATCTCGAATGCCTCCAATCTTCTCTCGTCTTCTTTCCTCAGTGTCCACGTTTCCGCACCGTAGAGAGCTACACTCCAAATCAAACTCTTCACTAACCTTTTCTTTAAACTCTTACATAATGATCCTCTAAGAAGCTCCTTCCTGTTCATGAACGCCTCCTTTGCTAGTGAAATTCGCTTCCTGATGTCTTTGCTACTGTGTCCGTTTTCCTCTAATGTGCTGCCCAAATAGTTAAACTGCTCTACCTGTTCAAGTTTTTCCCCACCTACTTTGATCTTGAGTCTCACATTCCTCGCTCGCGATACAGTAGTGGCGTAATGGCAGTATTACCAAGATAATAAAATGTAAAAACTTTCAGGGCACCCACTTAGCCGTGGAAACTTTAAAACCATGAAAAAGCCGTGAATTTTTTCATTTAAACCTTTAAAATCTTACAAAAGTTGATTGTAAAACTACGATTGACAGATCAAAAGAAAAATTAGTATGCCAATCATGTTTCAAGGTCAGTCACTTGCAGACACTGTCTACGCATTTATCTACACACGTATATTCTAAGCGCAATTATTGGTCCGAGTGCCATGATGACACATTGACCTTAAACCTGTGATTGCTGGCCCTGAATGTAGCTAATAGTTGCTAGAGATAGTAGCACTTTAATCGCTGTGTTTGATTCACAGCATCTGTCGGGTTTGTAAAATTTTTGGTTGACGTGAGGCTGGTGACTGTTACTTGATCAATATTTCTGACTAAAATGGCTCATCAACAGACCGTGAATTTGAAGACATTTAGACCATGAAAACCTGGAAAAAAGACATGAATTTTATAATATAGTTAGAGTGGGAACCCTGACTTTGTAATTCCACGTTAATTTAATACTGTAAACACATATTTTGACGTGGCACATCATTATCTGGTACATATGCATCAAAGTCTTGTCAATTGTCAACCCCTCTGGTTGTCATTTTCTTTTTTTCTGTGTAGGAAGATTATTATTTATAAAAACTTAAGAATATGCTCGCATTTTTCTTTAATGAACCTTATATTTAACTATAACCCTTTGTTTTCCTTATCTTTTCAGCTGCTCCAATATATTTAGAAATGGCAAATGAAATCATGCATTGTTGTACATTTGTTGTAAAGGCTTCTGAGTTTTTGAGAAAGGAAACAGAAAAAAATGTGACTAAGAAATCCAAGAAGGGTAGGAAATCTGAAGTCCATGGTTCTACTATCTCAGACATCTATAAAAAGTCGTTGGAAACATTCTTCACTAAAAGGTAATCAATCTTGAAAGTACAACTTTAATTTTTAAGGTGTGAAATACATTATCTTGCAAGTGCATAGTTAAATTACTAAGTAGTTTTTTGTTGTAAATCTTAGCTTTTGTAATGATTGGAACAAATTGTATGAGTATGGCATAATAATAATTTTTATCTTCTTATATTTTTTTGTTAGGGATTGCCTCTTGCCAGTTGGAATGTTCCGTCAAGCTCTTCAGGTGCAATGGCCTGGTCGTTGGAGTATGCTACCCATATTGGTCCAATATAGTTTTGACCAAGACGTGAGGCCATTCAGAAGAAGTCAAGCACTCCAACTTCTTACAGCTTTCTTTCAGAATATGGCCTCTTTACCAGTATTTGACGACTCGCACGTAGAAGAGTTAGTGTCATTAAAAAAAGAAATCAGTTCTCATTCCAAAGAGGTAAGTTTTATCACTACAGCCATGTCTCTTATTCCGTTTCCATGTCACTTGTGAACATCTTCATTGATTATTGATAAAATATTTTCGGGTTTGGCACCGGGTAAGGCCAATGTTTCGATGAGGGAGTTTCTCATCAAAACGTTGGTTTTAAACAGCCCTACCCGGTACCATAACCAAGAAAATATTATGAATAATATTTGCTGGGAAAATATGCGATCTTTTATAATCGTTGATTTGTTGGCTATGAGGTTTTCACGATGAGTAGTTAGCTTGTTAAATATAAACTTTTGGGCCATGTCGCCACGTCAATTTTAGGGTGGCCCCAATGTTTCCCAGCTGATACTGGTTACTTTCTCAAGGGAATCTGATGAGGTGGGAATTTATATCTAATTAATGAAATATAATATAAATTATATTTCATTAATTAGATTTTAGATATAAAATATATGTTAGATATAATTATATAGTTAATTAGATATAAAATATATATATTTCTTTGTGAGGAGAAGAACAATTTAACAGGAACACCGGCCTTAAAGTAAGTCGCTTTTGGCATCCCTTAATCTGGAAAAACTATCAACAACCTATTCATCCAACCTCCCGCTCCCCTCCCTCCAACCCCTGAGACGGATTCCTATATACATGGATATAAATTCCCACCTCATCAGAATCCCTTAAGAAAGCGACCAGCATCGGTGGGGAAACGTTGGGGCCACCCAAAAATTGACGTGGCAACATGGCCCAAAAGTTATTATTTAACATGATGAGTACCCATGAAAGTATTAACGAAGAATTAGAAATTAGCTTGTTGCCTTGAAGTCTTCCATGGCATTCTAGATTCATGAATCTCTCCATCTTCTGAGTTTTCCACACATTGGTTGTCATAGTTTTCCAACCTCTGACTACCACAAGTAGTTGACTTCTCCATTCTGCTTCCGGGATGGCTTCTCCGAATTTGTTGTTTTTCAGTTGTTTCTTTCAGTTGTTTTCTCCCGTCCTTGGGGAAAGATCTGTAAAACAACTCCGAATGTCCTTCCTCTATGTCTTTTCTGCCTTGGTTCTTTTTACTTTGGCAATAATAGTTAATAACTATGTATAAATGTTACTTTCTAACCGCAGTCATTGGCCCCACTACTTTCTTTATGGTGTTCAGTGAGTTACTTTGTGATGCTGAATCCTTATTCACCTCTTATGCTGCTAAATTTCATGTGTGACTTCTGAAGTTAACTCCTTACATTACACTTAAATGTATCACATTGTGAAAAATAGTTAAATTAATGACTTAAGTAAAATGTGATAAATTATTTAATAAATTTTTAAGATATACATGGTCAAACATTATTGAGAGCCAATTTTTTTAGTGGGATACTTTTGCTTGTTTTTGGATTACCCTCCTTTATTTCCTGAATTTTCCAGAAGTCTGTGATTTATCTATTGTTATGAATCTATTTATCAATAGAGTTTGTTTATTTTGTTTAACTTTGTCATTCCCTACCTGTTCATATTTCTTTTGCACTATTTCAGTTCCTAGAGAAGGTGTTGGAAACAAATGATAATTCCAAAGTGGGTAGAACCTTCGTTTGTTTGATAGGTTTGCTTCATGCCATCAAGTCATTTGAACAACACAGGCAGGTTAAAGGTGAAATTAAGGAGGAAGAAGAGAAACTAGGTGAATCGGTGGGTAACTTTTTTCATAATCTATTGGCCTAAGTTTATCTCCATCTGAGAAGTTTATTTACCTAACCATGTTTTAGGTGTCTTTTATGAGATGTTGAGATAATCCATTTATGAATTCTTAAGCTTTTGAAATTACTTTTTCTGAGTAGATAAATATATTTCTAACACATAATTTAAGGTGATCTTTCCATTCTATTCGGGTTTTCACCGCGTTTGTTGTTTTTTAATGACAACGGTTTCGCTGGCGTTACAGCCAGCGTCTTCAGGTCGAAGGTGAGGAAATTGGAAATTTTTTTTTTTGCCTTTTATAGGCATAAAATTTTCCGCCTTATATAGGTGGTGGCTGCTGATCCGCTGTTGCTCTCTCATTGGCCGGTTGTCCATCTCTCATTGTTGGTGGTAGGAGAATCCTCTTCCATGCAATATGCAGGCTGTAGCCTTGATCCCTGTTGAAATTTGCGGGCGTTTTCGCTATCTCAATAGCTTCTCTGATCAGGCGAGGGAAGTATTTATTTTCTTTAGCTATTATCCTGGCGTCTTCAAAGAGGATGTTATGTCCAGGTTCACTCCAAGCATGCTCAGATATGGCTGAGAGTTGGTGCTGCTTGTTTTTGGTAGCCCTTCGATGTTCCTGCAATCGGACTTTCATTGATCTGCAGGTCTCGCCAATGTAATATTTACCACATGAACAAGGCACTCGATATATTTTTTTTTTAATTTTCCAATTTCCTCACCTTCGACCTGAAAACGCTGACTGTAACGCCAGCGAAACCGTTGTCATTAAAAAACAACAAACGCGGTGAAAACCCGAATAGAATGGAAAGATCATCTACAGTGGAACCTCGTTAAAGCGAGTACGGGCTATAGCGACACCCCCGCTATTACGAGAGATAGCCGATGCGCCGTCGATTGACCCTACAATAAGCGTGTTAAAAAATTTATTTTTACGAGACCCTTTCGGTGTTGGCTCTCGCCATAGCGAGGGTTTCACCGCCGGAAGACTTTCATGAAGACTCCTTAACCTCTGTAATTGCTAGCGATCTGTTAGAAATGAAGTTAATGGAGTGCTCAGTCTCAAATTTATGTGGTAAACTGTCGTTTGATAAATATAATGATGACAAAACAATGCTTTGTATGATTTTTATTCAGTGCGGCGCTTATAAATTGTTTGAATAGTTGGTCGTTATTTGAGTAAGGAAATTTAGTGATGCAAAAAAACATCGCCTTTCTTCTGGATTTATGCTTACGTTTATCGGATAGATGTTTATCTGTCGCCGCACCACTCCTGTTCCTGTATATCTGTTCGCAACAGGTATATTGGCTATTATTTGCTCCACCTCCGGTAAAGCGACAATTCGCTATAGCGAGTGTTTATTAGTGCACCGTGGGGTGTCGTTATATCGAGGTTTCACTGTAATCAACGCCGCGAAACTCTTCGAACCTACATAATTTAAGGATCTATTTCCCTATTAGTGTGTTTTGTGGGATCCCTTATTTTCTTTCATCTGCATTATCATATTACATAGCTCCCTTTTCCAATTTGAGGGATTTAATCTTGTATCGGAAGAACAGGGAGGAATTCTCCTCAGCGTGGATGTAAGTTGCCTAATTCTAAGGCAGTGGTTATTTTATGACACTTATGGATTGTCATTCTTTTTGTATGTTGCTGGTATGGTGAAGCCATATCTGATGGCTTGCAAAGCTTATTTCTTTAGATCCTTTCCCATGCATAGATTTAATAGCATTTGAGATTAGCTCATAATATTCCTTGAAGAGGTTTTTTTTTTAAGTAAGACTTACCTCAGAAGACGTTTTACTATACATGTTACGTGCATTCTATTCTTTTCCCGCTTCCATTTTTTTATAATACCTAATGGTTTCATATGACTGTTTGTGAATTTTGGAACAAGCACTATGCTATTTACAATAAATTATTTCCAAATTAAATATGTTTTATTGAATTTGATTAACTTCGTTAATGATTTGTAAATTTTGGGTAATTCTCTAGAGGATATATTTAATGAAGTTTTGTTTAAATATGCTTTACATCTTTCTTTTTTTAGAATTCAGCTCAAGAGGGAATGGACTGGAGTGAATTAGGTGTCGTGTTGACTTCCTTGTTTTGTACACCAATGAAGCAGGTCAGCTTTGATGGAAAAAGGGGTCTTAGAAAGTTGTTGAAGTCTCTTGGGCTTAAAGAAGTGATTGAGAGGTAATTATAATGAATTTTCTGTTCATTTTTATTCCCATTTTATGAAGTGACAAAGTTCTAGAGGGTGAAGAGAAAGCAGAAATATTCTACAAAAAAATAATACTTTAACCCATTCGCATCCACAAGTGTACTGGTACTTGGCCTGAAGCTGGCCACAAACACCACAAGTGTAGGTACCAGTACGCAGAACGCATAGTGATATCTACCAGTTGATCCTGCTGCTAAGTTTTTGGCAAGGAGGTTGTAAATATCTGGAGGGGGCACCACTGGTTTCGAGCATGGAGCGAAGTGTGGTCGCCCACTTTGACTAAAACGTTGACAATCCCATAAGGGTCAATGCTTACTATCTGATGAAATTTTTGGTCATAACTCATTAATACATTAAAATAACTTATGGAACGCACAATTTAAACCTTTTTTTCTTACTTCATTGGCAGGCTTTGCAAAGTTATGACTCAAACATCTTTTCCCAGGGAAAAATTATTAACAATCACCACAGTTACATTCTATAACCAACTCAGCTGAAAATAAAATTTTACGGGAGTAAACTATTCATTTACCTGCACTTATGCTGGTATTTAATTTTATCATAGCCAATGGAATTATAACAGTTTCAGTAGTAATGTATATTTTCATAGATATCACCACCAGTAAAGTGGCTAATTGGCACAAAGTTCATACATTAATAGAAGTATAGCGAATGATGGGAAAAATCCTATGAAAATCACCAGCGAATTACTAATGATTATGGTAGCATTTTTCACTGAATGTGGCTCATTTTCAGAACAAAACTTAGCCACCCCAAAATATCAGTCGGAGACTTTAAGTCCAAAAATTGTTAAACCAAGATGGCAGAACTTTGACTGAGCTAAAAACTGGGAAACAGCGCCTCCAAATATTTACAACCCCCGTGGCTTTTGGCCAGATAGAGTACCTGGTAGCAGCTGCCATCTGGTGGCTATTTAGAAAACTTTTTCCATTGTAAATCGCCTTAGGTATACTTTTCTTAGATGTAGATTTTATTTACATGAAAATGGATCGATTTAAATCGGATGGTCGATTTAAATCCCAGGGGATGGATGTGAATGGGTAAACCCACAGTCATTGTTTCTCTGTGTAGCTAGGTTTCATGTTCGAAAAATTCCCCTCGGTGACAGCTGATACTTTGTATGTATTAGTCGTTCCTTGCTCTGATGCACTTTTACTCTTTGAATTTTTTCAGACACGAATCTGAAAAGCGACAGAAAGAAAAGGAAGCCAAAGTCAAGAAAGAAAATGGAGAAGCTGTTGCGGCCGATGTCAATGAGAGTGAATCAAGTGACGATGAAAAGGATGAAGTAACAAACACAAAATTATTTAAGGAGGACAAAGAAAAGGAGAAGAGAGAAAAGAAAAAGAAGCGTAAAAAAGCGAGTAAAATTGAGGCTCGTAAACAGAAGAAAGAAGCGAAAGAGTTCCGTATGCAGGAATTTTCTAAAGGACTAGAAGGTAGTTCTTTTGTTGGAATGGATTCGGTGCCTGCAAATATGGAGGTTGAAGAAGATAGTGCTATGGACAATTCATTAAATTCAGTTGAAGGGAGAAGTGTAAATAAAATCAAGAGGAGGAAAAGTGACACGCCAACGAAAAAGGCAAAGAAAATCAAAACTCTTTTGAATGATTGACTCTTGTAAAGAAAATTCTCATTAAAGTGGTTACTCTATTATTTTTATTTGTATGGTGGTTCACTTATTACTTAGATCCTACCAATTTACTCTTTTGTCCTTTCTTGGTTTTCAATCCATATGAGACCTATGAAATAAAGTGCGTATAGGTACCTATAGGTATAAATGCATACATCATGTTCAAGAGTTGGTGAGTTAATATTAAGGAAAGGGACTGAGAGTCGTTTAATCAGTTGAATCCTATCGAGTACAGGCTCTTGGTCGTTGGGATGAAAACTTTTAGCTTAATTTCCAGGTTTAATATTGAACATGAAATATAAGAAATTGAAATGAAAGCTTAGGATTGAAATAGAAAATTTATTAGGAAGTAAAATATTGAGAGAGAAATGGAAATTTTAAATTTTGCAGAAATGTAATGGTTTAGATATGATAATACATATTTTATTTCAATGTTAAACAATTCTTCATCATCATAATGAGACTGATTTGGTGATCGGTTGGATACAGCTCTCCACTCAATCATTCTATCAGCTAATCTGTATCTCTTCTGCAGCCTACCGGTGGCATTCTTCCCTTCCACCTGCCCTTCGGTGATAAATTTCAATAGACCATCGTATTTCATGGTGTGGCCATTTGGAAAGGTTCAGTCTTCTACCTAATGTTTTCCTAAGACTCGTCTCCTACCCTTCTGAGAAGCTGAGCAATGCTCATGTAAACTGCCCATATTATCTTCATTATTCTTCTTAAACACCAAAAGAAGCTGCAACGTACGAAATGGTTTCGTAGTCGCTCAAATTCGAACTGACTAGGTTGGGGAGACAGACGGGGTCAGAATTAAATGAATACAAGACAGCCATTCAGAATTACCACATTGTCCCACAAGGGAATGCATATATTGAACTAAGAATAGAATACATAGTGCCCTTAGGCGAAATACCGTGATACAATCATTGCAATCTTGCGGCCGTAGATGGGTTGAGACAGGAAAAGTTCGTCCCTGCAGAGCTCCTAGTCGGTGCGTGTCCGAGAGAGAAGAGAGGGTGTCCGCCCACCTGCCAAAC
Source organism: Ischnura elegans (assembly GCF_921293095.1). Lineage (NCBI taxonomy): Eukaryota > Metazoa > Arthropoda > Insecta > Odonata > Coenagrionidae > Ischnura > Ischnura elegans. Next base: position 55,680,067 of record NC_060252.1, on the reverse strand, counting down.
TGCCGGCACGAATTGAGGGGAAGTCCCTAGCTAGCGTAGGGAGGGGGGAGAGAGGGGAAATGCAGAAGCGTAGAAGATGGCAGCGATTGGCTGGCGGGATTTTAAATTGGAGTTTCTCTGCGAACATGAGTGGCGAGGGGACATTATGGGGGAAAATATTTTTCACTATTTTGAGACAAAATTTTGGCACAAAGCTTCGAACCTTGATTTCTGTACTGCTGTTATTATCCATGCCTCACTATTCCAAATGTAAGTACGGATGAATTCCATCCTTAGCGCATATGTGTATTGCAAACTGTTATGAGACTCCTCATTTTGAGGCATGGCTTCTCAGCAAGGGCTATTGTATTGACTATTTATTTCTGGTTTCGTCTAATGCTATCACTCGGCTACCAAGGTAGCTGAACTGCTTCATCTCAAGTTAATAGTTTCCTAAGTTTATGTTGGTTGTAACCTCTGCTGCAAACCAATATTTTAGTTTTTGCATTGATTTTCAATTGTACTAAGCCATTTTCTCTACTATATTTAACCTTTTCCTCACTAAAGACGAAAGTATGCATCTCGACATTTCTTGACCCGGGAGACAAAAGCTGCAAAGTTTCATCGGAGATTTTCCTATGCAGGTGAATGAATGCCGAATATATACGTCTCCTTGCTCCCCCCTTTAATGATGGTCACGGGTGTGCGATTTCTTTGTTCCGGGACCCAACAATGCAGGGCTTGGGCTTTACCCTCGAAATCTGGGAGCAGGTACACAAACCCCTTGTCTTATATTACCCCTCTTATCGGTAAGGGACCGCAGTCATACAATTGTTTATGCAGTCATTTTGCAAATTAAGTATTTTTTCCTTTCTCAAAAAATATATATCAAGAATAGGGTGGTTTCCTATTATTTTTTTATTGCCTAAATCGAATGATTATTACTCCTGGAGTAGGCATTCCTCGCTTTTAGATTTTTAAATGACGACATCTATTTTTTGCTATTAAATGAAAAGTGAAAATTTTCAAGCACGCGAAAACGTGATGGCTAAGTCTGAATGCTGGGAAAACCCCGTGTGACGTCGTTCTGGTTACCGCTGCCGCAAGTGAGGAGACCAGCTTGGGGTGAGGGTATTGTGCGCCGGGCAATGCTGGCTGCTAGCAGGTAGTGCTTGGCTTAAATAAGGATTATTAATACCTTTTCAAACGAAGGAAACTTTTGGACCTTAGGCAGTTAATAGGTGATTATCAGATGTGTCCCTGAAGTCTGTGCCTCATGCATGCATTGGTAATCTCAGATGATTTAAAACTTATCTACTCTTATAGAAACTAGGTCCCTGTGAAGTCACGTGGAGTGGCATCGCATGGGCGCCAATCGGGCATTTTTCAAATGCAGTTATAATTGACCATTGCCATTCGTCAAAATTAGGAATTCTAAAACCAAATAATTTGTATATAATGAATACACTAACTGTGGGTAACGAATCTCAATCAATGCCTTTCGTTTTCTTTGATGAAGGAAACTACCTTATTGAATTATTTGTCTTTTGAGCAGCATTTACGATTGAGAGAGAATGATAAATACATATTAACATATATCTCGATTTCAGTACAAATATCAACATGGAAATTGTTGCTGCAATAATATTGACGGTAGAGCTTCGTTCAAAATTTGACAATTCTCAGAATAAAACAAGGAATTCAATTCAAAGTCTGCAATTTACGTTCAAGCAAAAATTATCCATATAGCTAATTCATATAGGTACACCAAGTGCGATTGACCGCGAGCCAATTCTTCTGGTACGGTTATAAACCCTACTAACCTCTACCTAACTACCCTCGGAATCCGAGACAATGCGGAGTCCCCGCTAGGAAGGGTCGAAAAAGGTTGGTGCTGAGAGTGAGTGATTATCCGCCATACCCTTCTAAACGAATGTCCTCTAAAATTGCTTCGTACGGAGGGGAAAGAAGAATCTCTCGGGGCTAAGTACAGAAGTCATGTTAAGGCAAGAACTCCACCATCTTGAAAGGGTTAAAACAATAGGGTAGTTTCCTTCATCAAAGAAAATGAAATGCATTGATTGCGATTCCTTACCCACCATTAGTTTATTCATAGTATACAAATTATTCGGTTTTAGAAATCCCAGTTTAGACGAATGGCAATAGTCAATTTTAACCCCATTTGAAAAAGGCCAGATTGGCGCCCTTGCGATTCCACTCCACGAGACGTCACAGGGACCTAGTTTCTATACGAGTAGATAGGAGTTTTACATTGTCTGAGATTACCAATTCATGCATGAGGCACAGAGCTCAGGGAAATATGTCTTAATAATCACCCATTAAAATTACCTAAGTTCGGAAAGTTTCCTTCATTTGATAGGGGAATAATAATCCTTATTTAAGCCAAGGGCTACCTGCTAGCAGGGTACTCAGCTACCTGCTAGCAGCCTGCGTTGCATGAGCGCTCAAGCCTCGCCCCAAGGTCACCTCACACGCCGACAGCTGGAACCAGAAATACGTCACACGGACTTTTCCCATCATTCCTACTTAGCCGTCGTGTTTTCGCGAGCTTGAAAATTTTCACTTTTCGTTTAATCGCGAAAAATAGATATCGTCATTCGAAAATCTAAGAGCGTGAAATGCGTACTCCAGGAGTAATAATCATTCGATTTAGGCAATAAAAAAATTATAGGAAACCACCCTATTTTCTTCAAAACGCAGCATGCTAATTTTTTTACTCCTGAGGTTTCCCCTTTGATACCATTGTTGGCTTTCTTGATTTAAACATTATAATTAATGGGGGACAGAGCACATACTTGTCTCAATCCTCTATTTATTCTTGCTTCTTTGCTACTGGATCCAAATCTAATCACAGATACTTGGTTTTTATATGAGCTGCACTCTGCTCCTTCAAGCGATTCCTCCTTATCTGATTAGCAGGTTCTACTTTTCCATGTGAAAGGCTGTTTCCCACATCTTCCCCGGTATTCTTCAACCATATTTCTCAGGCTTTCCTTGCTGTGGAACACATTTCGTCCCTTATTCTTTTGTAGTCGCCCTTCAGTTATTGCATTTTTGTACTTTCCTCTACAAAAGAGCTCTAATCTGTGATGTAAAGATTTTTCTTAACAGCTTTTATTCTCCTAAAAACTTCTTTTGCAACCTCCTGTAGTCTATCTCTTGCTATCCCGGCTATCCTCAGCTGATTTCTTGGTAAGATCAATTTTTATTTTATTCTCTACTGCTTCTTGAAATTCTAGCTAATCATGAGCTTCCTTCAATTTTTCTACTTTCCATACACATATTCTTTACAGTTCTTTTCAGTTTAATTTTAGGTGGTGTTTCAGCATCACTCAATTATGGTCGCCGACGATATCTGTCCCTGGGTATAAGTTTTTGTAGTCTTTCACCTGATTTCTAATCCTATGCTTTACTAAGATGTTGTCTATTTGAAATCTTCTCTTGTCATTTTACTCTCGTTTTCTATATGTATTAATGGAAGAATGAGTCAAAAACTACCTTAAGGTAACCATAAGAGTACTTCCTCAGCATTCCTTCGAATTAATCGCCAGGATAGAATAATATCTTAAATATTGGCACCAGTATAGGTAATGAGGCATGGTAAGAGAAGCTGCCACACAGACTTATCACTCAATCATCATTGACATGCATAAAACTTGCTCAAATACTTCCTCGAATTTTAAATGGGGGATGGTTAATTCACAGGAATAACCATTGCTCTATCTCAATGGATTTATAAGAGGTCCTTAATTTCAAAAGTGAATATAACATATTTGAAGCTCATATTCTTTTATTGAGAGAACATACTCGTAATAACAACTGAAGCATCAAAAAATTGTTAGTCAACAAATAACTACACATTTTTACAAATATAACAAATAAACACAAACAAGATGTAAATAATAATTTCACACTGCATTTGACATGATTAAATACAACAATTTACGAACACCAAAGGAATATATTTTTATTGGTGAATTTATGGTGAGGATAATGAGTAAAAAAAACATTTGATAAACAAAAGCTCAAGATCTCAGACCTAAAATAATATAAAATATTATTACATGTTTCAACAATATAAATGCAACACAAGGACAAATTGATCAAACAACGATCCATGTCCACTTATGTCACCAGAAAATTAGAACTGCATGAAAAACTTAAAATGCATAAGTTGAAGGCACAGGTACATAATTGGTACATACTACAAAAATAGCTTCGTGATGATAACAGTCCCATATTCACATACAGAGCAGACAATTTAAGAAAGCTTTACAGTGTAGTATTCGTTAATTTTGAAAAGGATTGTTTCCATACATGGCAGTCAAAATCTCTTACAAATACAGAGTACCATTCATAAGCACCCACAGTCTCATTAAAGTCTTTTTTTCTTCATCATGATTTGCTTTTTCTTTTTCTTTTCCATCTGCTCTTTCTTAATGTCCTCTAAATCTTCCATGATACCTTGAATAAAGCATTATACAAACCATTAAACTTAATACTCTTTTATTATATGACAACTTCACAGCACGCATAGTAACCAAAACAGTAATTTTTCTGGTAACTATGATACTTTAATTAGGAACTATATGTATGATAGTTTACAGCCTCAAATAGGATAAATATTTATTTCCTTTAAAGGTCTGCTTACACGGTACCTTTGTTAACCCACATAAGTTAATGTCTAAATGTATGAACTCTTGAATGAACATGAAAATGCACCGTGTAACAACCCAAATTGTGCGAATGCATGAACAGAAAGTAGAATCTGTTCAAATTTGGTTCATGCATTCGTACATCTTCCGTTCCAGTCCACAAAAATGATTCATGCAAACAGATAGCAACTCATTCGTGTTAATGCATCAAGTAAAAAGGTCTTGATGCAGTTTTATCATGATTGGAAATTTACTCGATTATTTTAGGCTAGAGGATTATTCTTAAGTTGCTACGGTTGCTCAGATGAAAAGAACTAGATGTTAAGATGATTATGGGGGGATGCAGTTCAGTGGTGGCTAGTGACCTCTGAAGGGGGTGAAGTTCTGGTCTGACTGCGTGGTAAGACATTTGCCACCCACTCTCATTCCTCCATGCAGAATTTTTTTAAAATTTTAATTTCAGTCCCTTATAACAATATAGGATGTTTTGGAAGCAAAATTAATATTAATGAGAACAGTATCCAGTAACCAATGTTTGATGCTGTTATAAAATTACTAATATTTCCTTCCAAATCCTCAAATCCCATACTGAAGAGAAAAATGAATTTTTTTCCTGCGGTTAGAAGGAACATTTTGGACCTTGAAGCAAAAGTATTCAAGTAGCAACTCACGCTAATAAAATCCTGAAAACATACATCCCATTAATATGCCAAGAAAACTCAAGATTTATACGCATAGAGATATACCATCAATCATAAAAATTAGAACAAAAATTCACTCCAGCAAAATATTATGGCTAAAACTAAAAAATCAAAATAACATATGTACCATATTTAACCGTAGAAGCCGTGCACCTTTTCCCTAGAAATGACGGTGAAAAAAAGGGGGCGAACGGCTAATACGAATCCTCCAAATTTTAATGTAAGCCACATACCATTTTCCCTCAAATTCTTTTTATTCCTTCTGAGTGTAGCATTGAAACAAAGAAACCTTTGCAGGTATTACATTTCTAACATTATTTAACCTTATTAATCACAGTAACGTAAATTATTTGATTTAGCAACGAATCACAAGTTCCTATATAAGACCGCACTCAAAAAGCTCTAGGAAGGTTTTTTTCCTCACGAGCCGTCCCAAAAATGGGGCTGCGTGGGATACACGAGGGTGTGGCTTACACCAGTAAATACAGTATGTATTTCTCAATCAATACACATTATAATTTAATCTCCACTTCTTTCCACCCCTCTTCAAAGACAAAATGTTCCCAGCCGCAGTGTGCCACCACCCGGCATCCAGTGGTAAAAGCTTTTGGGCAGTAAGCATCCTGGGCCAGGGGCGCAGCTAGGAATTAAGGCTGGGGTGGGGGTTAAGGTGCAACTAATACCGGGGTGTGTGGGGGTATGGTATACCCACCAGGATAAGCGAAAGGTGCGAGATTAATAAATTGTGGAATTTCAAGATAAATGGTTCAAAATGGTGAGTTTTACGGCTTTCTGAGGGATATTTTATTAATCCTTACACTATTCTATTAATAATATCAATCCAATTAAGTGAAATTGATTAAACTTAAAATTTTCTCTGAGCTCTGAGGGGGTTCTTATCCCCCAAACCCCCCACCCCTCACTGCGCCAGTGATCAGCAGTGGATCCAAAAGGGGGATATGGGGATGGCCTGAGGGGCTCGCAATGCAATGAATGTATTTTAATTCAGACAATTCACGGTGCCTCAGTCAACTCAAAATAGGGGAGAGTTCATGATATGCCATTCTTGTACAAAGGCAAGTACATATCATCTGCAGGTAGCTATAAAAAATGTATTATATGTAGTGTGTAATGATAATCCATTCAAGAACTAGAGTAAATTTTGCCGAAAATGTATAAGTTGAGTTAAATACCAGTAACCACTCAACAAGAAATTTTAGGTTAACAATAATTTGTATGCTGAATTGATTCTACTTGGTTAAAACTTACCTAATTTTGTACTCACAAACTCCTCCTTCATTTGCTGAGCAAAGTTAGATTCCATACATTCATCTTCATCTTCTTCATCAACATATGTATAGCTGAATGAGAAATAAGAAAAAAATAAATATCAAACGAAATTGAAGTATTCATTGAAATCAACCCACAAAAGTATTACACATAATAACTCACCGTGATTTGTCATAACCAAAAATTTCTTTGATATATTTGGAATAATCCTCCCCTTCTTCCGGTCCATCATCTATGAAATCATCTAGTTCCGAATCATACTCATCATCACTTTCGATTCTCCCTGTAAATAAAACAAATATTTTCAAACAAAATCATCAGTCATCAATTTGAAGATTAGTTTCACACAGCTCTACGCCCAATTTTCATGTCAGCTACACTTTTTAACCTATAAAGTGCTTTTAATGAACTGCAATTTCATAGACTAATAATTCAAAAAATCTCATCACTATAATTGCATAAGTTTTGGGCACAGGGAAAATCAGCTCCACATTCTTGAGGGGTTTCTATCAGACTGAGGGTTATGTGGGAAGAATGTCAAGGCTGCTAATTTATAGCCTGGTAGTTTAAAAATTAAATATTTTTTCCAACTTGCGAAGAAGAGATAGCAAACAACATAGGTGCACTTCTTTATTGGTTAAGAAATTATTAGCAATCTAAATTTTAAAAATTAGCTTCAGTCATTCGTATTGGAATTTCTAGAATTCCAAGTAAAATGTCACATCCTTCAAAAAAGCCAAGGCATTCTCTACTGATTCCATATAACAGAGGCTGGCACTAAAAGGATTACCTCTTACATAATTGATGCCTAATATTTTTAACATCTACGTAATTTAATTTTTCAACGAAGGTTTATCTACAATAATAAACACTTCATTAATGCTTGATGAGTCAAAAAAATTCACCAAATAAATTATAAAGAGGAGTATATTTTATACTAATGACAAAGACTACAGATAATGCACTAAGTTAATTTAAAGTAAATGAAATCATAGAAATATTCATTCATGCATCTTAAATGAACACTTATTATGTATCTCTAGTGATTCCCTAAAAAAATTCTGTTGAGCTTCATTTATTTCACAAGTAGTAGTATGGTAAATTAATTATGTACTACAAAAATTCAACAAAATTTTTAAAAACCTATTATTTTACCTAGCTTTCATAAAGGTTTTGGCATAGTAAATCTTAGTACTATCAAAAAATATTTTTCCTAGACCCTTACGGTGGATAGTCAGTCTTTCCCCTGATGACAATGAAGGAGTTTCTTATCAAAACCTTGGCCTTAAATAGCCTTCAACAGAGCCAAGCCCGAGAAGATTTTCCAATAGTACATATCCACCAGAAAAGCCTGCAATCTTTTATAATTTTCAATATTTTTTCTAGTTATTGCGTATTTTACAAACAAAACAAAACTGAAAATATAATTACTATAAACATACATTATTCAATATATTAACTGAGCTACTTCAAAAACAGATAGCAACTGGTACAGGTACTGAATGCAGTTAAGTTCAAATTGGAAGTACAAGCGTGCAGCGCCCGCTCCCAGCAGGCTTCCCCAGCTCTTTTCAATGCAGGTCCACAGAGGGATAGGTGCATTTCTAATTTTAAAATGTAGAAAAAAAAGGCAGGGTCTTATGTACAAATTTAATTGGAATGTTCATGTACAAATTGAGGTCAGAGGACCTCTTTAAACACAACATTGGAAGTAATTACACTATCCTCTGTTAAACGCACATGATGACTCATACTTACGTATCAACAGGAGACTTGAATATGGATCAGCCGCATTTTGATAAAAGTTATTTAAAGAATGCGAGATATTGTTGCAAATAAACAAATGTATCAGTTTGGGCGGCGTTAACGTCAGGAATATTAATCATTTTTTTTTGTTTTTTAAATTATTTCAAAACCTATTTTAGGAAACAATTGCAATATTTTGGAAATAAGATATGCCGTCGCATGTTCTCTAATAAATTCTGTGCTATTTGGTACCTCATTTGTAGAGTTTGGTTGCGTATAAGTTGAGAAAAAGGTATATATCTATACAGTAGAAATAATATAGAAGATAGCTGACTCACAGATTTTTTCTCTGAGTCAGAAAGATTTCCAAAAGCAATGAATTTTCAAAATGGAAATTCCTGTAAAAGAAATAGGCATTAGGCAAACAATAAAAATTCCAACTCACTTTTAGCAGGTCTCCTCATCTCCTGCGGCCTGGGTCTACCAGATGGAAGAAATCTACCACCAGGCGGTCCTCGATCAGGGGCCATCATTGGTCTCCTAACTTCCCCTCTACCGACAGGCCTCCTATCCTGAGGTGGAGGGCCTCTTTGTGGATCCCTGGAAGATCCCTGAGATCCCATTTGCTGAGGCCTGTTGGCAGAAGGCTTACCAGGTGCTTGCTTAACAGGTGCTCCAGGATTGCTTGGTCTCTGGGCTGGAGGATTAGGCCTAACTTCCTTTTTGGCTTGAAGATTACCGCTAAGAGAGGCCTTGGAAGCCTGATTTTGGTCCCTTGGTCCACTAAGACGATCCTTCAGGAGACTATTTCCAGAAGATGAGACAGTAGCACCCTTAGAAGGTCTTTCTTCAGGCCTTCGAGATGGATTGGAAGACATTTTTGGGTTATTACCGTCACCTCTTTGAGGTAGGTCACCTCTAGAACTGTTGGCACCAGCAATAGTCTTTGCTTGTTTGTTAGGAACTCGAGAACACTCTGAGGGGATAGCTCGTCTTTCTTCTCTAATAGGAGGTCTTTCTTCCTTCGCAGGAGGCCTCATAGGGTTACCCGATGGCTTCCTATCTTCCCTTATCACAGGTTTTTGAGATGCACTGCTGAGGCTCCTTTCGTCTTTTATCACAGCCTTTGAAGCAGGCCTCATCTGACTTCTTTCATCTTTCATCGCAGGCTTCGGAGGTGGATTCGATGATTTCCTTTCCTCCTTAACCACTGTCCTTAAAGGTTCTTTGCTCACTTTTCTCTCCTCAAAGGCAGCTTTCCTGTCTTTCAAAGATGGCACAGTCTGAGTCGGTGATGATTTTGATTCCTGATATGATTCTCGCACTTTATTACTTTGCTGAAGGCTATTCCTCCGCACATCACTTCGGTTGTCTTGATCACCACTAGAGGAACTTGGCCTGCTGCTGGTGATAGGTCTTCCAGAGTCAGTCGGCCTGCTACTGCTAGCGGGTCGACTACCTTCAGAAGGTCTACTGCTGCTAACAGGTCGATTACTTTCTGAAGGTCTACTGCTGCTAACAGGTCGATTTCCTTCTGAAGGTCTACTGCTACTAACAGGTCGATTACCTTCAGAAGGCCTACTGCTGTTAATAGGTCGACTACCTTCAGGTGGTCTGCTGCTGTTAGTGGGTCGGCTACCCTCAGGTGGTCTACTGCCATTGATGGGTCGATTACCTTCAGGTGGTCTACTGCCACTGGTTTGTCTTGCAGACTCAACCGGTCTGCTACTGTTTGCTGGCCTACTTCTGTCTGGTAGTCGGGTGCTGTTGTTTGGTCTATCATCCTCGGGCATACTCTGCTTGTACTGGGTCCTATCCTGTGAACTGCTCCGCTGAGGCTCTCTCTTTCTCATAGGCTGCTCATTTTCACTTCCACTCATTCCTATAAAAGTGATAAAATTGAAAAATAATTTTTAAAAAACTGACATCAAAAATTTACCTTTACTTACAAAAAGCCCTGATAATCTAATTAAAAAAGAAGTTTTACATTCAGTTGAAGAAACACATGACTCAAAAAAGTAAATAGATAATTATATTGAACAATAAAACACACCAGTTTTCCAGGAAAGGAAAATCACTTCATCTTAATCTCTAGTTCACCACAGGCCTGCGTATATCATTTATCACCACATATCATATATAGGTCTGTGTATATTACCACAGGTCTGCGTACACCTTTAGAAATTATTTTGGAGATCCAGGAGCACCCGGATCTCCAAAATTTCAGGAAGAATCTGCAATACTTCAGGAGGTGGCAGGGGAGACAATTTAAAGCATTTTTGTCCATAAAAATTGAGTCTTAACTCCTAAGTCACTGAGCTATGGCAACGCTAACATTTTTATGGATGCACTTTGTAGTTACCATGAAAACAGTTATTATTGTGTATCCAGGCTTTTCGACATTTTTAATAACACTCTGGATTTTTAAGGACATTAAATAGTAAGTTTGATGAAAATGTGCAATAATAATTGTCTCAAACAATTAATCTAAAAATGGTTGAGAAGGCGCAATTGTATTGTTAATACTCCCTCAAAGCTCTCATTTAATTGAGCTCAAAGACTTGGCAAAGGAAGATTCGGTTACATTGCAAATCTTTTCTATTTTGTTAAGCTCCAAGATTTCTATGAACCTGCCAATATGTTCTCTCTGGCAAAGATACAAAAAGCAATAACCATAGCTCAAAATAGCAGATGGAGAAAAAGTTTGTTCTGTTCACTAATCTCTGAAATAGATAATTGTCATCTTCCAAAATGCATTATTTTTCCTCTCCTATTCCCATTTTTCCAATCCCCTAGTGCACTTTCTCTAGTGAAAACTTGGCCTGAAGTAAAAGGGAAGAGATGATGAGGAGCATTGATTTTAAGTGGGTCAGAATTTGGAGATGAATGAAAATTAATTGTCTTTTGAACAGTTTCAATAGGACACTTGACATGAATAACTTGTAGTAATTTTTTGACAGCGTAATTTAATTATATATCCAAACTAACAGGAAGAGCCCAGATAAAAGGCATTTGAACCATTATAATGAAGATGAATCATGGAAGATTTGAAACTTTCTATAGCCCTTTGGAACTTATCTTATCAGCCTCTCTTTTGATAATTCAGTGTCTTTGCCTGGCCTATGACCGCACAAACTTATTTTAGAGCCAGCAGAAAAAAATTTAAACAAAAATTGCACTTGGCAGATGTGTTGTCCGTACATGAGGTAAAAAAGTCCTGAACATAGAGCCTGGCACCTTTGGTGTACCTACGGAGGGCCTAGGCTCTAGACGTACACTTCCCTCAGTCTTCAACATACGTACTTTGGGTTACATTAAATCTACGTTCAGAAGAACTGAAACTATTTATGCTTGATCTATTACTAGGTCCAGCAGCACATTTTTCATATGTATAAATCCTAGGCATAGCCTTATGATCACTTTCCAAATCATTTTCCACGATTTTTTCTCTTGGTTCCGACTTCCTTAAAAACTGATGCAAACTTACAGCACATTTAATAATGGTCTCAACAGAAGAAATGCAATAATTTTTGAGTGAAAGGAAGCCAATCACTGTCCAAACACTTGAAGCCAAGCAAGCCCGGCTCTCCCCTGCCGATTACTGGAGTCTCCTCTACACAAATTAGACATTGGTGGCAACGCAATGACGACGGCTCTTTTTCACACGCCAACATTGGGAAATTGGCACAATAGCAATCAGCAATCATTGTCATCAAATGGTTTCCAAATATGACAGGGTGAAGAGACGGAGTGACAATTGCGGGAGGATTTCTTTCTGGTGAGCTCAGATACTGTTAGTGGGTTTTGTTGATGGGGAGGAGGAGTTCCGAGAGTAAGAGATGGAGCAAAATATATGTCGCCAAATGTAGGCACTGCCTTTTCTTGTTATGGGAACAACTGGGCCACGAGCATTTTAGGCCCATCACTGAGACAATATTCAAGGTTACTCATTTAGAAAGGATTATCCGAAATGACTGACAGCTTTCATTGTTTCCATCGTCTTGCTCTTGAGACTACAGGCTTGCTCCGGATAAAGAACCATGCCACTCTACTGACTCCGGACACAACTTTTATGCATTCTCTTGGAGTTTTATTAAAGAAAATAGGGGAGGGTGTAAAACTAGCGAAGGAGAAAGTATGAGCAATGTAATGGTTAACTCTGATAACCCTGATTACGACGCAGGGTTAGAAGAGTGTTGGCTGCTGCTGCCAACAATAACATATTTAGCATGCACATTGACTGTTATAGTAATTGACAGCTACCAATATAGCCAGCTGAAAGTTCCAGGCCAAGGCAATGAAATGATCTATCAACTTCACCAACGATTCTTACGTGAGTTTGATGATAGCACCCTCTGTCGGCAGAGATCTGAACCTACTGGCTTCAACAGCTCAGTAACTGAAACTACTTTACTTGAAGTTTTGAGTACTTGCATATCCCAGTAAATATCCAACATTATATTCATTATTCCCCACCCGATGGCTTTGCAAACCTCCCAAGATTTTACAAAATTGTTTCAGGCTTGATTTAGTGGAATATTGATATATCCATGATAAAAATACAAATGGTAATTTCCACACTATTTAATTCAACACTTAACGACCTACCATGGTTTCGACACTTTTGTGTCATTTTCAAAGTCTCCCTCCATGAAAATGACACAAAGTGTCGAAACCATGGTCGGTCGTTAAATTAAATAGTGTGGAAATTACCATTTGTGTTTTTATCATGGATATCTCAAGATTTTGACGGCACAAGAAGCTTCACTATGAAGTAGCTTCTATCAAGATTAATATTTAAACAGAAAGGAAAGAATATTGCACAGATAGGATGAATATGAATGAATAAGAAAATTATATGAATCCACAGAATATATTTATCTAAGTTAATGAAAAAATAAAAAGCAATGGTCCTGATTCTCACAGCATAATATTCTCAGGCAAAAAACTATGAAATATTTTTTAACCTTGCATCTCTTTTGAGGGATAAAGATTTATATTCTCTATTTCAGTGGCATGAATTCGGGATGATTATGTACCACATACCATTGTCCCTGGAACATCAAAATCACATTATCCAAGGATTCTTTTGTGGGGATGAATTTTCTTAAAATATGCTAAACATAATGCAGCTCGATAATGCATCAAAATGATAAAGGCACCTATTTTCTTGTAATGTGATTTAAGAAGTGAACAATATTTTCTTTCAAATTTTATGATAACATGGACACTGATAAGTGGCATATAATTGGTATTCACTCAGTTTTACAGTTGATAAGGCTTTAAGAACCATTATCAGTCATGATTAGATAAGATGGCTGAGGAAAAGCAATTGTTGTCTGAAGAAAAAGATCAACAAACTAGCATTGGCTGGAATAAAAATGAACATAAATGAGATTCATGGGGCTGTTGGAAAGTACAGTGCATATAGTAGCACTTGGGGGCAAGTATTTTCTTTTTCAATCTCTTAGTAGATCTCAGTGATATCTGGTAGCCTTAATCCTTTGTGAAGGCTTATGAGGCCGTTTTACACGGGGCAAGGAATTGCGCTGGTTAGAACAGCATTAATTTCTAAAACGGTGTGGAATTGCATGAATGCATGAAAGAAATTAGGAAAGGGGCTATTTTGCCATCTCACGTCCACGCGCATGTGTTTTAGCAATTCACCGCTTTGCACGATGCAATTTTGACTGCGCCTTCGTACATACGTCAGATTGTGACAGTACGTGCCCCATGTAAAACGGCCTGTAGATGTGGTGAATTGGGAAGGATAAATTGATAAGATGTGATTTACATAATATTTTGCAAACATGTCAGTAGATTTGAATGCTTTAAAATGCTGAAATTTGTATAATTCACGTTTAATTTTTTGTATCTTGCACTGAAGTAAGCGTTGTTCGATGAAAAGACTTCTAGTTGTACATTCCATTGAGTTTATACAAGCCACTGGAATTAGGCACTCAATGATAAAGTTACTGCATGGCCCAGAAGACCAGTGAGCAATGCTTGAGGTATCCAAAAGTCCAAATTTTGATGCTTCATCCTCCTTTTAAGTAAGTACTCAAATATTGCCAACTAATAAAACAAAATTTTATTTTCACCTTCGGCAGAGTTCACATGACAATAGATTCATTGATTTCCCAGAAATAGCACAACTCAGCTTTCAATTTTCTTCAAAAGATAAATAGATGCTATTGCTTCCACCAGGGATACAATCAAATTTTGAAGAGTATTCTATTTATCAAATAATCAGTCCAAGTTTGAAGCCAGCTATCAGGCAACATCTTCAATTCCCATTTAAAAAAAGTCACTTTAACTCCCATTAAGTTTGGAACGTCAGAATGGGGAACATGCACAATTTTTTTAAAGTACTGGAATAAGAAGGCCTCTACCTCAAATGTACTCGTCGAAAATTTCGCGTATGAATAATGCTTTTTAGCTGAGTTATGAGTCTTTAAAAATTGATCTTCATCGGCTGATTGAAAACACGACGTCATCGGAGCGTGACGTCACGGAACGGCATCCACTGATGACAGACTGAGGAAGTGGATAGAAAATCGATCTATGAGGGCTCAAATGCAAATTTGGCGATAATAATTGCAATTTTTACTTTAAATATCTTGCATTCAAGCCTCTAACACTCTACTCTCTTAGCGAAGTGAATGGTGTTCCGTGCGATGACGTCAGAAGGCGTTTCAGGTCACGTGACTTCAAGCGATATTCGAGCATTTTTAATTAGCATTTATTGATGTTTGTGGAGTACCAGGAGAGTTTTGGCTTATATATTTGGACTCGTGAGAAAGTTTTCTATTCAATGAGACTAACTAGGATGATGAACAAATTCCATGCATGTTCCCCATTACTATGCACTTTCAAATACATGTGCATTTTCAGAAAAATCTGACAAGAAATCTATTACAGAAATTTTAGGGTTCAAAAGGATCCCTCACCGTCTCATACCCATCTTTAAATAAAAGTAAGCATCTGATAGAACATTGGCCTAGGAGCACAGTACTGAACACAGCTAGTGAAAATCATCACTTGCATGGCCGAAAATGCAATTCTCTGATTGCACTCTACAAATGATTGTCAGTGCAACCAATACTCATCAATACTAAGCTCAGACAGTGAACCACATAAGCGAGGCTAGACCCCATAGAATTTAACGAATGATGCTCCTATGTGTCACATTTTTATGTTTCATTCCAATTTTAAGCAAGTACTTAAAATTTGCTTTCATGCCTGAGCATTTACAATTTATAAAGGAAAATTTCATGGGAAACTTGAAAACCTTTGAAGAAGTATATATTTGTTTTCGTGAGATATTTACAATGTTTAACAATAACACAAACTCAATTTCTTACTCAGTGGTTTTTGTGTGGAGATTTTACAATGTTTACCATTGCATTTATATTAGAAACCAAGAGAGTAATTGCAAGGATTCAACAGTGGTTATTCAGTGGTACATTCCACAGATGCCTATACCTATAAGCTTACTTTGGATGTTTACTATATCTTTCATTTTGAGCACTGTAGTCTTAAAGTGGATTTTGTTTGCTACATACTTATTCACTTACACAAGTAAATATTTTATAAAGAGTGACCAAATTTACTGTAGTATTGTATGAATGAAGTAATGTTTAGGCAAACATCTTCTATCATGTATGATCTTAGGTTTTCCCGGCCCATTAGGTGTACAAATGTTTCTCAGGTTTTCCACCGGTTGATGTTCCCGGCGTTTCGAGCAGTGACTTGCTGTTCATCCTTAGGGGATCTTCTGCATCAAGAACAATTCATTCAGAAGATCCCCTGAGGATGAAAAGCAAGTAGCTGCTCAAAACGTCAGGAAATATGGAGAACATCAACCGGTGAAAAACCAAAGAAACTTTTCTGCATCTCCTTTCATGGCGTGTTTACATTGGTAGTGAAGGCTGCACCAAGTAATCTCCTCCATGGCTGCTGATGTTTCAGTTTACAAGTTGTACTCTATCCTCAGGGCTGATAGTCATTCAGCTGTGAGGATATGGTACGACTCATACCCTGAAATATCGGCAGCCATGGAGGAGATTAGCCAGTGGAGCACCTGAGCAGCCTTCACAACCAGCATATGCTCAGAAAGCATCAGAACTTTTTTTTGCATTTTTACATTATTATTTCCCACTCGTACACAACTTCCACAAGGATAAATATTAAATTCATTCTCTTTTTCTTTGCATGACATCACATTTGGCACTATTATATTCATTCCATAAAAACACCTAAGATTACAAGGATAAATAGAAAGAATCATTTCAAGTGTTGTGATTCTGAAACTTATGCAGGAGGATTTCCAATTCCAATTTCTTGTACAATGAAAGTTGAAAGTTGACTGGAACGACTGGATACGTGTTGCTTTGTAATATGCCGCTAAAGGTATGTAAAGGGTAAGGTGTTCTAGTGTCATGCATGTTCTTCCATGATGAATAACTTATTAAATTTCTCCTTTTTTCAATCAATCATTTTGTTTGATTTGCTCTTTCTGCCATCCGAGTTTACCTCACGTACACAGTTTGTCTTTGTTTCTGGTTGTCAAGAAGTGTTTGGTTTGTATAGGAAGAGAAGGTTCAGCAGATGTATTACAATCAGTAAAGACTCAGTTTCAATGAGAATGAGGACCTTTTGTTATTTTGTTTGCATTCCTTGAACGTGTGGCTGCAAGAGGTATGTGCAATTCCTGCAGCGCTGACTCTGGCTGTGAAAGAATATTCGGAAGGGTATTTGTGTGCAGAACAAAAGGTAGGAAAGTAAAAGGAATTTCATTAGAAAGCCAAATTCTGGCTGCTTACTCACTGCAGTTATAGAACTGCTGAAGCTGCACAGAATTTGCGTGATAAATTTTCAAAAAAAGCGCATCCCTCACACACTGAACACCAATCAGTTTCGTTAATCATGTAATTATAATCTAATTTAATTTCAGAACAAAACTTTTAGGCAGTCAACCATGAATAATAATAATTCTTGCAATGAAGAATTAATCCTTTAATTAGCTTCTTCTTCCAAACACATTATTTTTTAATAATAAAATATTGAGACATTGGCAATAACTTGTAACTATGTTTGAATGCAAAGACATTAACACTAATAAATTTAATTATGCAATTTGCAATAACAATTGCCAAAATTTTTCCATTGCGTGTCATTAAAGCAAAGTAATACTTTATATTTATTGACTCAAGGTATAAAAAGACACTAATATAACTACATAAACGCATTGTGTAATATGAGTGTAACATTGGCAAAGCAAAAAAATGCTCCCATTAATTTTATGTTTAAAGCATTTACTCAATTATTTATTTGATTAAAAAAGCATACTATGTACGTGAACAATTTCAAGTCTATAGCTAGAGGTCCATGAAATTTGCGAGATGCAATATCACGAAATAACACGAAATTGGTAAATAAAAACGAAATTTTGCGTTTTTGCGATTTTAGGTGGATTGGCGAAAAAATCACATCTAACGAGTCATAATCTATTAAAGCCTAAGCCTTCATTGTTTAACGCTGCCGACGTTCATTTGCTCTCTCTCTCATTACGATTCCAAGGTCAATTGCCTCGTTTAGTCTCGCGCATAATGCATACGCGTAATATCGCGCACTGTAGTGATATTTCCGCCAGAATTTGCCGTTAAATTTATCACAGCCTCTCCCTTCGATTCCCAAGTATCAATCCGTATTGATTGTATATCACGTCGTAGACGGCGCAACACCGGGCTGGATTGAAATGGGCGCCGTGGTGACCACGGCGGCCGTCAACTGCACGATTGGATTCGTTTAAAGACATCCATGGAAACATATGGTTATTTGAAAGCACAGGCACTAGCAGTTGGGGGAAGGAAAGGGAGGAACAGAAAGGATAGGGGGAGAGGGGGTTCTCCTTATCAGCGGACGGATCATCGGATATTTTGCTCTCCACTGAGGTTCAATGCAAAAAAAATCATTTCGACATTGGCCAAATCTAATATCTAATTCTTCAGGTGAGAAAGCGTCTCATCCTAGATGTTTCAGGGTCGATAAATGGGAAATAACTTTTCAAGTTCATTTGAATTCAATTATGTTTAGTTATGTGTGCTTCTTCCACTGCCTTTCCTGACCGATTGGCAACAGCTGTAATCAAAACTAAGCAATTTTGTTGTATCTAGCTGCTGTCCTACCTTCCCTCAACACCTGGGTGAGGCAGTGGTGTAACTAGACATAAGCTTTGGGGGGGGGGGGGGATGGGGAGCCTGGGAGGGCGACCTCCTCCCCTCCAAGATGTCCGGAAATTAAAAAAAAAAATGACATACCTGGAAATATATTACATATCATTTTGTCCCTTAAAATCTAACTTGAAGCAGATGCAGTGATTACATGTCAAAACTAGACAATAGTTTTAAATATATTTTTATATTTGTCTGAGTCCTTGGGGGGGATCTATCCCCCTCATTCCCCCCATAGTTACGCCACTTGGGTGAGGGTTATCGAAAGGGAACCCACGACTTGAAACATTTCGGCCAATTTGTAAGTTATACAGTACTATGGTTATACCGTAGCTACTCTGCACTCGGTTTGAAAACACCATCGTGATAAGTTGTGTTTTGCGGTTGGACTGTTTTTTATCGTAGTTCCAGCTTTAAATATCAAACGAAGGGTAGGAATTCTAAAATGCCAAAAGCTAGTGATACTGTTCATACCAAGCAGCGATACACATAAATGTGCGAAAGTAAGGGGACCCGCAAAACGACAGCTATCATTTGAACATACAGTCGCTCAGTCAAAGAAAGTGAAGGAGGAGCTTGTTGTTACTGCTACTGAAGCATTTTTAAAGGCTTTATTTTGTGTAGAGAAACTTGACAATCCAAAAATTCTGGAATGGCTCTCGAAGTATGCACATATAAGGTAGTAGGGATTTGCCGTTTGCCGATCGTATTCACCAAGACTACATACTTGAACTACATATTCATATACCTTGAACCAATATAACTTGAACCATTTCTTTCATTTAGTTTTATTGGAAATTTTGTAGTAGAAATTCTATTAAATGTTATGTAAAATGCTTAATAAAAGTATAAGTATCCATGAAACATGTACATACCATTAAGTAATAAAATGCCTATAAACGTGGGAAAATTGTAGCATTATAATAACACCGCCAAGATTTTCTATAACACCTAAATCACATGGTTTTAAAACGAATTTTAGCAAAAAATAAAATCACTTTCACGGACCTCTATCTATAGCATAGGAGATTATGTTTTAAAACTGTCAGCTTGGGTCAAAAATGATAAACAAATGACCACCACGTTTTACAACTGTCAATTGGCCATACGGTGTTTTTGGAAATCATCAGTTGCTATCAACAACTTTAGATGACATTTATGAAAATCGTTGGTAAAATGTGACCCTAAAATATTTCTCATGGAAAGTTGTCAGGAAATGGCACTACCAACACCAAAAATCGTTGTTTAGCATGGACACAATTCTAACCCCAGGCCTTCAGAATTCACTCCAAAAAGAACAGTAGATGTGGGATATATAAACTATATCACCATATTTTTCCTGATTATCCTCATTTTGTCAGCAATATGAGAAACTTGAATCGCATAATGAGATAAATCCAGCATTTCATAAAAAAATGTTTTGGTCAAATACCTAGTAAAATGCAAAAAAGATTTGTGTTTGGCAGTCTGCAACCTGTCTGCTAAGAGCAATCACCATTCAAAAGGATAGTTAACCACAAAAACTGCTACCTCAAAGACTTTTTACAGCTGAGATTAATGGCACATATTGGACATAGGAATAGACCCGTTTCTGCCATTAGTTTTATCAGAATCTTAGCTTAGAGATTATAATGGATCATACACTCAGTCTCATTATATAATTCACAAACATGGTAAAGTAATTAAAATACAAAGAAAGGTATCAAGGCAACTTATGAACTTCTAAATTCACAAGGATTTTTCTTCTACCAATTCCAGGCGGAAAATTCATCAAAATGGATGGTGTTCCACAGGGATAATTTAACGATTTACTTTGATTAATTTTCAAAGGCAAATGGACAAAAAATTATTTGCAAAAAAGCTTTTAATAGACTTGTAAGTACAGTTTCAATATAATTTGTCTTACAAGAAATCATCAAATAATAAACCTGGAGACAAGAAGATTAATATAAGAATTAAATTAAAAAATTCTGATTTAATAAACTATGGCAAAAAAGATTTTCCATCACAGTTACAGGACAGTAAAAAGATGCAGAAAATACAGTTGAAAAAAAAGAAAATTTTAAGATGCTGCTCAAAAATTAGAAAATGGCACCAAATATTACACACTATGAGCAGGATGTTAAAGGATTATTATATTTTCCACACAGCCACAGCACAGCCAATTTCTTTAAAAATCAAACAGGGTTCATGGCTACAGCAAACTTATTAGTATTAGTGAGTATGCATTTACACAAAAACAAATTTGGTATACGAACAGATCAACTCCTAAATCAGAGAAAATCAACAATTTCCTCACAAAGGAACATAAAAAGTGACCCGAATGCAATGGCAGTAGAGATCTAAA
This sequence comes from Ischnura elegans, assembly GCF_921293095.1. Lineage (NCBI taxonomy): Eukaryota > Metazoa > Arthropoda > Insecta > Odonata > Coenagrionidae > Ischnura > Ischnura elegans. Next base: position 55,659,093 of record NC_060252.1, on the reverse strand, counting down.
ACTAGGAGTCTAGGCAGAAATAAATTTTCCAGTGATTTGCCTTAAGTTAAATAAATATCATGATTTTCCCACATGGAATATTTGTGCTTCCGAGAGGATGCCATGGTAGATTAAATTGCTGGAGCAACTACCATGAAGGCAGATTGGCCAAGCATGTAGCACCAGTCTTAAGGTTGAAGCCAAACTCAAAATACTAAGATGTTTGCTATGGACTTTTTTTTAGAAAATAAATACATACTGGTCAGCAATTATCATTTTTTCTCAATATTTTTTCACTTTTCCCCAGAGGAATTTTCACCCTTCTTTTCCAAGAGGAATAGTGGAAAAAAACTAAAACCAGAGAAACTTCAAATATCCCAAGAAATTTAATCAATAGAAAAAAAGCAATCAAATTTGATGGTCCTAATTCTTAGGGAAGATATGAGGAAAATTCTTTAAAATAAAAAAATAATAGCATTAGTTCACCTACTACCACTACTTTGCCCAGAATTTACAGAGTACGACATAATTGCCAGTACCGCTTAGAGTCTCACTCGGAAATGTATTTTTTCGGCATTTTTTTCTGAATCAGAGATTTCTCACATAAATGTTTGGCAAATTCACTCGCCTTTCATCGAAATGATACAATGCCAAAAATAGATTTTATCACATGAAAATCTTATTCTGCATCAAGAAGAGTGTTGCATTCAATAAGATAGTCTTAAAGTAAATAAAATCACAAGACACACTTCAAACCTTCAAAACATTGATTGGACTTATCATAATCTGTAGGATTTCTAAGGCCATGAACTACACTTTCTTCTTCAATTTGAATTCCCTCTCATGAAACAAGCATCTAAAGCTAGTCACCCCACACTCTGAAAACCTTTTTGAATCACAAAAAACAATAGAGTTGGTATAAGGCTCACGCAAGTGATAGGGAAAAGCCATTTCCGAGAGGGATCCAAAGAAATAGTAGATAAAAGCAATGGATGATGAGAAGGATCATAAATAAAGTCAATTTTATGAGCAATGCAACGATAATGAGTGACAGAGAAGACAAAACACATGCATATGAACCAGTCTCAAGGGAACACTTGCTCTAGCATCTCTAGTACACAAATTATATTATTCATGTATTCGCCAGGCTTCCTGGGCAGAATTTTGCATTGGCCGCATGAGAGGTCTTAAAATGAAAATTAATACTGTTAGCAGTGAGGGAAATTTTTTACTATTCGGCATTTCCAATTAGCGAAACCCACAATTGCTCCCATTCTGGGCTGCCTAATGAAGTGAAAATTTACCACTGATTTCCAAGTAAATCGAGATTCATAAATTTAAGGTATTTAGAGAAAATCAACTCATTAGTAGTGGAGCCGAATCCATAATTAATAGATTTGCATTTCATCGATGAAGAAAACAGCCCCATTAGTACAGTAAAACCTCTTTACATAGTAATGGAGGGGACCAAAATTTGGGCAATTTGATGTATGGAGGTTCACTATAGAGAGGTTTTAGTGGTAGGCACCATTTTTTCATATCCTTGGGAAATGAAAGGTGCTACTGTCTTTTAAGCCATTATATTAATATATTTAAATATATAGGTATGCATAAGTGAACATATATTTACAATTTAAAGGTTACGCAAAGGTAAAAGTAAATTGTTCAAGAGGCCTTTTTAGAAAATAAATTAGTTAATGGGTTTGCTTAAAATTTTTTTCAAACTCTTTCGAAATAATGTTTTCATTTTCACGAGCACTTTTTAATGCCATTTTCACTGTAAATAAATCACTGAATGTTTTCGTTAATGCCTTTTGACCTAAGAAATAATTCGCTGGTGTAAGGGTTGTAATTTACTAATAGTGTACGGAGGAAAGAACAATAGTTTTATTTTTCTAAACATAATTTCTTCATCCTCGTATTTAACTGCCTGAGTTTTTTTATTTGCGCAGCCTAGCCAGTTTCTTCTGTTTTTCCTCGGTTGTATAAAATAGATGTGAGGGTGAATGATGGTATTCCAAAGGTCACTGCCTTCTGCCTGTCCTCGTTGATGGCTAGGAAAATTGCTAATTATGTGGTAATGTCAAGTAGTCGCCTTCTTTTATTTCTCGAATCCATCATCAGCCTATGATTAATTAAGTAATTTTCATATTTTTTCATATTTAAGGCAAATGATTGAAAATACTCCTTATTATATCTTTTAGAATTGATTTATCATTCTTATAACATGTGACTTGTTAAAGATTATAAAAAAAATAAACACGTGACTACTGCAAAAAAATAGACAAAAAATTGAGCGTAATTTGGAAAATTTTGCTGAATTCCCTCTCTCCAAAATGCAATGCACGCAGAGTTCCGAAGAAAAACTCTGTCGAGGGCACACAGAAACGCTAGGTCTGCGAAAGGACGTGATTTCCCGGTGAGAATACTGGGCGAACTACCTCAGAATGCTGCGGCGACGGTAAAAAATTTCATTGCCCTACTGCGTATCAGCTAATTAGCTGCCTCCTTCACCTAAAACTGCCACACATGGATTGATGTTCGTTCAGTATTGCTAGAAATTGACGTCCCGGACTCCCGATGGAATAGTCACATTTCACGGTATAAATACCCAGGCAAGACACATGAATGTCGCCAAGCGCGATAAATTTTAAACTACGATCGTTCACGAAAGCATCGAAAAAATTACCAAGGCGGTAGTAAGAAAGTGCTACACCGGGAAATATAGGAATAAAATAATTGCGAAACTGTATTTGATTTATTTCAAGTCGCGGAAAATTCTTGAAATATTTTAATTTTAGAAGCGGAAGTAGCAATGCGGTCGAGTCGCCATGGATGGGAGTGAAGTTAGTTGAAATATTATATATAGTTAGGCCGTCTCGGGGCTGTCTTGTTGGTACGATATATGGAGGTTTTACAAGATAAAGAGGTTCACTATATAGAGGTTTGCCCATAAATTTACATGTAAATCTGACGGGACCGGAGGATTGGTACGAAGTATGGAGGTTTACGATGTAAAGAGGTTCACTACATAGAGGTTTTACTGTATAAGGGGTTGTAAATAATTATGTAATGGCATGATAATTTGGGTTTGTTTCATAGCAATTGTTATAGTGATTGCCAATGAAAAGTTGATGGTAAAATCATAGGAGGATATTTCAGAAGGGTTGAATGTTGCCAGGGTAACGGAGTGAAATGAATTTACAGAGTGTTGGGGATGGCGACCACTCCATGCTACTTCCCCTAGTCACCTTCACAGTGGCTACACTTAATCAGTAACAAACAGATTTCAAATTAGGAGATCAAGAGGTGGAATACTCCACGGCCCTCTAAAACATGACAGCTTAAATAGGTTTCACAGGAAGATCCTTAAGCCTTGAGAAATAATTGTTCTCAGGGGTGTTTTCAGTACAGGATGAGATTAATCTGCATAGGAATCTTTCCTGAAGAAATAACCTAAAAAATTTACCCAAAATGTCTCCTGTATCTTATCACCCTTGACCAGCTTCAAATACCGTGAAATACACCCAAATTACGTAAGATCTCATCATTATTTTCATGTTATAATATTTCCTGGAGTTTAGGTCAACGTAAACTAAAACTAAACTAAAAACTAAACTCCAGGAAATATTATAACATGTATTATACTAGGTCAAGATAAGGAGAGGAAAAAAATCATTATTTTCTTTAAATTCACAATTTCCTGCTCTTGCACACTTACACTGGACCTTCAAGTTCCACAACCCTTTTTGTCCAAATGGTATATCCACTTCAGTGAAGCATTATTTTGTGCAGCAGTTCTGAAAGCCTTGTACACAAGTGTGAATTGCTACGCTTCAAGATTTTTCATACAATGGAAATTTTGGGTGAAGCAATAGACCTTGGTCCAATGACTTTACTTGGTAACAACATTTTTTGAATTAATGAGTATACTGTATAAAAAAGAGCCAAAGAAAAAAGAGGAAATGGAGGAACCTATAAAAGTAGAACACGGTGGACTAGGTAAACTTAGACAGATAATTAGTCCTTTTGAACTAGACCAAGGGTGAAAGATGGCTGTAAGTGTCCAAATGAAGAAAGATATACGAATCGATGCTATGGGCAAATAAAGATTGTATTATACAGTAAAACCTCTTTACATCGTAATGGAGGGGACAAAAATTTGGGCAATTTGATGTATGGAGGTTCACTATAGAGAGGTTTTAGTGGTAGGCACCATTTTTTCATATCCTTGGGAAATGAAAGGTGCTACAGTCTTTTAAGCCATCATATTAATATATTTAAACATATAGGTATGCATAAGTGAACATATATTTACAATTTAATGATGACACAAAGGTAAAAGTAAATTGTTCAAGAGGCCTTTTTACAAAATAAATTAGTTAATGGGTAAAATATGCGTATATGGATAAAACCCTTCCACAGTATTCCTATCTTAAATTTTTTTTCAAACTCTTTCGAAATAATGTTTTCAATTCTACGAGCACTTTTTAATGTCATTTTCACTATAAATAAATCACTAGCTGTTTTCGTTAATGCCTTTTGACCTAAGCAATAATTCACTGGTCTAAGGGTTGTACTTTACTAGTAGTGTTCGGAGGAAAGAACAATAGTTTTATATTTCTAAACATAATTTCTTCATCCTCGTATTTAACTGCCTGAGTTTTTTTTTATTTGTGCAGCCTAGATATAAAGTTTCTTCTTTTTTTCCTCGGTTGTTTAAAATAGATGTGAGGGTGAATGAAGGTATTCCAAAAATCACTGCCTTCTGCCTGTCCTCGTTGATGGCTAGGAAAATTGCTAATTATGTGGTAATGTCAAGCAGTCGCCTTCATTTATTTCTTGAACCCATCATCAGCCTATGATTAATTAAGTAATTTTCATATTTAATGGCAAATAATTGAAAATACTCTTATTATATCTTTAAGAATTGATTTATCATTCTTATAACATGTGACTTGTTAAAGATTATAAAAAAATAAGTAAACACGTAACTACTGCAAAAAATAGACAAAAAATTGAGCGTATTTTCGAAAATTGTGTTGAATTCCCTCTCTCCAAAATAGAATGCACGTAGCATTCCGAGGAAAAACTCTGTCGAGGGCACACAGAAACGCTAGGTCTGCGAAAAGACGTGATTTCCCAGTGAGAATGCTGAGCGAACTACTTCAGAATGCGGCGGCAACGGTAAAAAATTTCATTGCCCTACCGCATATCAGATAATTAGCTGTCTCCTTCACCTAACACTGTCGCGCATGGATTGATGTTCATTCAATATTGCTAGAAATTGATGGAAGAGTCAGATTCGCGGCTCCCGACCCGGACTCCCGATGGAAGAGTCAGATTTCGCGGCATAAATACGCAGGCAAGACATATGACTGTCGCTAAGCGCAATAAATTTTAAACTACGATTGTTCACGTAAGTATCGAAAAAATTACCAAGGCGGTAGTAAGAAAGTGCTACACCGGGAAATATGGGAATAAAATAACGGCGAAACTGTATTTGATTTATTTCAAGTCGCGGAAAATTCATGAAATATTTTCATTATAGAAGCGGAAGTAGCAATGCGGTCGAGTAATTCTGTCTCCATGGATGGGAGTGAAGTTAGTTGAAATATTTCCGTCAGTAAGTGATTATAGGCTGCGCTGGTCGCCTCTTTTATTAACTGAACATAGTATGTAGGCACTCACGAGAAAATAAAGCCATCAGTAAAAGAAAGCGAGTGCTATCGCGCGATTTTGACCATGATTCGAGAGAAAACGATGTGTTCTGTCTTCATTTACCGTCATCTAATATGATTAGGATAGTTGGATGCCCTAACTAATGGTTAACGTGAAAATTATTAAAGGTGTATAAGAAAAAAATAAGCGTGAAACATTTATCGCTGTAAATGTCATTCCATGTAGGTAATCGGGGCTGCATTAATGGTCTCCAGTCGTCTCGGTACGATTTGCGGAGGTAGTTAGGCCGTCTCGGGGCTGTCTTGTTGGTACGATATATGGAGGTTTTACGAGATAAAGAGGTTCACTATATAGAGGTTTGCCCATAAATTTACATGTAAATCTGACGGGACCGGAGGATTGGTACGAAGTATGGAGGTTTACTATGTAAAGAGGTTCACTACATAGAGGTTTTACTGTATAATAATACAATCTATATAATTTTACAAAATATTCCAAAAAAGATAATGTAAACTCCAGTTGAGAAACACAATGAGAGTACTGAGAAAAACTATTACCTTGATACATATTTAGGTATCAGAACTATATAATTACAATTAGGAAATGCTAGATCATGCAAAACTACTATCATTCCATGCAAAAACTAGTGCATTTTCTATGTCATACCATCACCAAAAACAGTTCCCTTTTACCTTTCACCTAAATCATGATCTGTCAGCTGTTAATAATAGTTCATCAACCATGAGCAACATGCATTAAATTATTTAGCCTTACGCTTACTAGAATTAGACTCGGAGACTGATTTTGCTCCATTCAACTTGGGGATGCGAGGAATAGATGGCAACTTGGAGACTGAACTGGTACTTGATTCTTCCTGTACTTGAGGTGAAGAGTTGCCGCGCTGCGATTTCTCCTTAGCCTTTGCCCCAGCCACTCTAAAATTGAAACAAAGTATGAGGACCATGAGCTAGTAAACATGCAAGATATATTACAGTGAGTCCTCTTTTAACGCCACTTATGTTCTGTTCATGAAAACTGTTCATGAAAAATGTGACGATAAAGGAAATGACGTTAATCGAAACATAATATCCCATTTAAAAAAATGTAATAGGTGAATATCAGCTCCTAGACCTTACAATTCCTACACGAAAAAATTTTAGCGTATCATATCTGGGGCATTTTTTACGATGGGAATGCCAAACTATGGCATACATACGAGTTCCAAGTCTTCATCGACAACAATAGCAGCAGTGACATAAATCCTTTTCCATTTTTGTATCTTCCCGCATTTGTTTTTCGGCTTCGCTATGGTGGTCGCCTGGGCATCATCATCGCTGAAACATTGTCACAGTTACAGGAACCAAAATTATTGTGAACACGGTGAAAAAAGCGATGACAAAAATTCCGAGTACTACACGGAAAAATGCCTTGAAATCACGCTTTAGGTTCCTGAAAACCGTTATGTCAAGTAAAACCTTGCGTACCTACCTAAGAATTCATTTAGCAGAAAATTTGCTAAAACCGTAATCGCAATTAACAATAAACACACCGTTTTACACTTTGTATAGACTGACTGTATTACCACCCACTAAACTACCAACCTGCAATGCCTGCCGCTTCACCTTTCTCGCACGAAATTTAAAAGACTTGACGTTATCACGAAGCAAAGGTGCGAAAAACGAATGATGATCTCAAAATTTTCGTGACGCTATCGCGAAATGACGTTACACGGGGTGACGTAGAACGAGGACTCACTGTATGTACTTACTTTATACATGTTACTAGTTATATAATATAGTATAACATCTTATCCCTTTATAGCCCAGAGCTGATTCTGGGATGAATCAAATTTCAAGATTTTTCATTCTGAAAACTTGAAAATTTTACACTCAATGATAATTACCGTGGCGGCTAACTATTTCATCATCAAAACTATTCCATCATCAAAAAATAATGGGTGGTTTAGATATTTCCTGAATAGAGCTGAAAGTTGAAACATTTTTGATGTAGCTTAGAAGCAATATTGGGTTATAAAGGGTTATTATACAGCAGTGGTGTAGTCAGGAATTCTGTTTGGGGGGGGGGGGGGGTGAACACCAGGGGGGAAAATTTTTGAACTGCAGGGTACCAAGTAGAGGGTATTAAACTAATTTTAACACTTTTCATAATAAAAAAAACTTCATTTTTCAAAGAAATGTTTTGCAAATTCATGATTTTTCAATATTCGGTTTTCTTTTGAGATGCAAAGAAAGGGTGCTTGTATACTTTGGGGGTGCGGGGGAAGGGAGGGTCCGGACCCCCCTTTTTACGCCACTGTTATACAGTAAAATCCACGTTTATGTAATCAAATGAAAATTGAATTGAATGAAAAATAGTGGAAAATGTAGAAAGGTGTATAATAGCAGAAGAGAATAGCGAACGATAACAGATTGGAATAAAAAATATGTCACAAGACATGGAAAAGCGTTATGACCAAGAACGAAACAGGAATTTCAATTGAATGAAACATTCACTTTTTGTGGTGCAGAGAGATGAAAACTGAGAGATTGCTCCAGCATCTAACTAATCACGGAGTACGCACAACAGGTATAATTTTGATATTTTGATGGGTAGATTAAATTTTAAATCATTAAATAGCAAATATTCTACATGTTATTGACAATAATAAAAAGGCATTAGAATTAGGTTTTTTAAATTTAAATCCCACACACACGGGGGTATCCATTATTTACGTGAGGCATTTAGGCGGGGAGGGGGCCAAGCAGATTCTCACCTAACCTCTCATGTTGGAGAGGAGGGGACCTGCCAAGTATCACGTAATTCATTTTCCACAAGAAACAGTGTAAAATTGCGATCTTAGTAATCTTAAATGTTAGCCTTACCTAACTTTAGATAAAAATAATTAAATTGTTTTTTTAAATAACTATAACTTAATAAACTTATAATTATGCAGATTAATGTATTTCTACTGAAAACATTCATTTTGAAAAATCTCACGTGAGATTAGAGAGAGGGATCAAACCAAATCTCACGATATCTCACTAAGTGGGAGGGCGGTCCAAAACTTGCCAAAATCACCTCATGTAATCAATGGACACCCACTAATACATACATCACTTCCAACTTACGACAAATTCTTCATGAAATATAGTTTTTCTGAATTACTGGACTACCTGAAAGTAAGGCTTTCATTTATGTTAGAAATATGTACTTTCTTAAGCCCATAATAGTGATGAAGTTATGAAACAAGTGACTAAAGCTAAAGTGTATCGGGTTGGTGTGGTGTCTAGAGTGTTAGCTTCCCACCAGGTGGGCATGGGTTCAAATCCTGGCAGTGGCAGAGAATTTTCAGAGACTGCCTGATCCCTGCTTGAGTGTTGTGTGGACGACATTTCAAGCTCAACACTCCGCCCGTTGGATGGAACGTTAAGCCGTGGTCCCCTCAGTGCCTTTTGTAAAGAGCAGGCTAATGCCGACGTTGGGTTTCTCTCCACCCTTCCTTCCAGTGGCGCCGACTCCATGGGGCCTGAGGGGGCCCGAGCCCCCTCAATAATTCAAGAAAATAATTAAGTTATATTATGCCTTGTGAAATCACAAAAATATATTGGTGATTTTTATTTCCCATGCTTGACGATAGTTACCTTTTAAAATAAATTCAACAATGAGTGTTGAAACAAATAATTATAAGGTTAAGCAGGTTAACTGAATCAAGTGTTGTGAATCATGGTAGTGTTTTGGTGCTGCGACACACTTTCAATTTAACCTCTTCCTGGGGCAAGACCTCCGATATGGGCCCCCCCAATATTTTTTATAAGTCCTGCTTCCTTCCATACCCTTCCCTCATGGTGCAAATGACCTCAGCTGTCGGTCGCCTCCCCCAAATACCATACATAATATAAGAATTCTTCTCCAACAGAGAAGAAAGATTGGACGCAAAGCTTTCCATCTCATAATATTGAGGAAAAATACCTATCCTAGAGAAATTACTACTGCATTAATGCTTGTGCCACTTGATTTTACCTTGCCATTTCTTCCTTCCTCATGCGATACTCCTTCTCACGCAGGTACTCTTCTTTCTGTTTCTTTGTCATTGGTCTTTCATCTTCATCCTTCGGTTCCTTTTTCTCTATTTTTATTGGTTCAAACTGTTTCTGAGCAGCAATCTGTAAAAGATATCGGAAAGACTATCATCTGAGAGCAGGAAGAATTCTGGGAAAAAGAGAAAACTTCTGAAATGATTTAAGGATTCAATGAAAAAGATCCACCAAACAGTAATAACATCTTTATCTTAAATATAAACTGGAGGATAAGTAGGAAAAATCAGTTTCCTCCTTCAAAGAAATCAAAATCTATTGACTCTGGCTTTTACCCCATCATTAACGTAATAATGTCACACAAGCGACAGAAATTAATCAATTCTGATTTACTTGGAAATCAAATGTCAAATTTAATCTCATTTGAATAAAAACTGAGAATGGTGGCCATTATAGCTATTGTGCGTACAATGTCATCTGTACATATTTTACAATTCTTACAATGCTCTCCTGAATAAATTGGCAAAAAATTATATTTTAGATGCTAACTATTAAGGAAGTTGAACAATGCATGACATAATAGGTATTAAATATAATAAAAGCAATGAATTCTGCATTGTGATTCTCAATCACTCTGGAATTAAATTTTACTTGCTGCCTAAAACGGCCTCAATTAGAGGCTAGTCTTGGATGTATTGCTTCCATTGAAAGCAGAAAGCATTTTATTGTGAACAAATTTATTTGAGGGGCATAAAAATTGATTTTACGGAAAACAGACAGAATAGCTGAATAGTGAGCAACTTAATTTGGTAGGCACAACTCACAGCTATTAGGTCAATATAAAAATAAGCCATCAGAATGACAATATTTAAAAACTGCACCCACTAGGAACAACTTGTTTAATAATTCATTTAAACTAAATAATGTATTTAAAAAAATGTGTATTTCTCTGATATGCATTAGCAATTAAGCTGACTTACGCTCTGAAAATACTTGTGAAACTAAAATTACGAAATATTTTTATGCATACCTTCAGAAGATCAGCGAAGTTGATAGGAGGGGGGGCAGCAGGCCTCTTTTTCTTAACTTCTGGCTCAGATCTTTCACGGGGTTCATCCTTGTAAGAGCCTTTTGACTCTTTCCCTTGTACATCTCTGAATGGAAAAAAGTAATAATGTTAATAAGAACCTCCTCAATTGTCGAGATACTAAACATGTTAACATATTCCGCATAGTTAAATAATTAGTCAATTTACAACAAGTTTGACTTTCAAAAGGCAAAATTTATACATTCAAGTAATACAAACTTATCTTAAGCCTGAGTCACATGATCATTTTATTTTGTCGCGAAAAGTGATCACTAAAGCTATCGCTTTTGGCAACAGGAAAAGTAATTACTCCAGTGATAATTTTTCTGAATCACACAGTGCCCCCCACCATCGCCTTTCGCATCACTTTCGATATCACAGCTCATTGTCATAGGACCCACATAACAAAGATACATAGCGTGTTTGTTTATCTATGTCGTTCCCGTCGTTGCCACGATAGTCAAACATTGCACTGCAATCGCTCCATACGGGCATGCGTTCCGATTGGCTGATATGGGGTTTTAGTGATGGTTTTAGCGACGGAAAAAGCAACCGGACGAGTGATAAAAAATAGTGATGGGAATCCTCATCGTGATCGTGATCACAAAAAACAATTGCCAGCTACGATCATTTGCGTGTGATCACTCTAGTGATCACTAGGAAATGACGGATTCAGGCTTAAACTTAAAGAAGATATGCCACTGTTTTTTTAGCATATGTAGGGAAGTATGGGCAAAAAGTTTGATTAATGGAATTATGTACCCTATGGTGGGCCGAAAAAACACTTTATATTGGGATCAGATTTGCCCAATTTGTCAACTTATATCCCAGTCTCCCTGTTTAACACCCTACGTGTATGTGTGTGGGATCACTTGAAATCTTGCCTTTTGAAAGCCAAATTTTTAGTAAATTGACAACTACTTGTTTAAATATTGTCCCTTTAGAAATGCCTCAACAATTTGTTAAAAGAAAATAATATCCATAGTAAATCCTAAACAATTGTAATTTTTAGAAATATTTCATTGGAAAAGTCACTACCCTAGCACATTCTTAATTACATTATTTTCTTTCTCTAAAGTTTAGAAAAATTTCAATTTTGATTAATTATTTGATTGTTTGAGGCGTAACTTGGTAAAAGCTATTCATAATTAACATTACAAAGAAGAACTTTGTACTTTCACATTAATATTTATTCACAAATTTACCTTTAATTAATTACCTTTACCTTTTATTAATTTACCTTTAATTAATTAATTTTACACTTAAAGTAAATTTGTGAATAAATATTAATGTGAAAGTACAAAGTTCTTCTTTTTAATGTTAATAATGATTAATTATTTGTTCATACACCACATCACAGTGATTCAAATTAGTGTCGAGTTTTTTTAAAGGTTTACATAATACCTATTATATTATTGAAAATGAACCAAAATAAAAAACATCAGGATAATGTGCCATTGCCGATACATAAGCAAGAAGGCATTCACAATTGAACGCTATGTTTAATGATATGGGTGATACGTACATGTGAAAAATGTATTCATTTGAGTTATATATGACATATAATGATAAAATCACCTATCTGGTGCATCATAGCAAATCTTTCCATCTTCTTTTTCATTTGAATCTTCCTTTGCTTTCCTCCGCTTTCTCTTATGTGGCATTGATTCCTCTTCTTCTTCCTTCAGAAGTGCCATCCTTACACGATCCTTGAATCAAAAATTTATTAATATGAATATTTCTTTAAATAATAAATCAAACCCTTTCTAAGAAATTTCGGAGAGCGTACAAGGGAAACATCCTGACCGGCAAGGTCCAAGGTGAAAAAAAGAGGTAGCTCTCTTTACTCTCCTTGGGAAACACATTCCACTTCTTCCCCAATCTTAGCAATGCCTTGGCCCTGATCTAGACGAGTAAAAACCAGACGATACCTAATAATCTAATGAATGATAAGGAACAAATTAATCTGGCACCCGGAATTTTGCAGAAATCCCAGTCATAGGATTTAGAAGGCTTTTTAAATTAACCCATTAACTGGGGAGAGGAATTCAAATTTGACTTTTTGTCTCACAATTACCTTACATGAGTGGGTGTATACTTGCTACAAAATGTAAATGTCTGCCAGGCAAATGAGATATATAAAATAACCTCACTTTCGATAGTTGACTATTAGTGATAGTTCTTTATATCAGTGCTCAATAATAAATGTATACTTGGAAATTTTGGACACATATTGGATTAAATTCACTGCACTTGAGGGCCTCATTAAAATCATGAACTTTTTCAAAATACGAGGCAGTGTCATTTTCAACCTTCAATAGGCCACATGTAGAAGACAAAGAGAAAGTTTAAAAGTTATTTCAACATGATCAGTTGCATGGCTGAGACATTGATCCTACCTATATACATATGTTTATATTATATATTGATCCTACCTATATATTCGTTGAAGTACTAAAATTACCAACCCACAGTACTCTAACTAATACATATGTATCTATCATTGTGCTACTAGGATAAACAAAATACAAACTTTGGTGGAAACAAGATCCTTGACGGTCTGACTCTTCTTAGAGAACTTAGGATCTTCAGATGGTGTGCTAACATATTTGTCCATCAATTTGTTGTAAAAAGCTGACGCTTCCTGAGAAACATATCCATAATCATCCTCATCAGGCTGAGATGGACCTAAAAATAAAAATAATATGAATCCAATACAAATTCCTAAATAGCCTTTCTTATTACATTACACTAAATTAGCAGCCTCCATCAACCATGACGACATATATGGAGATGGAACCAAAAATTTCATCAAACTAAAGGCTTGTGGTACCCACAATATTTACTATTGCAATCTCTTCATATTACAATAATTACAATTCCATCCGAAGTTAAATACAAGCTTGAACAGACACAAAAATTGGTACTTTTCGACAGATGTGTAATGAGTGTTATGATATTTTTGAAAGACAAATCAATTGGGGAGAACTTGAAATGTCATATTATGCACCAAATTTCTGCATCAACCCTTCAGTGGACCTGAGGAAGATAAATGGAACGTTGGCGAATTATTGCCCAGTAAAATGGATGAACGCGGAAGGAAACCTGGAAGAATCAATGCCTACCATCATAATCTCTGTGGAAGCCTACTTGAAAACTTGGTGGCCCCTGAATGCATGGAAATCAAGCAATAGGGAGAGGCTAGTGGCTGTGGTGGGGGAAATCTAGAGGGGAGGTGAAACGCTTCAGACTGAGCTATGCATAGACGTTGAATGGAGTCGAGTCTCCAGCAAAAATGGAAATTTCAACCAACACCCCCATGCGATGGTACTTCTCCAAAATAGACTCACAGTGGCCACCATGTTTAAAACAGTCTGTATTTCCGAGATAAGGAAAAATACAGAACTAAGATAAAGTCATTAGGATCCTGATATAGTGGTCATGATCAAAAGCAGCCATTTAAGATGGCTGGGCCATATTTTCAAAAAGGGAAAAAAAATGGAATAATCAAAGATTTGTTTAATGAAAAGCCAAATCCTGACTAACTAACAGAAGACTAGGGGGAAAACCTAGAATGTGGTGGTAAGATCAAACACAGAAGGACCTGAGAAAAGAAGAGAAGTCATGACATGAGAAAGGTAGTAAGTCAGAAAAAAATCGAAATTTCATTTTTTCATGGAGGAGGTAGAACATGCACATGCCAACGGCATGAACAAGGTAAACAGTTCGGTACTCCTGGGAGGTATTGACTTGTCAGCGCCAAGGCAGGGTTCCCACTCTAGCTAAATTATAAAAATCACGGTTTGATCCAGGTTTTCACAGTCTAAATGTCGTCAAATTCACCTTCTGCTGATAAGCAATTTTAGGCTGAAATATTGATCACATAACTATCACCGGCCACATGTTGACTAAAAACGCAACAGACGCCATGAATGCAAATGCAGCAATGAAAGTGCTATCTCTCATGACCTATCGTTATGAGAATTCAGGGCCGTTGGTTATGGTTTTGAGTGGGAAAATGGAGGGTGGCATGGAAGTAAAGAAATGCCTCATTTTTCGCCACGGTTAATAAACACTTCAGTTACCAATCTTCCAATCACAGGCTTATCATCAATGCATCGTCATGGCACACGGGCCAATTTATTAATTATTAATAATTACAATTGCGCTTTGGATATACGTGTGCAAATAAATGCACGGACAGTGTCCGCGCGTGACTGACCTTGAAACATGCATGATCGACATGATGATTTTTCTTTTGATACGTCAATCGTAGTGATACAATCAAGTTTTAGAGATTTTTAGGTTTTATGATGGAATTCACGACTTTTTCCTGGTTTTTTCATAGTGGACGAAATTCATGGCTTATTCACGGTTGAGTTGGGAACCCTGCAAAGGGTCTTCGTTCAATGACCATCTTTCGCCGAAGGTTCTCTTCTACGTACTACGCCTATCACAGTGGGCTCTCCCAACTTCTTAGAATATGTAGTGCTGCTGCTACATACTTGGATTTCTTTAATGAATCTCCACCTTCATTCAGAAGAAAAGTTGGGATGTTTTCAGAGTTTGGTCCACATTTGCTTGGAGTTATTTGATTTTGTACACATTTTTTTGAAATAAATACTTGTTATACATTTAATTTTTATTAATTTTTTTGTTCTAGTTGTTGTTACTTTCAAAATAGTTGAATTTTGTGAAATGGTGTTATCCGTGGAAATAAATAAATAGTAAATTGGTATTATATATCAGTTGCTACGACGAAGTTTGCACACTAATATAAGCTTCACAATGTTAGCAAACCTCTTTCTCTTGTGTCCGGTAAACTTCACATTTAGTGAGTTACTACCTTTCTCATGTGAATGCTTCATTTATGCTTCCCAACACCCGGAGTGAGCAGGAGCTCTTCTTCATGTGAATGAAAGTGGGGACCACAGTGGTTGGCACAGCGACACTCATATCACAGCAGGCATAGGCGAATTTAGGAGTGGGGAAAAGGAGGCACAACCCCAAGACTCTTAAAAAATAGACAAAATTTATTACATGATTATCATTATGTCCATTTTGTTTTGTGCATTACGGAGCCTCAATCATTTAATTTTACATTAATAACTTTCATATTAAAATAAACAGAATATTTCATTATGCAATTACTGTATCTTGTTTTTAATCTCATGTATGAGAAGACTGTTTGCCTTTCAGATCCTTGTGCCCCCCCCCCAGAAAAAAATACTGGATCCACCCCTGACTGCAAGTGCAGTAAAATTTACTTTGGAAGCTCAAGTACTGCGATATGAACTACAAGGGGATATCACCACATTATTATCCCACAGAGTTGCAGCTACTCCAATCATTAACATAAAAGATATAATGGAATTCTCTTGAGAAAAATATTCCGAAGGTAAACTAGTCCCCAAGTGGTAAAGAAGAAGTGAAATGTAAGAGAACATGGAAAGCAAATACATAGCTGAAGTTTGCACACTAAAACTATACTACTTTTGATATATAATCACCAGAAAGGGCAATTCTGAAAGCATATTTATAACTTCCAGTGCAGCTTTGACACAGAAAATCTATGTAGGGGTATAAAATTAGTGTATCGAATACGTCATTCATAACAAAGATTGGTTTGCGCTATCCATAAAAATAATACCTTGATATACATATATATAACCCCGATATGGATCTCGTTTGTGTCAATAGGGCCTAAATACGCAATTTTTGGGAAGTGAGAGGTAACCCTCGTAACTTATGATTGATTCTCATTGTGATAGCACCTACATGAAGGTATTTGAATGCTAAGGAAACACACAAACCCAGCCAAACATCCTCCATGAGGCTCGTAAGTTGGTATATGTATGAAGAAACTCGAAACGTGTAACTTTCTCAGAGGATAGAATATCCAAATTCAAAAGCAAATTTCCAATGAATAGTCTAAAAATGATAAATGAATGCGATGTACTCAATTACTAACCAGCCATTGTCACAGCCGTATTCACGTCGTCTCTGGCATCGTCAATCGCAGCTTTATTCGCTGCTTTCGTAGACTTTAACATAGCCCGTACACGCTTATTTGCTTTACTATCCTGGGCGCGCAGGGCAAGAAGTTCCTTTACAAAACAATAAAAAATATTGGTATCAATCAAAAATAAACGATAAAATGCGCTCGGATATATTAACAGTCGTACATGAAATGCAATAGAAATTCTCACCTCTAGCTTTTTATCGGCATCGATAGTCTTCTGCCTTTCCTCTTCTTCTTTCCTTGCCAGGAATTTTTGAATATTAGCTGATAGACTCTTATTTTTCTGCTCTTTTTTCGGAGGAGCAAATGTCGTCCGATAACATCTGACCTAAATCGAAAATTTCCGAGGAGATTAAAAGAAAGCAAAATATTTTATGGAGTGTAATTTACTATTAATTATCTTGATCCCTGATTTATCAATGATTAAAATGTTAGCAAAAGTTTACTTCCTATACACAGATAAATGGCATAATGGTCTTTCCACTATGCATTACATTATGATGGATGAACAATTCCTTAAAATACATCAACTTACCTCTTTAACAGGCTTTTCATTTTTCTTCGCATAATCTAATAACTCTCCAAAATCCATCACATTCACCACACCTCTATAGCAAAATCCTTCTGAGTAACTATTCCCTCGAAGTACGATATTTGTCGACGTACAACCTTTCACTCTAGTCTGCAAATGTTTACGTGAGTGACTGCCACAGCTTCCAATAGAGGGGGCATGGAAGTTGCTTCGTTTTCAAGCGATTTAAAGCGCTCCCAGCGCTCTTAAAGCGTTGCAGCGTATGCAGCTATTTCAACCACTCACAACCATCGGAATTACCCTGGTAGAGAGCATCTTGGATGTAGTTGGTGTAGCATTTCTCAGGTTTTCCCAGAAAGTTGCGAAAATATGATATATATATTGTCATAAAATAACACTCCAACGAACAATCTAAATTGGATGATAGCCCTCGCATAGATTTGTGCATTAGGGCTCGCGGAATGAACATTCAAAAATGTCTGGAGGAAATTGTTGCTACTGAAAAATAGTTCAGCGTGTACTCATTCCGCACTTTTGCAAATCCGAAATTTATCAAACACATTATTAAATGCGAAATCGTTCCACAAATCTCTTACATCAAAGATTCCTGAAATGGGGGAAGATATAATCCCTTTAAACTTCATTCATTCAAGACTACTCGGAATTTCGTATTTATATTTTCACCGGCTTATTTTTTTCACAAATTTGCATGAAGGCCCACTTGGAAATCGCCGTACTCACGGTCTTAGAATGCCGTACTCAAACTTTAATCATATTTTTAAACGAGCGCCTAAAGAATAATAGAGCATCGTCTAATTACTATCTTTTCTACCGCTTGGCGTCTCGGTTTTCTTGCATTTGATGGAGGCATTTCAAAAACGGTAGTAAACACTTTGTGATGGTGATGCAGTCGCGTTACCTTGGCCCACAGTTTTCCCAACCCACGCATTCATACCAACCCACAAGAGCACAGTCTCTCGCCGCGACCCTGTGACATGAACGACGGTATTTTGACAAACGGTACTAGTTTGTAATATTTATCATTACTCTGTTATGCGTCCATTCATCTCGCTGCTTTTTTGATGTATGGCAGACAAGACATCAATACTTAGTACTATATACAGATATTCTGCGAATCGTCCCTGATTTATAAGTTACATGACCTGCAATACATAGTAATTTCTCGCCGCGAAGTTGTGACTCGCCGGAAGGTATACCAGTTTAAAAATCATCATTACTCTGTTATGCGTCCATTCATCTAGCTGCTTTTTTCATATATGGCAGACAAGACATCAATACTTAGTACTATATACAGATATTCTGCGAATCGTCCCTGATTTATAAGTTACATGACCTGCAATACATAGTAATTTCTCGCCGCGAAGTTGTGACTCGCCGGAAGGTATACCAGTTTAAAAATCATCATTACTCTGTTATGCGTCCATTCATCTCGCTGTTTTTTTCAAATATGGCAGACAAGACATCAATACTTAGTACTATGAAAATATATACTGCGAATCGTCCCTGATTTACAAGTAAAAGGACCTACAATACTTAAAATTTTCTCGCCGCGACGCTTTGACTTGACCGACGGTATGACTTTATAATATTCATCATTACTCTGTTATGCGTCCATTCATCTCGCTCCTTATGTGATATGTGGCAGACAAGACATCAATACGTAATACCATAGAAAGATAGTCCGCGAATCGTCCCTGATTTATAAGTTACAAGACCTGCAATACGTAGTATTTTCTCGCCGCGAAGCTGAGACTCGCCGGAAGGTATACCTGTTTAAAAATCATCATTACTCTGTTATGCGTCCATTCATCTCTCTGGTATTTTGATATATGTCAGAAAAGACATCAATACTTAGTACTTTACTCTGATATTCCGCGAATCGTCCCAGATTTATCAGTTACAAGACCTGAAATACGTAGTATTTTATCGCCGTGAAGCTGAGACTCGCCGGAAGGTATACCTGTTTAAAAATCATCATTACTCTGTTATGCGTCCATTCATCTCGCTGTTTTTTTCATATATGGCAGACAAGACATCAATACTTAGTACTATGCACAGATATTCCGCGAATCGTCCCTGATTTACAAGTTAAAGGACCTACAATACTTAAAATTTTCTCGCCGCGACGCTTTGACTTGACCGACGGTATGACTTTATAATATTCTTCATTACTCTGTTATGCGTCCATTCATCGCGCTCTTTTTGTGATATGTGGCAGACAAGACATCAATACGTAGTACCATAGAAAGATAGTCCGCGAATCTTCCCTGATTTATAAGTTACAAGACCTGCAATACGTAGTATTTTCTCGCCGCGAAGCTGAGACTCGCCGGAAAGTATACCTGTTTAAAAATCATCATTACTCTGTTATGCGTCCATTCATCTCGCTGCTTTTTTGATATATGGTAGATATGACGTCAATACTTAGTACTTAACTCTGATATTCCGCGAATCGTCCCTGATTTATAAGTTACAAGACCTGCAATACGTAGTATTTTTTCGCCGCGAAGTTGAGACTCGCCGGAAGGTATACCAGTTTAAAAATCATCATTACTCTGTTATGCGTCCATTCATCTCGCTGCTTTTTTCATATATGGCAGACAACACATTAATACTTAGTACTATGCACAGATATTCTGCGAATCGTCCCTGATTAACAAGTTAAAGGACCTACAATACTTAAAATTTTCTCATCGCGACGCTTTGACTTGACCGACGGTATGACTTTATAATATTCATCATTACTCTGTTATGCGTTCATTCATCGCGCTCTTTTTGTGATATGTGGCAGACAAGAAATTAATACGTAGTGCCATTGAAAGATAATCCGCGAATCGTCCCTGATTTATAAGTTACAAGACCTGCAATACGTAGTATTTTCTCGCCGCGAAGCTGATACTCGCCGGAAAGTATACCAGTTTAAAAATCATCATTACTCTGTTATGCTTCCATTCATCTCGCTGCTTTTTTCATATATGGCAGACAAGACATCAATACCTAGTACTATGCACAGATATTCCGCGAATTGTCCCTGATTTACAAGTTAAAGGACCTACAATACTTAAAATTTTCTCGCCGCGACGCTTTGACTTGACCGACGGTATGACTTTATAATATTCATCATTACTCTGTTATGCGTCCATTCATCGCGCTCTTTTTGTGATATGTGGCAAACAAGACATCAATACGTAGTACCATAGAAAGATAGCCCGCGAAACGTCCCTGATTTATAAATTTACAAGACCTGCAATACGTAGTATTTTCTCGCCGCGAAGCTGAGACTCGCCGGAAGGTATACTTGTTTAAAAATCATCATTACTCTGTTATGCGTCCATTCATCTCGCTGCTTTTTTGATATATGGTAGATATGACATCAGTTCTTAGTACTTTACTCTGATATTCCGCGAATCATCCCTGATTTATAAGTTAAAAGACCTGCAATACGTAGTATTTTCTCGCCGCGAAGCTGAGACTCGCCGGAAGGTATACTTGTTTAAAAATCATCATTACTCTGTTATGCGTCCATTCATCTCGCTGCTTGTTTGATATATGGTAGACAAGACATTAATACTTAGTACTATACTCTGATATTCCGCGAATCGTCCCTGATTTATAAGTTACAAGACCTGCAATACGTAGTATTTTTTCGCCGCGAAGTTGAGACTCGCCGGAAGGTATACCAGTTTAAAAATCATCATTACTCTGTTATGCGTCCATTCATCTCTCTGGTATTTTGATATATGTCAGAAAAGACATCAATACTTAGTACTTCACTCTGATATTCCGCGAATCGTCCCAGAATTATCAGTTACAAGACCTGAAATACGTAGTATTTTATCGCCGTGAAGCTGAGACTCGCCGGAAGGTATACCTGTTTAAAAATCATCATTACTCTGTTATGCTTCCATTCATCTCGCTGCTTTTTTCATATATGGCAGACAAGACATCAATACCTAGTACTATGCACAGATATTCCGCGAATTGTCCCTGATTTACAAGTTAAAGGACCTACAATACTTAAAATTTTCTCGCCGCGACGCTTTGACTTGACCGACGGTATGACTTTATAATATTCATCATTACTCTGTTATGCGTCCATTCATCGCGCTCTTTTTGTGATATGTGGCAGACAAGACATCAATACGTAGTACCATAGAAAGATAGTCCGCGAATCGTCCCTGATTTATAAGTTACAAGACCTGCAATACGTAGTATTTTCTCGCCGCGAAGCTGAGACTCGCCGGAAAGTATACCTGTTTCAAAATCATCATTACTCTGTTATGCGTCCATTCATCTCGCTGCTTTTTTGATATATGGTAGATATGACATCAATACTTAGTACTTTACTCTGATATTCCGCGAATCGTCCCTGATTTATAAGTTACAAGACCTGCAATACGTAGTATTTTTTCGCCGCGAAGTTGAGACTCGCCGGAAGGTATACCAGTTTAAAAATCATCATTACTCTGTTATGCGTCCATTCATCTCGATGCTTTTTTCATATATGGCAGACAAGACATCAATACTTAGTAATATGCACAGATATTCCGCGAATCGTCCCTGATTAACAAGTTAAAGGACCTACAATACTTAAAAATTTCTCGCCGCGACGCTTTGACTTGACCGACGGTATGACTTTATAATATTCATCATTACTCTGTTATGCGTCCATTCATCGCGCTCTTTTTGTGATATGTGGCAGACAAGACATCAATACGTAGTACCATAGAAAGATAGTCTGCGAGTCGTCCCTGATTTATAAGTTACAAGACCTGCAATACGTAGTATTTTCTCGCCGCGAAGCTGAGACTCGCCGGAAAGTATACCTGTTTAAAAATCATCATTACTCTGTTATGCGTCCATTCATCTCGCTGGTATTTTGAAAATTAAGTTTCTAAGTCACCGATAATTGTGCATCTAAAATAACAATAAAGCATAATATTTCAAATTTAAGTCAATTTTCAGGAACCGTACTCTAGGACAACAATTTTATAATTATTTAAAATAAACCTAAAATTTTCCACTCCGTTTTCAGTAACATAATTTCAACGCATCTACATCTACATCTACAAATTACCCTGCGAACCACCTCTAGGGTGTTTGGCAGGGGGTGATCAATCACCAGCATGCAGCATGCATTTGGACTCCCACATGCACACCACACCGTCCAAGAAACGTCCCGTATAATAACAAACTATACTACTATATGCTGTTGGAAATAGAATATAGAATAGATATTCAGGAACATGCAGTAAGTTTTACATAGGTTAGTAGGCTACACTACAAGTCATGCAATCTATTTACGCGCTCTATTGCTGCCGTTATAATCTCTTATTGATTGTGGAAAAAATGACATTCGGAATCTGTCTGTTCTGCAATCTATCTCTCTTATTTTATTTATATGATCTGATCTTCCGTAGTACGTTGGCGTCCGCAAGATATGGTTAACTTCGTCAGAAAAGACACTGCTCTTGAATTTATCTAAAAGGTTTAGTCTATTTTTCAATCTACGGTCCGACAGAGTTTCCCATTCGAGTTTATCTAAGAGGTCAGTTACACTAACAAGACTATCGTAACGACCTTTCACATACCTGGCAGCTCTTCTTTGCACGCGTTCTAACTCTGTTATTAAGCCTTTTTCATGAGGGTCCCAAACACTGGCAGCGTATTCCAAATGTGGTCTAACGAGGGAAAAGTAGCTAATTTCTCTCACTTTGTCGTCGCACTTTCCTAATATTCTTTTAACAAAACCCATTTTACGCATGAATCAACGCATGGATTTGTATTTTAAATTATGAATAAATTTTTCGAGCATTCCTCTAAAATTTGCGACACAACATTTTTATAAACTTTCCCCAGGAAATGCGATTATATGCAGAGCATTCAACCTGAGAGGAAGTAAAGAAAACCTTTGTAAGAAACAGTTACAAAAAAAATATTACTGCCATGGATCGCGATTTTTCGTATCTGCGGAAATGCGACCATTGCAAACACTCTATTCCAGGAAGATATTAATGCACACACTGGTTAATGGTCACTGAGACACATCACCGTAAATCCTCCCTTATGGGGTTGAAAAAGAGTGGGATTCATTTCCAGGAATCCATTACCTAATGCCCGGAACGTCTACGCCAGGACGAAAGAAGATCCATTAACTGTTGTTCCTATGCACTAGCAAATACGCCCTTTCACCTCATGCAACCCCACCCTCGTAATACCGTCCGGTCCTCATGTATTTCTTCCTATGCTGGTCAAGGACACTTCGAGAATGGGATAGGTGGGGGAGGAGCGGCCTAACGATGAGGGGATTCCTCAGGAGTTCTCTCTCATTGTCAATTTTCAAGCCTTATCTCTGAGCTTTTTGTGCGTCATTCGCCGCCAACTTCTTTACCAAGAGGAGCTCAAGGAACATATTCCCATCGTACACGCCCCATCACAGAAGCACGGTAGGGTCACCACGGGGCGTTTCGCTTACTGCCCCCATGGAGCGATGGAAGGCTAGGGAGAGGCTATTGTTAAAGACGAAGTATGCCTGAAAGAACATACCATTTTCAGGAAAAAGACCCATGGCTAAGATAGCATAACGATCACGGAAATACCCAAAGAAAGTAGAAGTTATCGTATAATGGACCTAAAACAAGAAAATAAGGGACAATTCGCGGAATGTCTGTGTATGGTACCAAGTACTTCTGTCTTCATTTATGTCGAGAAATTACAAGGCATTGTAGGTCCTACATCTAGAATATATGGGACAATTCGCAGAATATACCTATGCAGTAACGGAGTAATGATAAATATTATAAACTAATACCGTCGGTCAAGTTACAGCGTCGCGGCGAGAAATTACTACGTATTGCAGGTCTTGTAACATGTAAATCAGGAACGATTCGCGGAATATCTGTATACAGTACTAAGTATTAATGTCTTGTCTGACATACATCAAAATACCAGAGAGATGAATGGACGTATAATAGAGTAATGATGATTTTTAAACTGGTACACCTTCCGGCGAGTCTCAACTTCGCGGCGAGAAATTACTATGTATTGCAGGTCATGTAACTTAGAAATCAGGGACGATTCGCGGAATATCAGAGTAAAGTACTATGTATTGATGTCTTCTCTGACATATATCAAAAAACCATAGAGATAAATGGACGCATAACAGAGTAATGATGAGTTTTAAACAGGTATACTTTCCGGCGAGTCTCAGCTTCACGGCGAGAAATTACTACGTATTGCAGGCCTTGTAACTCTTAAATCAGGGAGGATTCGCGGAATAACTGTATACAGTACTAAGTACTAATGTCTTCTCTGACATATATCAAAATACCAGAGAGATGAATGGACGCATAACAGAGTAATGATGAGTTTTAAACAGATATACTCTCCGGCGAGTCTCAGCTTCACGGCGAGAAATTACTACGTATTGCAGGCATTGTAACTCTTAAATCAGGGACGATTCACGGAATATCTGTATACAGTACTAAGTATTAATGTCTTGTCTGACATATATCAAAATACCAGAGTGATGAATGGACGCATAACAGAGTAATGATGAGTTTTAAACAGGTATACTTTCCGGCGAGTCTCAGCTTCACGGCGAGAAATTACTACGTATTGCAGGCCTTGTAACTCTGAAATCAGGGACGATTCGCGGAATAACTGTATACAGTACTAAGTATTAATGTATTGTCTGACATATATCAAAATACCAGAGAGATGAATGGACGCATAACAGAGTAATGATGATTTTTAAACAGGTATACCTTCCGGCGAGTCTCAGCTTCGCGGCGAGAAAATACTACGTATTGCAGGTCTTGTAACTTATAAATCAGGGACGATTCGCGGACTATCTTTCTATGTTACTACGTATTGATGTCTTGTCTGCCACATATCAAAAAAGCAGCGAGATGAATGGACGCATAACAGAGTAATGATGAATATTATCAACTCATACCGTCGGTCAAGTCAAAGCGTCGCGGCGAGAAAATATTAAGTATTGTAGGCCCTCTAACTTGTAAATCAGGGACGATTCGCAGAATATCTGTATATAGTACTAAGTATTGATGTCTTTTCTGCCATATATGAAAAAACCAGCGAGATGAATGGACGCATAACAGAGTAATGATGATTTTTAAACTGGTATACCTTCCGGCGAGTCTCAACTTCGCGGCGAGAAATTACTATGTATTGCAGGTCATGTAACTTATAAATCATGGACGATTCGCGGAATATCAGAGTATAGTACTAAGTACTGATGTCTTCTCTGACAAATATCAAAAAACCAAAGAGATGAATGGACGCATAACAGAGTAATGATGAGTTTTAAACAGGTATACTTTCCGGCGAGTCTCAGCTTCACGGCGAGAAATTACTACGTATTGCAGGCCTTGTAACTCTTAAATCAGGGACGATTCGCGGAATATCTGTATACAGTACTAAGAATTAATGTCTTGTCTGACATATATCAAAATACCAGAGAGATAAATGGACGCATAACAGAGTAATGATGAGTTTTAAACAGATATACTTTCCGGCGAGTCTCAGCTTCACGGCGAGAAATTACTACGTATTGCAGGCCTTGTTACTCTTAAATCAGGGACGATTCACGGAATATCTGTATACAGTACTAAGTATTGATGTCTTGTCTGACATATATCAAAATACCAGAGTGATGAATGGACGCATAACAGAGTAATGATGAGTTTTAAACAGGTATACTCTCCGGCGAGTCTCAGCTTTACGGCGAGAAATTACTACGTATTGCAGGCCTTGTAACTCTGAAATCAGGGACGATTAGCGGAATAACTGTATACAGTACTAAGTATTAATGTCTTGTCTGACATATATCAAAATACCAGAGAGATGAATGGACGAATAACAGAGTAATGATGATTTTTAAACAGGTATACCTTCCGGCGAGTCTCAGCTTCGCGGCGAGAAAATACTACGTATTGCAGGTCTTGTAACTTATAAATCAGGGACGATTCGCGCACTATCTTTCTTTGATACTACGTATTGATGTCTTGTCTGCCACATATCAAAAAAGCAGCGAGATGAATGGACGCATAACAGAGTAATGATGAATATTATCAACTCATACCGTCGGTCAAGTCAAAGCGTCGCGGCGAGAAAATATTAAGTATTGTAGGCCCTCTAACTTGTAAATCAGGGACGATTCGCAGAATATCTGTATATAGTACTAAGTATTGATGTCTTTTCTGCCATATATGAAAAAACCAGCGAGATGAATGGACGCATAACAGAGTAATGATGATTTTTAAACTGGTACACCTTCCGGCGAGTCTCAACTTCGCGGCGAGAAATTACTATGTATTGCAGGTCATGTAACTTAGAAATCAGGGACGATTCGCGGAATATCAGAGTAAAGTACTATGTATTGATGTCTTCTCTGACATATATCAAAAAACCAAAGAGATGAATGGACGCATAACAGAGTAATGATGAGTTTTAAACAGGTATACTTTCCGGCGAGTCTCAGCTTCACGGCGAGAAATTACTACGTATTGCAGGCCTTGTAACTCTTAAATCAGAGACGATTCGCGGAATATCTGTATACAGTACTAAGAATTAATGTCTTGTCTGACATATATCAAAATACCAGAGAGATGAATGGACGCATAACAGAGTAATGATGAGTTTTAAACAGATATACTCTCCGGCGAGTCTCAGCTTCACGGCGAGAAATTACTACGTATTGCAGGCATTGTAACTCTTAAATCAGGGACGATTCACGGAATATCTGTATAAAGTACTAAGTATTAATGTCTTGTCTGACATATATCAAAATACCAGAGTGATGAATGGACGCATAACAGAGTAATGATGAGTTTTAAACAGGTATACTTTCCGGCGAGTCTCAGCTTCACGGCGAGAAATTACTACGTATTGCAGGCCTTGTAACTCTGAAATCAGGGACGATTCGCGGAATAACTGTATACAGTACTAAGTATTAATGTCTTGTCTGACATATATCAAAATACCAGAGAGATGAATGGACGCATAACAGAGTAATGATGATTTTTAAACAGGTATACCTTCCGGCGAGTCTCAGCTTCGCGGCGAGAAAATACTACGTATTGCAGGTCTTGTAACTTATAAATCAGGGACGATTCGCGCACTATCTTTCTTTGGTACTACGTATTGATGTCTTGTCTGCCACATATCATAAAAACAGCGAGATGAATGGACGCATAACAGAGTAATGATGAATATTATCAACTCATACCGTCGGTCAAGTCAAAGCGTCGCGGCGAGAAAATATTAAGTATTGTAGGCCCTCTAACTTGTAAATCAGGGACGATTCGCAGAATATCTGTATAAAGTACTAAGTATTGATGTCTTGTCTGCCACATATCATAAAAACAGCGAGATGAATGGACGCATAACAGAGTAATGATGAATATTATCAACTCATACCGTCGGTCAAGTCAAAGCGTCGCGGCGAGAAAATATTAAGTATTGTAGGCCCTCTAACTTGTAAATCAGGGACGATTCGCAGAATATCTGTATATAGTACTAAGTATTGATGTCTTCTCTGACATATATTAAAAAACCAAAGAGATGAATGGACGCATAACAGAGTAATGATGATTTTTAAACAGGTATACCTTCCGGCGAGTCTCAGCTTCGCGGCGAGAAATTACTACGTATTGCAGGTCTTGTAACTTTTAAATCAGGGACGATTCGCGGAATATCTGTATATAGTACCAAGTAATGATGTCTTGTTTGCCATATATAAAAAAACCAGCGATGTCAATGGACGCATTTGTGAGTTATGGTAAATATAGTACAGTGATACCGTGACCTGAGTTTTAAGCTAAATGTTGGCATCACTGCAGATTGTTGGGATAAAACTGTGGGCCAAGGTAACACAAGTTGGTGATGCTAGATAGCTAACGTCAAAAATGTTTTAAAACTTGTGGTGCTTTGGCCTCTGAGCATCGCATTTCCAAAAAAGTCAGTACTTTAAAGTCATTATCATGACTTTCTGTCTTTGGAATTATGTGGTAATACCCGTGTGCTACCCATCCGGTATTTGCTATGAAATTATGTGTTCTCTTTCTTCCACAAGTGCTGTCACTGAATTGGATCTGACTTAATAATTAATATGGAGGAATTCCTTAGCTGTAGGGAAAGAAAGTTTGTTGAGCTAAGGCAACAGTTGGACGATCTCGGCTACCTTCAGCCTCTACCTTTGGATGCCTTACTTTTAGTCGAAAGGCTTGTTAATGACCTACTGCATACCACCGATCGCCTTTCTCACTACAAAGAACAATGGCAAAAATCACAGAAGGTATTTACCGTGTTTTTTTGCTGTCAATATCGAAGTACGTCTTTCGTCCCAAGTTTTACCAATTGTAAAGCGTCCAATATTATTGAGTGATATATGTTGTGTTAATTATTGACTAAATTGTGTCACTTTTGTTTGATGCCATCGCATAGTTGTTATGTTTGATTAAGTTAATTTGTTTTTCAACTGTCTTCAATATCTTTTGGTGGCAACATATCTGGGCATCATTTGTTTCTATTGTTTATGTTCACGTTTTTGTCATTTATAGCGGTTAGTTCCGCCCTATATGTTTAGAAATATAGCTTGAAGTCATCATTGTAGATATAAAGGTTTTTCCTATGTTTTGGGTAAATATCCTTTAATTCTGGTCATCCATTAGTAATTTTTAAATTATTCCATCTGCAGGAATACCAAGATTTTAAGAGTCGTGCCGAGCGTTACGTAGAACTCTACGAAAAAATAAAGCAAGAATGCTGTTACCTGAAGTCAAAACTTTCGTCGCAGATAGAGGATGCTGACAAGGAAGAGCTAAGTCAGTAAAAATATTTTATTCCAACTCTTCATTCTTTTATCGTGACTGTTATCCATTTTCTGCTTAGTACAGGTCATGTTTTTTTCTGATCTTAGAAATGTCTTCATATCAATACTATCTGTAAAAATCTGTAGAAAATTTTGATTGTGAATGATTTTAGGACTGAGGCAGAAAGTATTTTTATTGGAGGACGAAAACTCTAAGTATCGAATCGTTAACCATGAGTACTTATCAAAAATTCGCAATTTGGAGAAGTGCTTATCGGAAAAGAATCATAGAATTTCTCATCTGCAGAGTGAAAATTTGATGGCATCCAAAGCATCTACTGGTATGTTTGTATTTTATCATTTTCTTTGATATTTGTGTCATTTAAAGAAGCAACATTTTTTGCGTGACTGATTAAATTGATGACAAACTCAAATTTCCAGGGATTTACAAGAAGGATAAATACAAAAAACTTCCAAAAGTTGAAATTGTTCACCCTAATCTTCTTAACAGAAAGTTTAAAGATATCAATATAACTACAGAACCGAAGGTAATTATTGATTTTATTTTAATGATGCATGGGTTTGCGTGTTACGGAAGATTGTGGAGATTGATTTAGTGCTATGCAAGGTTGTAGTTGAGTATTTAATCTTGAACTTGAATCATTGTATGGTATTATTAAAATAAGACATTGCAATATTTCCACATAATTCAGAACTCAGTGGAAATATTGCAATGTTTTATTTTAATAATATTAAGAACTTCCACCATATCGTGCCCAACACCATTCAAGATATTGTATGGTAGTTTAAAAGGGTAAATTACTTACCTGTGCATACATAGTTTTGTTGTCCGCAACTACTGACTTAAAAAACTTTTGTCCCTTTTGATAACGTCACATGTCCAGTTTCTGTAATAATATTTTTAGACTTGGTGATATTCAATGTACGGGTATTAGAGTAGTCTATATTTGGGAAAATTGAGACTGTAATAATTGTTTTTACCTTTAAAGTAGTTTGAATTAGGAATGAAAAATCACCCAGAGTCCAGTGGGGTAAAATTCTCACCTGTAAAAATGAAGGTCATGGGTTTGATTCCCATCTGCATAAGTTGCCGTTTTCAAGGGTATAGGTGTTTGTGATAATCCATCATTGTTGATTGTTAAAATCCCCTGATCTAAAGGCCGGCAATCTGCTGTTTTCAGGAGGTCAAGATAAATTTTAAAAATTATAAGAAAATTTTGCTATGATATAAAGTAATTTTTAATTAAATGTTGTTATTTTATGTTAGTTATCGAATGATGGCATACATTGATAGCCAATTGGAAGGAGTAAACCGGAGACTTGTCTCCTAACATTTCAGGGCGTGTGCCCTGTAACTGCCCCATCTGCTATTGCTTTGTCACATCATGAAAAATTATTTATCTGTATTGTTTAAAAATGTTGGCCATATTATAAGTTTTTTTTTTACATGTTATGCCATTGAATTTTACTCTATATGTAGCACTTTCATTCATCGACAATTCAGTATTTTAGCATTGAGATGAATGTGGTGCATATCGGCTAATGTTGACCATAGACAGCTAGGGAAAAGATGCAGTTGAGCCTGCAATCAGTGCCTGGTTTCAGAACCAAAAAATGTTTGAGCCATAAAATATCTTATAGCTTTACATGACAGTCATCCTTGCCATTCTTTATTGCTCAGCTCATTTTTAAATCTCAGACTATGAATACCATATTTACTCGTGTAAACCACGCCCTCGTGTATCCCTATTTTTGGGCCGGCTCGTGAGGAAAATAAAAACTTCCATATGCTCTTTGGGTGCGGTCTACAGTCCAGCCGGCGAGAGTTGTCCGATAGAAGTTCAAAGGGAGGGGCAGAGAACCCTGCGCCAGCACGGTTTGCAGCCAGTTGCTGTCCCCCAACCACACCTCATACCCTCACCCAGTCATACAACATTGTCACATGCATATGAACCACCAAAACAAGCACTTTCTTCAAATCGCCAAAACAATGGATTCTTCCTTTGAATCCCTCACGCTCATTGTCCCTTCCGGCTGCTTTCTTCACGGAACCCTTTTGTTTACATATGACGTGGGTGTTTCCCTTTCTTACCTGGCAACCTTGCCCCCTACCCCGATCTAGACCCTTCTAAATGTCATCGGACAACTCTCGGCGGCCGGTCTGTAATATAGGAACTCGTGATTCTGGCTAAATCGATAAATTTACGTTTCCATGATTAATAAGGTTAAATAATGTTAGAAATGTAATTCCTGTGAAGGTTTCCTTGATTCAATGCTAAACTCTGAAGAAATAAAGGATAAGAATTTGAGGGGAAATGGAATGCCACTTACTTAATGTATTTGGAGGATTCAATGTAAGCCGCACACCCCCATTTTTTTCACCGGCATTACCGGAAAAAATGTGGGCGGCTTCTATGGGTAAATACTATATATTCCTTTCTGATCTGGTGTCTATTCCCTTAACCCTAACTTAACCCTTATGTTTGGTGTCTTAAGTCTCTCTGGCTTGACTATACATAGTAACCATCATTCCTTTGAGGCGATGGGAGAGAACAGACACATCATGATCATAGAATGATGATCATTTCTTTTTGCCTTTGAGTTTCTAATTATGTAATAAATTAATTTGTTTTTTTATATCCAGATTAAAGAAGCGGACTTGATAAATATGAAAAGTGTTGCTGATGCAAGGGCCGATTCTTTGATGAAAGAATTAAGTGATATGAAGAGCAGAAATGAATGCCTTCAAGAAAAAATGAAGTCTTTAAGGAATCAGGTAAAGTATGATTTTGTTGACTTTTCTGTATAGTTTCCTGTGGCTGTGGGAAGTGTATTTGAAATTGGTGTATGAAATTTTTCCATTCCTTTGATGAAATAGGAACAGGATTGCTACAAATAAGTAGCATAACTAGGAATATGCTTTGGGGGGGGTGATGAAGGGTCCTGGTGGAGAGACAGGTTCTTCAGTTTTCATTATATTTATTATATTAGTTATTTAAAGTCAAATACTTGTTGAAGGGGTTTGGGTATACACGTTGCTTAACCCCGCTTTAATAAAGTACATGAAGGTAAATGCAACCACGTTTATTTTGATGCCAAGCGATGCAGATGTCTCTCAATGTACTATGGTCTCTTGTGGGAGGAAGTCCTCCGTTGCTGTCCTGTGAGCGTCTCTCCTGGGACTAGGCTCCGCGTACCCTGGTGGCATTGACCGGGGCCTCTGGGCCCCAAGGCAACAACCCCAGCCAGGTGGCTGTCATTGGTGGAGACAATAAAAGCTTTACCACACCCATTACCTAATTATTAGCTGCATTGCCATAATAACTTGATTTTGTTCCTCTTTGCAGGTTATAGAACAAGAGAAAGAAATTTACTGTTTGAAGCTCAAAAGTGTAACCACTAACTCATTGAAGTTTGCTGAAAATGAGCCAAAAATGTGTTATAAGAATTCATTTATTCATTCAAGCATGGCTAATGACTTCTCTTCATTGGAAAAACAAAATAAAGACTTGAGAGCTCAACTTAAAGGTATGTAAATTATATTCATTTTGGCCATTTTTTATTTCATGTAACCAGGCCGCAACAATTGATAGCCAAGTCAGATAATGCTACTTAATCTGCCATACAATGTAGAGAAGACAGAAGGATTATAAAATCTGTTTTCTTTATTACTTATTGTAAAAAATGATCATACGAAAGAAAGTACTGTGCAACAAAGACCCATTTAAAAAAAAATGAAGGCACAGCTATGCATAGGAAACTGCATGGATTCCTCGCTGCCATGACGCAAATATCGCATCACAGAGATGGGCAGTAGAAATTGGTATAGTCCATTTGCTTTGTCGTGGCTCTTGCAAAGAAATCCTTTATTAAAGCATTAATGGAATTTATTTCAACGGATAGCACCATTTTACAAAATTGAACAAATGAAGAAAGTAACAACATCTAGAACAAAAAAATAATAAAAAATAAATGGATAACAAGTAATTATTACAAAAAAATATGTAAACAATGATCAAATGACTCCAAGCAAATGTTGACCAATTTCTGCGAACACCCCAACTTTTCTTCTGATTGAATCTGGAGATTCATTGAAGAAATCCAAGTGCATAGCAGCAGCACTACCTGTTCTGAGAAGTCGGGAGAGCCCACTGTAATAGGCGTATCACTTAGAAGAGAACTGTAGGGGAAACATGGTCATTGATCCAAGACCCCTTGGCACTGACAAATTAGATAGCAGACAGCTAATTACATTGCTAATTGCATATGTGGTGAGCTGCCCCAGTGCCATCTATTGGTTACTCTTGTGGGCCAAAGCAAAGGGAGTTTACTGTGTATAAACCCCCGCCGAAATCATGGTAAATCTAAGCGTCCTGGTAGCGCAACTGGTAGAGCACCTGGCCGGCAACCAGGAGGTTCTGGGTTCGAGTCCCAGTCAGGCCGCATTTTTACCCTCTGATTTCTGGCTTTTTCCATCTACCACAGCACCGTTGTCCTCGTCCTTTTTCTATTACATGTTCCTATCCCTTTCTTTCCTTACCTGTGAATTTATTTGTATGTTTGCGCTTAAGCCATCGTGTGAATGAATGAAGTAGTATATATATATATATATATACAGCATATCGATGGCTAAGTTCTAACAACAGGTATCTCAAAATTTGGCCTGGCCTTAAACAAACTGTAATAGCATTAAAAAATAAAATTCAAGCAAAAAACAACTCTTTATTGGCAAATATATGCTTCTTTTTAAGTTTTATGAATTTTTGGTTTTTAATTTTAGCGTATAATTAGAAAAAATTAATCTTTTTTTTTTTTGCTCTCATGAAAAGTTGCTACTTTTGAGATAAGTGTTGTTAGAACTTAGCCATTGATGTATGGATTGCAAAGGGGCTTCTAATGCATTGAAATTGTTTTCTTTACTTTATTTTTTGACCAATAACATTTAGCATTTGATATTCCACGTTATATTTCTTATGTTCTTGGCCTCTTGTTTATATGTATTGAAATATGAAATCTCGGGAATTAGATCATTTATGGGAAACATACTTGCCCACATTTTGGAAATTATTTTCCATCTTCAAGGCATATTTTATGAAAAGATGGGAAGTGCAATGAATGCAAAAGCTGGTCAGGTATTAAAAATAAGTTTTACAAAATTATTATAAAAATATTTAGGTATTTTCTTCAATGGCATACAACATCCATGAGTTAAGATATAATATAAACTACAAACACAATACATGCAGGTAATAAAATAAACATATGCTCTACAAACATACAGGTATATGTTAGAATTGAAGTAAAGATACACAGTTTAATGTAGAGCATCAGTTATAAATTCATTAAGATTACAATTACACTTATGCATTAGTGTATGTTTCATTTTAGCGTTAAATTGAGTTAATGAGGAAATGAAACAGATAGCGATAGGAATCTTATTGTACACAGTGTCAAAAACATTACATTGCGAAGATATCAGTAAAAGATTTGAACTTATTTATTTAAAAAATTTTAAAAATTGATCTATTGGTAAAATTGGGCTATTGGATATTATTTGTGCTATAAAATAAATTTTTAATACTTGACCTGCTTTTGTATTAATGTACCTCTCATCTTTTCATATATTTAACCTTGAACATGGGAAATAAATTTGCAAAACATTAGCAGATATTTTTTTATAATGACCTAAACCTCAAGGTTTCATATTTAAAGATATATTTATATGTACATGTTATGTGCATGATTTTCTCTCTACCTTTTCTCTACCCATCAGTGATATAACTAGGATTTATGCTTTGGGGGGCTGGGGGTGCGAGAAGTTTTTGAAAAATGACATGCCTGTTAATACATTCTGCATCATTTTGGCACTTAGTAGCAGGTGCAGTTATTATATGTCAAAATAGGCAATATTTTTTATTTCTCTGTGGCTTTGGGGGATCTATCCCCCAAATCTTGGTGCAGTTTTGTTGTGATCTTCACCTTTAAATGATAAACTTAAGTGTGTACTCTTGTTATGCTACTAAAGGAGTCATTTTCCTGAATACTAAATTTCATATTCAAATAAATTTTAGTTTTTTCCTACATTTATTGATTTTTCATGTTAATGATGTGTTGTTCTAACCAGTATAATGTGCATGGCTAGGTAGTTGTCCTGCTATAAATTGTTTGCACATTGTCTGGCTGAATGGTTTGAGGTTGGTTTTGCATGTAATCATAAATTACCTAACTCCCTTATTTATTTGTTCTTTTCATCAGAGGCTCTGGACAAACAACACGAAGCCATGGAACAGGCTGTGAAACTGGCAGATCGGAATAAGGATTTAGAAAAGGAATTGCATGATATAGATCGTATGGCCCTCGCTGTTGAGTCTGAGTGCCAGGTCTCCCTGAAAGAGAAAGGAGAAAGGTTATCGAAAATTCAGGTTTGTATATTGGTTGGAGAATTATAGCATTTATTTGAATCCTCTCATCGTATCAATCTTCATATGAATGTCATCATCAACAGTTATCAATCCTAAGATTGCTTTGATGCAGCTCTCTTCTCATTTCTCCATTCAACAAAACTTTCACATAATTTTTCTGCTTTACATCCTTTGTCATGTGCTCCATGTATTTCATGCAAGACCAACCTGTGCCATTCTTCCCATCCACTTCTCCTTCAACGATAATTTTCATTATTCCAATCAAGTTTTGTGAAATGGTGAAGAAAATTGTCCCATCTTCTACCCAAGGTTTTTAAAAGACTTCTCTCCTACTGTTCTTAGATCTTCCTCATTATGTACTCACACGATCTATCCATTCGGTCTTCATCATTTTGCCAAACAGATTTGCTGGAAAATTATGAAATTTGGGGAATTTCATTGTGTCTAAAAACTCCAATGGAGCCCAATCAAGAGGAGATGCAAAGCAGCAAACACAAGGACTCCATCTAGTGGAGCATCTTCACATATAGACATTGGTTACTTAAAAATAGTGGAGAGACTGATGTTAAACTATATGCCCACTCATTATTTCATTCCTTTTTTAACATGATTGAATTAATTAGAGATGGGTCGAATAGCAGATTTCTCGAACTCGAATATCGAATTCGAATGGTAAATCATAGTTCGAATACTCGAATATCTCAATTTTTGAATACCTCAAATAATATAAATGCATAAAGCATATTAAATGTTGTTCATCTATTTCACTTAATATATATATAAGTAAATAGGTATATACCAAATACATTTTTAAAATCAACTTTTTATTTCAAATTTAATGCAATAATTGGCATCAATAACATCATTAAAAACCATAATTAAAAATAATATTATAACGAAGAATTATTAAAAATTAGAGATGGGTGAATATCAGATTTCTCGAACTTGAATATCAAATACGAATAGTAAATCATAGCTCGAATACTAGCGGTCCCGAGGTATAATTTTCCGGCATCCATCGTTTGACGAAAATGAAATGAAAAACATGCAATGTGTCATTTATGGATAATAACGACAGGCGCATAGTTTGAATTTTCCCCACAAGATGAAACTACCATAGGGAGAATCTCAATGCCGTGGGATAGTAACATGAGCACATTTCCCAAGATCCGCTATCCCCCTCCAGTCAGCCTCCCCTCCCCTCTCTAAACTTTCCTTTTCTCCAAAATCAAGCAAGAGATTCCAGCTCGTGCATGGATCGTATTAGGAAGACCTTAGCTTCGAAAGAAAATATCAGGTTACACAAGAACAAAAGTAACCTTTTTTCACGCCTCACCCTTTCTCGCCCGCTGACCTTTTTCATCTTACCCCCTTCAAAGTTCCCCATTTCTGGAGGTCAACTGTAGCATGAGTCACCTAATAGCCCAAAAGGTGTCTAACAATGAGTTTCGTCAGTTGGCATTATTACTTTATTAGACTGAAATATTAGTAATGTGCACGTCATTTAAAAAAAGAATGAGACCAAACAAGACATATTTATAAAGTTATTTAAACATTTTAAGCAAGGAAATAGTTGGAAAAATGCAATGGAGACTTAAATTTCTGCCTCCACCCACAGTACACCCATGCCTCGCCTAGTGCAATATCAATACAGTGCAAATTCGTTCCTCAGGGAAACATCTCAATGCTGTGTAGCCTAATCAAATACCTTTAACGCTCTCTTGATAAAATGTGAACTTGCGCCAAGTAAACACGAAATTGCTATCATTTTACGCAAATTAATAGTATTGCTTGCCTCCAATCTTCTTCTTTGTTTATATATTAATCAAAATCCATTGTTGCTCAATGGCCTAAAGCATTACTCATCATGCAGTCCAGATAGCTGGCCTACCAAAGTCACTTATCTTGCCTCCTTAAAAGAATGACATTAGTGAATTTAGATCATTAATTAAGCGTGGAGCTAGTGGAAATGAAATTTTTGAAAGCAATACTGTTTAAGACGTAATTTTTGCCATCGTAGGTTATTGGGCGAATTGACTTCAACATAGAGGGTCTACGCCTCAAGCCTTCAAGGCCATCGGTATTCTCGGGGAAGAAATGGAGCGGTGCCCGAGTTCCGTATGAATAGCATCAACACGTAGAACGGTCCACTATAGAGTCTCAAACACAATGGCTTCATTCCCTCCCAGCAGTTGTAGGCCCTCTGCATCTCAGGAATACAGTGCAGCAGTTGCCCAGTGGTAGATGATTTCGATAGAGTCATACGAAGTACATACCAAGAGAGCAATGACAAAAAATAGGAATGCGGGTAGAAAAATCAAGAAGCTATCACGAAAAAGCATGAACCTAGAAGAGAAATTTAAAGTGATCAATTGTTGTGAAAATGGAGAGCGTCAAAGCGTTATTGCGCATTTATATGTTTAAACATTTTATGTTATGTTTTATTTTATGTTTATGATGGGTCTAATAGCAGATTTCTCTAACTCGAATATTAAATCATACCTCGAATATCTCAAATTTGGAATGCATCAAATACTAGAATTGCGCAAAGCTTACAAATCGTTCATTTTCGGATTTTCCCCCTGATCATTTTCAGTTCCTCACGTCGAATGATATCTGTTCACCACTCTTTTCCGCGAATTTGATGTAGTTCGTCAACTTGCCTAAAATGGCACTGCATGCACTAAAAGACTTAGAGTCCTGTACGTTGTTTCCGAGTCAACTACCAACGACGCACGTGCAACAGTGTATGGCTCGAAATTCAAAGTATTCGAGGTCATACTTTTACCATAATTATTAGAGATCTCGAATATCAAATACTTTTTAGTTTTCGAGTGTTTGCGGATACTATTCGCACATCTCTAGAATTAATGAATCTTCACACACAGATTTTCCATCGCCTCCCAGACCACAGCTTTCTTGTCCTGTTTGGTGTGACCCCTATAATGGAAGAGTGGTTAAAAAGTTTGTTCCTGGTGTCCCAATGAGGGAATTGTTAGGGACTGTCAAAAGAAGATCTCCTGCTCACTATCCTCAAATATTAGTCTTTGGAGATCCTTGTGTTGTTAGTTAGACTTAAATCTGACCAAAGTGGAATGACCTTGCCATTAAAATGCTCTAATCACCTGTAACTCCTCGGTTGTCCTCTGGTGCATTTTTTATGATTCAGTACCCCTACCTGGGGAGTGATTTATTCTCATAATACTCTTAGTGGAAAAATGTTCTCCTAATCAACTCCAGTGAAAAAATCTATTGATGGTCACAGGGTCCTTGATATTTCTCAATGGTCATAGCTAATTACCGTATTTCTCCGAATATAGTCCCCCCCCCTAATTTTGAGGCTTCAGTTTCGGGAAAAGTTAAAAAAATGCATTTGAATATTGTCCCCCCTTTACCTTACCTTGGGCATTTTTCGAAAAAAAAGGGGGACTATATTCAGACATATTTGGTATTCTAGTGACTGTTAATGGCCTCTTTAGTTTTGGCCAAGTATATATTACATAGGCTCTAATATCTATTTTTGGAAGTAGCTATGTTTCAATTGCTATTTTTTCAGTGGTTAATAGAATAGAGTCATAGAATTTCTCAAATTTATAAAGGCAATAATTTTATAACTATCTGTAGGAAAGGCTGGAATCGAGCATAGTTAGAATACACACTCTGGAGCAAGAAATTTTGGAATTGAAGCACAAGAATGCTGATCTGAAGCAGCAGTTAGATAACAATAACAAAGGGAAGAGAAGCAGCCAGAATAATGCAGAGGTAGTTTTAGAGGAAAAGAAGAAGGAAGTCACGAAGTTGAATGAAAATGGTGTGTATCTGACAATATATCATTTGAACTTCATCTACCTTATGTGTTACTTGCTTTAATTTCATTATGAATTAAAAGAAATGGGTAACTAGATTTTTCTGATTAAAAATACACTTTAAAAGTGCTATTTCTTTTCATTCACTATCCCACTATTTATTTTTTCCTTGTATTTTTTAGATAAATGCTAAATGCTCTGTTGTTAACTTCAATTATTATGTAAATATAATCTTAATTAC
This sequence comes from Ischnura elegans, assembly GCF_921293095.1. Lineage (NCBI taxonomy): Eukaryota > Metazoa > Arthropoda > Insecta > Odonata > Coenagrionidae > Ischnura > Ischnura elegans. The sequence continues at coordinate 55,619,413 of NC_060252.1, read as the reverse complement.
AGTGAAAGACCTCACAGAAAAAGTTGACCATCTCACACATACCATTCGGGGCCAGAAACAGAGAATACTTGAATTAGAAGGTAAACTTTTGGAAAATGCTAGTGCATGGAAGAAAGATAGAGGCCAAGTCAGCTCTGGTAGAAGTGGAGATTATCAGGAAAGGTAAAATCCTTATTTTGTTTACTCAGCTTCATACAGTATAAAAAAGTGATCTCAAACAATTGAATTACAAACAAGCAATTCTCCATAGAAAATGCTGAAATTTTAATTTTTAGGCAAGCATGCTTTTTTTTGGTGTCCTCATGAAATCTATGGCTGAAAATAATTTTCTATTATATTTGACATGACGCAGAAAAATGCTATATGTAATCATTCAGTTCACGTTTGGGATGCTAAATTTTTCACCTGAATATTCCGTAGTGTCATTTTTTGTAAATTCCCTAGCCAATGGTATTTATTAGAGTTAGATGTTTAGATTTTAATTTTTACCTAATCCAATTACATACATTGGTAAAATAACACTGGTGTTCATTATAAAAAAAACATTATTAACATACTCCCTGCCATGCTCCATCATATGGTGTTTCGCATGACTTCAAACGCTATTTAGTGAGACACTGGTGTCTCATTATACTGCTGAATAAAATGCTTGGCACAAATGTGGTAATAATTGTTCTGAGGCCTGGCAGTTAACTTGTTCATTCTTTGAATGATACGTACTTATTGTGTCACTAAAAATATTTGCATTATATTATGCATGCATTTGTGATGAGAATATCCCACTAGCTTTACTTGGTGCCATTACTGCGCTCTAGAAGCTTTTGGTGATAAAAATAATTTACAGTGCAACCTCGATATAACGACACCCCACGGTGCACTAAGAAACACTCGCTATAGCGAATTGTCGCTTTACCGGAGGTGGAGCAAGTAATAGCCAATATACCTCTTGCGAACAGATATACAGGAACAGGAGTGGTGCGGCGACAGATAAACATCTATCCGATAAACGTAAGCATAAATCCAGACGAAAGGCGATGTTTTTTTGCATCACTAAATTTCCTTACTCAAATAACGACTAACTATTCAAACAATTTATAAGCGCCGCACTGAATAAAAATCATGCAAAGCATTGTTTCTTCAATCATTATATTTATCGAACGACAGTTTACCACATAAATTTGAGACTGAGCACTCCATTAACTTCATTTCTAACAGATCGTTAGCAATTACAGAGGTTAAGGAGTCTTGATGAAAGTCTTCCGGCGGTGAAGCCCTCGCTATGGCGAGAGCCAACACCGAATGGGTCTCGTAAAAACGAATTTTTTAACACGCTTATTATAGGGTCAATTGACCGTGCATCGGCTATCTCTCGTAATAGCGGGAGTGTCGCTATAGCCCGTACTTGCTTTAACGAGGTTCCACTGTATTTCACATTTACTGGTTGCCCCAAGTACATGTGTTGTAATAAATAAAATAATGTTGTAGATTATTTCTTTACCCTCAAGGAGCAGAGCTTCTCCTACTGAATCATCTTCCTCTAATAAAGCCCAATCAACTGAGGAAGCCCGCATTAAGTTTACAGGTGCATACACCAGTCCAGAGGTGAGATTAGTATATGTAATATATTTTTGGTATAACAGTATATTATTGTTGAAGTGCGTATTTTGTATTTTCAGAATTCATCAGAATTTTCAAGCATAATAAGTATCAGATCCCATCAATTCTTAGCCATGCTAGTGTGGCAGTCTGATGTACACACATAGTTTTAATGTTACTGGGTGCATATATCACGCTAAAATGTATTTCAAGTTCTTTTATGGTCATGAAAGGAATGACAGATTTTGCTCTGAGGGGAAGTAGGTATGTCTTCGAAGCTTTGCTTACTAATAAAGTCAGCAGTTGATGAGATCAGCATTTTTTTTTAGCATAAACATTTGTCACATAAGAGATTTTGACAATTAATATCACGGAAAAGTTACTGTTAATGAATCCAAATGATGGTCCAGGCGATATACACATTGCTTCATAATCATGGCCATGTACATGCACACAACTTTTTCAGTACGATCTGATGAAGCCATACATGTATGCCAACACACCTTTCAGAAACGAAGCCATATGTGCCAGCACACCTTTCAGAAATTTTCATATTGCGTCTGTTATGTATGTATATCAGCTGAGTACTGTCTGTAAAAAAAAGTAGACACCCGTGTATGAATAGTTATGGAAACTACAAAGTATATGAGTGACTATTTATTTCTATGTTTGATCGTACACTTTTAAAAATCCTCTTCTCTATAGTATTCTGCTTAATTTTTGTCAAAAATGCACCCATTTTGTTCTGGTATAAATATTTGTTTCCTGCAAACAGGAATGGATCTAGCTTCAATTCATCAAAACTAGAAGTAATTGAAACAAAAACTATGGAAATATCTAACAAGATCTTAAAGTTAGGCAGTAGATTTGAAGTGCAAAAAACTGGTACTTTTTTTGAGAAAAAATTGTGCAAAGGAAATGCTATGGGTCTGAGGATTAATTGAAGTGTATGATCAATTGTAGGAATGCTTATGCTTTTTGTTGCTTTGAAATTTGTTGTGTCATTTAGGCAACAGAGCTCCTCAAACTCTGTGTGTTGCTTTTTTTAAAGGATAATTATCTTCTGAGATTAGCTCTTGTATATGACCACAAATATTATTTCAAGGCATGCACTGAGGCATTATATCTCAAGTGAGACTAATTTCTATGATTTCTCTATCCAATTTTTGAGTATTTGATCTGGGAAATAATATCACTTATTAATCACTTGCAGGACTATTTTAAAGCTGTTTAATTAGGTAATGTGCTAAACAGTCCTCTTTATGAATCTTAAATAATCTCTTCATACCATTCTGTAAAGGCATATGAATATCAGTGATAATTTTTGCTTAAGATAAATGATTGCTCTGCCATTGAGGTGAATATTCACTGCTATTATGTACGTAACTCTTAAAGCGCATTACATACTGAGGCCATGATGCATTTTTATCTTTTTTTAAGTAACGAAACGAAAGTACTTTCATTTTTTCTATTTCTGGTATCTTTAATTTTATTCGTTCATCAATCAATTATTATTGAATGTCCAAAATTTCATTGCACAGAGGAAATTTGAAAATTCAAGCTGTTCATGTTGTCGAGAAACATCTAGTGAATCTCTGTGTGACTCTGGTTGCATGAAAGTTACATTGAAAATAACTGCTGGTGATGTTGAAGATAAATATCCAAGCACTGATTCATCTGCAAAAAGTGGAGAAGATCAGGTTTGGAATGATTGCTTTGATTTTATGATGGAATGTAGATTTCTTTTAACCTTCAAAATTATTTGTATTTTTATCTATGATAATTTATCTTTCAGTAGATAGTTCTTTTATAAAAAGTTGTAGAAGTATATATAGCAAAAATGAAGTCTAATTGGTAGGTGATCAAAAGATGTGATAAAATATTTCAAAATTATAGTTTCAGGCTGTATATAGATCTCAATAATTGAGCAAAAATTATGAGTGGGGAAATACTCTCACCTTTTTTTAAATGCTTTTTCTGCATTTGCTTTGTCTGTTTGTTTCTTTCACCGATGGAATCTTGTAATTTATTTTTTACCCACTTCCCCCCCATTGTGGGAATTACTTTCAACAAGTGGGAATGAAGCACTATTATAATAGGGTAGTTTCCTTCATCAAAGAAAACGAAAGGCATTGATTACGATTCGTTACCCACCATTAGTGTATTCATAATACACAAATCATTTGGTTTTTGAAATACCGGTTTAGACGAATGGCAAGGATCAAATTTTATCCTCATTTGAAAAAGGCCAGATTGGTGCCCAAGCGATTCCACTCCGCATGACGTCACAGGGACCTATTTTCTACACGAGAGGATAGGAGTTATACATCGTCTGAGGTTACCAATGCATGCATGAGGCACAGAGCTCAGGGAAACATGTCTTAATAATCACCTATTAAAACTGGCTAAGTTCGGAAAGTTTTCTTCGTTTGATAAGGTATTAATAAACCTTTTTTAAGCCAAGCGCTACCATGCAGCAAGGTACTCAGCTATCCGCTAGCATCCTGCGACGTATCAGCGCTAAGCCTCGCCTCAAGGTCACCTCACCGGGCGGGAGGGGGAACCAGAAATACGACGTACGGAGATATTTCCCGGCATTCATACTTAAGCGTCGCATTTTCGCGCACTTGAAAATTTTCACTTTTCATTTAATCGCGAAAAATAGATGTTGTCATTTAAAAATCTAAAAGCGTGAAATACGTACTCCAGGAGTAATAATCTTTCGATTAAAGCAATAAAAAAATAATAGGAAACCACCCTATTAAAACTAAAAAAGTGGGAATGAAGTTTGCACCCTAGCTTGTTTCAGAAGACAGTGAAATATTCAATAATCAGGCATTTGAAATTTTGTTCTATTGTGCTCTAAGGTATGAGTATTAGGCACTTGTTTGTTTTATTTATCTTAACCATATTCCAAGAGTGGGACGGAGTTGGATTTTAGTTAGGATCCAGTAACGATTACGAGTTAAGAACTTGCTTAAGGTGTTTCTTGATTGAAGCTTTCGCGGCTCATGGTGATTAAAAAAGAGTGACATATGGGTGTATGCTGCGTGTCGTAGTGGAGATTGCCCCGATTTTTCGCGACCGACTGCTGGTCACTTCTTCAACAGAATGATGCTGGGATTTGGTTTTTGCTGCATTTTTATTTCAGGTGGGAGGGGTGGGCAGAGGGTGTGAGGAGTGAGAGCTGGAGGGGGAAGATGACGAAATATAGCAGATGACTGGGTTCCAAGTACTGCTGATTCTCAATCCGGTATCTCTGTTATAGTTGTTCTTGTTCTTCTTTATTTCTATAGCTTTGCGGATGAGTCAGGCTTTAAACTGTTTTACCCTCGCGATGACTCTTGATTTTTCGAAGTGGATCGCATGTCCGGTGGCTTGGTGCTCCGCTACGGCTGACTTTGAAGAGTAACCATTAAACCAAATCTAGGCATCATTCCCTTGAGGAAGTGATCAGCAGTCGGTCGCGAAACGTCGGGGCAATCTCCACTACGACATGCGGCATACACCTGTATGTCACTCTTTTTCAATTGCTTAAGGTGTTTAATGTATGTCTCAATATGAATTAAGAGCGCATATTGTCTTCAACTTAAGAGTCGCAAGAATAAGCTAGTTTAGTGTTGGATTCACATAATCTTATGCTAACTTAGTGACTATGTTACTGGCATTGTCAAACATTCCTTCACAGTCATCTCCTCTGAGGAAAAATGTAAATATTAGTGAGACCTTATGTGGGAAAATTAGGTGAGTACTATGCAGACTTGGAAGATATACCCTTCCTATGTCCCTGAAGCAATTTTTCTGGAGCATCAATTACAAACTTGGTTATGGTAGATATGCACTTGTGGTGGAATTTTGCTGTGAAAATCTTGGGGTTAGGGGTGATAGAATACTAAAAAAGGAATATTTTGAGTATCTACTCTAATCTAGATTAATATACTTGAGGATCTCGAAGCAAAGGTATATTCGCTGTACAGTCCAAAGGTAATTTGACATTCTTCAAGATTACTCTCCTGTGTGGGTTTGGGAACAATTAATTAAAGCATTCATGATAAATTTGTTGAGGGTGAGAGTAATTCACAAATCTCAATGCTCTGAAAGGTGGGGAAAGCTAATGTTGCCCACTAATATCTCTGGTTCTTTGCACCAATAAGGCAATGCAGCTTTAAAAATAAGTCATAGATAAGAATAAATGTATAGCTGTATGAATTATATTTTTGGTGTAAAATGATGAATTTAGAATGTTGTAGAGAATCCTTATAAAAATGCTGCATGAGCCAGATGAGGGAAAATGTTTGGTTAAGTGTATTACTAATAGGTTATTAAGTTTCTTGATGGTAATATGTATCAGGGAACTGTGTATGCATTACCTCTGACAAATCATGAAGGCTATCAAAGTGATTACTGAGACAGAAAGTAAAGAAATAGGTATTCGCAGAAAAGGAGTGTGGTTATTAGAGTGCATATTTTCTCACTTTTGTGAAACTGTATCATAAAAATCTGTACCAATTAAAACTGCTAAATTCCAATTCTTACATCATAAGTATATATCATTGACATATGTATTATCATTTATTTAAATTAGAGATGTGCGAATAGTATCCGCGAATACTCGAATACCTCGAATATTAGAAAGTATTCGATATTCGAGGTTTCGAATAGTTATGCGAAAAGTACCGCCTCGAATACTTTGAATTTCGCGTCATACACTGTCGCACGCACGTCGTTGGTAGTTGACTCGGAAAAATGAAGAGAACTCTAGTCGTTTAGTGCTCGCAGCGCCGTTTTACGCAAGTTGACGAATTACATCAAATTCGTGGATTTTAGCGGTGAAAAGAGTTCGACCGTACTCTTACGGTTCGACCGTACGAGTACCGAAAATGGTCGGGTGAAAAAATCCAAAAATCCCCGATTCCCCCCACCAGGAGAACCTCAGTGCCGTGGGATAGTGACATTGGCGCATTTCCCACGATCCGCTATCCCCCTCCATTCAGCACTTGCCTCACCCACTCTGACGCTTTCCTCTTCTCCGAAATCAAACAAAAGGTCCCAGATCGCGCAGGGATCGCATTACGAAGACCCCTGCTTCGAAAAAAATATCGAGTTACGAGAACAATAAAAACGTGTTTCACGCCCTCCCCCCTTTTCTCACCCACTGACCTTTTTCTGGCTACCTGCTTCGAAGTTCCCCATTTCTGGAGGTCAACAGCTGTGTGAGTAACGTGGGATACTTACATTAGCGCATTTCCCAAGATCCGGTATCCCTCTCCATTCAGCACTCTGAGGCTTTCCTCTTCTTCGAAATAAAAAAAAGGTCACAGCTCGCGCAGGGATCATATTACGAAGACCTTAGCTTCGAAAAAATACCAAGTTACACGAGAGCAATAGAAACGTGTTTCGGGCCCTCCCTTTTCTCCCCCACTGACCTTTTTTTTCCTACCAGCTTCGAAGTTCCCCATTTCTGTGGAGGTCAACCGCTGCATGAGTCATCTATTAGCACAAAAGTTGTCTAAGAATGACTTTCGTCAATTGATGTTACACCTTTATTGAATTGAAATATTAGTAATGTGCGCGTAATTTAAAAAAGAATAAGACCAAACACGACGTATTTCTGAGTTTATTTAAGCATTTTACGCAAAGAAATAAATGTCAAAATACGACGGAGACTTATTGTTAGCATTCTGGCGAAACTCGATATGAGCAGCAGAGCTTCTCAGGAGTTGATGCCGTATTTTTTTCTGAAAACATATATCAAGTTACAATTTATGAGTGGTGATATAAATCTTTATTGTTACAGTCCCAGACAAAGGGATATTTTCTCAGAATATTTGGTTTCTCCCTGATAGCAATTCCAATTCATCTTCTTATCTCGTGAGAACTCCCAAAGATGGACTAATAATAATAACTAACAAAAAAAACTAACAAAATAATTGAAGAAAATCCGGTGGAAAAGAGCTTGTATTTTGCAAAATGCCTCAGATTGTCAGCTAGCACTTGGCAGCAGGAGTGAGGGTAAAGCGATATTAGTTGAATTAATTATATGCCCAATTGTTTCCATAAAATTAAAATATTCATTAATCAGCTAAATTCCTGTTCGAATCATTTAAAGGTAATCAAAATTACTCCCCAAAATCTTGTGTTGCCTGCTGCATAGGCAACAGAGTCAAACATACCAGCATTCATCATTTAGTATTCGAGGTATTCGAAATTCGAGGTATTCGAATATTCGAGCGATGATTTAATATTCGAATTCGATATTCGAATTCGAGAAATCTGCTATTCGACCCATCTCTAATTTAAATTTATGAAATTGCTGTTGTGCTGAAACACCCGTATGTTTTTCGATGTGTAACTTCAGCTTGCACACAACATTGAAACACGAGTTTGTTCTTTCATTTTCTTGTGTTCTTTGGTGACTAAAGATTCTCTGTTCTGTTTGAAATGCTCAACAAATTGATAATTTAGATATTCCATTAATCCTGCTCGGAGTTCAGGAATAGATAGTTCATAAAATTCATCATGATGGAGGAAACTACTTCATCAAGGAAATTTAACATTCTCCAAGTTCTTTTGGATAGATTACTGTTGTGTTCCAAGGTGTTTTAGTATGAATATTGAGAAGAAAGTGGATGATTGCCTCTCCAAGGTAGAAGACAATGTCATCTCCATCATTGCATAAGTGCTGTTTCGAAGTTTATTTCAACGTAAGAGATGATGCAAACAGTGCAAATTAAAAGTTAAAATAGAAGTAGATGCTATGTACTTATTTGGAGACCTTTTGAAATCACATACCATCTTCTACTATACATTTTATGGAAATATCTTGTTCAAGCAAATACTCAATTGGTTCATCTTGTCATCAGGTTGATGGTGTGTAGCTGATGATTTTCATGTAGTATGTAAGTCTTTTTTGGTGTCCATTATCCATCTAGACCTTTCTTTTTTATAAAATATGTTTTTATCCAATCCTTAATTGCAGCTTCCACTTTCAGTGCTTTTTATAGATCAATAAAAATGATCTGTGAAAACAACCCTCCCTGTAACTTATCTAAATTTTAAGTAGGTAAGTATTCTGTCTGAGCAGACCCTGTTAATGGAATAAATTTTTGTTTCGTTGCTCATTGGGTATCAATTGCAGTGAGTGAGGGCTTGAGGAAATATTTGAGTTTTCAATGAAACAGCAAACCTATTCATATCATGCAATGGAAAATATTTTTATTCCAATTACTTTGTATTACACACTTCAGGCCCAACAGAGAGACTTCAGTGAAGATTTGTGTGCTGCCCAAAATGATGTTAAAAGATTGGAGGAAGAACTTACTGCTTTAAGGAAGCAACTTCAGGTGATTTTGTTTTTCATATTTTGTATATATTTATCGACTAATAATTTTTGTGCTACTTTTGTTGCTTTTGTATAAGTGACACTTTATGTTACCAGTAAATTATGTATTGTGATGCAGTGTCCATTCAATGATCTGTCAAGAATGAGTAGTTAAGAATTTCATACATTTTTAGGTAGAGACTGAGCTACATGAAAATGAGAAAGCTAGACTTGAAGAAAAAATTGCTGAGGCTGATAAACGACTAAGAAAACTTCAGTCCGAACAGAGAGAATTAAGTAATGGGCATGGTTCTTTACGCTCAATAATCCATCGCCATGAGAGCACAATTGCGCGACTTGAGGAGTCTTTGAAGAATTCTCAGTCTGATTATCAAAAAGAGAAGAATCTCAACAATCAACTGAAGTGAGATAATTTGTGTATTATTAATGACTTAAAATTGTGTAAAACATAGCCATATTTCAATTTCTTTCATTGTCATATTCTTCTTTAATTTATTCTTCCTTGTTCATCTGTAAAATTTATAATCAGAAGTTATTTCATGGAAATTCTTGTTGTACATATTGTGGATTTGTCCACATGTTCTAATATTTTTCAAATTTGATTGATCATATAACATTTTCTTATCTTATTAACTTAAAGTTTTGAGTTATTGCTACTCCATTGAAATATAACACTTGGTTATTCCACATTTGTTTTATGTAGAACTCTTCAAGAACAGACGGAGCGAGCCCTGGTTGATGCTCAGTCAAAATTATCACAATTTGCAAGTGAGCAAAATGTCATGCAGGAGCGTATGAAAGGAAGTGAAGAAAACAGTTTGAAAGTTAGCAAAGAGGCCAAGTTGCAGAAGGTGGAATTGAATAAACTTCGTGATAGTCTGGTTCAGCTGGATAGAGATAAAGATAGTCTCATGGTAAGCTTCTTGTGTAAAATTAACAAACTGCAAGAATCATTCAAGAATTTTTTCTAATTTATCAGTCATTGTCTTTTAGGATGATCTTATGAATTATTATTTCGTATGCATTTTGATCCTACATAATGCAGAAACGCTTTACGAGGAGGTCTCATATAGTTAATGTTCTTGAACATTTTTCTATCTCCTTTCTTTTTTCTTGCTAACCTAATGGCCTGATCTTTAATTCGAAATTCAGATTGTTAGATTTTTTCGAAATTCAGGACTTGAGTCGTACTTTTTGGGTTAATTATGAATGAGAGTTCTCTCTTTTCCTGTAGTTTATTATCTGACTGATTACTTCCATTACATGGCACTGTAAAATCTCTATATAATGAACTTCCCAGATCAAAATTTTAGTATACCTGACATCTAAAGCACATTACATTCTCAGCTATTGTGGATCACTGCATATTTTCAGTTTATGCTCTGCAAAATTAGGTTACTTTATCACTAATATTTTCATAGAAGTCAGATATTTTTTTATAAGTTACATCTAAAACACTAAACTCCATTGGAAAAATTGTAGCTGCATTATTGTCTACTCAGGGTTTCAAGTGGAAGACTCAGGTGAAATATCTGAGGAAAGGATTACACTTTAGGACAATGGGAGCAACAGTCTATGCCAACTGTCATAGTCAAATTTTTGGAAATAATTTCAATTTAAGTCGGAATAACTAATGAATGCTTGCATGATCTAAAATAGCTGCAAACAATTTTAAATGGTGGGAGAAGTATTGAAGCTTAAAGGAGTTTCCAATTATTTTGAAAATTATTCTCTTATTTAGAGGAGACTAAAGAATCCACATTTCCCAAATTTTCCAGTTGCTTCATTTATATAAAAAGCTACGTACTTAGAATTATTAAAAGATTTTAAATTGAACCCTACCTAGTAAATGCTAAATATTTGATATTACATATTTAGATTTATACATTTTTACCTTCGGGGAAAGCAGTAATTGTTGGTTGTGCTATGATTGAATTACTACTGTTTCAGATAAAAATTGATGAGAAAACTGAGAGAATTGTTGGGCTTGAAAATGAGTTGAAAGCAAAGAATTCTCGTATTGCTCAGCTGGAGCATGCTGTTGCTGAGATGAAGAAAAAGATGGAGTAAGTAAATTGTACACTTTTTTGTGTGCATATTCTGTAATAGATGGATATGTATCACGTATATTATAGTTGGGAAAATTACCAAGAAAAAAACTGGTTGAAGGTAGATTTATTCATTGTTATTATTTGTGAGATTAAAAAGGGATTTGAGAGGTTAAAAGTTAGTTATTAAAAAAGTATTAGATTTAAAGTAATACAGTCACTTCTTGGTTAGATTTTTGTTGGAAAATTACTTTGTGGTAATAGTTTAATTCTTCACCTTCATGCTTCATTTTGCAATCATTTTTTTCCTCAGAGCTAATGTCCTCAAAAAGCTATCACAAATGAGTATTATATATTAATGAAAGTATCATGAACAACATCTAGATGGGAGCTTACGGTTCAACTAATTTTTTTGTACTGCAAGAAGCGTTGAATGATTGTGTATTAATTCAGAGGTTTTTTTTCAGTGTTACCATAGATGAAAGTGTTTTACGAGATCATGAGAGGCGAAACTTGCAGCAAGAAATTGATAGACTTCAGCAGGAACTCTCGATTTGCAAATCTCAGAAGGAAAATGCCATTCGTGAAAATAGGTAAGCTTTGTTTTTTTTATTCTTTTCATGAATTACTTGCATAGTCTTCGGAGTGCTTAGTAGGGTAAGTACTTTTTGGATTGGATGGGCTTTCAATGCTGGTGTAACATTTTTTGTTCCTAAATATTAATAAGAACTAAGCATTCAAAAGTGCTAAGATTTATTTGCTATTTCACTGGCTTTGAGTTTCAAGAAATGAATTATGCTGCTAGCCTTATATGAATGATGAATTATGGATTCCCATATCGCTAAAATTTTACCAGCTCAGTCTTACTGCCAGTGTTAGGAAATGTAAATCTATAGCTAATGTATGTACTCATTTTCTGCAAATTTCTGGATTTATCTGCAATCTAAAGATTTTCTAGGTCTCATTAATTACGAGTATCAAAAAATAATGGCATAGTTATTTATTTAATAAGATCAATATTCATTCTGCTAAAGTACACATTTTTAAAGTGAAAAATGTGAGGGATTACTATGTGTTAAACCCTTCAAATTTATCTTTATGGTAGACGCATACAAGATGACCTGGCATCTTTGACCAATGATTGTCGAATATCACACCGTGAGCTGGAAGAAAGTCGACGAGAAGTTGAAGACCTCAAACTTCAGTTGCAAGGTTATGTTGATGAAGTCCGTCGTACTGAAGAACTCCTAGCTCGCAAGGTATGTGTAAAAATTTTATTTTTGTTCTTGCTTGTTAATTTGTATAGTAAACGATCCCACTTACTTACCTCTGCTTATTTGCATAGCCTTCTTACCTTGCACAATTGTTTATACCTAAAAATGCATTGGATAAGTGCAATGAAGCATGTTATAAAATCTTTTACAAATAATGGTATCCATCATTGAGCCACATTAAAAATCAATGACTTGGTTTATTGAAAATCTATGATACTGCCTCAAATTTTCAATTATTCCCTATTATTATTATTATAGTATTCTACCGATTAAGGTAGGTTTTCATGGAGTATTCAACAAGTGAGCTGGGAGCCTCCCTTTCCTTCCAGCACTACCTTCTTTAATTCACTGTAAGGCCTACTCTCTTTCAATCTATCTAAAAATCCTATTCTTTTCCTTCCCCTCCCTCGTTTCCCTAACATTCTACCCTCTAACACCATTTTCAACATCCCCTCACCGCTAAGCACTAACTCCATCCATACCTTCTGTCTCCTGCGTACCTCATCTAAAAGCTGCATCTCCTCGCCAACCATATCCAGCACTTCGTCTTTCCTTTTCCTCTCCGTCCATTTCTGAATTCTTCTCCACACCCACATCTCGAATGCCTCCAATGTTCTCTCGTCTTCTTTCCTCAGTGTCCACGTTTCTGCACCGTAGAGAGCTACACTTCAAATCAAACTCTTCGCTAGCCTTTTCTTTAAACTCTTACACAACGATCCTCTCAGAAGCTCCTTCCTGTTCATGAATGCCTCCTTCGCTAATGCGATTCTCTTCCTTATGTCCTTACTACTGTATCCGTTTTCCTCTAACGTACTGCCTAAATAGTTGAATTGCTCAACCTGCTCAAGTTTTTCACCACCCACCTTTATCTTGAGTCTCACATTCCTCGCTCGTGATGCATTACAAAACCGCATAACCTTAGTTTTCTTATGATTAATCCTCATCCCATACTCCTCGCAACGCTCGTATTACGCATCCACTAGAGCCTGAAGCCCCCTCGCTTACTGGCTAATTAACGCCTGATCATCCGCGAATATCACTGATTTGAACATCATTCCTCCCACTTTTATTCCAGCTTCTAACTCATCCCACGCTTCCCTTACCATCTCTTCAGCGTACACGTTAAAGAGCAGCGGCGATAAAGGACAGCCTTGCCTCACAAATTATTCCCTACATTCTATAAATAAGTTAATTTATGCCTTTAATTTTAAGGTCCAAAAAGTGACTAGATTAAGTCAAGAATCAGGATTGATTAATTTATACCACTTTGAAATTTGTAAAACTCTTGACCCCTGAAATTGATGTAATTTTAACTATAGGACCTTCAAAATAAAAAGAACGTTACCATAAAATTGAGGTTTGTAGAAAAGAGGCATCATGCGTATAAAACTTCTGTAGTTCCGTTAAAACATTACATCGATCCTTTACGCTCCACTTAATTTTATAGTGTTTCCTTTACAATTGAGGTCATTCCTCCATTTTATTTGCTGCTGAGTCACAAACGTTTCCATCATCAATTGCCTGTCCATGTGGTCTCTAGTAAAGTTTGAGTAGTCTGTTCCATAGGTTTTTGGAGTGCATATGTATCAGAGATGCATTTTGGAAGAGTATGAGGAAGAGGCTACTGCAGTCAATATCTGTTACAGTGAGCGTGTATAGAACTTATGTAATCATATTGAAATTTTTATCATATGCAATCATAACGAAAATTTTTGTGGGTGTGAAGGACAGGAAGGAAGGAAGGGAAAACAATCGTGAGGAAAATCCAAAATCCCTGAATTTCCCCTCCTTCCCCACAAAAAAAATAAAAATGGCAGAAATTCCAATTTTTGGGTGCATTTTGGCACTTAATGGTTCTGGCTCCAAAACCATTAAACTTACTATAAATTTCAATAATTATTTGATTACTTGATAGATGTACAATTTGTATAAAATCACATATTTCACTGTACTCAACCACAGTTCTGCAAAAACCTACCGAAGTCTAAGTTTCGGACCAAATTTTTCTGGAGACTTCAACAGGTGAATGAGGGTCTCTTGAGTTACACCATCTGCCACACACCTGCATACTAATAAAATTTTTGTACCTTTTCCCAAATGAAACTTCATAGTGAATTGAAAGTCCTTCCCGGTAACTTTTTGAAAAATGGAAGTTCCATTACATTTTTCCTGGAAAATATTATAAACTCAGAGACTCTGATGCTAAATGGCAAAGCCATTTCCCTACATTGGATGGTGGGGCCATTCACAGATCGAGTTAGGCTGAAACAATTTTGGTAACTAAGTAAACAAGACTAAACTTGTAACTAAAAACGTATGCATTCTTATGTCAACCACAAATTTTTTCACTGAAGCATGAGCGTGAAGCGTGAGCGCATAATCTCTGCATATTTATTTTGGTGTGCCTCAGTTCTCCCTTGGTGAAATAATTTTTGTGAAAATTTCAAAGCCTTTTTTAAAGCTAGAAATAAAACTAAAAAATTTCTAAAGAATGTTCCATAACTCCACCAGGGATGTTCTACCATAACATATTTTCAATTTTTTATATTTTTTTCCCACTCAAAGAGAATATGTACTTAATAATGTTTGAAAATCATGTGTTTGTGCATAACTTCAAAATAACTGTAAATAAGGGCTAAATATTATTCATTGCTCAATAGCTTCACTATGTCTACTGTTGGGCTAAGAATCCTTGATATTTATGTCTCTTGTGGGCCGATTCACCATACTTGCATGCCACGGCCTTTCAGCAGAATCTGTTGTCCATATTTGTCTTGTGTTGTGTCTCATTAAAAAAACTTTAGAATGCACTCAAATGAATGATTTAACATCCATGTACATATCCTACACTTACATGAAACATCAGTGGAAGTTGTGACAAAGTGACATTTTCTTAACCGCTAAGTCTGTAAAAATACATCATAGCTAGTAGTAGCATCAGCAAAGATCACTCCATTAATTTTTAAAAGATGAAATGCTCAAGAATTGGATTAATAAGGAGACCTTTAATATCGTATTAGCACTAATAAATACTATTGAGGTCTTGAGTCAGCCTTAAGTAGCTGGGCTGGGAGCCATTATTAAAACAGCTGGCTGATTCAAAATCCTTAACCAGTTTGTTGGCCCTTCATTTCCCTAGACCAAGAACAACAATGGGGACGGATGGTTTTTATTTGAAATCCTTAAGTACCCTTAAGAGTGGGGCCCAAATCAGACTCCAAAATGCTGACAGATAAGTGATTCTTACCCTGGTGGAAGAAGACCTGAGAAGACTTTCTATGCATTAAAATCCAGTCTATCCATATTCTCAACGTGATATAACCCGATTTTACTCCCTGACGTTATGGGACTAAAATAATTTAAATTTTTATGTCAATTCCATAAAAACTGGCTCAGCTATAAATAAGAAAATAAACCTATAACTGAGCATTGCATACCAGTTTTGCTCCTACTTGGTGCTTACGGGTGTGATTCATTCTTTTTTTCCTGTAATTGATGAATGCTCTTAATAAAATCAGTGGTGTTGGTGATGAATGGTCATTTGAATAGTTCTTATAGCAGTCACATGTTGCAATTTTTTTGCAAGAGTTTGATATTTATAAATTTGGTAATTTATTTTCAAAATTCACTAACTCTTGGTTAACTATGTGGTATTCCATTATTTCCTGGATATACGTAGACAGTTATAGTACCCTTATAAATGAATACCTCTACCCATCCTTTTCACCTATTCTGGCGTCCGTTTTAAAATTCATCAAGTAACTAGGTAACAACAAGATTAACAACAAGATAAACAAATTATAATTAGCGCCTGATGATGATGATTACTCATTGAAACCCGGGTCGCGCTCTTATAAAATAAGTGGTATAAGTAACTGTCTATATCCAGGAAATTTATTTTCAGTCTATTGAAATACAGTTTTGTTTTTATCATATTCATTTTGTTTCTTTTGCATTTTTTTCAAAAGGAAGAGGAACGCAATGATCTCTTGGAGCAATTTAGAAGTTTAAGTGCTGAAGCTTCAGTGTTGGAATCTACAAACCATTCCCTGGAGTCAGAAACTACTGATGCTCGCATGCAGTTACGATTAACTAATGAGAGAGTCATGGATCTAGAGAGGCAACTAGATGACAGTCATTCCCTAATCAGAGGATATGAGCAGCAGGTACTGGTGAACAATAATTGTAAAACATATTTTACCAGAGATCATGGATTTATAGCATGATATTTATTGACTAATTGCTAAAAAAAACCTCTCCTTTCAGATATCTACCTTGACCAGGCAAGTTGCTACATTTGAAATGCAGTTTCGCTCATTTGAAGAGCAGAAAACAAGACTTGAAGCTGATCTTTCAGCATCTCGTGACCTATGTCGGAAACTTGATGGCCAAAAGGAGCAACTAACAGCACGAATCTCTAGTTCATCATCAGATAAGGCATCAGTAAGTGACCTGATACTTATTCAAAGCAAACTATTTTACTATCTATGCGAGCACCTGGCTTACCTCTTTACAATGATCTGAAAATACTAACATTCCCATCACTGTACATACTCAACTGTGCCTCTTTTGTTAAGAATAACCCTGAATACTTTCCAAAAAATAGTTCTCTCCATAATCACGCTACCAGAACCACCAATGACATTCACCTCAAAGACTACCATAGCACTTTCTGCCAAAAAGGACCCCTTTTCTCCCTATCAAAAATATACAACAGGCTACCGTATGATATTAAATGTCTTCCACCTACACCATTCAAGAATGCTTTGAAGAAATATTTAATAGAAAATAACTATTATAGCCTGAAGGATTTTATGTTGGGCTCGGAGTAATCTTTGCCCATCAACCACTAAAATTGTAACTTTTTTTCTTTTATCTGTAAAAATTGTAAATGTTATATCACTTCATTTATTTGTAACTATTACTTTAATTATTTACTTTATTTTGACGACTTCCAATGTCACCGGAACATGTGATCTCAAGGAACAATAAAAAAAAAAATTATTATTATTATTATTATTAGTTTCTTTCCTATCGAAGGTTGGTACACTGTGTCAATGGCACAGCGAGGGGGGGGTTTCGGGGGATAAACTCACCCCCCCCCCCAGAGCTCGGAAAATTTTTTAATTTTAATCCATTTTTCTGAATTGGATTGGTATTACTAATAGAATAGTGTAAGGATTAATAAAATATCCCTCAGAAACCCGTAAAACTCACCATTTTGAACCATTTATCTCAAAATTCAGCAATTTATTAATCTCGCACCTACTGCATCGTGGTGGGTATTCCATACCCCCACACACCCCGGTATTAGTTGCACCTAAACCTCCCCCAGCCTTAATTCCTAGCTGCACCCCTTCACTGTGTTGCTAACGGCTGAATGTGCTGGATTGTTAGTTTCTTGGAATACCAAAATTAATGGATGAAATCTTCAATTCCTTCTGCACTTTTTATCTATTTAGGGAATAAAATTCTAGTTATCAAACACCAGATATCTGTGGTTGTGTTATTTATAATTGGCAATTCCATAAATGGATGCAAGATAATGGAATAAGATGGTTTCCTAGGATAAGGCAAAACTCTCTGTTCTTGGTTGTGGTGGCAGAGTTTGTATATGTATTCAGAAAGCTGGGCTTCATAGTGCTCATTGTCCACTAGTTGCAAGAAAGACAAATTATTTAGGATGTGGATTAGTTATTTTAGAGCACGAACTAGTTTCACACTGTGCTGACAATACTGGGAAACCTTCAGCACATTCCAGTTCAGAAAATAAAGTTCATTAATGTTAATTGGGGCGGATCAGGACCTGTGTGCTTTGCCCCAATTTAGTGGCTGCCACAGTTATGCTAAGTACCTATTTCAAGCATACTTGTGAATGTATCTGGCAATGCAACAAATAAATGTATTTGTGAATTGAAAATAGGTATTGCTCTGTAATCTATGTGCAAACTATAATTATGAAAAAAATGCCTAAGTATTGACTTATTTCCTTTGCAAGTGTTTCACTTAAGTATTGGGGAAATATTGCTGATGCATTGCCCATTTATGGCTTTTTGTTCCAATCAACTGGATAATATTTGCCAGCCTCGGCGGTGGACATTTGTGAACTTTTATTGTTAACTTGTTACAAAAACCTAATCTAAAAAGACAATATAGTCCTGTTTTCAATGGCATGAAAATAGTTTTTAAAAAACTCAAAGCAATTTCTTTATTGGTTCACTGTGCGTAATCCCAAATAAGGCTGACCCTACCCTTTGGTGGCCCAAAATTACCAGAATTTGCTGTAGTTGTTTGGAATCATGCCATAATGGATGGCTTGACGTTGGAAACCAACATAAGTGGTACTTTTACATTTTCTATTGGCATACATTCTTACAATTACAAACATACATTCTCAAAATCAATGTTTTTCCATTTACAACAAAGGTATTTTATTTAGAACAATATTTTAGGTGACCTAGTTTTAATAAAACTTAAGTTGCTCATTTATTCATTGTTTTGGTTCATAATTTCTTTTAGGTTAGCTTTTACAGTAGTAATTCCGTTTGTTTTAATTTTTGTAATTATTGATTTCCAGATTGAGAAAGAAGCTTCTAAATTGAGAAAAGATTTTGAGAAGTTGCAGTCAACAATTGAAAGTAACAATGAGAGAATAACCATGCTAGAGAGCAAATTGCTTCGGAAAGAAAAGGAGTGTTTGGAAGAACAAATGACAAATGAGGAATTAAAACAGGAAGTCTCTCACCTTAAGGATAACGTTCTTTCCCTTGAGAAGAAATTGTAAGTTGTGAATTGTGAGACTGTTTTATTTAGTGAATAGTTTTTCATTTTTCCAGAGTACTTTTTGTTTATGGCTGATAAGTACCCTATTTCTTCCTAATTTGTAGGGCAAGTGCTTTGGGCTATTTTTATAAGAAAATTTGTGAAAGGGAAATATTTAGTAAGAAATTGGTTTGGAAGAAAAATTAGAAAACTGGCATGTGGTGGAATTCTAGCATGTTAGTAAATCAAAATTTCCCCCCAATCTTAAACATATCCAAAGTATTATAAAGTCTTTCTGATTCTGAATTATTTTTTGCTGGCTGAAAACTTAAAGTAGCTTCCGACAGAATTTGATGCATCTTTTAAAGGCCTATTTACACGGTACATTAACGTGTACGAGTTAATATCTAAATGTATGGACGTGTGAATGAACATGATAATGCGCTGTATAACCACCCAGCTTGTGCGAATGCATGAACAGAAAATAGAGCCTGTTTTAATTCGGTTCATGCATTCGTACATGTTTCATTCCAGTCCACAAAAATCATTCATGCAAGCAGGCATTAATTTATAAATTAAATAACTTGCAAATGAATGTGTATATACTGGAAAAATTGAAAACATATAAATGCTTTATTTATAAATCCATAGCCCAACAACACAGTATGCCAACTGCATGTGAACTCCATAAGAGCTGATCAGAGGTTTTTTTATAGCAACTGAATTGACATGCTTGTGAATAAATTCTTGTTTTGACTGTAATATTTTTATTTTTAAGTTATAAAGAGTGAAAATAATAAAATTCGACCTTAGGTTCTTTGTGCCTAAAAATTAACTCTGTATAAGTGCTGAAATGCAGGTCTTCTTTTACAAAACAGCACAATGAACTTAACTACCCAGTCAGCACGAGGGATTCAGAATTTTAAGTAGTGTGAGGATTTTCTGTTGATAGCAAGGATATTGGTAATATCTATTTTTACTCAAAATTCAATACCATGCCAAAGTGATTTTCAGTCTTCCTAATGTAAGTCTTTCTAAGGTAATTCACGAGCATCTATAGCTCAAATTTTATGGAAAAAATATCATATTAATTATCTAGGATTATTTTTTGCCTGTGACAAATGATTTTAATTAAACTTGCATTTTCCATTGAGGCCAATGTCTGTTACCTTTTTTGGGTCGGGCTGAAATTTTTAAAATAAAAATTCAACATAGACACTTCTATACGCTCATATTTTATACTATTTTTAATATGAATATATATCTGGGTAAGCATATGGGATGGAAAAAACCTCTTTCTGAAAGCCTGAGGATAAGCCATCATTTAAGTGGTCTTATTGAATATTGCATTAGTTCTGATTAAGGATGCAAGTAGTATTTAGGGTGAGGATTAGCTAATCAGCATCTAAAATTTTGGGTGCTGGATTCTCACTATATTCCTCTTTACCTATCTATCTTTGTTGAAACAGATATTAATCCTGCCGCTATTACTAGCATACTCAAGTTGAATCCCAGCTAGATTCTCACTGAGAGTGATCCCATATTGTGGGTTGCTCTTCTTGCATTCCAGGATAGAATCCTGGGATTTTTTAATATCTGACATCCTGTTCTGACTGGGAAAGAGCATATTATATTTCCCATAGTTGAGAGGATTCTCCAAGTTTAACATGAAGTCACTAGTAATGCATTAAGTCAAACCAAGTCAAAAGTGAATGTTTAGAATTGATAAATGAATATTTTTGTCATGTTGTTATTGTTATTTTGATGTTTAATTATTTGCACTTAAGTTTTGTATGTAATGCTTGCTGAATACTTTTTTGTGTGCCAGAGGATACTGCTTTAATTAGGGTGGATAGTAATTTCTCAAATAAATGAATGCATGCCACTTATATACATGAAGAAGTTCTTGAAAGAGGTATTTGTATATTTAATCTATAAACAGAACCCCTAGATATAATTAGGCAATTAATTGCATCCTCCAGATGGAATTTTCACTATGCAATTTTATCGTGAAACATGACTGAGCATTTTAAGAAGTATTCCTGAATCTTAAAAGAATCATTTTACCTTTCCGATTTTCCTAAATGTTTTGTTCATCTATATGCTTGATAATGCATTTATGCAAACTTATTGAAAGATCATCTCAATAGATTAAGTGTTAATTATGTCCTGTATACAGCTTTGTGGTCAACATTGCACTTCTTAGTAAAATTTGGCAATTAAATTTATTTCAATACGGTTCTTTAATTCCAGAGAGAATGAAATGTCAGAAGTCCACAAGTACCAGAAGAAAGCACTAGAATATGGAAGTAAGCTGGGACAGACAGAGAAGGAAACTGATGATCCAGTTAGGTATGGGAAGACAGTAAAGTCTCGAGCCTCTACTTTTCCTCCTAAAACTCATTCTAGGGTTCCAAAAAAACAAGACTCCAAAGATTCAGCACAAGTCATTAAAACATGCATTCGCACTGATTCTAAGGTATCAGTCGCGCAAGAGAACACTGGAAGATCTGTTGCTCCTCTTGAATGGACACCACCCTCTTCTGCTGCACGCTCTTCTTTCACCGTAATTCACAATTTACCTAGTGTTCATATTGAGTACGAAAAGTTCCCGTGTACAAATATAAATTCTTCACAAGGGAAACCTAGGAATAAGTGTCATACATCTTCTTCTGCTATCTCTACTGGTGATGGACAGAAGAGTTCTCAAGGCAGTGAAACGTATAGGGTTGGGGAGGATGGTGCTTCTAATACAAATGAGGCTGCTGAAACTCTTTCTTCTATTCCCCCTCGTCTCAGATGGCATGGCACGCTACCATCTGGCAGGTCAGTTTCTTGCTAGTTCTATCCTTTCATCCTCTCATTTTCATTCACAAGGGGAGACCACGGAACTTGCTCCGCCTTTTTCAATGCCGTATTTTTTATGGCCTTCGGAATGGTGAACACATCCCTGAACTAGTAGTGGTTCCGTTGAATGGGCCTTAGTTTGGCTGTAATTAATTAATTTTCATGCAGTACTTTTCACGAGCCGATTATAGTTCCATGATATCGCACCTCACAGCAGACGGGTCAGGTGAGGTAGTGGTAACGTTTAGGACTACCACGCAGGGGACCAGAGTTCGGGGCTTCGTGATGGCTGGATATTTTATTGTCTTCATTGTGATCACACGGCGTAAACTTTTTCATTAATTTTAACTGCAACAAGCATAGACATGAGACTATTTTTTTATCATCATAATGGCGTTTAGGTATTTAAGCAGTGTCATTTCCAACGTGGAGAAGTGAAGGCTCCACTTTCTACTCTCCTCAAAAACATGCCAAAAGATAAACGGGGGGCTAAAACAGTGGCTTTTTTTCTGAAGAAATGACATTTGTTAGTGGGCCTCTTGTTATTATATTGGAAGGGCTAAGGAAGATTTTGGGAAGCGGCGAGCACAAGGCACATTTGGTGTAATTGTTGCTTTTAACCCTCTAGCGGGCGCGACTGTTATTTTTATTTTATTTTTTATTTATTTCACACTCCACCGAAAACAGCACTAATCGGCCTATACATCGGGGTTGATAACACTTAACAATCACAAACATCCATGCCCTGGATAAGGGTAACTTACCCAGGCGGAACTCGAACCCACGACCTTCGGTTTGGCAAGCGAGGACTTTACCCCACCGCCACCGAGGCTGGCTTATTTCTACACAACCAGGCGAATGGCGTACTTTGCCCATGTTATATGCATATATGATAACACTCGATTTTTGTTAAAATGAATCTTTATTTGTAGCAATTAGTAAAATCTTGTACATTTATAGGTGATACAGATATAAAGGTACACAGGTGGCACACGGCCTGTCGTGCGAAGTAATTTATACGCCATGTGTAACGGGTTCCTCTTGCTGATCTAAACAAATTAGCTTCAATACCTCGAGCTTTGAAAACTCGTAATATAGACAGTCAAAGTACATTGTAGGAATGCACGAGACCATTCTAGCCCAGAATGTACGTACGATGTTGAATTACTTGGTGTTCGAAGATTGAAGTATTTTAAACACTAGCACGCCCGGTCCAGGGTCATCAACTTTTATTTCATCCTATTTATTAATGGAAATTATATTTCGGAATGGTTATTTTAGCACATAGGTTATGTGTAAGTAAACTCCCTTTGGAGTAAAGTGAATTACAAGTGTTCGAGAAATATAATTTATAATCGTTTTGTGTTCTTATTAATTATGTGTGTACGCATGTTGTTGATTGCTGCGAGCCTTTAATGGCATGTGCTCTTGCAAGAGTGGTTTTCATTTTTAATGTGGAAGTTGATCAGTACAAGCAATGAAAAATTAACATTTTTGCGCACACCAACCCTTGCTAGTGTAGTCGTCGTATCTCCGTGTTTGAAATGACATTGCTTAAATACCAAAACGCCATTATGATGATAAAAAAATAGTCTCATGTCTATGCTTGTCGCAATTAAAATTAATGAAAAAGTTGATGCCGTATGATCACAATGAAGACAATAAAATATACAGCCATCACGAAGCCCCGAACCCTGGTCCCCCACGTGGTAGTCCTAAACATTACCACTACCCCACCTGACCCGTCTGCTGTGAGGTGCGATATCATGGAACTATAATCGGCTTGTGAAAAGTACCGCATGAAAATTAATTAATTACAGCCAAACTAAGGCCCATTCAACGGAACCACTACTAGTTCAGGGGTGTGTTCACCACTCCGAAGGCCATAAAAAATACGGCATTGAAAAAGGCGGAGCAAGTTTCGTGGTCTCCCCTTGTCAGTAGGTACCATTTTCCAAACCTTCATTCATCATTTTTCATTATCTTCATTTTAATTCCTCATTTTTCAATAATTTTTCTTGATATGTACTTTTACCTTTAATACTTGAAACTTTTCAATAATGTCTCTTAAATTTTTATCATTGAAATAATGAAGCAGTTGAATCTCACTGGAATGGCATGTAAGAAATGTGAAAACAACTCAAATGACTGTGACGTGTTTTTATGCAATAAATACTCTAGTGGTCCTATAACGTTAAGGAACATAAGTATTTACATTATTTTTCATGCTATTTCTATGTATAAGTGACACTCTTTGGCAATTGCAGATTTAACAGAAAGGCAAGCCTTAGTTCTCAGATCTCAAATGTTCAACTGTTGTATATCTATTCCAATATAAATCTTATTAGCTAATAACACTTTGCAAATTTTCTCCCTTCCTGAGTCGAAGTGCTGTGAAAACCGTTATGAATGCACTTGTTTCTAAATTTGCATTGGATCTTCCTCGAGTAGATTTGAGAATTTAATTTTTAACAGGAATCACCTTTGTGAAAACGAAAACTTTTATTCTGAAGTTGCTCCACTTTGATGGTACACTCTGCCTTTCAGAAAGGAGGCCTTATCATCCAAGTTGACATTCATCTACCTTAATAGTATGGCTGTTATTGGTCTATTTTGAATGGTTTAATATTAAAATCATTTGAACTGAGCTGACTGTCACCCAAGCAATTATATATTCTTGCACACTTTCTTTTCATTGAGAACTGTTGAAGATAAAGGATGTCTTTCTTTCTCCTTGATATGGTACATCTTATTTTATGGATTCTTACCATTTCCATAACTATGAATACTTTTAAGGAGATTATAGTTTCATTGAATTTTGTCCTTTAGGCTGTGATTGAAATGTTAAAAAATGATTGACATCAAAAAACTACTGAGCATAAATATTGTTAAATCCTCTGCCATTGTTCATCAGCCTTTATCAAAATATTATATGCAAGACTGAAACGTTAGTGTGATTACAAAATCATGAATTTTCAAAATACTAATGTGCTTTATATGATTGTGGTCCTATCCTGTCCAAAATAAAGCATTAGGAACTTTGGGTTATTCAGACTTAAAAAGAAGTTGTGCACCATCTTCAAATTATGAAAAGTAGCTATTTTTCTTGTTAATAAAACTCCTATTTGCCGACTTTACTTGGACATAGTGCTTAGTGGGGGAATGTTCATTTTTGAGATGATTCTTTAGTATTTCTGTTGTGATATGACACCGACTGCATCTTTTCTGATGAGGGAGTTTAATATAGCAATGATGATAGTGACAAATAAATTCTCCAAGTTTGGCACCATATATGCAGCTTCATGTCATAAGGAATCACAACCCAAGTGTAGCACCCAGCTGCCACACCCCTGTAAATTAGGTAAACTCAAAGAATTTGTTTGTTTTTATTGCCTTATAGGGGTATGGCAGTTGAGTGGATGAGAGGTGTTATAGTGCTTGGTTAGGTGAAAGTTCCCCTTAAGCACCTTATCCATGTAAAATGAGTGAATGGTTGTTTTTTAAACAGGGAAATCGCAATTTTTCATAATCTCTACCTGAAGACCTCTGAATTTTTTCCCTATTGAGCCAAAGTATTTTGTGCTTTATACTGGATCAGATTTTCAACTAGATTACTACTAGCATGATGGTATTTCAAAACTTTGTGATTATATTATGACCCATCTGAAACATCCAGATCACATTTAAGCATTTAGAGTTGTGATACTCCAAAAATGGTCAAAAAAATCATTTGAAAAAAGTTATGAATGAATTCTCCACTTTTATTCCTATGCTATTCTAATTGGATTAGCCTCTTAGGGCTGGAGATCAATGCAGTGATTTCTTTATTACCTCTTTTCAATTTCTTTTACTGGAGAAATATAATGCTGGTATACTCAAAATATTTTTTTAAAATTATGGTTCTATTCAAAGCTTTTTAAGATTGTCAAGAATGATATTGCTGCTTTTTGCTCAAGTATTTTTTATGTTCAAGTTTTTTTTTCGTTTAAATGCAAAAATTTTCTTGTACCTAAAAAGAAGGACATTCGTAACTTTTTTATGTGTAGATTTTGTTTTACTGATGAATGTAGCAATTTCATATTTATCTTCTTAATTTCATAATTAAGGTGATGTTTATTGGGGATTTCATCAATATTTCAGTGAGATCAGTGTTGCAGTAGATGAGAAAGAAGATGAAGAAGACCTGTTGATAAGGTTAGATTCACCTACGAACTCTTATTTCAGTGGATGAAAATCAATTGCAGGTGCAAGGACCTTGGTCTAATCCAGTGAGTGTCAGGAAGCTTAGCCTAATCCTCCTGTAAAATAGTGCTTGCTCAGATCTTTGTGTATATAGATATAATTGTGTGTGCGGCACATACTTGTAAAGTAAACAGTATATGAAATTGAAGACTTATATTTTTTGTGTATTTGATTGTACTCTTTGTGATTTTTACAATGAATTTTAGCATTTATGTATGTATTTTTGTAATAGAGAATCTAATTTTTGTGTGTGCTTGTAATGTAAATGAGAAGGATGATACATTTTTTAAGTGAATAAAGTGTTCATTTTGATAATGCAGAATTCTAAATATTTAGAATGAGAACCCATTGGCATCCAAATAACATCCTGTTTTTGTATATGAGAAACAGCATGCATCACACATCATAGTAAATTAAAGCTTATCCAATATCTGATATGCATGTTGCAGATGTTTTGCATATAAATCATTTTTGAAGTCTTTTCTTTTTCATTTGGATGAAGTTTAAGAATGGGAAAGGAAGAAAGACAAATGAATTGGAATCCATCCTCTCTTGGTGTAATTAATATGAGAATCATCCACAAAATAAGGTTGCAAGGATACTGGTAAATGTACCGCCAGGGACGCCGACTTGCAAAAAATATTGGGGGGGCCCAAACCAGGGATCTTGCCCCAGAAAATTTTATAAGTAGTGAGTTTTAAGTTTTTTAAGCATTTTAAAAGAGTCATATGATCAACATTAGAACCCTGATAACTCGAATCTCGATATCTGGACACTCCGGAGAAAATCGACAAGCCTGGCACATTTTTTCCTCACACCCACAACGAATTTTTGAGGGGGCTCGGGCCCCCTCAGGCCTCATGAAGTCGGCGCCACTGCGTATCGCACATATTTCAGAAATTGGGGGGGAGGCAGGAGATTGAGATGGGTCAAAGTATTTAGTGGTTGCAGGCGAAAGTCTGTTCAAAAGGTCATTACAGCTTGGCAATATCATTGTGAGTGATTCTTTGCCCATTTCCTCCTCTTCCTTCTGTGGAAGCGAGACAGGTGATGTTAACTGATTTTTCATTTAAATATTGCAACTGGAATTTATTTTCACCTCTTATAAAAATTCCAAGTTAGGAAAATATGGAGATAGTCCATATTTTAAAGGAAGGCTTCCCTTGAAACTATCTTGGCTTGGTGAAATAATACCTGGAAAATACTTGTATCTTGTGAGAAGGGATGTATACTGAAAAAAGGAAGAATCTGCTGCGGAAACACCACTCTTTTCCTTTGTGGCCAACATTTTCAAAGATTAAGGTTGAGGAAGAAGCCATCCACTTTTGTACCTGTAATAAATAGGGCTCTGTGATGATTGGAATATTAATTATACCTATCAATATTTACTATCAAAAAAGGTGGAGTTTCCTAAACTCCTCAGTTAGGTGACAGAGAAATGGACCAAGGTCCTCCTTGGAAAAAAAATGCCATGACCAAAACCAATCTGTATGATACCACCTTCTCCATTTGGAGAAATCTCTTACCATGCAGACTTCCATTCATTGGGCTCTGTACATGTCTTATAAGTGGCTCTCATTGTGAAGTAAAAATTTAACCACTGCAATGCAAAATCATTTCTATGACTTCAGGTTAATACAAAAAAGATAATACATCAGGTATATCAAGAAATAGCTGTGATGTGGCTTCTCAGAAGATACCTACGCCTTCAGAAGTTATGCCATTCATTTGCACAGTCCAACCAATTCCGAGGTTGTATGTAGTTGTGTATTCTGAGGTTGTATGTATGAAGTTTCAACAATCTTGACCAGCTATGAAATTTAAGGGAGTTTAACACTAGAAGGACCAAATCCGTCATTGGGATGGATAACCTTTCCTTACTTAATCACATTGCCTAGAATTTTTTTATGATAAGCATTCTGTTAAAATATAGTTTGATTTTTTCGCATAGAAATGGAGTTATACCACTTGCCGATCTTAAAAGACCAGCACCCATCAAAATGATGGGCTGACAATAAATGTCTCTATTGTATATATTATGGTAGTAACACATGTTTTATTTAGGAAATCTCTACACTTCATTACATCAACCCAATTTCATGTTTTAGCGAGCTCATTTATACATTTCACTATCCTTATTTCATTTTTAATGGAAATAAGCAGCATATATTTATCTGCCATATGTAGTGACATATGTAGGGCAGGGGAAGCAGGAGCGATGTGACCGCTGCTCATTTAAATTTTTTTTATTTTAATAATAATAATATTTATTAGACATAAAACAAGATTGCATTGGTCTTCGTCAAAAATTAATGAACAAAATTACAATCATATTAATTGCAAACACAGAAAATATTATACATAATTACAATTACAGAATATGTTAAGTTACAAAGGTATCATGTCACTATTGAGGAATTCTTCAATGGAGTAGAAGGCCTTTTTTTGTGAGCTGAGCATGCACAACTCTTTTAAAATGATATGAAAAAAATTAATCAGTTGTATTGAAAAATAAAGAAAAAGCTTATATTTAATGACGTTATCAATTAATTTTAACATATATGAAAAAAATATTCAGACATCAAACGTCAAAATTACAGGTAATGGTCCATCTAGGTAGCCATACAACCTCAGTCCTTCTAGTATTGACCTGCTACAAAAAGATAGGGCTATACATGTTTTCTAAAGCTAGCTTTTCCCAGTGGATGGCAGAAATGAATTCTTTGTGGGCATTATACCAGGTTAAAATCTCCATCCTATCAACGTTTCGCTACATTTCACTGTTTTCCTCTTACAATTTTCAAAACTGGTGACTGTCAAGATTCAAACCTGGTATAAAATTCACAAAGAATTCATATACATTCATGCGTATATTACTCTTTTCTTGCAGTAAGTCCTGAATCATCTAGCTAGGCAGGTTTCTTTCCCGCAAGAGTTCATAAATATTCTAAAACTACCAAAAATGAGAATAAGCAACTACCATGGAATTATACTATCCAAGCTTTGCACATATGGATAAGTTCAGATTAAATAAAACTAAAAAGTGCCATCATCATGAACTTATTCAGGAGATGATTGAAATAGTGAAATATATATGCTGGCAATCACAACTGACATGATAGGTAACTACTGAATAAGCTGGAATTATAATGGACTTTGAATTGTTTTCATCGAACTTTTGACTGTGGCAAGTATGTTTCAGGTCACGAACAAATTGAATGCTGTCAGTTATATGCAAGAACAATTTACATCAAGTTTCAATGGGGCAATTTGTCATTATTCTCCAATATTTGTTCCACTAGGAAAGTCTTTCTTGGGCTGCAAATTTACTCTAATGCAAGAGGTCCTTCCTTTCAATTTAGGCTTTTATCAACCAAGTGCAGGTTGGGGTTATGCCATTTCAAATTCAGGTTTGATTTATAGATCTAGCCATGATTTGGTTATTCGTACTGGTTGACATGCGAGTGAGCTCACTTACAAATTTATGGCATGCAAAGGCATTTTTCTGTTAATAGAGTGAATTCTGATATTTCAATGAACTTTAGTTACAAAAAAACAAAGTATAGATATGCCCAGTCAATCGAGTACCTTTGCATTTTTTGGGATGTATATTATATAGCTATATGCTCTGGGTTGCAAAAGTCCCCTTCGACTATGTGTAGGACCTTTAATGAATCTTAAAGATCTTTGATCCCATTTGATCCCATTCCCTTTTAGCTTCGTGGGCCTAAGTTCAGGTTATTTCCTTCTCGATTTTTCCGCCAGGTTTAATTGATACCTTCGAATTTTCGTGGAATAAACTGGCAGCATTCCTCTCGAAGAAAGATCGTGTGCACCTAGCTCATGCCCAGGAGCGAGGGGAGACGAGTTTAACAACCACAATGGGAGATGCGGACTCATGATGGACCCGGAAAAGTAACTCCTGCTCCTCCTCTCCGAAGGTAATCTCACGATCCCCGACAATTTTTCAGGCAACTTTTTAGCCACGAATAAATCAATAATTCATCAACGCCTCTTTCCTCAATCGCTTTTCCAGTCCTCAAGAGTAATTCAGAATTCCAAACCCTTCACGACATTCATTTTTTTCTGCACGAAAACCTGCGCATTTTAGATTTCATTTTCAATGAATTGCAGAATTTTTCATACGACCAGACTTCAGTAGCTTTCATACTATTACGTCACACCGGTGAGATATGGAGCCTGTGAACGAGTTGTTAAATAAGGTGGAAAAATTATGAAACTGTATTGTATTTGCTATTGTTCTATAAGTGCTGAATGAGTACTTCTTTTAGTATTACGATGGAAGACGAAATATTTGTATGCAATTGAGTCTTGCTGTTTTTGAGCAATTCTCTTTAAGTGAAGATTCAGCATAACAACACAATCTTAATAATTTTCTTGCAGACTGTTAATCCGGAGGATCTCACTCCCGAGCAGAGATGGAGGTAAGATTAATGTAACTAACGACTTCAAATTTTTTTAATTGCATTTTTATGAGAGTAATTATCGTTTTAGGCTGGAACACATGAAAATTCACGAGCAGCACAAAGGACATGAGTCTATGCATGCTGAAATGATATTAATTCTCCTAGTCACCTTAATTGTAGCTCAAGTTGTATTAGTGGAGTGGAAGAAGAGGCATTTTAAGTCTTACCAGGTTTGTATGTTAATTACTTGTTTTGGGGTATGCTTACCGTATTCGTATACACAGAGTCTGATGATGATGTATTGCCTATTAAGTGACCTGTTGTGGTCGAACTGATGCATTTTGTTAGATGCTTGAGTGATTCCATGTTTCTTTCAGACCGCCACGCTAATTGGTATGTGGGTGATACCATTTGTGCTGTGTTTAAAAAATCAGTGGTGGCGATTTATATTTACGTGGCTGATCTTCTCCTGTATAACATCGCTTGTGGCTCGGAAAGCCCTTCAAAAACCTGTGCAAGGGACCACGCCGAGGTTGTTTATGGTGCAAGTTGATTGTGAGATGTTGGAGTGTCTGCACTCTTCGGTGCTAATTTAAATTTGCTTTATCACAGGCTTGTGTACAAGTGGTTTTACCTAGTTTATAAGCTGAGTTGTGGACTTGGGCTCCTGGGATACATTTTGATGATGGCCACGATGTTCGGATTAAATCTACTCTTCGATTCAAAATCGAAGCCCTGGATGGATGCTGGTTTCTTGCTACTGTTTTATGGGCTTTACTATGGAGTGCTGGGTAGGGATTTGGCGGAAATATGTGCCGATAAAATGGCCACTCACGTGGGCGTAAGTTTATAGTATTTAATTAAGTCTTGTTAAGATTTAAATCCTATTAATTAAATTAATTCCTGTTATTGACTCTTAATCCTGCTATATCATTCTCTTAGTATTACACTGCTCAAGGAATGCCTACAAGACATCTTGAGAGTGGAGTTTGTGCTGTCTGTGGAAATAAATTGTTAGTATCGGAAGATGAAGAAGGAGTGCTAGAGAACACATACAAACTTTCTTGCAATCATGAGTATCCTTAAAGTGTCAGGTATGATTTTACCCTTTAAATCGATTGACCTTTAAATGTCATCCTTCTCTTTAAGAGTTTTGTGTAGTTTGTCAATTTTATAATCCACAGGGGTCAGTGGCTTAGCCAGGGGGGGTGGTCCCGACTCCCTTCCCAGCCCCCATCCCAAGATATAAAATCACAATTATTTTCCTTTATAATAGAAAAATATATAAAAATCATGAATTTACTAAATATTTCTTCAACAAAACAATGATTTCTAATATGAAAAGTGTTAAAATTAGTTTAAAATCCTCTACTTAGCACCCTGTTTTTTCAAAAATCCCCCTGGTTTTGGACCCCTTGAACGAAATTCCTAGCTATGCCACTGACAGGGGTTGGCAACGTTATCGTGCTTGTTTGACACATATATTGGCATGGTTATATGGGATTTAAATGCCTGCATTTTTGTTGATGTGTGCCTATATATTATTAACGTCCTCATTTGAATCCATACGCTATCTCCATTGGGTCTCTTATAACCTATGTTGCATGGTACTTAATTGCTCATTGTTATGCATCAGGAGCAGGTACAGAAAAAACTCAGGGAGGGGGGGATGCAATGATATATCTTGAGATACCTTTACTTTTATTGTAATGAAAAATAATTAAGTCACATGAAAAGCTTTTTTACTCTGATTATACACATACGTTAAAAAATGACATCTCATGATATAAAAAAGTTACAATTGTGGTTCTGTAATGTTAGGAAATATGAGTGGAACCGCAAGGGGGGGACGTGCACTCCCTGTACCCCCCATTTGTGTCTGTTATGCAGGCTGTATGAAATTTATTTGGGGCTGCATTTGGCTTGAGGGTTGTTGACCCATGATCTCCAGTGTGGATTCACTTAATTTAGTAAGATTTCATGAAAGATGGTCGTGAGTGCAAAATATCCCTTATTTTATGATGCTTTGGTAACACTAGGAGTACCATTCAGAAGGACAGCAGGGGCCATTTGATCCATTTATGGTGCATATTATGTTGCTAAAGGGAAGGCATCTGTGCAATCAGTAATTGCTAATAGTCTCAGGTCATCTACTAACAGGGTCCATTTTCCCCTTTTTCTGAGATTAGTGGTCTTAAATAAAATTTTGAATAAGAGTTTTGGCATTACTTAATTTGCTAAGAGGTGTCGTACAGCATTGTCTTTATAAAATCTGCTAGGATGATGCCTGTTGAAAATTTTTAGTGCTAAATACCTTCAGATATATTTTTTTCTATTTATTTAAGTATTTCCCCTTTGTGTTAGAGGTGACTGGTGTTCGTAGTAAAATCTAGGTCAAAATTTAGTTTAAGAGGAGGCAAATTTCCTTTGACCTCTGAAACTTGGTGCAATGTTACCTCTAATTCTTGAGTGAATTACAGTCCTATTGAAAGCATAGTGCTTATGAATATCTCTCACCAAACAGGTGTCCTGTCAACCAATATATGATGCTGAATAGATCATAAGAATTCCAAATCGGGTCCTGAGTTTTCGGTTGATGTGACATCTTAATATTATATGCCTTTAGTCTCAATGCAGTACTTTTCTGTGGGAGAAGATTTTTCATGTAGGAACTGATTACGTGTAAGAGAAATGATTGAGATTCTCTTACTTTTGTATTCATAAATAATGAAATTCATTGAGTTCTCAAAACACCTATACATATTATTATTATAAAAAAATGTTCTTTAAATTTTCAACCAAAAAAAAGAATATTCTCCCTCTGTGTATTACACTCAGGAGTCATGATAGCCAAAACTAAAAAAGAGGCAGCCGGACACAATCCTAATCAAAACTAAAAATGTGGTGGACTGCTTATACTTCAGGTAATGCAGGATGCTGCCTGCTATGCTAGAAGTTGGCCTTTTCCTTTCATCATTTGTCATTATTCTGGATATAGGGCCTTTTCATCTCAAATCAGGCAGATTTAGCAAAACAATTTCAGGTGACCATCACCAATTTCACTTAACCCTTTGCTCTCAGGATTAGGCAACATTCATACCAGTAACCCACGCAGAATTTAATTTTTTGAATATGTATCATGAATGGAAAATCGTGCTAGTCCTGTGTCTCACTAATTGAGAGTTGGTAGTGAACTACTGTCGTCGTCAAAATGATGTGCCGCTGTACTTTGCAAATTTATATCTGGACATCAGTGCATGCCATAATTATATGTAATACGTTATTATTACAGTAAATTTTATTCTCAATTCTTTTAAATTTTTCGTTTTATGAAAAATTCAAAAATGTAGACACGCCGGTGCAATAAATGACTCCGCGCACCATAAAATTAGCCGTTTTGTCAACTTCATGAGCTTTGTAACTCAACTTAAGGAAAACTACTACGTCTACAACATTCATCTTCTACAAAAAGTTGCAACCATTAATGTACACTAATAAAATGGCTTTTGCCCATTTTTATAACGCATATTTTGTTTCAAAAGAACGAAAATGTTTAAATACTATCTAGTCCTACAGTTTACCCCGAAAGAAAAAATAAAATTAATAGAAACACTTCTTAATTTATTTGAAAATTTTCTATGATCCATAATCTATAAAAATATTTATATGTATTTGTAAATATCAATAACTTTTACTAATGTCGTGTTGCCAAACGGGGCCCCGCCAGGCCATTGCTGGTTACTAGGAAGTAAAGTTTAGCGCGCAAGACGTGGCAACGCAGCATTCGTTCGCTCCTGCGTATTTTTTTAATGCCCATACCTAATCTATACTACATAAAAATCATGTATTTTCGGATCATAGAAAAATTGCAAATAAAGTCAGACGTGTTTCTATTAGTTTTGTTTTTTCTTTCGGGGCAAACTGTAGGACTAGATAATGTTTAAACATTTTCGTTATTTTACAACAAAATATGCGTTTAAAAAATACGAAAAGGCCACTTCATTAATCTACATTAATGTTTGAAACTTTTTGTGGAAGATGAATGTTGTAGACGTAGCAGTTTTCCCTAGGCAGAGTTACAAAGTTCACGAAGTTGACAAAACGGCTGATTTTACGGTGTGCGGAGTCATTTATTACACTCGCGTGTCTACATTTTTAAATTTTTCATAAAATAAAAAATAAATTAGAGTTGAGAATAAAATTTCTTTTAAAGTGACATATTATTCATTAGTATAGCATGCACTGAAGTCCAGATATGTATAAATTTGCTAAGTACAGCGGCACATCATTTTGACGCCAACAGTAGGCAAGAGTTTTTGAGTCACTTGACACCCAAGTAACTTTATTTCAACGCAGAACCTAAACCATGGAAAGTTATGAACCTTTGGATGTACGTCTGTCTAGCTTCAAATGTGCAAGCATGTATTTTCGTTAAAATAAAGTAAGAATCACTGCCCTCTGTGCTTTGATTACATATGCGATTTTTTTTGTTTTTACTATGAGGCGTAATGCTCTTATATTCAAGGGTTCATACATTTCCATGGTTAATGTTCTGAGGTTAAATAATGTAATCATAATTCATTTTAAGGGTACATCTTTTGTATATATAACTGCTAGAGAAAAGAGTGATGACCACTTGATACCCCTCTTCCTGATTTGACATGAAATCCCCGTATGGCCTTGATTAACAACTGATGTTCTGCAGGAAAACTGCAGATTGTGAACAGAGTTGCTAGAAATTTATCAAAAATTTGGTGATAAAGTGTTAGTTATCTTATTTCTGACAACTGTCACCTTCATGACCCTGTTAAATTGCAAAATTTCATTATGAAACACATCCTCACCCTTAAGGTCTCAAAAAAGAAGTATTCAATGATTGGAGAATCAAATACTGATAATTTTTATGTAAGTAGTAATAAAAATGGCTTTTAATTTGATAAAATAAATTTTTTGTCAAGTGACTGCTTGACTTCTTTTGTGGTAGTGTAAAACTCCCATCCTACTGGTATTAACTGCATATGTATTTTATTATCAACCTTATATTTCCAATCATGACAATTTTGTGGGAACATTGACTGTTGCATGGTCATATCAGTTGTTTTGACAACTTTTGCAACATTATCAAAATTATTCCAGTAGCTGGGAATTAAGTGTCAATAATAGGTAGGTAATTTTTATGTATTCATCTTATTTAAGCTGATGAACTGTCAAGATGATGCTTTCAATGTCAATTATTGCTTTGTAATCTCATGCCCTTCACTTCAAAAATTTCTCTTCAACTTCGAAATTTATCCTTGAGTTGTCATTTTTTTCAGCTTTCCTTTTTTTGCCATTCTAATGGAAAGTATGGTTTAGATTAATTCTTGATTCAGTCACTTGCTCATTTTTTCAATCCAAAGTTTGAAGTGGATTAGAGAGAATATGATTCCTTAAAATAAGCCATAGTTGTGTAAATAGCACAAATTCAGGGAAGGGGGCCAGTTTCTTTCCCCAGGCCTCCTCATACCACAAGAACTTGTTAAGGGCTCTTCAATCTTCTTCAAAAAATTTTGAATCTTTAATTCTTAGGGAAGGAGCCAAATGTTGCCCAATTAGCCACTACCTATGATCCCAAACGTTAACCTAATATACTATTTATAACTTTATAAATTTTAAAGATATTTTAGATTGTAAATTTAAAAATATTGTGAAATGTGATCCTTAACTGTGCCCAGATTTCATGAGTTTTGCATCCGTGGTTGGTGCATAATTGGGAAGAAGCAGACCTGCCCTTACTGCAAAGAGAAAGTAGACTTGAAGAAGATGTTCTGCAATCCGTATCCTTCCCATGATGTGTTAACTATATAATTTTACTGTTCTCTTTATATTTGTTAACCCTTTCGAGACCGCGGAGTTTTCGTCTTAGCTTGACTGCTGTACCGCTCCCCAAGAGACTCTTCTTTCTCGTGGTACGGAGCATTTTTGGAGGGCATTCGTTAAGAAGGGTCTCGCTGAACCTTTTTCGACCCCTCCATGGTGGGACTCCGTATTATCTCAGACTCCAAGAGTAGTTGTGCTCCCTCCTTTCCGGGTTTACGACCATACCTGCGGCATTGGTTCGCGGTCAACTTATGTATTGCTTATATGTATTTAGCAAATGGATAATTGTTGATTGCACGTAAATTACAGACATTGAATATAATTCCTCATTTTTATCTGAGCATTGTTAAATTTTAAACGAAGTTCTAAGGCCATTATCAAAGCATTTAACGCAGCAACAATTTCCATGTTGATGTTTATACATAACTCGAGATATAAGTTAATATTTTTCGTAGAATTTCGTTTAAAAATTGTAAACGCTGCTCAAAAGACAAACAATTCAATTCTTAGTTAATATTTCTTGAGAAATGAACAAATATTTATTTCTAAAATTGACTCTATAAACAATTGTATGACCGCTGTCCCTTACCGCTGAGAGAGGTTATAAAACACGAAGGGTCCGGGTACCTGCTCCCGGATTCGGAGGGTTAATCCTAAACCCCGAAGCGTTGGGTCCCGAGACAAAGGCGACCTAAACCCACGACCGTCCTGAAAGGGGGAGAGCTAGAAAACGAATATATACGGGTTTCGTTTTCTTGACCGGGAAACTCTCACACGTATATATACGTCCGTGGTCTCCCGGGTCAGGAAACGTCCACACGTATATATACGTGCACGGTAGGGAAAAGGTTAATGATAAAGGTTGGCCTTTGACATGAAAGGTTTAACTATCAAATACATAGACTAAAGGATTACTATTATGCATATTTCCGTACAAATTCTTTGCATGTATGTTTGCCTCCTCAAATAAAAAATAAAAGTTTGAAGCATTTAGTGAAAAAAACTATTAATATGTCGTAGATTTTTGGTGGCAAGCATACTTACTAATTTTCATTAAAATTCGAGAGGTCAAGGTTCAACTCCAGTTTGAGTTCGGTTCGAATGACCCATAATGAATTCCTCCAAATGAAATTGTATTTTGAAGTTATATTTGCATGCCAAAGTATTCATCCATTATTTGCTATTATATTCATTTAATGACATTTAGGTCATGTTCTATTGCTGTCAAAATTAATTATATATCGTAATTCAAAAGACTTTGAGAAATGAGAAGTCACAAGAAGTCAGGGTTCCCACCTAACTGTGAAAACCTTAAAACCGTGAATAAGCCATGAATTTAGTCTACCGTGAAAAAAACCTGGAACTAGCCGTGAATTTTGTCATGAAACCTTAAAAATCTCTCAAACTAGATTGTAGAACTACAATTGACAGATGAAAAGAAAAATCGATACTTGGATCATGTTTCAAGGCCGAGTCACGTGCAGACACTGTCCGCGAATTTATCTACACACGTGTATTCTAAGAGCAGTTATTGGTCCATGAGCCATTGTGACACATTGACCTTAAGCCTGTGATTGGAAGACCGGTAAACTAAGTGTTCATCAACTCTGGCGAAAAATCAGACACTTCTTCACTTCCCTGTCACCCTGCTCCTTCCATTTCCCCACTCACAACCAGGATCTGCATTTTGCTAACGATAGGTGACGTCAAAAGAGATTACTCTTTCATTGCTGCATTTGCATTCACGGCGTCTGTTGCGTTTGTTATATTTGTAGTCAATGTGCGGCCAATGATTGTTACGTGATCAATATTTCTGTTTAAAATGCTTTATCTACACACCATGAAAACCTGGAAAAAACCATGAATTTTATAATTTAGTTAGAGTGGGAACCTGGAAGTGGATCTTGGAAGCTCTGAAGGTATCTAAGATTAGAGAATAGCAGAGAATAATGTATAGGAGATTGGGGGTTATGCAGGCTGTATAGAAAGGGATAGAAGGAAAAAATGGGAATATTCAATGTGGGAGAGAAGTCATTGGTATTCTTAAAGAGTATATGGATTAAGAAGGAATGGATCACTGAAGGAATGACAAGGAAAATGGATAAGGAAGTAGAAGGAACACAGTAAAGGGTTTACATTAGAGGTGGGTTGGTTGTATATTATGTAGAAAGAAAATGAACATTAAGTTATGGTGGGAAATTAAGGAAGCACGAGAGGTTTGGTTGAAAGGGCAGTCTTTCAGATGGATTTGTGGCTGGTGTGATTTATACTAGGTAGCAATCTGGTAGCAAAAGAGGAAAGCCGTGCCAAAACTTAGGCCTAGAATTGGTTGAATAAAATTTGAATTTTGTTTTTCCACATATATATTTATTTAAACACGTCCGTGGTTTTGACACACTGCGTCATCTGATGGATGTTGATGCAGTGTGTCGAAACCACGGTCGTGTTTAAATAAATATATATGTATGTGGAAAAACAAAGTTAAAATTTTATTCATCATGAGTAAATTCCATAAAGTGACGCCTGAAACCATCAACTTCCTAGAATTGGAGGAGGTTATCAGAGGAACAAGAGATTCAAGTAGGTGGAAGGAATATGTGAAGAACCTGTATGATAGCAGGAAATGTCTAAAGAGATGGAAGGCAAGGTGGAAAAGAATAATCTTGATCCAGGGATTTTTGAAGTGTAATTAGAGTGTCCTCTGAGATATGAAGACAGGGAAAGCAGTGAGCTTGGACAATTTCTGCAAACGGGGCATTATGAGTTGGAAAGATTGGATGAGAGGATCATGGAGTAAATGTGTAAAGATGTGCTGTCTAGAAAATTATGAAAGCCGTCATGAAAATTTACGAGTTATCCTATCTGCTTGATATTTTTGTGTGTTTGTGGCCACCATGTATCAGCTACTTCAGTTGATGACCTATGAGTGAATTGCATTTAGTGTTACCCTGTTATTATATGCATTTTTAGAAGTTTCTCCATGATTGATGTAAGCAGTACAGTGACTTCTGCTAATTAGTCATGACCTTTAAAAGGTAACCTCAGGTACAGTGATGAGTGCTATACTTATGGGCAGATTAACAGCCAAAACTATCTCTCATTAAGAATGCATGTATTCGTGGTAATCATTAAGTGTTTTGCTACTATCCATCATGGTCTCACTCCAAAACCCCATAGCTTCAACTTTAGATTAAAGCCATATCTGCAGTTCTTCAAGTGACTATGTGAAGTGGAATGGAATTATCTTACCAAATTGCTATTAGAACTGCAAAATTCTAAATATGTACTTGTTTCATTAATCTTAGTTTAATTTGGGATTGTTTTCTTCCAAGGCATCTTCTGTATGTATCCTGAACTCAGATTACCACAGGTGGGAAAGACCTCACGTGCTCTATGGCCAGTTGTTAGATTGGATTCGATGGCTTGTTGTTTGGCAACCACTTATCCTCTTCTTGGTTCAAGGAATTAATTGGGCCCTAGGTCTTGAATGATTATCGTATTATAACATGATAAATGTCTCTCCCGTTGGATTGGAATATGAATTAAAATTGAACAGTCACTACAAACACACAATGTAATAATTACATTGAAGAATAATACAGTGCCAAGGTACATACATTGTTACATTTTTCCATCTGTGATAAAGTGTACCTCATGGAAGTTGGAAGGTATGTTCATTTTTATGATCAGTGTGTTTGTAATGTTTCTGTGAAGTGCTAAAAGCATTTTGTATGTAGCCTTCAGAACTCAATCCAGTGACTTGGCATAAAATGGAGGCATTAGCATTTTGGAATCATCGTTATTTTCATGCATCTGTGATTATCGGCGGATTGGATTTGTTCACCATTATTATGTATCATTTCTACTTTTTAGCTCTGAAAATAATATTTAAATTTGATTTTCATATCTTTTCCATGTTGAAGTTGTTCAAACAGGTGTGTTTGGATTATAAATTATTTCAGGAAAAACCATTCAAATTGATCTGGCATTAAGAATGTGTATAGATTTTAATGTTGTGATATATTTTTTATGAAAAATGTTTTTTATTAAGAGCAATTATTTTGTTCTGTTACTTGTTATTTCTTTTGTGACATGATTATGTTTTTCTCCTTATCTGAATGATGCTTAAAGTATAGTTACAGACCATTAAGTACCTATTTCCTACCTTGGGATATTAATTGGCCGTAATTTGATTTTGTTAGGAAAATGTATTTATTTGGGTTGATAAACATGCAGGTACTAATTTCTCTTCTGAGGAATATCTGTGAAGTCCTTTGAGTAGACACTTCTTGCCATGGAATCAACAGTATTATGGCTGTAGAGAAAATAACTTGGATTCAATATTTGTTTAGGTTGGTTATTGTGTATACATATGATGTTCCTATGTTTTTATGCACTCGAACAAGCGATTGTCCTATTCTATCAATGAAGGTACCTTAATTACATTGAACTGTCTCTAAAAATGAGGATTTAAATTTATGTGGTTGACTCCTAAACAGAAGTGGTTAGTTTTTGCTTAGTGGATATTTATTTGAGATCATTATATTGAAGTTGAGTTACATGTATATTTCAGGAATAGAATATTTCCCTGAACTTGTCTACCTCGGTGTTCCCAAACCATTTGATTTCATAGATCATCTGGGAAAATTAGCCAAATGAGATCATGGAATTGTCAGGTGTGAGTATAATTTTCATGTCTGGAAGCACTATCTCTCTGAAACTGAGGTTTTAATCCAGATGCAAAAGGGAAATCTTTGAGTGGATGCGATTTAGCCTTATTTAAATGAATTCGTCCATTGCCTAAAGTCGTAAGCCATTGAATTGTGGTTTCCTGGAATATGGTTAGAAAATTGCTCTAGTTCTTAGTTGCTGCTTGAGATCAAGTACCTGCATGATAAGGTCCTTGCTCTATGTATTAAGGCGTTAAAAGTTTTATCTAATTCAATGATAGTGTTTCCAGTGTTGTTACACTGGCAATGAATAAAGCAATGAAAAGACTAACCTGACACTGCCACATAATATAGACTTCTTGCTTTTCTTGTTATTAAAATTTGTTAATTTTTCTGAAATTGTGCGTAAAATACTTAATTTGCTGTATGGTGTTGTCATCAAATCAAGTCAAGTGCATGCGGATTGGGTACCTATGCATTTTTGAAAAATGCTATTCAAATTTTAATTTTTTTGTCACAAAGTGGAAGTAAATGTGGATCGTTATGAAAAGAAGACATACAATGTTGAGTTATTAAAATTTCCCGGAAGTATTTGTGTAAATTGTGGGAACAATTTTTGAGGATAAAACCTGAAATTCAAGTAATTTTTGGACAGCTCACACTTAGTGTGTGCAGAAGTTCGTGTGGAGGAAAAAATGCTTAAATTTGTTTACCAAATTAGAGCCTTAATTTGTACATGTGTAATGACTATCTTAGAAGGAATCTAAGAGTAAAATAAAACATTTTTCAAGTTGAAATCAATCTGTTTCCTACTTTATTACCTTTGAAACTGCCTTGTGCCAGCTGAGGCCGAAATGCAGTTGTTCTGCGAATGTGCTTTTTATGCTATAATGAATATTATTATACCTTTCTGTATTATTTTCATTTTGCACAACCTGTTTCACCTTCTCATGGCAATATAACTGGGATTGCTATGCTTTTCATGTATTCTAGAAAGAATAGAAGTACCTTTAAGTAGTGAGGCATTGTACAATGATTTATATAAATTTTATAGAATTTGTGATTCATGGAAATAATAGCAATTTTACTGTACCTGTATCTTAGTAGCTTTCCTTAAGCAAGAAAGGCATGATGACGAGTGTGTGCGAGAGCAATCATTTTCTGAGTCCTATGGTAATTTTTGCCATCCCTCTTTCATTCACAGCTACATTTCATGGAAAGGCCAATTTGATGCTAAAACATTCTTTGTGATTCTTTTTCTGATTGACCAATGACTCTTTTTGGCAATAGAAGAATAGACCTACCAACTGATGGAAAAAGTGAAAGGAAGCCATTCCCCTAAAAATTATTTTGTGCTTCTAGCTTGAGTCTAGTTCCTACAGCTTAGAGAAAAATATGTTATAATAAAATTTCTTTTATGTTTTTTGTAATGAGATTAAATTCAAGTAAGATACCTTTTCAACCAGATGAGACTAGGAGTTGGAGGATGCTCAACTCCTTGTGGGCACCAATAGGGGACATGATATCTCCAATATTCATCAGAGTGCTTTGTCTAGTGTAATTTAGAATGAAATGTGTTAACATGTGTGGGGCAGCTGCTTTCCCTTGATGATGCCCGTTTCTCATTACCTTATGCCATGGTTACAGCAGTCGGTGATTCTAGAATCCCCTCAATAACGTTAATTTGTCAAAGGTCCAGTTCCTCTCCGAAAAGGTTGGCAAGTAAATGTTGTGTAATCCATAATGCATGGATTGTACAAAGAAGTTTTCTGGGCGAGTGAAAAAAATTGCTGCAGTTGTCTTCATAAGTTGACATAATGATTATAACGTTTTTACCTTACATATTTCTTGCTTTTACTTTGTTGTTTTTTCATTCCTTTTCTGATTATTCCAAAGAAACTTGTGACATAAAAACCAGAAATGAGGTACCAACAAAGGAATTTTTAGGGCCACATGACATATTTTTTTAATGAATGTTACCGCACCTCTTTTTTATACTCAGAAAGCATGGCTATGTGTCCTGGATTTCACAACTTTTAATGGCAAACCTTTTTGTGCTTGGAATGTGGTCTTATTTTTCACAATTGAAGACTTGTTATTAATTACGGTGTAAGTACCATTTTTTAAGTTAGTTGTCTTTAAGACGCATGTAATAGCCTAAGCCATTGACAATCAAAAGGGTTTATGTG
The DNA here is from genome assembly GCF_921293095.1 of Ischnura elegans. NCBI lineage: Eukaryota > Metazoa > Arthropoda > Insecta > Odonata > Coenagrionidae > Ischnura > Ischnura elegans. The sequence continues at coordinate 55,576,157 of NC_060252.1, read as the reverse complement.
CAATTTACATCATTGTAGTTCCTTGTGTCCCCACTAGATTGTTAGGGAATAACTCCAGTGACTGTTGCAAGGGCCTAATATATAGTCTTATAATTTATAAATAAATAGTTATATTAGAAACTATACTGATGCATGGAAAGTCACAAAAAGATTTAAATATAAGAATATCAATATAAAATAAATATTTCAGACAGTGAATAATTTAAGAGTCTCAATCGCAAACAATAGAGATTCATTTCGGGTTCACTGACTGTGAAATACATACATTACAACTTTTATCATTTGCTATTTGAATCTCATCTGTGCAGGGCCGGCCCTAACAGGTGCGGGGCTAGGGGCGAACCTTCAGTGCGGGGCCCTTCACTTAAAATATTAAACTCTATACCCCATCTACAAACTCGAGCATTTTGAATCCCTACCACTCTCTGGCTAAGTATGTGACAAACGCAATTGCACAATAAAAATTAATGCATTATTATTCCTTTTTCATAATATTATTTTTTATCTATACAGACTTAACAATACAGTAATGGTTGAAATTACGTTTTCAAAACAATCGTTTTTTTTTAATTTTTTTTTCACGAACGAGGGGCCCCCCAAAGCGCGGGGCCCGGGGCGGTCGCCCCGCCCTAAGGCCGGCCCTGCATCTGTGGTCTACCTCTTACTATCTTCCCTTCCATCTGTCTGTCATGGGTAATTCTCATTAGACTCCCATGTCTCATTATGTGGCTGATTAAATTGTCCCTTCTTCCACCCGTGGTTTTCAAGATACTTCTCACCGCTCTTAAAACTTCCGCATTACTCAATTGATCTATCCATTTGATCTTCATCATTCTTGGCAGTGCTTCACAGAATTTGATTTCTGATGAACTTAATCAGTGAAAGTATTATGGTGCAAAAGAAAAGCACGCAATTTGTCAAAAATTGCTGGGAGATCAGCCTGGGAGCCGCTAGCAACTTGTAGGGTACTTGCTAGACTTGGATTGCTTGATCTTGTAGAACAGATATCTTCTCCAGAGCTACACCCCACCTTTCGGCAAACTTATGCGTATTTACCCCCTGTGAGTTTTGTTTTCTGCTGTGTGCCAATCAGTCGACTGCTGGCTTGAGGGCCTGGACAGGGTGCTCTACAATTTGGGATCAGTATTACCAAGAAAGCATCCAGGACAGCCTTTTTCTTCATTCCCCATGTGTGCATTGTATCTTCTCCATTTTCAATATTTTCTGTCTTCTTTCCCCCAGCTATTATTAAATGCGATTTTTGCTGGGGAAAACTTACCGTTTTTGAGATGTGGGTCAGAAAATCAATGCCAATGGTATCTTTGAAAGAGAAAAATTGAGCCCAATAATGTGCCCAGGTCTATAGATATAAATCAAACCATCATATCTTACTTGCCAGCGAGCAATAAACTTTTTTATTCAGGTCTCACCCAAGTATTTTAAAGCTGATACCATAAGGATTTACAGTGTATGATTTTCTTTTCGTGATTTAAAAACAAAATAATTATTACATGAAAAAAAATTTATTTATTGCATTTTCTCTATTGTTTGTATCTGATTTACTATTAAGAAATGACATTGTTATGTGTCATAAGGCCAAGGAGTTAGTACCCATCTATTAGAGTTAAACTGTGCAGTTACTCTCAGCGGATGGCACATAATTCCCTCTGCTGCAGCAGGCAGCCCTCAGGCTAATATTTTATGACATCAATAGACAACATTAAGTCATGAAAACCAAACGCACTTTTAACACATGGGGAAAATGTATATTATAATGAGATAGATGAGAGAAAAAATCAAAATACATAGGGCTTGACCCAGGGTGAATCCAAGATTTTTTTAGGGGGGGAGAACAGGGTTCTAAAAGGCAAATGATTTTCTAATACTTGAGATTAAAAGAAAAATACAATTACTGTATGAAATATTATATTTATTTTTATATGAAATTATATGATAGAGGCACTAAAATAAAAACAAACCTATAATGATAACCATTATAAAAATTTTGTTGATTTTTTAAGCATATGGGCGGAGCACAAGTCCCCTGTTCGCCTTAATCTGTCTATGGTGTTGACAAATTTTATAAATAGTATAAATTTTATAGTAATTTAATTTATGGCACATAAACCTGCATTATTACAAGTCTTCAATTTTGTTCTTGATATTATCTCGTGATGGTTTGTCTTACTTTGATAGCCAGGTTATGGTGACTATGATGTTAAATTGATGATTTTCACAGGAATTGTGTGCAAAATTTGCATTTCTTTGAATATTTTGACATCCAGTTTATCAGAATACATGTACCAGAAAATTTTGTCATTTTTTTTGTCAGCCCCTTATTTGTAATTAGGGCCAGATTTTCTTATGGGCTGGGTAGGCTTCAGCCAAGGGCTCCAAGATCAAGAGGGACCAACTTTAACCCTTAGACTGCGGGAACGTTTTTATATGTTTTTTATGTGGACTGCGGAAAAATGTTTTTAAACATTTGACCATTGCTCGACTACTTTCTTCAGTTTCCGAGAACTTTTATTGCTACATGGGTGGAGGCTAAGTGCATTTTTCCACACTGTAGGGATCGCTATTTCAGTTTAACTCTCCCTGATCATCCAAAAAATACAAAACGTTCTCACAGTCTAAGGGTTAAAAATAAATGGAAGAAATCAAACTTAAAAATGGGAGATGAAAGGGCTTCATAAGTGGAATACCTACCCTAGAGGCTCTTTTCATCAAAATCCGGCCGTTTGTAAGTCTTCGAGAAAGCAAACTGTTAATGCTTTAACGAATGATAGATATTTAATCCGTTTCGACCATATATTGATTAAATTTACATCGTCGTCTTTCTGTTCAGTCCGTAGGTACTGGAAATGATGGGAGTTTTCTAATTTTTCTTCGTCATTGTTCAGGGGGCATATTTCTCTGTACGAGTCGGTAATATTAAAAGTTTCAAAATTCTGAAAGGACTATATATGGATACTTTTATGAATTAGTTCGAACATTTCAGAATAACCTTGGGTCTATCAAGTCGATTTATTTCTGTCATGCACTTACAGATGACTTCCCACTACACGATGTGAAGTTGTTCCTAAAAATTTCAACGAATAAAATGATCGTTTCTAATAAATTTTTCGTTTCTTTCTAAGATATTTTTATAATGTAGCATTTATTCTCCCGCTAAATAGAATAGCTGTGAAATGATTTTCATTTAGCTACCTAACCTTTTATTTAAACGTCGCGCTAAAGAAATGTATATTGCTTTTCCTCCTTCAATTGTTATCGGAATCGCTCGGTTAAAGTCGTGAATTTCCGTTAGATTGCCGCACCTATCGGTACGGGATTGCTTCGAAGCTCGGAATTTTCGTCTGATGTTAAGTTTTGAAGCTGTAATAACAGTAAAATTCAGTTTATTTGATCCTGCTGTGTTTCTTCCAACTACTTGTCTGCGCATTGAAATCAATGAGGACGTGAGAGGGAAAAGTCTATGAAGGAAATTCTTGTGTACACTCTGGGAAGATCCAGGTAAGATGACATTATGGCAGCTCGGTAGTCTTAACGGATACAATTTAGTATATTTCATTTGTGGAATGAAAGTGTGATTTAAATTTAAATGTCGAATTGTTGATCGTAATTTGAAGTCATCGAAGTTATTTTTGTTGTTAGTGTTATTGTTTATTGCTTACTGCTATTCATTTTTGTGTTTTGTTGCCTTCACTTGCATATCAAACTCAAACAATTGTTTGGTACGGTTGAATTAAAGTCTGAATTGCCAATTTAGGGGTTGTTAAGTAATATCAGAGATTACTTAAGGGTTTGATCATCATTTTGGTTATTTAATTTCATGGATGACATCACTATTGTTGCAATCCGTTGTGGAAAATTCATTCAAGTGTTATCCCTTTTTAGTTATAATCTTGTTATCAATGCCTCATTATGAATGTTTTACCGTTGTTAACGTGCTCCAGTTTCTGCGAGTTCATCGCGTCGGCTCCGTTTTATCATTCTTGAAACGTCGGAATTATTTCAAGGAATAGAAAACGAGGGCTCATCCTAGATACAGAGGTGCCAGAGAAATCGCGAGACAGGGACAAGTAGGTGAGGTGAAATTCTGCTCAAGAAGGGAATAACCCTTGTAGGGTTTCAAATAATCTGTACCTCTTCTCCCGGCACCTGTCACCCAAGGTGGAATTGGATTTACTCGGTCTCTTTTAGTGTGCAGAGAATCATTGATATTTTTCACTGTTGCCGTAAGGTTTTGATGGATGTAGTGGCGTGTGTTTTTCTTGATATGTGATAAAGTGCATTCTTCTCTCCCCTTATTTACCTAATATTACGTTCGGATAAAATTATGAATTGTGATATCTGTATTTTCTTTTTTAATTCTACCTGGTAATAATTCTGAAATTCAGTGTTGTAAGGCGGTATTTTTTGTGACGTTCGCGCCGGCGTTGCATTTTTTTACTGCTCGTGTTGCGTATTCCATTGAAGCGCTTGGAATGCAGGTGCTCTGCCGAACGACGGCACAGGTGACCTCAGTGGTTACGTGGCGTGCAGCAGTATTTCTCAATATCATCCGCACGCGTATTGCGTGGTTTCATCTTGATGTCTCTTTCATTTAGGCCCGTATTTGACTTTTTAGCATTCCCTTCGCTCACCTTCCCACGCGTGGAATTTTTCAGGTTTAAAAAATATCGAATGGACAAGGGTTACCGACCGGCGCTTAGAGCTCAAGGTCGCACTAACCCTCAAGGCAGTCAGCATCGTTCCGCGTTAGTTTGGGCATTACGTCACGATGGCACTGCGTAATTATCATAAGAAAGTTAGACGCTGATCTCTAATGCCTGGATAACTTGTTGACACACGTGCCTCGCTCTGGCGTTCAATTAAAATGAATGGCCTTAACGTGTTTCCTGCGCATTCATATGACCCTTCAGCGACCCACGGGAAAGAGATGCGCCAACACAACCTACTAACCGCCAGACCGTACTTGGGTGTGGTTTCATTTCATTCATTGGTTGCTCAGCGGGTCGCAGAGGAAAATTGCATTACTTTTTTGCAGGATGGAACGGGGCGGATGTTGAGTCCCCGACCACATAATGGCATGTCTCTCTTTAGTTCTTTCAGTAAATGTCGTAGCGAAAAATAGTTCCTACCGATTGGCAAGGGGTATTGGAAGAGACTTGAACATGCGGTCTTTGTATTATCATATGAATTGTGAAAATTTTCGCCCCCGGTGTATAGAAGGCCGATGTTTATTTCTTTATCCGTGATGAGTTCCATCCGGTTTAAAATTCCTCAAACTGGATATACAAGAGACTGTCCCAGAACGAAGCTGGGTTCTCCGATACCTACAGCTCGCCCACATGCGTCCTCATGAGGGGGCGCGAAAGCCAAGACTAACCAAGGTGAAGTTATGCCAAGCCTGCTATGTTGAATAATGATTCGCTGCTAATGGGAAAATCACTCTTGTGATTTGAGAGGTGTTCTCAGACCCTCGTATGCGTCGATGACATTGGAATGCCGCGCAATGCCTTGAAGTCAATTTTCAAAACGCCATTCATGCGTATCTTTTAAATTGTCTGTGGGAGTCTCATCTTCGGTCAATTCTACCAGGGTAGAGTATCTCCAGGCCGGCTCGCTTAGTGGTGAAAAATGTATCCTCCTCCTCAACTTAGCAGATCAATTGTAAACAAAGCGTACTCATCCCATATTATTATACTTTTTGTAATGCCATTCGGTTATATTGCATTAAGTTTGTTGTACCTTTTTTGGTGCGGATTTGTCGTGGCGATTAAAAAAAACACCTAGGGCGCGGCCTGCTTGTTTTTCACCACCGAATTCCATCTTTGTTATTTGTATGACTTCTTTCACAATCTGGTGGATGGATACCGTCGGTCTGTCGGAGAGAAAAATTGCTTTCGAAGAGCGGTGCTAAGAACGTTTCTTAAGCCTAATAGAAAGTCTCAAGATCGCGAGGAAGGATGACCGCGATGACATAATTTGAGATTAATTTGAAAAAAGTTTGTTCTGGGAATTGTGAAATTATTTTTGAGGAGCGTGGTAGTGTGTAGGAATGGTGTTCAGGGTCCCAGGTACAACTTTCGGGCGATACCTTCAGCAAAAAATCCTTGCAGTGCGAGTTGGCTGTGTTGCATTACCCACTTTTGGTATTGAGTCTAATCTGTAATTTAGTAACGCCTGTGCGGATTTATCCTAAGGTTTTCCCCATTTTATTTTACTTTCCCCATTATTTTGTAATGAACGAATACAAAAAAATAGTGTGTAAGCTGGTTATGGCATATTTTAGTTGCAAAACCGGAGAATCAAAAGTTAAGTAACTGATAGAATTTAAAATATTTAAGTTGCAGTATTATTTGATGTTAGATGTTTCTAATTCGGCCAGGACTCCATTATTTCGTATATTTTCGCGACCTTGCCATGCCCAGGGTTGACGCACTTGGAAACGTCGACTTTAATTCCATTTCTTGCCCTATGGAAGACCCGAACAGGCTTTACCACTACGAGCTAATAGTGAAGTCAGTATCCTACGCCTCTCAAATTGCCTGTTGGCATGGGAGGCGTTGGATCGGAGATCTAAATGAGTGTAAAATTTTGACTTAAGATCGCGACCACTGTCTTCAAGGAAACCTAATTTTTTTAACGTACGACGTATCGTTTTTTATTAATTTAAGCACAATTGCAATTTTGTGTTTGCTTGTGAAAACCGTGCGCTTTTGCCTCCCTTACTCTAATATTTTTCTGTATTCGAATTTAGAAACGTTTTTCTAATAATTTAATTCTTGAACCAGCTACGTACTTCAAAATATTATTCTTAGTTATTTCTTATTTTTTTCGACGCTTTTTCATTCAGTTTATGAACGTACACTCACATTCTATGCGTCCTAGCCTTTCGAATTACTTTTACCTTAATAGGTGCGGATCCCGCGTCGACCAGATTTCAATAATTCGCCCATGCATTTTTAGACAGCGTATTTAGTAAAATAGTGCGCGAAATGTTCACTGTAGCTTTTCCCCGAAAATAATCGGCATGATGGCTTGTTCAAAATTTCAGTTGGAAGTATTTTGAAGCCGTCTAATTATCCCTCTAGATAACCTTAATTAAATATAAAGCCGCCATTATTTCAAAATTATTACTTTAAAAGGCTTGGGCTCGGCGTTGGCGATCGAGTTGGTCAGGAAAGCCTTTTTTGTGTGTCAGAGACATAATTTATACGTAGCTGTCGAGAGCGAGTGGTGCAAGAGAAATTTGTACTCATCGTTTCCTGCACTCCCAATCTCCTGGCTCTTTCAGCCTTGACACACCTTTGTTGTTTACGTTTCACCTGCCCAAGGTAGCTCGCGGTGTTATCGACATTCTTATCACGGATATCCATTGGCGTTGAAGTCTCAGGGTGCGTCTGCTTTCTCGAATTTTATTCGCCCTCATAAAAATTAATGGTGATGTTGATTATTTGTAATGTTTTCGATGATTTCACAACAAGGTAATGTTCGTAATTTTTTCATCCAAATCGTGTGGGATTTGTTTTCTCTGAGGTTACAGGTTTCATTAAGTATCTTCTTTTAAACGGCTCTCACCTCACTCCGTGGTGCTCTTAAGTTTATGTTTCTGTTTTAGATCTTGCCTTAATTAAGGTTTGGAATAATCGTCTAAAGTGTGAATACAGGCGTAATCGTAATAGAAAATAATAAACTAGGTTCACTAATATATTCGAAAAAGTACGACCCAGGTTGCATAGTATGGTTAAATCGTCAGGTTATGAAACCCGAAACCGGAGTCGCGCTTTTTCAAATATATTAGTAAACCTTTAAAAGCTTATTCTTTTATTTTTCATTACGGAAAGGTTACACAAAGTTAAGCTTGAAATCATAAGCGGATTTAGGGGCGCGTGCCCTCCCCACCCCCAAGAAGCTTAAAAAATAGACAACATTTTTTAATACCTACATCTTTAAGTTCGTTTTGTTTGTGCATCACAGAGTCCCAATCATTTAATTTCATATAAATAATTTTCAAAGAGAATATTTCGCGCAGAATTTGTTGTATGTTGTTTTTAATCTCAAGTACGAGGAGATCGGTTGGCTGTCAGACCCTTGTGCCCCCACAGAAAAAAGTGCTGGATCCGTCCCTGCCTGAAATCATCACTCGTATGTAATCGTAATATTTATTTTGTTCTCAGAAGGCACTTGTCAATTGAAATGCGATAGCATTTTATCCAATATCTAATTTGTGGTGGCGAATCATTCACTGGTTGTAATTTTGTCACGGACGAGATCTTTGGTCCGTGTTTTGAGTAATAGCTGTGGATTGTGCCCATTCACGGGGCTAGCTGAAGCACGTAAAACGGTTCTCTCGTAGGAGTCGGATGCACTTCATCATCGTGCATTGGCTGTGCGTCCCGTTCCGACATGTGACGCGGAATGAATAGTTTTCGGGTGAAAGCGCTTTCGAGTAAAATTAAAGCTACGTTGTGGAAATTGAACCGTTATGTCTGTCTTTGATCATAAATGAGATAATGTGGTGAAACTTTGGACACACTCGAATCTAAGTGCTGCGGCAGAAAAGAGAGCATCTCTTGTCAGACGTAATGGGAAAAAATCTTGATGTTTGCTGGCAGTAAGTGCAATATTTGTTAACATTTACATCTATTGTATTTTATACTTTATTTCAAATTGGATGCGCTGCATTTTGTTTTTATTATTCACCATAGATGTTCCGCTCGGGAGTGTGGTATGAAGTACGGTGAATTGACATGGAATTAACAAGGTGTAATTTTCCTAAAAAAATGACTCAATTCTACCTGGGTTTCCATATAACTACGACACCTTCAGAGTGATCACCTTTTCCAATATGGTTTAATTCCACTCCTCGCTAGCATTCTCGGATTTTAGACGTTGTAATGAAGTAACCTCATTGAATTTTCGGACAAGTCACGCCCCTTATATTGCGGTTTAATAGCTAGTTGTCTCACGGTGTTCAAAACTCGAAATTAAGTAACGCTCATTATCTTTAGATGACGGGTGTTTTGGAATCTCTAAAATAATTTACTAGGTAGTAGGTACCTATTTATAATACTGGTGACTCTCGCTTTTAATTTTCAGCATAAATTTAATTTCTGACTTATTGTTAGTGGAAGCCGTCATTTCATTTTTAGGAGCTAATGACTTCAGCCGGTTTAGGGTAATTATTTGGGAAATATAGTAATTTGGGGAGGGCTCAGCGTCTGAATTGATCTTGTAACGAGGATATCATAGGATCACAGTTGCACATCCCCATAGACGTTATTCCTGCACTCCACCCACCATCTGGAAGGAAATTGGGATCAAAATACTGGGGAATAGAATCCAACAATACCAGTCACGTAGCTTCAACTAATTGCTTTTTAACCCTTTGAGTGCCAACCGATTTTCTAGGTACTAGTCTAAAAGTGCCGAGGCATTTTTGTTGATTTTGCAGTAGGTTAGGAAAAAAATAGGTCCCAAAAACAACGAAAGGTATTTATTCAAAAACTTTCGGAAATCTTTATCTCTCTATGTGTTTTCACCATTTTGATGTATTATTTGACGATTTTTTGATAATATGAGTTAACTTTAATAATTTAAAGGAAGTATTTAATGTTAAAATAACATGAATATTGACTGTTGAATGATTAGTGAACTATAACCATCTAAGTGTGACATCGCAGAAGTAGCGTCCTCGCGCTCCTGGCACTTTTCGCGAGAGATAGGAGGAGCGCAATAGCCCTCCGTGGCATTCCAAGGGTTAAGGGGTCCCTATTCTAGCCCCTGTCATCCCTCTCGCCGCCCTCTGTTTTTCATAGTCCTGGGTTGTCGAGCTAAATACCACGAAAGGGTACATGGTAAGCTTATAGGGATGCGGAGAGAGTCGTGTGGTTAGACGGGGAAGTGATGGTTGGGTGCGCTTAGGTAATGAGAACTTCAAATCCGGTGAGTTTTAGGGAGGTCATCCGCGTCAGTGAGTCCATGAGGCGTCCACCGAGCGAGTGGTTTTGCTCGCATGCGATCTCCGAACTGCCGTTGTTTCGCCGAAAGCGAGGGAGGATTTTCGTCAGCCGTAGAGGTGTCCGCGGATTGAGTGGCGTTAAAACCTTTTCACTTACTTCTTGAACCAAAAATAGCTCCTAGCTGTATCTTCGCTCGGATCAAGCTTTGTCGCCCGTGATTGTGTTTGTGTTTCGTGAACTCCTATTTATTTATCCGAATGCAGCGGTCCCCGACTTCGGGTAAGGGTTTAGTGGTTGACGTAGAAAAGCTGATAGTTTCAGGGAGAGTGGCTAGTCAGTTATTGAAGGTGCTGGTGCTACGTATACTTTCTTGAGGTGTGTCCAATACCCATGGGTTCGCTACCTGCAAACATTACTGTTCAACTGGCTTAGTATACGCTGAGAATGCATTCCATCGGTATTGGTTAGAGCTTGCGTTTCTGCCGATCGGCAGTGTTAAAAAATGCGACAATATGCCCAAATTATAAAATCAAACAAAGGATGGCATTGATAGTATATTGGTGTGTATTCACGGAATTGTGGGATTTATGTTGGGATGCTTTTGAGGGATGATGTTATTTTTTTTAGGTTAAATACTTTTTATCAATGTTTCATTTTTGTCGGATTTCACTTTTGTGAATACGTAATAATGTCTGTATTAACAGATTTAAAATTATTTGACGTGTTAGCCTTGAGAGTAGACCTTTTGGATAGTGAGCGAAGAGTCCAATATCCAGAAATCTGTGTGTGGTGAAGTCTCTGAACATCCCCAGCAAAAATCCTCTCGCCCTCTGAAAGGAACCTACCCCCATTGTGAGCTTCACTCGCCTGTGGCTCCTTTTGTGGTGAGCTCTGCACTCACTAATTCAAAATTATAAAACAGCCCCACAGGTAGGTCAGTGGCAGTTTTTCCACTAACTGGATTGGCCTTTGTTTGATTTTTTAAATTTATGTCTGAGTTATAAGCTTCCTTGATCGTAACTCATAGTATGTAGTCCTCGGTGCTTTTCGTATGGAAGCTACTGTGGGAGCCGCGCTGAGGCATGACTTAGGGCCGTTACGCCACTGGTCTCTTGATGGCCCGAGTAGAGTTTGTTTACTGTTCCATTGGACAGCTGGAGTGTTTTTCATTAGCGGCGGCTCCAATGATCTTCGGAAGGTCTTTTCCGCGCGCGATTGTTGCCATACCTCCCGTCAGTGTTGTGATTACCAGCGGGTGGCAGTCATTGCGGTCAGCGGGGGATATCTTCAACCAGCTAGGCCAACTGAAGTTCGTTTTGGGTAAAAGGGGTGATAGCGAGCGTGTAAGGTGACCTAGCAACCGCAGATTAGAAGGGTAAGACGTCAGAGGAATGGTGGTGGGTGGGTGGTGAGTGTGGGTTTGGTGTGCATCAGATCGATAAAATCTTTTGGCTTTTGTTCTTCGTGTCTGGGCTGCGAGTTGGGAGGACGAATGGTCATCCCGTTCACAAAACGAAGGCGGGTATTATTGAGTCACGTGGGGAAGCATGAGAACTGACAGTCCCGTTTGTGGAATTTTGAATGGAGGCTTATCGTGGCAACTGTCGTGTCCACATATTTTCCTGTGCAATTTACGATGATATGTCAGCTGGAGGATTAAATGCGTGTCAAAAACTTAAGTTCAATTGTATCCACGATAAAGTGTAAATTTCAAATGGTAATTTCCACACTTTAATATGAAACTCCACTACCGACCTTAGTTTCGACATTGTATGACGTTTCCAAAACCATGGTCGGTAGTGGAATTTAATATTCAAGTAATTACTATTTGTAGTTAATATTTTATCATGGATGTATCGCATTTCCTCCGCGTCAAGCCTATAATGACTTCTTACGTTAGTTCAATGAGTCTCCGTTCGGCATGTTTTGTGGCCTCGCTGCGTAATGTAATCGATTATGTATATTTTTCTGTGCATTTTCATATTCTATTTGAAAAATTGTTCAGTTTTAATTTTTCTGTATCTACATGTATTCATATTTCTCGTCGTGTTGCTCAACAATAAAATTTACGGCGATATAATAAGTCTCCTATTAGTTTTTGTGTGGGCATACGAGTTCCTTGTGGCTATCGTTTGGGAAACTGGTTTGTATCCTTTCATTTTCTAAAATGATATTCTGCCCATCAGCTAATCTTGCAATCTTGAACTGTTGGCAATTAGCTAACGTGTCTCGTCATAGCGGTTTGTAGAAGTGTTCGGCAGTTACTTTTTGGGTAATGTTTACCCGCGAAAGCACACACAGTAATTGGATAATACTAATAACAAGATTTGTTGTTTTTTTAGATGTTCCCCTTCGATTCTCGGATGAGTAAATTCTCGTTAATTTACCTTTGAAACTATCGAATATGTCTGGGTAAACACGGGGAATTTGAATTTTCGCACGCGCTTCAAGTTCTGCGGAGTAATGAGATTATTTTCCTACTTTTTCGTTTTGCCCTTCCTCTCCCCGGAGACGCACTTTTAGGGATTGGCCCCTCAGCAATGCCTGGCATTTCAAACGGTCCCTCATGTGAGGAAAGACACCAAAAACGGAGCATGTCAGCTCGTCTTACTTTTTGCAATCCATGGTTTAGCGAATGAAACTGTGCAGTCGGCTTCACCTCTCGTGCGGTATCAAGGACGCGACATTTTTTTTCGCTTTAACAGGTATCTGTGAGAGACGGGTTCGCATAGTCATCATTAGGACAACTTTTATTATGCTTCAGTTGCGTATTCGAACATTATTCTCCTCTGAGAATGTAGTTCAGTGAGTGTATTAGCTTAAGTGGTTTTCTTTTCCCCAAATTATGCCTTTGAATTATTTGGGATATCTGAATATCTTTGTCTGATGTGAGTCTAAAATTGGAGCTAGCTAATTTAGTTATCTCGAAAGCAGTCGTTCCTATCGCGTCTTTGATGGAAAGCTTTGTCACGCGAATGTATCAGTCTTCCGCAATCGACGTCAGACTTACGGAGAAGTGCTGTGAATCACTACATCTGTTGTTATCTTTTTGTTACTTCTGCGAAATGTAATGATGAGTCCATTTTCATATCGCTAGTTCGGTGATCTCAGTGCATAATATCGTTGCGGTTTCTCATGAGATAAGATTACATTAATTGTTAATACCATGAGAATATCAGTGCTGTTCCCCAGTTTCAGTTGGGGTAAAGCGACGGTTCTCGAATGATATTTGTAGTGGGTTCCCGAAGGTAGTTACGGATGTAGGCATCGACCCCAATCCAAACAAACTTTCGGCCAGCGGGCAAAAACGGGTGTTTAATACGCACATCAGGGACGCCGACTTACAAAAAATATTGGGGGGCCCAAACCGGGGATCTTGCCTTGGGAAATTTTATGAGTAGTGAGTTTTAATTTTTTTAAGCATTTTAGATGAGTCATATGATGAACATTAGAACCCTGATAACTCGAATCTCGATATCTGGACACTCCGGGAAAAATCGGCAAGCCTGACACATTTTTTCCTCACAGCCATAACGAATTTTTGAGTGGGCTCGGGCCCCCTCAGGCCCCATGGAGTCTGCGCCACTGACGCTAATGATTTATCATCCGCTATTATATGTGATGACCATTTAATTGAGCGATTGCACGTATGTGGTGTAAAAGGTATTTGGTGTGAATGGCGGAGACATTTTTCTAATCTGAAATTGGACCTTGCGGGTCAACTGAAAGAAATTGCTGTTAACCCTTTTGGGTCCAGGCTCCGCCAGTGGGGATCCGGATCAAATCGCCTCGTCAACGAGCCGAGCCATCGAATGTCCAATTCTTATATGATTGGAAAATACATGCATTCTCCTTTGGGCCAATCTTATCTGATGCTACTTTTGTCGCGTTCAGTTCTGTATATGGCTGCCATACGATGGTATTTTGTTGGTAAAATCAACGTGCATGGCCACTTTTCTCTTTTTAGGAGGGAAGTTGCGTTCATACATCGTAGCTATAGGGGGCCAAGTTCAATGTAAACGTAAAAATAATTGTAGTTAAGGTATCCGTGCTTACTGTGAGGGTATGTGTTTTTAAAGAGGGCCGCTAAGATAATCAAAAGAGGATTTCGTTGCGGCCTTTATTAGTCCGCTGTCAAAATACGCGTGGAACTCCAATGTTTTAACGTGCTATCAAGCGGTCGGTGTTCCGCGATTGCTTCTTTCGTCACCTAAATGCGTGCGAGCGTTCAGGATCATCGGTGTGGTTAAGCTGCGTACCCAGTGGAATCAAATCCGGTGACCTCACCGCCTCATTGGGGATAAAATAAAAACCTTTCCAGAACCTCGATCAATTATGGGAACGGTGTGGCACGGCAATCTGCGGTAGGCTTTTCCTTATCAGCGATTTGTCTGGGAACGTGGTGTTACTATGCACGAGTCTATCCCGTCATTGAGTGAAGATTTTACTTTCCTGTTCTTTGTACTCACTTCCCCCGAGCGAGTGATGAGTTTAGCGCTGGGAGTGACGAACAGGGTCGCGTGCAGTAACGAGACGCGTCGTAGGCTCTTCGCTCCTCTCGTAAGCGAATTATGTCAGTGTCTTCTTACTGGAGAAAATGGTGCGAGGGCGATTGCTTAAGGCGGGGGAGGCCCCGCCCCCGCCTGCTTCCATTGATTGGCCTGAGCAGCTGTCCTCTTTCAACTGGCTGATTGTCGGGTGGTTTTTCACGACCTTCTTTGACGCTGCTCCTCGCGCCACTTTTTGTGTGCATTATCATTTGCACAAGGAACATTTTACCATGCAAAACGACTACTTTTACAAAAGACCTTGGTTAAGGCCGTTGCGACAGATGTTCAATTCTAATTTACGTGTGTAATGTAGATTGCACTATTTAAAACAGAATTTTTGATTATGGATACAGCCAGTAACGCACTCAGCATTTTGAAATGGGGGTGGGGGGGTTACCGGAGATTTCGGGGCCCTTCCGGGATGTAGGGAAAACACCCCAAGACAAAGGGGATCCCGCCCCCGGTAAATTTTAGTAAATATGATGCTGAAAACGTAATTTTTAGGAGTTAAAAACAGCCATTCTGTACGAGTATTTATTGAAATAAACTGTATAAATTGGATGACGTAAAAGCTCAAATTCAATAAAAGCGGAAAAGGGGGGTGTAACCCGGAAAACCCCCTTGTAGCTACGCCTCTGGATCCAGCTTCCATTTGTCTTGTGTTTAGCGCAAGTTTTCGTCTCATTTCGGTTGTGTACTTCCTTCTTCCAAGGTTCAGAATTTTTTCGCTTGTCCGTTATCACCAAGGATGCTCTTATAAGTTCTTATCGTTTAGAATATTTCTGGGACTTTGGTGTGAAAGTGCTATTGGGTATGTCATTCAAAAGATTAAGGAATCTAGTATTCGTAAAAGAGAGCATGAGGTGTGATTTCGTTATCTGAGGAATGTTTCTCGTATCTCAAGAATGTTAGAAATAAAGGAATTTGTGCACGATAAATCGTATATTTACATTATGTGGGCTATTGATTGCTGCCCGTTTTACTTTATTATTAAGGAATTTTTTTAATTATAAGTAAAAAAATTTCCGCTTGTACAATATTTAACGTCAATAAAGTTATTGGTTTAGTTAAAATATGTATCTATTTCCTATTAAATGAATGCAAAATATTATCGGGTAAAGGCAGTAGTTATTGATACGTGATGTTTTCATGTTATTGAATAATAATAATAATAATAATATTTATTATACGGACAAATGTCCTTTTACAAAAAATTACCATAGAAATTGTTACATTGAAATAAAATACAAATGAAAGTAAAGTTACACATTTTGGCGAACAAATTTTTTGAATGCATTTTGGGATAAATGAAAAATATCTGATGAGTTACAATATTTGTTAAAATCCCTCATCATCTGAAAAACTGGTAGGTGAAACATGTAATTGGTTCTTAAATGCGGAATATGAAAAAGGAAGTGACATCTGGAGTGAACTGATGGAACCCTTAGGTTAATTAATGATAAAAGATAAGAACACTTAATGTGATTATTAAGCAATGAGTGTAAAAATATTAGTCCTATTTGTTTTCTACGTGCAGAAAGGGTGTGGATATTGAGTACTTTCAAAATATTGTCATATTCACCACTTTCTCTTACCATTCCAGCCTTAAAGGCCACAAATCTAAGAAATTTATTTTGAACCTTCTCTAGGCCTAACTCATATTTATGATAGAATGGAAACCAAATCATAGAGCAATATTCCAGAATCGGTCTATCGGTCCAGAATGGTAAATATAGTAGTATATTTTGCGATGCGATGTATCGTGACAATTCGCGGTGGAATGCGACATGAGGAAGACAATAAGTCGTAGGTTAAGCTAGTGAAGCGTTGTATTCTCTCGCGTTTTCCCGGCGTACAGCGTCTAAGAAGGCCACTCAGGCTTCCTACTGGGTGATTGTTCACACTGCTACCGACATTTCGGGGACCGAGTCGGCTCTCATCTTCAGGGTTCACAAATTTCAGAATTAAATAGTTTATTTCCAATACTTCCATTATGGATATGTATATTTTATTCTGTAGGTTTAGACGTATATACAGCATGAACCTTGTTTTGGATATATTTCAAATCTTTAGGGACTCACATTATTTGGCGCGCCGCCTACGCGATTAAACCTCACCAGTGAACTAAGTTCACCACAACTAGCTATTTTACAGTACAATAATTTTTGTGCACATCTGTTTGTGTTGTGTGGGTGGTACGTTGTTTGTGATAGCAGAAACTTACATTCTAAATTGAGAATATTGGTGATTTCACATTGGTAATAGAAAGATTAATTTATTGCTCACAGATTTTATAATGTTTTGCCGTTGCCCTTTTTAAATAATTTTATTCCTTTTTTCCAGTGGATGTTGCAATTTTATCATCTTTTTAGTATTTTCTTTTGATTCTTTGTTTTAAATATTAATCGGATCCTCTCACGCGTCGAATTCCGGGCGCCGCTAAGTGATCATCCTATGCCCACCACGTACTGTATCCGGTGTGAAACCTGGTAGTAGTCTTCCGAGACGAGTGAAGCGATAATTAACGGGCTGTGAGCAATTTGACGTCAGCCACCTGCTGTGCAGGGTGAAGAAATGCGTTGATGAAAGTGGCGCGAAGTTGAGGCAACAGGTTATGTAGTTATATTTATATTTGAATCGCGTATCGATTCATTTCGCCGCTAACACTTACTGGTGGAAATGTATACAACTAACCTCCTCGGTAGTGGGAATTTCGGTTCCCCACACTCAAATTCTGATGCTTGCATTGATCACCTGCTCGAATTCTTAGTAGTGTTTCGCCAGTTCGTCTTTAATTTTACTGTTCCTGTTTGTATTTGTGATGTATTACTCCGCTAAATTAGTTGCTATCGAGGTAATTCGGGCTAAAATATCATTGGAAGAGTTTTTTTCTAAAGCTTTTTTTATTTTTTTTGTACCGTCGCGTGTGCTGAGCGATGTCATATGTTATCTTAGTTTATTTAAGCCAACTCACTCGTATGTACTCAAGCGAAGTACGAGGTTTATTTAACTTCCCGGAGATCAAGTTTCAGTTCATTACCTATTCCTATTGAATGGTACTACTTGAAAGACGTACTTTATCAGTGGAATAATTATGATATGCTACTTTTATATTGATATTTTGCCAATGGCAAAACTTTTTCATTCTTACTGCGATTCTACCCATTTAAACTGCATATTACTGCGATGAAGGATACTTAAAAATATAATTCTACTCTAATGACTGGCCTACGATGTATATTATATACTGACCTAGTTTGTGGTTCTTCATTCTTACGTGTCTCAAAGAAAAGAAAAAATGTGTGTGTTCCACAACAATATTTTCCGTGGGATTTTTCGATTTTTTTCTATAAATGAGCCATTAGATGTTTTTGTGTTTCATCGGATAAATCTGAAACGGCTCTCCTTACTGACTTTTCTCGTAAATTTATTGCAATTGGTCCCTTTTTTATTCCAGTAAATTTTAATTTATTTTTTATTGAAATGAACATATTTTTAAATATAATTTTTACTTTTTTGTTTCCTTTTCCCTTTTCTATATTTTGCATTTTTTGGCAAATTTTCAACAAAAATTATAAAAAATTAAAATTTCTCAAAACTACAAGAAGAAAAGATGGGAAAGACTCGTCGAAGAGTGACTTGATGAGGAAGTACGTATGTATTTGAAATCGTTGGCACGTAATTCCAAATGTCTGTTAATAGTTAGGTATTCGTTGCAATGTCATTTATAGAACAAGGAAGGAAATGCTCGATCTGCGAACTCTGGGTTCTTCGATTACCTATGTGCCTATCCACCCCTTCTCTCTCCCTTGTATGCTGTTTCCTTAGCCGTAATCAAATGTGTAACATCCTCCTTCCGACACTCAATCTACATAAGGGATCGTAGCCTTCATCTCGTGCGATGAAGAAAGTTTTCCGCGCCCCAAACCGCCCGAGTTGTGTGAATCTTTCCCTTGTTTGGACCAAAGGTGTGGGAGACCCCGTTTCCCCCATTCGTGGCGGGCGGCCTCCTTCCCGTTTTCGGGATACCGCCTGCTCGGCCGCCGCCGCGAGAAAAATAGGCTTCCGGATTTGCCTCCGTCCCCTCTTGATGCTTCTCCGTCGGCCACCTCTCCGCGAAGTGGCTCGTCTGCCGAGGCAATTCCGCTCCGTCCTGGCCACGCGCCACCGCCCGCCGCGCACTCAGTGACGTGCAGCCAAGCTGCTCTTCCGACAACGACGCGAGACACTCGCTGCTCTGCCAATCCTCGCGGCTGTCGCGTCGGCCCATTCCGAAGGTTGGGCCGGGGCCATAGTCTCAGGAGGTCGCGTACGTCCTCAGCCTTTTGTTTGCTCGTTGGGAAAGTCTTTCAATTTATCTAATCCTCGGATCTCTTGGGGGTGAGTCTCACACGATAAAGCGCAAGCCTCCCGCGCCGGAAGTGTTTGTTAATCGTTTGTGGGCCAGATTTGACGTTTGTGTGGATTAATTTTCCCCATTTTTAAGTAGGTTACCATTGTGTGTCCCGGTGTGAAGAATTTTGTTGAGAGTGCTATGATAATTCTAGTTTTATAGTGCGTAGGTTTTTAAAAACTTTTATGTAATTAATCTGGAGTAGTACATTACCACTTTTTTGTTATTTTGCTCACTTTTTTATGGATATTATGAGCCGAGAGTGTTTGGTCAGTTAATAATATATTTTATCAAATCCATTGTGGTTTCTTCTTATTCTCGTTTTATTACAAGCTTTTTCCTCTAATGCTTCATACGTTAATAGCGTGGAGCTCTCAGAATCAGCAGTGTCCAAGTATCTCAGAGTTCTAATTGTGAGCAATTGAAATATTAAATCAGAAAGTTAATTACTACTTAAAATTGGCCATTTAGTTAAAATTTATTTCAGAGTTTTTACATCTAGATTCTAATTGTTTCTTGTTTATTCATTTTACAGTGGCCTCTTACACGTGAGGCCGAGGAAGATCTCGGCAGGCTGGAGTGTGTCATCGAGGTAGCTGATACACGAGGAGGGAAGTGACAGGGACACAGTTCTCAGGCACTTGGGTGCCTGCAGTTGTGTGATCTTGGGGTGATTGCCCAAGAAGGACTCAAATATGTCTCATCACAGTGCAGAGGACAATTTACTTGTTGCTGGGAGTGACTCTTTTTGGGAGCCTGGCAACTACAAGAGAACTACTAGACGTGTAGAAGATGGATTCAAATTGTGTGGTGATTTGGAGAAATTGGTGCAGGAAAGAGCAGACTTAGAAAAAGGATATGCTAAAGGACTTCGTGCATGGTCCAAGAAATGGAATGACTTAATTGAAAAAGGTAAGTTTTTTTCTCATTCCGTTAATAGCATGCTCTAGAAGCATACCGGTAACTGGTGGTCATGGGCACCAGTATCGTAAAAGAGAATTTTCCTGTCAGCCATTTGATATGTTGTCACCCACTGTGCATTAAATTTGGTTGCAATAATTTGCATTGCTGTTGTGCAGTGTGTTCCAAATTTCACAGAGAAATAAGCGATATTTGGTGCTATTGACCAATATTTATCTTCATGATGATGTGATCTATCACATTCACAAAACTACAGTGCTATTCCTTGCAATTGAAAATATTATATGGTAAATAGTAATAACTATTTGATTGCTTCCCACTCGTCAGTGGGCTGCAGATATTTTTTGAAAAATAATTAAAATACATTCAAAGTCGCAACATATGCCAGCTCGTTGGCGGCAGGGTTAAGTCGTCGCCTGCCAAATCGAAGGTACATAGTGGGTTCGAGTCCCGCCTGGTCCCGTCGGTTGCCCCTACCCAGGGAATGGTTGTGTGTGATAGTCGTTGTTTCATGTTATTTCCTCCGATGTAAAGGCCTTAAATGAGCTGTTTTCGGGACGATGAAAATAAATTTATGCATCAAGCTTGTATGGGACTAACTGGGGCCTCTTCTCTGTAGTCCCCTTGTTCATGGGCATAGCTTAGTTTAAAATAACTTTTTTAAGTGTAAGAAGAGAAATGGGGTTAAACAAATTATAAGTATGTATATACTTTTGACATTTGAATTCAATGGAATAGGTTTCAGCATAGCATGCTATCTTCAGGTTCAATTAATGGGTGGCTGACTCTTATGCAAGCACTTGTATGTGGTCGGTTGAATGGGTGAAGTTTGAAAAAAAAACATTAGTAATAGATATAATAGGTCATTAGGGGTAACCTTGGGAGTTTTTATGCTAGAAAGGTTAAGATTTAGGTCATAACGGTTAAGGTTGTTTATCATGAAGCTGTTCCACAGAGGTATACCAGGGGTAGTTCTGTAAAGTAAACGAATGGTTGAAAATCAGTTTTCAGCTTGATGTATGTGGTGATAGGCACTGACATTTTAAGTTGTAGTCTGCTGTCACCCTCTGGGTAAATTTATTCATTGACTAGAGCATACCATGGAAACATGGGTGCCCATCAATACCTTCAACTGGTTGAAAACAAAAGGAGGACCAGTGTTTTGGAGCCCTTATAAAGATTTAAAAACCTTGCTTGGGTTTGCTTCCTTGTTTAGGTCAACCTTCTTTTGCCAGAAGCTCGCAGAGCTTGGCCTGCCTTCAAATTCATGGGCAAATCCCTAACTTATCCCTGCAGCTGTTGGGCTCAAGCCTACCGAAAACTCAGACATGCCAAATATGGAAATTTTGTGTTTTACTTGAAAATATGATACCATTTTTATTACCAGCATCAATCTATCGCCTAAGACTCACTTGTACCTGTGTCCCAATGTTCTTGGATTGAAAGGAATGGCTGTGAGAGTTTATATTCGAACCCTCATTACTCTGCAGCAGTCTTTATTTAGACCATGGGGTATCTTTTTTTGTTGTAGACATGTATGAAATGCAATATCTCCAAAGAGGGAAATTCAGTTATGCATTTCTTTTGCATTTTGTCCGCATGGAGACAATATTTTAAGGTCACTAATTATAGTGAATGAGGGAACTCCTCACAAAATACCAAAAACATCTAGCTAACGAGCCAAAATGTTTCATGCTCTTCAAAGCAATTACAAAGAACAGCTATAGAACAGATAACCCTTCTGAAGTCTTCCTTTTATAGTCAGAGACAGAATTACCAAAATATGAGAACAATGTGTCACGGACAAATGTTGAATCCAAAAGAGAGCTGGACAACTTAAGGAACAGCAGTGGAGGAAAATTTGATCAGCATATATAAAACATAAAGAGGGTTTTTGTTGGGTACTAGAGATTAGGAGATTTGTTGAAGGGAAAAGGCTGTGGTATGAGGGTGGATGTTTATCTTCTTCTTTGGAATTTGCTGGATCATTAATCCGTACGAGGTGAAGGTGGAATGGGAAATCCCTGGATCAAAAGTGGTTAGTGACTTAGAAGGGGCGTAGCAACATTCAAATTAATTTTCTTTTGAACAATTTTTTTTACCCTGGGAATCAAAACACGGAGGTTAGCTTTCCAGGCCTCTGAGCAGAGTACTACACAAGCCAAGGTTCTTGATTCTCATTGTAATTTACCGAGGTGAGGAAGTGGAGGTTTTTTGGGGACATTTTCTTATTTCATGCATTATCTGTGATGCATTATGGAGGAAATTCTTAATAATTATTTAAGTAGACATTGACAATATTTTGACAAAATTTATCACACATTTCATTGTCACTACCATTGCTACTATCACAGGCCCTTAAGCCTTTTAGTGCCGGATCTAACGTCCGGGTTTTTTTAACACTCGTGCCTTTTATTTTTTTGAGCTTCGTGTAGCATTTGTAACTGTTTTTAATATCTGTAATGCTTTCACATTCCAGTAAGTATGAAGAGCACATGAAAAAAATATTAGCTTCGTTATATGCATATTAGGCTTTATGTCTACAAATTTTTAAATCAAACGTACAAATTTGCCAAAAGAAAGCCCTGGCATTCTTCAAAATGGACTGACACTGAAAGGGTTAAGAATGTGGTAGTGATAACGAAATGCATTGCTCCGAAATAAATTTAGTGGGAAGGGTGTGTTTAAGGGTGGCCTCCTAAGCAGGATAAAGGTGGAATGAGGTATTGATGACCTTTGTTGAAGTCCTGTGACTGTTGCCAGAGGAATATAATGTCCACTGTGGAAAATCTGTACAAAGAGGCTAAAATTCCTTTTTATACATAAATAGAGTCCCTAAACAAAGACACAGCCTTGACCAGGATTTTAATATGGATACTCTCTAATTTGTGCTCCTGCTCTACTTCTTAACCAACCAAGATATTTGCTAGTTGTTTCTCGCCTGTTGATTTTTTTTAAGATTGCCCGCTCTTGCAGCGTACTTGGTAAAGTTACAAAGCTGGTTAGCTCATTGTAGTGCCGTTGAAGAATACTTAGCAACTTAAATGTTGTTCACTCGGTCAGACAGAGTGATAAAAACCTTCGTGTTTCCTGGCTTGAAGTCTTTTTTGCATCTGAAATAAGGTCATGAATCATAGGGGATGTTTTCCATGATCCTTATCTACTTCTTTCTCAAAATGATAGAGTAATGTTTCCATTCAATTGGGTTACAGTTCCCAGTCTTCAATATTATCAGTCATCTCAGGCTTGATTTGGTAGAATATTATAATAGATGAAAAAAATAGCAATTTAACAAGAGCGTATTTTTATTAACCTGTTATGATATCCTACATCATCTTTTGGTAACAAATATACTTCAATATCAGTGCTAATATGCATACATATTTACGAAATTTCAATCAAAGGGAGAGTCAGAGGAAGGGTGGTGGAGGGAAGGATAGTAAGGAACAGAAATAGGTATGTGGAACAGGAGAGAAGGGTTAGAAGGTGGTCATTGCTATCAGAATCTGTGCACCTTGGGGATCTGGGGATGATCCCAATCATTTAAGAGTCAGTGTAAAGTCCACGCTGGAAGGGTTTGATATGGATCACCATGATAGGGGCCTTGCTATCCCAGGGAGTGTTGGTTCCTTCAGTTTAAGGGAGGGGTGAAGGAGGATTAACTCCATGGGGATGCATGTGGTGTACACAAGCAAAATTAGTCTGATGGGGGGTTGAGAGGGATTAAGAAGTACCTTACCTCGGCCCTTATTGAGAAAGATGTGAGAGATGGGGTGGGGCGATAAGAATCTATCACAGCGGGAAACAACTATTGTAAGGATATGAGGGTGGGTCTTCCTCAGTGGTTGATTAAGGGTGCTCCCAGTGAAGCACCAACCTAATTGGATTATGATGAGTAATGGGATTTCACCATTAATGTAGGGAACACTTGGTCTAGTGCATGAAATATTTTCGTGGAGAGGAACACATTGAAGTGAACCACAGTGGATCCCTTACCCTTAATGACTAGACCCCCCTGTCTCGTGATTAAGGGTGTGGAAGCACTTGTGAAGTGGATTGTCATTATGGGAAAGTGGTGGAGGTGAGTCTAGGATGGATGAGTAAATTGTGCATAATTGAGTTTCTGCTTCAGATTCCTTCTTTGTAAAAGTTCAACTTGCTGCATGGAATCCAAATGCTTTCCTTTCACTTTAGCACAGAGCATGTTGAAGTTAGATAGGTGAAATTAGTGTATTTGGCGTCTATGTCATGATTTTCAAATATCATAATTTTTTTCTGAGGTATAGCTTTTTCTATGGTGGTTTTTGGGCATTTGTTTCACTCCATTGGCATAGCCAGGAATTTTTTTCGAGGGTCTAAAACCAGGAGAAAAATATTTTTAATGCTAAGGGTAAGGGTACAGCATGACTTATCCTGTCTAGGACACTGGTTTCAATATAATGGCTTGGAATTAAGCGAAAGAAAAACACAATGAAGTTTTATGATTTTTGTGACTATTATAATCTTGATGTCAAATTACAGTATCACACCTTAGACTGCTCAATGCATTCTTGTACTTGCCCTGTTATTAAAATGACAAAAGAAGTGAAGTACCTGGGAGTAACATTAGATTATCGCCTGAAATGGGATAAGCAAATCGCAAATGTAAGTGCTGTTTTAAAGCGCAGTCTCACCAAATTTTATTTTATACGAAATAAATGCCCTCTCTTTGCCCGAAAAATGATTTACCATGCATTGGTACACTCCAAGTTGGATTATGGGCTTACTTGTTGGGGTGAAGCATATTTTAACACCTTAAAATCAGCCTACTTCGTGCAGAAAAAAATTGTTAGACTATTATTACTTAAAAAGCGTTTCGAAAATTCCCGTCCTTTATTCATTGAACTTAACATACTTCCGTTAAGATATATGTATTGTTATAAAGTGTTAAAGATGTTTTTTTTGCGTAGTGGATACAGCCCAAAAATTTTTGGGAGCTATGTGTTGTTAAATTTTCGCAGGGGTTTCTCGATCCCTATGCACAAGCCTAATTTAACGATGTATAGAAGGAGTTTTTTGTATATGGTACCAAAATTGTATAATATGCTACCAAATACAATTAAAGAGACAAATTATTTTGGTAAATACAAAAGGTTGATAAAGAAATGGATAATGACTGTTGAAGACGTTGAAAAGTTATGGTAAAGGGTCGGTATATTGCAGAAAATACCCTGGGCATCATATGTGTTGTACATTACAAGTTGTATCTCATCTTACGGTCAGCTCTGTTATGATATTATTACGCACATAATGTTTTTTCTCAAGGTATTGCATATTTTGGTTCTATGTGTTATCATTTCCGCAATTTATGAAATTTGAAGTTAGCCTAAACACAGGCTTATTGCCTTATGGGCTACCTTACTTCCTTGAATGGATGTAATAATCTGAAAAAAATATGTATGCATGGAAGAATAAATTATTATTATTATTACTAAGTAGAGGATTTTAAACTAATTTCAGCACTAATCATTACTGGAAAAACTTTATTTTTCAAAGAAATATTTTGTAAATTCATGATTTTTCAATATTTGGTTTTCTTTTTGTGATGCAAAGTAAGTGTGCTTTTATATTTCCGGGGGTTCGGACCCCTTGGAACTACCTCCTCGCTGTGCCACTGTTTCACCCCTTAGCCACAGACAGAAATAAGGTACCATATATTTTGGAAAAAACTGCAGACTAGCCAGTGGTAATACCTTCCATGCTCAGTTACAAATGTAAATTAAAATTGTTAGTGATTTTTCTGTATTGAGCAATCTCTCTTAATGGTTTCTCCTGTCAATTTCTTACATTTGCTATCCTTCAGTTCATTTAAAACAAAGCAGAACCTGGACACAAAATAACCTTTACATATTCCCTTTCCATGTAATATTAAGTTTTGGTGGATTGACAGTTTTAAAAAAGGCTGTCTCATCTTATCTAGCATGAAAGTGTTTTTATAGTGCCTAAGAAAACTTCTGTGAATCTCAATGTTTACCTAATCTGAACTTTTATTCCATGGCATCCCTTATACATTTGCAACTGATTTTATTTGATGTTAAGATTCTATTGGGCGAATAAATTGTATTATTTTAATATCAGAACTGAATTTCATGAGGCATAGTATCACAATACTTCTTTTATTTTGTTACTTATTTACTCATTAAGTCTTGTTCCCCAAAATCTTTTACATTTTTGTTTAAAAAATAGTGACTTTTTCTTGGGGTAGAGAAATTTTCATTAACTATCGCAGTTATTGTGTGACTGTAATTGGAGATTATCGAGTTGAACATTTCACTGTGCATGTACATTATTAGTAGTGCCCCAATAAAGGGTGAGTTAGGTATGACTTAATTTTAATTTATGTCACTTTTAGATAGAGAAAAGATCATTACTGCCGATGGATTCTTCCAGGTTATTTGATCCAATTCTCGATGTTAACTGAACTAAACTACATACAAGAAACCAATTTGCTTTGTAACCCCTATAAAAGCCTAAAATCCTTTTTCACATTTTCCCTGTTTCTGGAAATTTTTTCATAGTATGGGAGGCAGCCAAATAACTTATTGTGGTAAATTGCTAGCCTTTATTTAAACATGTTAAAATTTATCCAGATCAATAATGAAATCATTTTTATACAAACTAAAGGCTGGTTGATGAAAAATAGCTTTAAATCAACTATGAAAAATAGCATTAAATTAACCGTATTATGCACTTAGTGTAAGTTTCCAGTACCCATGCATCAATGGCAGAGAAATGTTCATATAAACACATAGCTTGTAATGTGGCTAAATTGACTGGAAAATTATCTGGAAACTTCGGAACGTTCAGTGTTGTCATTTTTTTTTCATGCACTTCTCATCCTTGTTTTGTTGGATCAAATGAAGAACATAGACACGAGATGGTATAGAGAAGTGAACACCAGAAATGACATTGATGTGTCTAAGAAATGCTCAATTCAATTTCAGTATCATGTGTGCTGCAATTTGCTGCTAGTTCTACAGAAGAATGATACATGGCATGTAGTAGATGTTAGTTTTTTGTTAAATATATTCCCCAGACCCATTGAAGTAATTTTTCATTTCATACTTATTATTGTCTAATAATATATTATTGCCAAAGGGTTAAAGGAGGGTTTGTTTACATTATGAACTTGGCAAGAAAGACTCGATACCCACAGAAATTTCTGTCTTAATGCTGCCTGGGGAAAAATGACCCACTAGATGGTAGAGGTGCATTTGCAACGTCTGCACTCGAAGAGTCATAGTATTTGAAGAGGCTGGTGTGAAATTTTGTGTAGTCTTTCCTTGGATAAATGTTAGTGATTTTGCCCAAAGCGTCTGCCTTTCCATCCCTGAGGGGGTGGGTGAGGGTTGGAGAAATGGTAGGAGGAAGAAGAAAGTTGAGGAATTATTTTTTAAACATCACATTTCCCACCCAGACTTGTGTAACGCATAGTTGTCATTCAAAACAATACCAGTGATCACGATGGCTAGGTTTAAATTTTATGCTGGTCTCCGGGAGTTGGAAAAATGGTAGTATCTTCTGAATGCTCTCACTGATTTATCCTAATCATGCAAAAACAGGGAACCTATGTGCAATCTCCTTACTGTCCTAGGAGAATTGATTTTTTTTCTGGTTGTCATGTATAACTGAGAACTGATATTAACTAAAGAAAGACAGGCTGGAAAGAGGTACAGCAGCTGTTTTTGCAAGTATCTTGAAATGTACAGCTTTATTTCACTTTTCAAAATAGTACATAAATTGCAAACACATTTGTCCTGGACAACTAATTTCACTTTCCTGAGTTTATTGCAATCTTCACTCCCTTATTTCACATCTTTTAACAAATCACTCTATCACACTTCACCATCAAGAAAAAACCAGAACTCCCCTACTAGTTTAACCAACAACTCCCTTATTATTGTTCTTGTTGATAATCTTCCCTTTTTGCACCCATGTCAATGGTTACCCCAAATAAACAAATTAGTCACCCTGCACCATCTTGAAATATGATACTGATGTTTTACGATCTAAAGGCATATTTTGAGGTGTGATCAAGGAGTAATTTCCGAATGTAATTCTCCAAATTTTTCCACAAGACTTGTCACATTGTCTTCCTTCAGAAATATCGATCTGTGTTTTTGTAGTTCAGTTCTGCTTGTAATTAACTCTGCTAATATTGCAATAAAATTCTTCAATTTTGATCAATCACATAATTAATGATCCATTAATATAAATATACCTACTAGTGTTAATTTTGTAGAATAAATTGGTTATAATTCATTTCTTAAGTAAGTGAACTTTAAAAATACATTGGGGTGTTCAAATGTCCATCTGAGCAGCAGAAAGCCTTGAATGACCTGGGTTTAGAAGCATAAGTTAAAATTGCAGCAGTGTGAAGATAAAACATAAATAAGTCTGTGGTATTGTTTCACCTTTGAAAAATTGAATAATGGGAAAAATATTCCTTTTTCCATTGAATTCCATATGTACACAATGCTTTCCATAGAATGCAACCTGCTCTGCAATATAGCAGACAATCGTTTCATGGTAAATGAGTTTCAGCTCAGTGGGCATAGGAAGGTTCTCAATTGTGATCCAGATACAACATTCAGATTGGCATTCTGGGGTCCATTCTGAATTGGTGGTGCACTTTTGAGCCCTCGAAGTGTATATGGGAATCCAAATGGCTTGATGTGAGCATGTTCAATGTTCCTAATATTTTTACTCGCTTATTTTTAGTTACATATTCAAGCCTAAGGTTGGTTTGGATTGGTAAGGTTTGAGATCATCTCTGACATAGCTGTGAGCACATGCTTGTGAATGTCTCCCATCCTTTCCCTGGGCTACCTCACATAGCTGAGATTTTTTATTTGGTGGTCAAAAAGTGTAAACAAGGAATTTATTGGCACTGAAATGTAGGTGTTCACTTTGACCAAGGAATAAATTCATTTTTTATTCCTTCTTAGTCTTCATGAGTGTTCATTACTATGTTCTGTGACAGGGGCATCACAATTAATTGATACACAATGTGCCAGCTTCATTTCGCTTTGAATGCTCAAGTCATGACAGCATAGAAGACTCCAAAGCTCCATTTGGAACATTCTTGAGCAATTTTATGTGCATGGTGGACAATTTTCAATGCACCACAGGTTACAGTGGTCCATTGATTTAGTTATTGGAGTTTATAAATTTCTTACGTAGTTACTAAAACATTTGGTTCTCTTTAGAAATAATATTGGTAAATGGTAATGTTTGGGTGTATCCTTCCTTGAGAGTTAATCACTCTTATGGGCTATAAAAAAATGTGATTGTTAATTTATTCTGGCAAGTTTCTATAAATAACTTCTTACTTTCCATTTTCACAGGACCTGAGTATGGAACTACTGAGGCAGCGTGGAAAGGGGTTTTAGTTGAGGCTGATCGAATGGCAGACCTGCACTTGAGAGTAAAAGACAACTTATGCAACAATGTCATCAATTCAATTAAATCATGGCAGAAGGAGACTTATCACAAGGTACCTTTATTTTTTACCTACAGATTGATATTAAAATAATATAGGTTTTAGTTAGTTGTACCCTGATTTATCCTAAATGCAATATAGCATAAAAATGTTCATTTTTTGCTATGATTGTCATCTTGATACCAAGGATTGATTCTTAGGAAGTGAATATTCAGGAAGACTACCGTTTATTACATATTTACCAGCCTGGGTTCAGGTTGAGATTTCAGGCAAAATCTTTCAACTCAAATTTTGACCACTTCCTGATCAGCTAGAGTGCTGAAATTTTCAGGATAGCTCAGAACTGAATGGCAATGCAATGTTCTTACACTTTTATCATGATAGGAACAGCATCTCGAGTAAACAGTGGGTGACTCTTGAGTGGATGAGCCTGGACTAAGGTTCTCGTGTAGATATTTTTTCCTTCATATTTTTTGTTGTTTATTGTAACAGAAGCCTTTGAATTACCATTCCTTTTATGATTTGCACTGAAAATTGTATTTTGCTGGGTGGAATTTTCGTCTTTGCCTGTAACTTCCACCCTCTCTATGGTCAATTAACTCTCTAAGTGGAAACTTGATTCTCTCCCAAATATTCCTTTTTGCTTTACTTCGATGCTCCAATTTCTTTCCCTTCCCACTTGAGCAACTTTTTGATCAATCCAATGGGCTCTTTGTTGATGCGCCCTTGTACTTTATTTTTGCCAGTGTAAGTCATAGGAGAAAAATGTTGCTATATTACGAAATTAAAAAAAAACTACATTAAACATTTTTCTCATCAACTAAAAATTAGAATATAATATCACAATACATATATAACATAAAAAATATGTTTAAAAAAGTGTTGCACATCTAAGATTATAAACTCAATACAAGCTGGTTAGTAGATATTGTTAGTAGATTCATCCTTGTCTCTCAGGAAAATGAGTATAATCTTACATACCCTACAGGAGATCATAGAAGGTCATCATATTGACATAATTTCTTCCAAAATGCAGGATTTGTTGGTACCTACCTTCCATCCAAATCCACAGCTTTTCTGGATCCCATTGTAGATACTCCCCAGCTCTGGGTGATGATGAACTTCAAGGTCTGTTTGACTGTAGTAATTCAAAATTGGCCTTCAGGGGAAGTGTGCTCGATACTTTTAGGAATTGTTCCAATCAGTTATCATTGTGTGTGGTATGTTTTGTTTGAATAAATTACCTACAACTTGTTATAAGGGCTCATCTTATCAGATTAAAAAAAAAAAAATTCAGTTGCTGCAAATTCCAATTGCTTTGTTAACTACTTGTTATGAAAACTGAAAGAAATAATTCTGACCAGAGTTAAGCACATTTCCAAGAATGGAATTAAAACTCCATCCAATGTTTGTTCTGCATTCATATATGCCTTCATTGATAGTTTTGTATTAGCTACCTACTGGTATTTTAAATTTTTAGAGGCAGTTATGTAGTCATTGTCAATTTACATATTTTTAGTTAGGACAGTTATTCTGGCCTTTATTGCTTAAATATCTCGATTACAAAACTGTTGGTGAGAACTAGGAATAACTGAATTAGCCTTTATGAAATGACATTCTATTCTTATATATCTTTGCTTTGTAACTAATATGTGGCTTGGTTTTATAAAGATTGTAATATACTTTTAAGTCACACCTTTTAATGAGATTTTCATTTTTCTTCATTATTCTCAGTCAATGATGATGATCAAGGAAAGGAAAGAGATGGAAGATTCATTCAAGAAAGCCCAAAAGCCGTGGGCGAAGATTTTAACGAAAGTCAACAAGGCTAAGGCTGATTATCATAATGCGTGCAAAACTGAAAAGTCTGCTTCAAATCAGGAACGAAATGCTACTGGAGATAGTTCACTCTCTCCAGATCAGGTCAGTATGTCCAATTTTCTGTTATTTCTAGAGACAAAATAAATAAGGTTGTAATTAACTACTTATTAAATTACTTGAGTTTTAATCAACTTCAAGTTTGTTCTTTGGGACTATTGAAAAATAGTGTTGAAATTGCTTTTTTTATTCATTTGGGAACACTTAAGGATATTTTTTAAATAATCAGCAGGCATCTCTTCGGGTTGTAAGTACCAGGGTATTGATATCTTGACATAATTCTTCTGGCCCATGCCTTCAACATAGTCATTAAGTTATGGACTGTTCCTTGTCTGTTTTAAATTATGGGGTGCAGTTGTCCTGGATTAGAGTACATATATTTTTTACTCTTTGGTGTAATATTTTTACCGCTGTTAATGTACTTGGGTTTTGTGATGAGGACAATGTGCTATGGAGTAGGTTGACTTTTCTATTGGCTGACAAATCTGTAAGAAGAGGTTGTTCTCAAGGCAGGTGGAATTCACAAATGAATTTGCTGCCACCAAAGTTTTGTGATGTTATAATTCTGAAATCCTGATGGTTCAAGGCAAGAGTAAGGTGTGTCAATGGCAGAGAGACAATGTTTGATGCTTTGATGCTTGTATATTTAACCATAAACAAAGAAAATTGACGAAAGATGCATTAGTAAATAGACGCATTAAACACCATTGCTCCGTCTGCATTTATAAGTATTTCAGCTTAATGAAATGAGCTCAGATAGCAAGAAAGTGACCATAAAAGAGTAAAACAATTCAGTCATAAATTCTAATTTTCATTCACTAATCCAAATATTGCTTCAGATGGTATGATAGCAAGTAAATTTGCATCCTATTATCTCTGACCATCTCTCAAGTGCTTTTGCATTCTTTGAAGATCAACTTTTTACTTCTGAGTTTTAAGCTTTTTCTCGGTTGCATTTATATCCTTACTTGACCATTTCAAAATACTCCAGGCTCAAAATAACTCTGTCAACTATTTAACTTTCGAAAAATCTTCTCGGGATACCGCGCGGGTTAGATTATTTAAGAGCGCCGATGTTTCGGGTACCGAGTCGCTACCCATTCTCACGGCTACTGATAGGAAATTCGAAAAGACCGTTGAAGCCCAGCGTTAGGAGG
This sequence comes from Ischnura elegans, assembly GCF_921293095.1. Classification (NCBI taxonomy): domain Eukaryota; kingdom Metazoa; phylum Arthropoda; class Insecta; order Odonata; family Coenagrionidae; genus Ischnura; species Ischnura elegans. The sequence continues at coordinate 55,543,803 of NC_060252.1, read as the reverse complement.
AGCCGGATTGGTCGAGATCCAATTGTTGTCGCGGAAGACCGTGGACCAGCGTAGACTTGGCTCCTCCTAACGCTGGGCTTCAACGGTCTTTTCGAATTTTCTATCAGTAGCCATGAAAATGGGTAGCGAGTCGGTACCCGAAACGTCGGCGCTCTTAAATAATCTAACCCGCTCGGTATCCCGAGAAGATTTTTCTAAAGTTGTTCGCCGGGAAAGTGTAAAATCATATATTTAACTTTCGTACATAAATGAATCACAAATTAGCATTTATTGCTCTCAATCTCATGATTGCATAATGGAAATCATCATATTTATTTGAAAAAAGTTGCAAATTTTGTACATCTTGAACTTTACTCCTTATCAAACTTTTTGATAGCTTTTTCCCAAGACTAAAAAACATTAAGTCACTTGGGAGTTTCTCATCTTGGTTGTCAATTCTAAGTTTCTCTATGTCAGTTATCTTCGCAACGTTTATTTCTCTGTGAAAATGGGGACACCTGAAAAAAATTCAAGGACTCAGACTGAGGTAGATTCATAGAAAACGGGAGGAAATTTCCTTCCGTCAAATGTATTTTTCTTGGCTGAAGAATTAAAATATATTTTGCAAATTTGAAGTAAGGTGGTGCACTATTTTTCCAAGGGAGCTGTGTGTAACTGGCTGCATGTAGGTTTGAGTTGGTTTATCGGCAGTTTTACTGCCAGATAAACCTGGACATGGACTTCTTCTTAGCTGGTGTGAGAGTTGTTGATCTTAATTTGTACCTATTCTGTTGGAATTGTCCTCACCGAAAAGCCTTTACTAGGATTTGTGTATTTTTTGTGTTTTAATCCTCTTACTTAGTATTAAATCATGCTGAACTGATTCCGCATGCTGATATTAAGGGTAGGCTACTTATATCACTGTGAATATTTTTTTATCTGATTTATCATGCCTTTTGTGTAAGTCTCTTTGTCTGGTTTGTTGTATTTCAATGTCCAGCACTTAAATAGCATTTAAGCAACTTGTTTATTGGAAAGAGTGAATTTCACTTAGGCAGATGAATGTAGTTTTTATTCCATGTTCATTGTATTTTTTCACCTTGTTATCGTTATATGCTTTCTGCCCGAGTTTATATTCGAATCGAAAGGATTAGTGAACATTGGTATATATTGAGTTGTATTTGGGGTCTTGGAATAATCTTTACTTCAAGTTTTACTCATCACTTACAATAAGTTATGATTCATTATGGGTTTTTGCATGTGTTACAGCAACTTATTCAAATGAAGAAGGTCATTGAAGGATCTATTATTCCTCGAAGAGAAGTTGTTAATGATAGTGTGAAAGATAAATTTCCGGTACATTCGAATGAGAGAATTTCTTAGGGGCAGATAAATGCAGTTTTTATTTCATGTTCATGATTTTTTTTCACCGTATCATCATTTCTTTATGCCTTCTGCCCAAGTTTGTTTAATGTGAAATTCAACATGTCTTCTGTATGAGTCCCTTTGTGTGGTTTGTTGTATTTCATTGTCTGGCACTTAAATGGTATTTTATGACAACTTTTGAAATAAGTGTGACCCTAATCCATTAGCAATTAATGATAATTGGTGGTAGTCCACCAGTTGACCTAGGCATTAATTTTCAAAGCAAATCCACTCGTTGTGAGTCCTGTTATATTTCCTCCTGAAAAATATATATTTATGATTACAATTCTTTTATGTATTTATTCAGTGTATTTGTTAATATTTTTATACCTTCGGAATTTTCCTAAAATTTTGTTTTTTTTTGTTAGAGTTTCTTTTACAGTACAGTATAATTTAGTACAGTATATTTGTGAGCTAGAGTGTTGACTGAATTATTGTACACTGTGGTCTGTAGCCCCATAACTCCTCCAGACATGCCCTATACTCTCCCACTCACCCAAACTCCTTAGCTTTTTCATGAGTTATGTATCCTCAATTTTGCAGAAATGCATCCCTAACTGTAATGGTATTTTTTCCTACCTACCCCGTATTCCTCGATTTACCCCCTCCCTCATCTATGTATACCCCTGCATTGCACTGGGGCAGTGCACATGATTATGTCACAGTGTGGTGAAATGCATTGTGCAAGTCTAAATTAAATGTCTGTAATTCATGAAGTTTACTTATTCAATCATGAATGGATCATTTAACAAGTAGATAAACTAATGAAGACTCTGTAAATAGGTATTTGGGTGCATATGTATTTACTGTCTTTAGGTTTCTTAGATATTGGCATGATATTATTACTGACATTGTAAAATTTTGTCCTGGAAGAAGGGTCATGCTGAATTCATCAACAAGTGAGACATGTAAAAAGAATTGATATACATGTTAAGAATTTGATGGTGTGGATTCTAAGTATTTTTGTGACTACCCAAACTTTTAAATCACTTTAAGAAATATGTAATAATTTCATTTGAGTTCCCATCAGAATAAGCTAACAGAAGGGCTCTCTTACTTTCAGCGGGTGATCAGGTCTTCAGATGTTTTATGGCCTCAATTTTCCATGCAACGGTTTAAGGCATTATTTTCAAAAAGCAAGGTACATTTACTGATTGATGAATGTCATCATGTTTTCAATTGGGATTTGTTTCTTCATTGCATCAAACCTTAAGATTTTAAATTACTTTACCTCACTTTTATGTTTTTATGGCTTGGGTGAATTTCAAAACGTAAGTGATGCAACATTCATCTTGGAGATGGTTAATGATATTGGGCTTGCTCAGGTGGAGGGAAAATGCTTTTAAATTTTAAGGGCTCTGCTGAATTGACTATTGCTTCTTGTTCCTTTTCATAGCATTGCTTGTGTATTGCTTATTTTTACAGGATGATCGTGACTGCCAATATTGTTTCTTATTACTATGTATTTTCTATTAATATCTTGGGTATTAGAATCAGGATGAATACTATTTGGCTTTTGCCCTTGGAGAGAGTTATGTATTCTTTATTGACCCATGAAAAGTAGGGAAGTGTTCTTGCACATTTGTAGGCCACCTTCATTTCAATCTTTTATTCATCATGTTTTACCAATTGTACTGTTGACTTTTTGTTGCCATGATCGCTGACTACAGTCGGTGAGTATTTATGTTGTCCAAAAAATGAAATGTATGAACAGAGTCGAAAGTAACTATTTTTGAACAAGTGGTAACTCTATTCAGATTAAACATGTGGTGGTAATTGGTCTTGCTAGACTCCAAAGATATTTCAGGGTGTTCGCCAATCTGGAAAGTCTGAAATACTCAACTTCTGGAAACTCAGGGAATTCGGAATGGTGGAAAAACGATTTTTGCAGCATCTGACAAAAACAAGCCAAATGAATCGTATCATATTTTTTTATGAACTGATTGTATGTTTACTGGGTTCATTTTCTATCATCTTGGATAAGAATGAAGTTCTGTATGTTGTGATAACTGATATAATCTGTTGAGCAAGGATTAATCCTAGGCAAAACCATGTCCTAGTATTCCTAAATTTATATTTTGCACTGAATAACAGCAATTTCCCCCCTGGATGAAAGTTGTGATTTTTAGTGTATTAATATATGCTATCTAATTCTAAATATTTTTGTAGCTTTTCTAAACAATGTACTATTTATTTTGTGTTCTCAACTTATTATGTATCAGATAAATAGAACAATTTAGTTTTTGGAAGAGATTCAATTTTTTTCTGGAGTCAAGCTGAAGACCTGAGCACAGAAGCATATTCATCTTTTTTGCTAGTGGTGTTGGATTTTCTCAAATAGCTCAAATTGAATTCCCCTCTTTTTCTCTCAAAGGGCAGTATGAGTCACTTTTTCGTAACATTCTACTACCTCTTTTTCTGTTATGTTTCTTTGTCTGTGCTAACTATCTGGAAAATTTATTGCTGCAAACTATGAGGATATCATCAGTAAAATGGTGACATGCTACCTCCAAAATAAAGTATTGTATGTTGTCGTTATTAAATTTCCTTGTTGGTAATCTGGGCTGTTAGTCGGAATGTGGGCCATTCCAGTTATAAACATGGTGTATTTTTATACCAGGATATTGCAGCGTTGACAAACAGTTTGTTGGAAGGTGGTACTGTGGCATGCAATCAGAATTCTTTTGCAGTTTAATGAGGCATATCTCAACTTATGAATATGACAGAAAAATAGTGAAAAAATGTCGCCCAAATGCTATACATAAGTAATGTTTGTCCAAGCATGTTCTAAAAACTTAAAAATTTTCAATAGTCAGAAAAAAAGGATATTTCTCAATCCATGGCAATAGATCATTCAAAAATTAACCCATGAGGCATCAAAAAATCTGTAATTGCTGTGCAGTGTAATTTGTATATTATAACTTGCAAATGTATGTTATTGAAGTGATACTACAGTGAAACCTCGATTTTACATTCCCCCATTATACATTTTCCCTGATTTTGCACAGTTTTTATCAGGTCCCAAACAATACCGCCTTTAGAAAATGATACTCTATTATACAATATCCTCAATTTTGCACTTTTTGTAAGTGGTCCATTCAAAAGTGTAAAATAGAGGTTTCACTTTGTTTATCTGTTGATTTCCCTGTTGGCTTCATTTAGCATACAGTTTATGGAACATTTTAAGTGATTAAAATTTTTACATATATTGTTTGTAGGGTTGGATAATTTGCCCATTACTCTTTTTAATTGATCTTCGTTTTCATTTTTTGTGTGTCTAGGAATAGTTTTAACTGCCTGCATAGGTTAGTGACATTTTTGTAATAACAGTCGATCATTATTTTCGTCAAGAAAAGCTGTCTGTATTTGTGAATTGTTGAAAATTACAAGCGCAGAGAATTGTAGAAATAGAAGTATCCACATTATAAAACCGTTGACCTTTTGACTTTCTGGGTGGAACATTATGCTCTCCAGGTTCCTCAATTCACATGGGAGTTCCACCGGTGCCCTGGAAAGCCAATAATTCTGTGATTTGATTTCTGGTTTAGGGGAATCTTTCCCAATGGCAGTTAATATGAATGTCACTGCCATTCACCCTGTAGGATAGAAAAATTACTCATTATCATGCCACGTGAGAAAATTTTTCATTTTTATTTGTGTCTTTATTTCAAATTCTAAATTCAAAGAATTTAAAATTAAGATTTAAGAAGAAATTTGATTATTATTAAGACTAGAGAAAGGTGTTTAGTATTGGTATTCTTTTTAGTTCAATATTGTGTAAAATATAAGTTTTAGCACTAAAATATGTGCAAATATTATGCTTAATCATTAATAATTAAATTTGTCGCTGTTGAATATAATTTTGAATGAGACACATCTATTACTGAGAAAGTAAGAATATTTTTATGCCCTAAATACCTATGGCCAGATGTTAAGTTCGCTCCTGCTCTTTGTCTCGGTAATACCCCTCCGACAGTGTCTGGATTCTCACACAAGCCCACCCACAAGCATAAAAAGAACAAATAATAGTAGCAATAATTTCTTGTATGTACATTATCCCTGAAATTTTTGTGAAAAATGACCGTGCAATTCTGGCTTGATATAACCTTTTGTTTATTACAATGTGATGGGTGGTTTAGGAGTCCTGTTTTCATTTTAACCCATCAACGCCCACGGGTACCATATGGCACCCAGTGCATTGCCGAGCAGTATGTGAATTTTAGCATACATTTCGGTGCACATACTTAGTAGAAGGTTTCCTCTATTATTCAGTCAGTTTGGATTGTGTTCATTGTGCTGAGCTCATATGTATTATATATTATAAAAGTGAAATATGTGTGAATTAAAAAAAACTTTGGGCGCTGACGGGTTAAGGATTTTTCATAGTAATTAATGCAACGTACAGAGATGGCTATTAGGTTGGACATTTAAGTTGAGTATATGGTAATATTCATTCATAGTCATTCATTTCTAATGGTGACATTAGAAGACTTGAAATGAAGAATTTTTTCCATCCTGTCACGTTACCTAAAATGTTTTATGATTTATGTTAATTTTACTTTTATATGTTATTTTTATTAGTATTTATAACTTCTTATTCTTATTTATTATTTCTCATATTTTCATTATTTTGCAGAGGGCTGCGTTGGTGAGTTTTTTTTTTCATATTGTTTTAGACTCTTGCCTCATGTGATTGTCTGGTACCTGGAAATGCTAGTTTTAGTGTTGATGTTGTGTGACTGACTTTGTTTGGCTTATCAGTTTATGTGGTGACATCTCTCAGCATAACCTCTTAACATACTTAGAGACACGGTTATGTTTGAGAAATTATTAAATATTATGGTTACATAACTTCTAATTACCTCTTCATCGTTGTACTCAGTGTTGCAATTAATTTTTTTAAATTTAGATATTGGTATTAATTATGAGCTAGATGTATGCTTGAAAATCTTACTTAATATAATTACGTGCTTTGTACTTTTGAAATATTTTTGTTTTTTACTAATGTTACTTGCTGACTTTTGCTAAAAAAATGCCAATTGTTTTGAACTAATTATTTTCATTGGTATAACGTCCAATTAAAAATTTTCATAGTTCCTTATTTGTGAATTCGTATTTTAAGTGAAACTCCTGTATTATGGAGATCCATATAGCAAAAATTTTATGAAAATCTCATTATAACAAAGTTGTAACGTTGGTACCAGACCCTTCTGATTCATAATGCTTGGATAAAAACCTCCTGTAGCGAACCTCTATATTTATGAAACCTCTCTTTCATGAAGTCCACACAAGGCTCCAGATATGAAAATGTTCTCTCAATATCTAAATATTCCTCTTAGAAATTATTTTACATTCCATTTTTGAAATTGCAATTCCATTTCATCCTAGGAGCTTCTCTTTGTGATTAATTTAAGCCTTGTATTCATTCATCTGATTGGGTGTTACCAAGACGAATGTTGACCTGTATAGCTTAACAGAAGTGGGAATGCCATTGTGGCATATGATACCTTCTAATTCACTGTCTTTCAGCCTATCATGGACATTGAATCGGGCAGAGGGTTAGGAGTGTGTTGTATGCTATTTTTTCATTCTGTATCCCACCAAATTGGTTGTCTAAAAACTGAGGTTATGTAATCCAAAGATGTCAGCATGGCCAGTGAAGAAATTTTGTTGCCTTGTAACACACCAATGCAAAGGAATACCTGATTGTATGTGTGTTTCTGCCATCAACTGTAGCAATGTAGAGAAAAAGCAGAATGAATGGGTTTTGAATGTTTTCAAGGGAAAGGAGGGAGAATATCAGGATAATCGACACTTTCTTTGGATGTTCATCTGGTAGGCAGTATTTAAGCAATAGTCCTCATTTATGGCGGGATTAGAAAAAAATTCCCTAATTTTGTAACCCAGGTTGCACACATCTGTAAGATATATTATTTGGGTGGCCCATTGAAGCTCAGGTTCGATGGCATGATTTTCTGAATATCAGGGGTGAAGAGAAAAGCATACCAAATGAAGTGCCAATCTTTCCCTGTCGTAATAATTATTGAAGATCAAGATCCCTTTTATACTAGGCATGAAAGGCCACCAAACGAAGGTGAACACGGAAAAATTAGATTTGGGCCATTTTAATTTTTTTTAAGTGTGTGGTAAGTCACGAGTTTCAGTTTTTAGTTAACATATAGTCGCCAACATTGACATTAATAAATGATTAATGGGTCCCCAGCCACCCATATCCTGAATCCAGCCTTGATTAATCAGTGAAAGTCAGTCGCACAATGAGATTCATGTGATATGGACATGCTTTAGTTGTTTACACAGTCAGAATACCTCGTCCCTTCATAAAATTTATCTGCATGAGTTCACTGCAGTAGATGTATTTGTGACTTAAATCTCAATGTACGTGAACTCATCCTGTGTCAGTGCAATTCCTAAATAACATCCATACTGAAATTTCTCACCTCAAAGTCTCCTTTTCTCAGACCTATCAAAGTCGTTATATGGAGGTTTTACTGTGTGAATGTACTAGCCTGCTAACTAGCTCCCTAAAGCAATCTGTTTTGGTATTAATAGAATTTCCTGTGTATACCTTGGAAAAAAGTACATACTAGTTTATGGGAAGACTAATGTTAAATACCTATGTATCAAGCAATTAAGCTCTCAGTTGTTTTAATCTGTAGATTATCATACAATTTTTCAAAATCATCATTGTAAATTTTTAAGCAAATTGATTTCTAAATTAATATTACAACAGCATTCTTCATTGAGTCAAGGTTGTTTTTTTTATTCAATTAGTTGACGAACTTTGCTAGTGGTAGGTGTATCATTTTTGTTATATTAAAAAAATCACTTATCTGGGAAAATGCTATGGAGAGTTTAAAACTCAACCATTAAAAAATTTCTTAGAAGGCGTATCTTTGAGATTAACTGAAATTGATCCATTGGTTCTTGGGGTGAATTTTCTGTAGAATATTTATCCGTTTTAGAATCCTTGTCCTGTTTTTTTTAATCCATATACTTATCCCTCATCTTTTTTTTTCCTAGGTCAAAAAAATGCAAGACAGAGTACAAAAATCAAAAGAAGAAGTTAGCAAAACTCGAGAGAGGTATGAGGCTGCCCTTAAGGAATTGAATGCATATAATCCAAAGTACATGGAAGATATGGCTGTTGTGTTTGAGAAATGTCAAAAGGTGGAAGCTCTCAGGCTACAGTTTTTTAAGGAAACATTGTTTGCCACTCATAAATGCCTCAATATTTCTCAAGACCCTGTGTGAGTAATTTTTTTATATTTTCATAAGTTTTTGTCCCAACTTTTTCAAATTATCTTTTATCCAATATCGTTTTCTTTAAGCCTGAATAACGTGATCATTTTTTTCCATCCCTTCCTAGGGATAGCTCCAGTGATCATTCCAATGATGCTGGAAAAAATTATCAATTGATCATTTTCTGTGATGGCTTGATGGAAGGAAATCCCATTCCTTCTTCTGTCACTCAGCACGTCCCTTTTTCTGTCGCTGAACCATTCTTCAGCCAATGCATCAGCAATGTACCACTCATCAGCATGACCACTAATGCCGTGCTTGGCTTTTAATTGAATGACAGTGGTAAATACGGAAATTGATGGAATAGGGAATGGAAAAAGAGATGTTGGCAATGACCATTTGATTCAGAAAATGATGGGTCAAGCAATCACTCTATTGGTCCTTGAAAACCTATCACTGGAGATACCATTCTGAGGGATTATAAAAGTGAGCGTGTGATTCAGGCTTAAGATTGAACCTAAAAATGTCGTGATGTTAAGGGATAGTTTAGACTGAGAGGCCTCAATTACTGTTAGTTAGCTGGCTAACAGGTATCAACTTTCTGTTCATTGAATTCTATTCTGTCTTAAGGCTCCAACTTCAATACCTTTCACCTTCCGTACCTTTAATGCCTTTTTATCATGTTTATGAGCCATTGGTTTCTCCCAAAATCCAATTTCCTTTTTTATCCAAATCTGGAAAATTTCCGTAGAAAAGTATTTCACATGGACTTTTATTCTGGCTGAACTCGGTAAACACTTAGGTTTAGCAAAACTATGTGGAGGATGAGTAAAAAAAATAGGCAGAAATTAAATCAAGTCATCTAACGTGAATACCCTTACTATTACATTTTTCAGAAAAGCATCTCTTGTGTTAAATAGGGGTTGACTGTTGTGTTGTATGTTGTTAGTCACCAAATCATGACACTTGGAGTAAATCTTGTGCATCATCTATAAATGAAGCTTCTTTTCAACATGTGAAGTTTGTGTGTTTGTTTGGAGTTAAATATCCTTTCCCACCCTTGATATGCCCTTGGGTCATAAATTTTGAGGTTGGCAAGGGAAATCTTTTATTGCAGATGACTGAGTGTATTAGTGTCTAGTGGATACAACTTTTTATCCCTGAGAAAAGTAAAATGAAAGTGCCTTATCTTCTCATAATGAAGAGAATACAATAATCACTTTACATGAAAGATATTTATTTGGAAATTCAGTGGACTAAAAATTGAATAAAAAAATTTCAATTTTCCACGATTATTGGAAGTACAATTTAATAGTAATATTTAATTCAATATGAAAAAATTCAACTACATAATGCGTTAATTCTACAGATTTTATTAAGTTGACTCTTACCCTTCAGGAGAAGTCATTATTAGAGAAATCTCTCTTTAGTAAATGTTGAAAGTTAATGTAAATTTATATGTTAAAATGCAGTGAGTAATTATGGAAAACTATTCTTATTTTTGCATCTACAGGCTTCCACAAATTTATGAAGAATTTTATCACACAGTAAATAATGCTGACCATGAAAAAGACCTGAAATGGTGGTCTAATAACCATGGTGTAAACATGGCAATGAACTGGCCACAGTTTGAGGTAAGTGAAGTTATTTCTTAAGTGTGGTTCTCTCCATACCTTGTGGATGCTTTTGTCTGTTTGGCATGATTTGAGCTGTTTGCCGTGTGTAGCATTACATTGCAACTGAATATTTGTAGCTATAACTGTTAATGTAACTGTTTGACTTTTTAGAGTTTTATTATTTTCATAAACTCTCATCTGTGAATAAAACAAGTGGCTTGGTATGTTTCCACTATTATTATTTATTTTCAAACTGTGTTTAAGATAAAGATTGCTCCTTTGGCAGCCATATACAATTCGATGCATCTTGAAAGTGGCTTTCTTTTTACCTTCAACTGAGGTCGTTGATGAATAAATTTGAAGTCAAAATTAGCTGAAAACCTGGCTAGTTTTAGCTTAAAATAGTAAAGTTATTGTAATAATTCAGCTCTTAAGTTTTAAATTCATTAATAAATTATATCTATAATGATATTTATCTGTTTACTTATTACAGCCAGTATATTTTTGCAGTGGAGATATTTTTAAAGTATTGTCTTTTTTTGTATTTTGCCTCGATAAAAACATAATATTTGGGATAGGGGTTAAGAATCCATTGGAATTTCAGTTAATACTACTACAAGCATTATTTTAATTCATATTAGAGAGTGCATTTGCGTAATTTTATTGTTTAGGGAAAATTTTTAATCAGCAGCTGAAATTTATATAAACACGCAGCTTGAAATTACGTAGTATGTATTTTTTGACAGTTCATGAAGATTTTACTTTATGCTGTACTCATTTAGTGTTGGACATTATTCATTGAATCTTTTGCTCAAGTGCTTCCTGATGGTTGAGGCTGATATGCATACAAGAACGTTTGCCTTTTTAATTTTTTGTGCTTCTGACCAAATTTGATCTCAACCTTGTATAGGACTGGGTTTTTATTTTGTTGGCATTACACTTTGGCATTTTTGTAATAATTTTTTTATGAATGCTTTGGAGATGGAATTATTCATGCTCTCTGGACCAACCATCCACAGGAATACACTGAGGAGTTCAGAGATATAGCTAAGGGGAAATCAAAGGAGGCACTCCCAGCTGGCAGCATCACTCTCATCAACCAGCGCAGTGTGGGCGAGGAGTTGCATGTAATTGTCTCTTCCATCCCCGAGTTGTGATGATCTGCATATCATTATTACTCAATGTCTTTCTTTACAGAAAGTCTCTTGCTCGTGTATTTTGCTGCAAAGTGTGGAGGAGTGAGCAATAATAGGCCCCAATCCTGGTTATAAAAACTTGACTTTCCTGGAAAATTTCTAAAGTTTGAAATTCTAGGTGCACATACCTGACCTCCTAAATAATCACTCAAATGAAGTAATTCATTTTGTTTGTGGCATAGGTGGCTTTTGAAATCCTTAGGTCATAATTCTTCGTTTGAATTCCTCGCATAGTAACTTCCTTTACAAGAAACACCAATCATGTATTGCACTGCACTGACAATTTATATTGTGGTCGTTTTGCATATTTTACTTTGCTGTCATTTCCATTCACGTGCTATAGTTATGTAACACTCACACTCTGTTTCCTTGAAGAATATATATCATTTAGTTGCTGACCGATGATATAATCACTACTCAGATTTCAAAATTTAAATGCAAATACTTGTTCATTTGCAGGTGGTTATATTTATGTACGTATTTCAAATAATCTGACTTAGCATCTTGCCATTTATTTTGACTCTTATATGCTAATCAGTTGTTATTGTGGTAATAATTGGCTATAAGACCATTATTTTAGTAAATATTTGGTTTTTATATTGGTACTTAAATCATATAACTTGCCTATGTATAAGTTCCAATCTCTTTGAGGTTAAATTTTTAAAAAATTAGGAACTAGAAATTTACTTTTTGTTAAAAGAAGATGAGAAATAAGTACAGCATGATATGGCTCCAATTAATTTATTATGCAATTTTTGTCTTACAAATATTATACATGCGTGAAAGCGGAGGCACTAAGAATGCAGGATTTCCAAAGTGTCAAGTTTGTCTTCTTTAAAGACTTGGAAATCATATCGTTAATGGTGGTGAAGGATTGCAGATAATTTTTGTCTATCAGCTGTTTAATTTTCAACCCTTAATTCATGGAATATCAAGATATTAATTTCTACTAATCTGATTTTATTCATTTGTCTGACTTCTACGAGATAGTTAAGTGTTGTCAATAAGTTCAAACCAGAACAGAAGCAGGAATATAATTTGCACTCTTAAAGGAAGATAATGTGTTAAACCATTATAGTGGGCATATTTTCCCATACCAAACCTATGGTGGAAGTGTCTTCTATTTTCCGAACATAATTGGTCATGAGAAAAGAAATAATGATTTCAAGGAAATAGAGTATGGGGTCTCACTGGGTATAGGCAAATGCATACTGCAAGGTCGTCTCATGTGACCTATGAATAGTGGCTTTGAATGGCAAGTCAAATAAAGGCTTGATTATCTGTTACTTGATTATATTTTAAATTATCCACCCATCACTTCCCAAGGTAATACACCGAAACACTTCTCTAGTCTCTCTTTCCAACTATTCTCCCTTTCCTAGCTTTTTCCTTCCTCTAAACAGCTTCGTCTTAGTTTTTCTTTTGAATGGGGGCAAAAGGTGCATTGAGGTCAGAAGGTGCAGAAAACATCTCTCTCTTTATTATCTATGGGGATTATACATGGGGGGAGGGTCTTCTGGCATATCAAACGCTTGGAAAAATTCTATGTTGGTGTCTACATATCCATATCATGAAGTTAAATTTTCAGCTTTAATGAGTGAGGGTCGCGCTAGATTACGCCTGTATGGTCAAGCTTTTAGGAGGTCAGATATGCGTTGATTTGTGCAGTTTAGATGAAGATGACTTTTTAGAGTATTTCATATTTTTCTTATATGTACTGTCACTATGGATATTCTAGAGAAAGTATTTTCAGGCTATGTTAGGTAAATTAATGAAATAATCTAATCTAATAATAAATTAATAGTTGATAAAATAAGTGTAAGTGTAAATTTTATCCCCCAGAAATCAATGTGCAACCTTTTTCAATTCTTTTCATCAAAATTTCACCAATGGTATTTTTCTTTATTTTTTAATTTCCTAACACAGCATCAAGTTTTGTAATGTGCTAAAAGGTGAGTATTTATGATTTCACTGCCAATGTGATTCCTGAACAGTTTGTTTTAGACCACTCAATGCAAGTAAGCCTGTATGGTTCGAATGTCATTCATTCACATGTGTTACCTTATAAAATGCTTTTACTCAAGGTAGATGCATTTATGAACTGGCTTAATACTAACCAAGTTGTGGAGTATTCATTTTTTACTCATTGGTTTATTCTATTCAGTTGGTCAAATGAGGGGCAAATGATAATAATCCAATTGAGTAGATATCACCAAATTTTTTATCACTTCCCTTTAACTTACCACCAATTTAAACATGGTGTAATGATGTTCCAACGTTCACTCACATTTTTAGTGGTGATTACAGAATAATTTTCATGTTGGAACTTCAGTTTCTACTGTTTAGGAGAAAGTTCTTAGTATCCGATCCGACCATCCCTAGTAATTTAGATTGGGTTGGTTTATATTGTGGTTTATTGTATCATGTTCGGGAGGGCTGAATATTGTGGAAGGTGTGTTGCATGAAGGCGGTCCAAAGAAGATGGGGATATATTTTTTGCCTTGATTAGTTGGAATATTTTAGGGGAGGATGGTTCATTTCGTGACGTTGGAAAATTTTAGTTTGAAAATCTTTTTTGTGCATCTATTTTTCAGAAAAACCTTTACCCTGTTAACCCATATTTAAGGTAAAACCTAATACCATTTCTCATAATACATTTTCATTCTCAAAGTATCCCTATCTTGAGGTTTAATAAGTCTTACTAAACCATTCCTATTGCCCTCCTTACTATGAGTAAGAATAGGTTTACAGAAATATAGATATGTATATACACCTTATTTGTTAATAAAATACATTCTTCAAAAAGCAACATTTTCATGAGGTGATGATCTTTTAACTGATGCCCAATCTGTAATATCGGTATCAGGAATCAGTATCATTATGTTCAGTACTCTGGAACAAAATCAATATCTTAAGGTGAGAGTCTACTGTGCATGTATAATTTTTTTGTTACTGAAAATTCAGGCTGAAGATAGACTCGAAGTTCAACATCTTTGTAAATATTTTGTGGCGTTTCATATAAGAAATAAGTTTGAAACTATTAGTTTTAGTTTTCAAAGACTTAATAGTTTTTTTAACTGTGGTTTTTGTGTATTTGAATGTTTAATGTTTTTCTGATTGAATTACAAGTAGCAAGAGAAGCATTTTCATGAACATTTGACTATTCTTAGAATTATGAACTTCATTTTTAAGTTGTTGCAGAAAGTTATGTTATCGTTGCTAAGCTTTATTTTGAATTTATGAATCATATGCAATGATAAATAAAATAATATTTGGCATGGTTTTTGTTTGCATGGGAAAAATTTGAGGAATGATGAAATAGCTTTAAACTTTTTATGGCATGCTTAGCTTCATTCAGCTAAATAGTGATAAATTACATTTTCACAATGCTGTGTTGTCATTAAGAAATTGTTTTTATGAGAATATAAGCACTGAGTAATATTTTTTGTTGCTATATAATGAATTTAAAGAGAGAAATTTCTCAGGCTTGTATCAGAAATATATAAAATGAATCATTTTTGCTTGAAGGACCCATTGCTTGGATCCAAATTTATAAACTCAAATATTTACTTTTATTTTCTGTGGCTGATAGCTGGAATTAAGTAATCCTTGAACAATATTCATGCATCAGGAAATGGATTGTGCAAGGTTCTCTAAATTTTATTTGTTTCTGATAACTGATATTGATAATTTAATTAATATAATTATTCAGTGTTAAAAGAGATGCATGATAAAAATAGCTGTTAACAAGCTTGTGAAATAGTTTCTTCAAATTACCCTGTTAATGTTTAGTTTTCAATTTTAAAAAATTACCTGAGGAATTCATGTGATAAGCCTTACTAAGTACAGTGAAAGTATTGCAATTTTGCATAATAAATTATGAAAATAAGGTGATATTTGATGCATAAGTATGATTTGTTACAAATTATTATCTCCAATTTTTGTGCAGTTACTGATATGGTAAAATTATTAGCCAAATTAGCTAAGTTTTTATTATACTAATAGCTTTAATTTTGTTATCTAGGAATATCCACCTGTGAATGCCAAAGCATCAAAGAAGGCAGCTGCTCGTGCTAATCAGGCTGATGTAGGGAAAAGTAATGGTGGAGAAGGAGAAAGAAGTGAAAAATCAGATAAGGGCAACAGAACGGCAACAATTACGTGAGTAAAAAACCTTCTTTTGGTCCTTAGGTGGTACAAAATTAATGTCAATCTATTTATTCTGGGGAAAAAATGTCATCTGCAGAAAAATATGGGGGTTTTATATCCATTTCAGATTTTTGGGTTTACTTGAATTGAACTTGACGTTGCATGATGCTGAATATGTATGCAACTGTGTGTCTCCTTAGTGGGGCAAAGCAGACTTTCCTTGCAGGCATTGTGTCCCAGAGGTGAGGCATCTGATAATGGCTCAAGATTGTCATGTCTCACTAGTAGTACTTAAAACAGCAGGGTGAAATGTCCTATGGTACAAACATACCCCAGAAAGGAATTATTCTTCACATTCATTTCTGGGGATAAGTTTTTATTTTATTTACTGAAACCCTAAGTTGCAGTTATCCTGTGTACAATCCCCAGACTACAGCAAAGCAGATGGCTATGTCTATTTGAATCAGTAATATGTATTACTCATAAGAAACTCGTGACCGAACAATTTTCTGTACCTACTCACCATTGGTTAAAGAATATATAGAAATGTGTGCTGCCAAATTTCCACAGACTAGACAGGTTCATAAAGTGTACTCATTTCTTTAAAAA
Source organism: Ischnura elegans (assembly GCF_921293095.1). Taxonomy (NCBI): domain Eukaryota; kingdom Metazoa; phylum Arthropoda; class Insecta; order Odonata; family Coenagrionidae; genus Ischnura; species Ischnura elegans. The sequence goes on along the minus strand of NC_060252.1, from coordinate 55,527,569 downwards.
TTAAGTTCTCTGTAAACCAAGCATGGAAACAATGTAGGAAATTTACACAATTTGCTTCTCCATTATAAAAAATAAAATGTGGGACAAGAAATGCATTGATCTCACAATAATAATTCTTACCTTATGAGCTTGATATATCTTATAACAGTTCATTAGCAATAATTTGGTTTGGGTCACAGAAATTTACTGATGCAAACTTTCAAATGAAGTGAAAATAAGAGAGGTATAAAGTAATTCGTGCTTAGAGTAATAAAAGGATTAATGGTATAGTTGGAATGTTAAAAGTTTTTTTTTGCTTGTTCCTTATTAAAACAAATAGCCTTCCTTCCTAGAAAAAAAAACCAGCTTCACCACACTTTTTTTTGCTCACCATTGTGCAATTTTTTTAGTACAAAATTGGATTTTAAAATATGTATTATGAACCGTAGTTGTTCCCTAACAAAGATTTCCTTCTAAATTAATGGGAATGGCCGCCTTTTAATTGAAAAACAATGCAATTTTATTTTTTTGAATTAATTTAATGGCTAGTTTTTCTTCCTCTTTTGGCCTTTCTCTACCACAACCATCTTATTGACTGACAAGATAAATCTTTGGTTCCATGCTTGAATGTTGGCATGGCTCTGCAGCAACATAAAAAAATATGTACAATTCTTTTCTGGCTGTTATATATTTTCAGAGAATTTAACTTTTCCCCTGTGTCATAAGGGCTTTGGGTAATCTGTTTTTTTTTAGTTGGTAGAGCTTGGCTAAATATTTGTCTCTCAGACTTGCTGATGCTTATTAATACTGTTGACGTTTTGGAAAATGACGAGGATGTTTTTCTGCATGGGTGTGATTCCTGACAGTTCATGGTGAAAAGCAAGTCTGTTTTCAATGCGTCGATGCTATTACAAAGCATTACCTGGTGCTAATCCTGGGATACATTTTCACATTCAATTCACCCGGAAAATCTAAAATCAGGCTATAAATTTTTGCTGTGGATGACGAACACGTCAAACTGATTAAAATAAAAGTAATTTGATCTGCCCAAGTAAAACAGATAATTTAATTCCATATAATCCCTGCTATCTTCAAAGAAGACTTATAAAAATTAAGATAAATTTTTATCTACCCAATAGTGCATGTACAATGTGACTGACAGATTTTCAAAATTATTGAAAAATGGCCCAAAAAAGTGAATGCAGTCATTTAACACTTTGCATGCCATGGACGTAATATTACGTCCTGCTAATCCTTCTGAGGATTGCCATGGACGTAATATTATGTCTTTCCATTTAATTGGCTTTGTATGCGTGAATCCATAATATTTCGCCTGTGGTACTTTTCCAGTTTACTGCTTATGGGTTCTGCTTTTTCAAAAATCAACTGCTTGATGGAAAAAGAGTTCACTTTATGTCTTGAGGACGAAAAGTCCTCTGTAGCTACCGGCATCCTCATCTTAGGCCAATTAGTGTGAAAATTCTTTGGTTCGTTGAGATTGCGTTGACCCTTTTTTTCATCCAGGATTTATAATGCTTTGCTTGGAACAATGCTTTTTTATGATTTCCATGCTTTAAATAGTTCAAATTGAGCGTATTAAAAAAATTATTATGCATGTTATGGCGGTACATCATATGTTGCAACTTTTTTATTTAAAGAAAACAGTAGGTTTTCATTGTTAAATTACATATTTTAAAATTAGCAATAATTGTTATTCAACTCATTCATTAAAAAGAGCAAAGTCCATTTTTATTGAAATGCACATCGATATAAATATATTTTTGATCCTAATGTTTTAAAAAATGTACGAATATAGTAAAAATGGTTGGATTTTTCAGTAGGGCTTTAAATTTAGCAGCCGGCACTCTAAGTGTTAAAACAGGTTGCCCTCAATGTTTTCAGTTCGTGTTATGTCTAAAGCAGAGTAGTTTTGGTAATGGCTATGGTATTGTTGGCAATTTCTGGTATCCATCCCTCCCTACCTTTGAATGATTGCATATTTTCTGTTAAAATGCAGGAATGGTGGTGGAGGGAGGCAAGAGGGCAATCCTTTTGGTGAGGATGAGGAGGAAGAAGATGAGGAGGAGTGGGAGGATGAGGAAGATGGTGCAGGGAAGGGGGAGAGGAGTGGGGGTGTCAGTGACCCTCTGGTGGACACTGGAGAGCCTGGAGTTCCTGTGCGTGCTTTATACGACTATGTGGGTGCCGAAGCAGATGAGTTGAGCTTCAAACAAGGTGACTATTCCATGTTTTTTGTGAAAATATTGAAATGGAGCATTTTCTAGGGTAAGAATTGGGCAATGAGTGATTAATTTGTACAAATTTAAAAATGTGTGATTGAACACTTTCCTATTGAAAAGAATGAATAACTTTTCTCGGGTTTGCATGTGGGTGAGAAAATCTAAGGCAGCCGACATTTCCGGTTCCATCTTGTTACCCATTCTCAAGGCTAATGAAACGTCGGCTCCCTTAGATACTCTTATCTGCTTGGAAACCCGAGAAGAGTTCATTCAAAATTTATAACTTAATTTTTTATAATTTATATTTGTTAGTTTCAGATTATAAGTTTTGAATTCAATGTAAAGGCCATATTTGCAGTTTTTGGATAATTAAATAAATAATAAATGAATGCAGTAGACTCTTGTTAATACGAACAACGTTATTATTAGAGATGTGCGAATAGTATCCGTGAATACTCGAATGCCTCGAATACTAGAAAGTATTTGATATTCGAGGTCTCGAATAGTTATTCTAAAGGTACCGTCTCGAATACCTCGAATACTTCGAATTATGCGTCATACACTGTCGCACGCACGTCGTTGGTAGTTGACTCGGAAAAATGTAGAGAACTCTACTCTTTTAGTGCATGGAGCGCCGTTTTAGGCATGTTGACGAATTACATCAAATTCGTGGATTAGAGCGGTAAAAAGAGTTCGACGTGGGGAACCGAAATTGATCAGGTGAAAAAATCCGAAAATCCCCGATTCCCCCTACCAGGAGAACCTCAGTGCCGTCAAAAGGCCCCAGCTCGTGCAGGGTTCGTACTAGGAAGACCATTAATCAAAAGCATCAAAAGAAAATATCTAGTTACAGGAGAATAATAGAATCGTGTTTCACCCTTCCCCTTTTCTCCCCCACTGACCTTTTTCTGCCTACCTGCTTCGAAGTTCCCCATTTCTGGAGGTCAACTGCTGCATGAGTACCGTGAGATAGTTACATTAGCGCATTTCCCAAGATCCGCTATCCCCCTCCATTCAGCACTAGCCCCACTCTAAGGCTTTCCTCTTCTCTGAAATAAAAAAAAAGTCCCAGTTCATGGAGGGATCATATTACGTAGACCTTAGCTTCGAAAAAAATATCCAGTTACACGAGAACAATAGAAACGTGTTTCGTACCCCCCTTTTTCTCTCCCACTGACCTTTTTCAGCCTACCTGCTTCTAAGTTCCCAGTTTCTCGAGGTCAACTGCTGCATGAATCACCTATTAGCCCAAAAGGTGTCTAACAATGACTTTCGGCAATTGATATTACAGTAGACTCTCGTTAATACGAACAACGTTATTACGAAGTTCTCGTTTCTACGAAGCAAATCGTTGGTCCCGACGAGAAGGCCTATCCAAGCTATTGGAAAAGAAACATTATTACGAAATATTTGTTTTTACGAAATTACGAACTTCAGTCCCGGTCCTGGCGGTAACAAAATGAACTTTGTTACGAAGTTCCACGCACAAGCTATGGCATTTAGATGGATATTCGCTACGCTAAGTTTTAATAATCACGCCACGTTTAAGTTGTCCTTGTGTACTGTGACCAAGAGCGTCATTTATGGTTCTTTCTACACCATTCACGCAACGTCATGTAATAAGCTTCATTCCTGGGGAGTCATGGTGACAGACTCATTACAGCTCGTAAATTTGATGTGCAGTTAGTTCTCTTCCTACGCACATTCGATTTACAAACTTTCAGTGATGCCAGCATTCAAAAATTTCAAATTTCGAATTTGGCGCATTTTGATTTGGCCGTTGCTACACCGTGCGGCGTAGAGGAAATCGTACTCTGAGCATAATCTGAACAAAGTATCATTCATTCCGGTGTGAAGTTAGGAACTGTTCAGCGTTTCGCCCGTTGTTCCTTACCGCGGAGAGCGATATTTTTCGGCTCCGGCTGCGTTGCACGCCCAGCTAGATCAATTTGTCACAATCGTGAGTTAGCGCACGATTGTTGTGAAGTGTTGCATTCTGCAGGATAACCGTACTCCTCGATGCCTTGCATGCAGTACGAACAGTCTGATGACGGCACAATAGGAGGTGCGGATAAATCTTCGCCAACACGGTTTGCGGCCAATCGCTGTCCCCCAAACGCACCTCACACCATCGCCTGGTCATACAACGTTGTGAAATGCATACAGAGCAGCCAAATAAGCCTAATCCACTAAAACATGCCCTTTCTTCGAATCCCCAAAACAAGTGATTCTTCCACTGGCTCCTTCACGCTCGTCGTCCTTTCCGTCTCCTTTCTTCACGGAGGCCTTTATAGGCGTTTCATTTTCTCACCTGGCAACGCTGCCCCGACCTAGACTATTCTGCCTGTCATCGGACAACTCTTGGCGGCCTGACCGTAGGTTTATCAACTTAGGAACAAGGTTTTGGAACGCATCTAGTTCGTAAATCAGACTTACTGTACTCGGGAGGATATCAACCCTCGATTACGTCATGCCGCATGCCGAAACTGAAACGAATTTTCCTGTTTATGTATATTTCCGCGTAATTTAATCGCATTTATCACATACGGTTTTTTTTTCGACGATTCCTAAAAGAAACGTTCATACGAACATCGTTATTACGAACCTTTGGATTTTCGGTCCCGTGAACTTCATAATAACGAGAGTCTACTGTACACCTTTATTGGATTGAAATATTAGTAATGTGCGCGTAATTTAAAAAAGAATGAGACCAAACACGACGTATTTCTGACTTTATTTAAGCATTTTACGCGAGGAAATAAATGTCAAAATACGACGGAGACTTAGCATTCTGGCGAGACTCGATATGAGCAGCAGAGCTTCTCGGAAGTTGATGCAGTATTTTTTTCCGAAAACATATATCAAATTACAATTTATGAGTTGTGCTATAAATCTCTATTGTTACAGTCACAGGCGAAGGGATATTTTCTCAGGATATTTGGTTTCTCCCTGATAGCAATTCGAATTTATCTTCTTATCTCGTGAGAACTTCCAAAGATGGACTGAAAATAATCGAAGAAAATCTGGTGGAGAATCACGTGTATTTTTGCAAAACGCCTCGGATTGTCCACTTGACAGCAAGAGTGGAGGTAAAGCGAGCTACCTGTTGAAAATAAGAAGTTGGATGAAGCCGAGTATCAGATGGGCGTGCCGATGAAATGGCATTTGGTAGATAAGAATGTATACATCAGACAGAAATCCATCGTAGCAGTGTAAATGCCCAGATGGCATGCAATCATTTTTCTGAGGTGGTGTGTCCCCTTAGAATATTTGAAAGAGATGTTGAATCGACTATGTGTCCAATTGTTTCCATAAAATTAAAATATTCCATTAATCAGCTAAATTCCTGTTCGAATCCTTTACAGGAAATCAAAATTACTGTCCAAAATCTTGTGTTTCTGCTGCATAGGCAACTGAGTCAAACATTCCCGCATTCATCGTTTAGTATTCGAGGTATTCGAATATTTGAGCAATGATTAAATATTCGAATTCGATATTCGAGTTCGAGAAATCTGCTATGCAACCCATCTCTAGTTATTATGAAGTTCTCGTTATTATGAAGCAAATTTTGGTCCCGACGAAAAGGCCTATCCAAGCTATAGGAAAAGAAACGTTATTACGAAATTATGAACCTCAGTCCCTGTCCCGGCAGTTACAAAATGAACTTTATTACGAAGTCCGACGCATAAGCAATGGCATGTAGGTGGATGTTCACTACGCAAAGTTTTAATAATCGTGCCATGTTTAAGTTCTCCTCATGTACTGTGACCAAGAGCGTCAATTATAGTTATTTATTCACCATAAACGCAACGTCATATAATAAGCTTCATTCCTGAGGAATCATGGTGACCGACTCATTACAGCTCGTAAATTTGATGCACAGTTAGTCCACTTCCCACGCACATTTGATTTACGAACTTTCACAGATACCAGCATGCAAAAATTTCAAATTTCAAATTTCAAATTTGGCGCCTTTTGATTTAGCCATTGCTACTCGGAGCGGCGTAGAGGAACTTGCACTCTAGGCATAATCTGAACAAGGTATCATTGAATCCGGTGTGAAGTTAAGAACTGTTCAACGTTTCGCACGCTCTTCCTTGCTGCGGAGAGCATTTTTTTCGGCTCCGGCTGCGTTGGACGCCCAGTTAGATCAATTCGCCTCAATCGTTAGTTAGAGCACAATTTTTATCCAGTATTGCATTCTGCAGGATAACTGTACTCCTCGATGCCTAGCATACAGTCCGGCTGGCGAGTTTCCCGGTGGCGGCACAATAGGAGTAGCGGATAACCGTGCGCCAGCACAGTTTACAGCATTGCTCTCTCCCAAACGAACCTCACACCATCGCATACTCATACAACGTTGTCAAAGCACCGACATTAGCTTGATCCACCAAAACATGCCACATCTTCGAATCTCCAAAACAAGTGATTCTTATGCTGGGTCCTTCACGCATTGTCCCTTCCGGCTCCTTTCTTCAGGGAGCTCTATGTAGATGTTTCCCTTTCTTACCTGGCAACGCTGCCCCGACCTAGACCATTCTGCCTGTCGTAGGACAACTCTCGGTAGCTGGACCGTAGGTTTATCAACTTAGGAACAAGGTCTCTTGGAACGCATCTAGTTCGTATATCGAACTTACTATATTCGAAAAGATAGCAACCCTCGGTTACGTCATGCCGCAAATTTTCCTGTTTGTATATATTTCCACGTAATTTATCCGCGTTTATCGTATACGTTTTTTTTCTACGATTCCTAAAAGAAACGTTCATACGAACTTCGTTATGACGAACCTCCCGTTTTTCAGTCCTGTGAACTTCGTAATAACGAGAGTTACTGTATTTAGGGGTTAACCCTTTCGCGCCGAATGCCACACCTGTGCAGCGAGGATTTTTTTCCATGAACAGCGAATGTCACACCTGTGCGGCGTTAATTTTCCTAACCTAAGCAAGGAATGCCACGCCTGTGCGGCACAGGTCGAAAAAAGTGACCGTGGCGGACACAATAGACCCACGGACGGGGTCGCCCCTCGTGATCCGCCTTAGCGCGAGCCCAGTCCCATCTTTGGCCACTCAGGTCGACCCTTTCTTATCCTCTCCATGCGGTCAACTACTGTTATTTGCAGTGTGTTTTCTAAAACTATATTTGTTGCTTACTTTTCATATCTATTGCTATAAATGAATTCATCGTTTTTTGCTGACCACATGGAAATTTCAAACAAAATTCTAACGTTAATACCAACGGAGTTATAGACCAACTAGTAAATATACTAAATCCGTCTAAATTAACGTTAGAACTTCGTTTAAAATTTCTGCACGCTCAGAAAAGAAACACAAAATTCATTTTGAATGTAAAAAATCGGTGCAAACAACAAATATTTGCATATATTTTGCACAAATATTTTAGCCAGTTGACCGCGGACTCGTCCTAGGAAGGGGCTTTTAATCCTTCGAGGGTCTGGGACAGAGGCCGAGGAAAGGGATCGGCGCCCCACTGAGTTGGGTCCAAAAATGGTTAGGGAGGGAACCACTGCCCACAGTCGATGCAAAAAAGCTTAGTGCAGGGGAGTAAAGAAAACTTTCAAGAGACCCGTATTGAGGAAGAATTTCCCTCAACGAAGGTCCGGCGCGAAAGGGTTAAATTCCAGTGTAAAATTTTTTTGTTGCATATCACAAATAATATGAACCATCAAAGTTTCATTTTTTTAAAAGTGATAATGATGGAGTAATAGTTGCTCTGACTTCACAGCTCCTGTTTGCATGGTTTATGTTTTTGTCAACAGCATAACAATTACAAAGGTGTGGCTCACAAACTTTTTAATTCTTCTTTTATTTATTTTAATTTAATGTTGCCCAGTAGTATGGAGCATCAAGCTTGATATAACAATGAAAAAACATTGAATTTCAGGGGCATTTAGAAATAATGGGAGGATTATATTGTTAAACATGCCACATGGAAGGATTATCATACAACAATCACTTTATTAGGGAGTTTATTGGTGAGCAGCAATATTATTTTCTAATATGATAATTTCTAATCCTATCAAGGTGAGCTATTCGAAAAATTGGAGGATGAAGATGAGCAGGGGTGGTGCAAAGGCAGAAAAGATGGTCGTGTCGGATTATACCCAGCTAATTATGTGGAGGCTGTATCAGGATAACCACAAGCAGGTGATGCTGAAATGGAGGAGTGAGTTGGCAGCTTCCATTTGATGGTGCGGAGTAGAGGAGATTTTTCATTTTTGAAAATGGACTGGAGTAAATTTTTGGTGTTAAAATGGAATGAATTGTGTTTAATCTTTGTCATAAGCTGGTGGCTCTGTATCAGTTTGCTGCAGTGTTATGAAACATCTCGCATCTTATTCTGAAGAATACTCAAAAGGAGGTTTTATCATGTCACAGGATTATGATGAATTATAGTACGTATTCAGTGTTCCATAAGAAATGAAAAATGTCAGGAGTGTAGTTCAGTGGATGGCTTTTAACAATCCTACCATTACATCTTTTGTAAGACTCAGCTGGTTTGGTGAAGAAAGGAGATAAGTTTTGGTGTAAATAAGTTCACTTATCTTGTATTGTTTTAGAAAGTTTTTGTGTATTACATCGGTGTAAATACTATGACACATCTACATAATTTCTGCATGCTATTCATGAAGCTTGAAATAATTTTCAAAGAATACTTTATCATTGCCATATACGAAGTGTAAAGAGACTTCTGTACATATAATCATGCAACAATTAAACAACCCCAGTTCATTGTATCACTCATTAAGAAAATTTATACCTTGTATTTTGTATATTTTGCTAGAGTCTTGTACATACATACATACATGCATACATGAATCTGTTTTCTTAGGTCCTCTCATGTTAATTTTAGTTTCATTAGTTGATCGCTAAGCGTTAAGGAGGTCAGGCTAGTGTGAATAACTCAGTTTTAATAGGAATGGTATATGTGTACCATTTCTGAGACATAGAAGTTGTTAGGAAGTGCTGTTTCAAGGATTTTATCCTGCATAAACTGTGCAGTGCTTAGAACAAGAAATACTGTTTAAGCTAATGCTCAAAATTGGTAACATTTTTTATGTTTTTAGCTATTAAAATTGAGAAATTATGCAAGCTGTAGGTAATTATGCAGAATCACATGTAAATGGTATCTATAAATATTAAAAGCAAGGTGGTGAAAGGTATTATCTGTGAATCCTACTTCAGCATTAATTAGCTTGTAAAATGAAGTGAGCATGTGTTCAAGTGAATGAAAAATCACGTATTTGAATGTGAGTGTTGAGAGGAATATTTTAAAGTGTATTATTTACATAATTTTAATGCTGGTAAAAAGCATGGTAATTGTTGCTCACTTATCATTAGCTGATAAAAAAGTATATCAAAAATTTATTTTTAATGTGAATATTAAAAGGACGCTATCATTTGTTAAGTTTAATCATCGGAAAATTAAAAGGTTGTATTTTCAGTTGTACAGTAATTTTGATTTGAATCTGCTTAAAAATATATTTCTTAATGAAATTTTATATTCTTTGTTCGAAGTTCACAGTGTGCTAATGGGACCAAACAGTCAATTCATGTCTAACTTCCCCATTTTTATTACACTTTTGGTCGCTGCATTAGTACCATAAGAATAAGAATTTTATTGTTGAAGGATTGATTTGGAATAAATGTTACTAGTTATATTGGATTATTTTCATTTATTCCTTATTTATTTATTTCTTAGTGAGTTAAGGTAATTTTATTTGGGTCTCCTGATTTGTACAGTCTAGCTGTTTGTTTTGCCTTAAATGCGATATTATTGGAGTTCTTTTTATTCTTCCTTCAAGCTAAATATCGGGAAAAAAGAAAAATATTGTGGAAGCTAATCATGTAATCCATTTATAAACTTTAATTCATTCAATCAATTTCTCCTCCGTTTAGGACATGGTTTCTCACCAATCCATTAGATGCAATTATTGTGCCTAAATAAAATCTCTTGTTCATGATAACTTAAATAGATATGGAAGATGATATGATGGTGAAGAAAGATATAAAATTTTCATGATAACTTAGATATGAAAGTACATATCTGGTAATGTAGCAGCAAATAAAACATATGATCTAACTAATAAGCTGGAGAGATATCTGGTGTCTAGATAAGAGAATTACTCAAGGATTTCCAACTGAATTAGTCTTCTGTATTTTTAGCTGACGGCAAGGCACACAACTGTTTCATATTGCTTTATGAAGGAAAGTTGAGGTTCTACTCACAGATTTAAACTAATTAAACACACAGGCATTGATTCTTTCAAACCTGTAATTTTAAAAAACTCATAATTGGTTGCAATCAACTTTTACCCCATAGGCAAAAGTCATTGTTACAAGGGCTGTTTTTTTTTTACCTCCAAACTCATGAATAGAAGTTAAAGTGGCACATTAAAAATAATTCCATTGCTAAGTAGTAAGTCCACTTTTGGTTACTTGAAGCATACATAATTGCTTTGGCGATTGAGGTATTACTTGTACTTGTGGACAAGCCTTACAATTCCTTCATAGGACATAGATGACCAATGACTTTCATTGATTTTTACCATTGTCCATCTGAAATCACTTCCTTCCAAGCCATTTTCTCATTCCAGGGAAAAAAATGGAAGTTTCTCGGCTTTAGGTCAGAAAATGTCCTATTGAAATTGCTATAACGAGCAGTTGGGTTGCACCAATGCTGAGAGGACAGGTATTGTAATGGTACACTTCCAGAAGTCAGCATTTCTCTCCTTCGCTTGGAATGGCTCTGTGCAATCAGCATAATGTTTCATTCTTAGCAACTGCATTTATCGCTGTCCCTGGCTGTGTGAAATCCTCAAGCAACTTATCATTTTGATCCCAAAACACGCTAATATCACCTTTTAATTGTTAAAGGATTGCCGGAATTTTCTTGATTTGCTTGGTGATTTTTGGATCATCATTGTTTTTGATGTTGATTTGTTTCAAGTGTGTCTCATTGAATCCGTCTCATCTGTAGCTACAGTTGATTTAAAAGTTTTTATTTTTGATTGGCATGAAGGTCAAGACATTTCTATGCTGAAACCATTTTGTGGTTGTTGCTCCACGGTCCACTCTTGGCAGGAGAATCAATTGAGGTGACCTAGTTAATGAGACCGCTATGTACTCACCTTAAGCTGATAACTTATGCCCGCAAATGACAGCGCATGTGGTATGGAGGATACACAGTTGCCCTCTGCACTCAGCACCCCCCCTGTCGCTTATGGTGATTTTGGTGAGGGAACGGAGGTTGAACAAAAAAACTCCTGGTATTATATTATTATAGTCATTAGAGGTATCCATATACTTCCCAAGGAGAAGTTAATATTTTTCTAGTTGGTTCAAATAGATAAAAGATGATGTTTAAGGTATCAGAAAAATTGTTCCTTGTAAAATAAAAGCTAGACTAGGTGATAGTGAGGTGAAGGGGGCCTGGCTCCTGGGAACAATCCCTGGAGTAATTCCATGGCATACATTTATCAAATCAATTCATCAAATTCAAAATTCAAAAAATCAAATGCTTTTTCAAAATCCATGGAGCAGATGTGCACGTCCTTAAAATTCTAGGTTCCTCTCTACTAGGGACCTCGTTAGGTACCATTATTGCATCTCGAGTTGACTTTCTTTTCCTCAAACCAAACTGATCATTGCTCAAATACCTGTATCCCTCACCTCCATTTGTCTGTTTAAAATCCTGAATGCCAATTTTGCTGCATTCGATTAGGATAATGGGTCTAAAATTTTTATATTCTACAGCTTTTTCCTTTTTATGGCAGTGAGTAGAACTTTCACAAAATCCTCCAGCTAACATCCCTCCTCATAGATCCTGCACTGTAGTTCAATAAGTCTTCTCTTACCATCCCTACCTAGATTTATAAGAAGCTCACACAGGATATTGCCCATGCCCGCACCGCTTTCCTATCCTTCATATCACAAAGGGCTCCTTTGATTTCCATGTCTAAGATCCCCGGCCCAAAATTATCCGCCTCCACTATGCTCTTTCCTCCTGTAAAATCAATCTTTCTGGCTTGTTCCTGTTGCCATATGGATCCTTAATGATGATTGAACCTGTGTTTTATCACTGTTCAATTTTTTTAACACAAAATTATTTTCCAAGACACAAGTTGTTTCGCACAGATCCCCCATGTGGGTGTCCTTAAGTAAGGGGATTTATGGAGAGGTGTGTGGAGATGGAAAGGGGAAGAGGCACCGGTAGAAGACTAAATTTGAGGGTAGGTATGAGTGCATATGTTGCATTAACCTATCATTCATCAATTTTACTCACCGTTTTCTTTGTCCGCCTCTCTGCAGATCATTGTCAAATGCATCTTTTTCTTCTTTTGAGTACCGAATAGAACACGTAATAATTTTGTAAGTCACTATAAGTATAATCCCCTCTACTTTACCGCGCCTGAGACGACGTGTATCTCATATAATAAAAAGCCTTAATTCTTTACTAATATCACTTTCATCAGATGAAATTCATTTATTTGAAGGCAAAATAAATAGCAAGATCCCTAATCATTAATACGATTATTCGAATAAATGGCGGGATGGCGGTCCTTAACAATTGAATGTGGTAAACCGAATTTGCGATCGCTCGAAAACTTCCAATACCAATCAAAACAGTCGGTTGTGCCGAGGATTTATGAGTTAGCTAATAAAAGTATGATGACACAAATTTATTGCGTCATTTTTTGATACTTTCGAAGTTTTTTGATTGTTCATTGAGTGTAGGAGTAGAAGAGTAAAATGAAGCTCCCCGTACGTGTGTGTCATTACAGTGGAGTTTTACCCTTTGTCAGATATTCATCTTCAGCCGCTGATGATCTTCGCCGTAAGTTGGCGGAAGGGCCTGAATTCAAAGATTTCTTGAATGAAGATGTGCGAAATTGGGATGATTACCAAGGAAAATTGCGACGTGAGAAAGGTGAATCTGAAAGATTACGCCTACCACCATGGTTAAAGACGACAATTCCGACTGGGCCCAATTACTCACGACTGAAGGATGATTTAAGGAAATTAAATTTGCATACTGTGTGTGAAGAAGCACGTTGCCCTAATATTGGAGAGTGCTGGGGTGGTGGGAAGCATGGAACCGCAACTGCTACCATTATGGTAGGATTTCTCTTATTTCGAAGTTATCCATATGTGCTGCAATCCCCTTGGAACTACATATATATTAACTTTACTAATACTAGTATAACCGTGATGAAACACCTATGTTTTATATACATTTACGTACTATAATTTTTGGCATTTATTGGCGTACATCCTTGTCATGTCGAAGACGAGTTCTCGATGTTATTGCTGTGGAAGCCAGAATTGCCAAGGTTAAGTTCAAGAAAATTAGAGGTGACTGTTGAAACATAATTTAAAACGAAAATACGTCGGATTTATTCTTTAAAATTCTTCGATTATTACAGCGATTATCTGAATTTGAGAGACGTCCAAAACACCTTCCCGACGTCACCTTGTAGGAGGTTCAGGTTTTATTCCTGGGCAGTTGCCCTTCAAGGACTATTTTTGCAGTATTAACAACCAGGCAAATAATGACAACTACCAGGCACCTTCACAGGTTTGGATGAATTGAGACCATTTTTTAGTCTCTCTTTTATGACTACCTATTAGCCTGACTTTGTCCTCGAGGGAAAGGTCGCTTTCATAGCCATGTAAGGAGTGAAACATTTTACAATTAAGAAAGCAACCTGAGCAGGGAGCAACTAGGGTGATTTGTGGGGGGGCAATGACCCCCTAAGCAGGACAAACGTTAAGCCGACATTATGGCTCACTTTTATGATGGACAATACCCGATTTACAGACTAAATATTACCTTCATCCATTGTGTCTCCACTCCGATTTTTCAGTTCTGAATAAAATTTTATGCATAGGAGGTGAAATTGACTTTCTCCATCTACATGTATGTAATACATTCCATTTGCCCTTTATCCCCTTTGCAATTGACACTCTCCCATCCCCACTGGCTAATTTACATAGATTTTTTAATATTCCTCCCCTCTACTGGATTTGCACCGCTCCTGACCCTGATCATCTTTTGAATGAGTACAGCAATGAGAGTGATAATTGACCTTTTCCTGGATTTGATTTTAAATGATAATTTTTTTTAGTTACTTGGCGACACGTGCACCAGAGGCTGCAGATTTTGCTCTGTTAAGACTGCTCGTCAACCTCCTCCACCTGACCCTAAGGAGCCAGAAAATACTGCTGAAGCTATTGCAGCATGGGGCCTAGACTATGTAGTTTTGACATCTGTGGACCGTGATGGTAATTTTAGATGATTTAATTTGGACTTAATATATGGTAGGATAAATTATAATTAGAGTATACTCTCAATTTTTCCATTAGAGTGTTCGCGACTTCTTTTAAATTTTATTAGAACCCCATTTTTTGTTATCGGGATTTTACAGTAGAACCTTACTTACACGACCCTCAATAACTATAGTGTAATTTTCGAATCCCCTTAAGATTGCGATAACACATTATGTTAAATTAACTTCACAACACAACTATTATTATCCAAAAAACCTTAATAACATGGTTTTTTCCAATTCATAATGTCTCTCAGAACCTCCATAACAAGTCATTTTGAGAAGTCAACCTCGATAACCTGACTCTATACAATAGAACATGTCATGAAAGCAATCAGTGACTTCATTAACCTCCATAATACTACTGATAGTCAAAATAACCTTGATATAAATGCTGTTTCCGTAATACCTGTGAGACACTTCTCATCAAGGTTTTACTGTACATATTTTCCTTCTGTCTTGGCTATTTTGAGTCTTATGAGTTAAGATGCATCCGCTTTTGCCTCTGTTTAGATGTATAATTGTTTTTTTTTTACTTTTCTAATGTTCCTAGACAAATACTAAAAAGGAATTCATTTTACTTCATTATTGCTCCTAATTTGGCCTATTCAGTCACTTAAAAGTAATCTTCTCTTGCAGATCTTCCCGATGGTGGTTCCGAGCACTTTGCCAATACTGTTAAGGAAATTAAGAAAAGGTACTAATATATGTAAATCATTATTCTCTGTTCATTTTATCTTTGCGGGTGTGCTGGTGTGGCTAAAGCAAGTGGGGGGTGAGGGGAGGGAAAGTTTCTTTCTTTTGTGACTTTCCCTTTGCCAATTAGCAGACAGTAGGCATGGCCTCAGTCTGTTGCTCTTTGACCTCTGTCGAGTTAACATCGTAAATCTGCTCGTGGAGCAGTGTTGCCAAACTTCACGCATTTTCTTGTAAGTCTTTATGTATGCCTTTCATTAATCGTGCTCCATTCAGCATGGTAGCTGACAATGTCATGGGCCTCTGTGAAAGGATTATCCTCAATACATTCCAAATGAGTAGGTATATTGTCTTGGCACTGGGCCCGAAATACCTGTGGCCACCCATAACTCAAACAAACTAGAACGGCTACGTACATTATGATGTATGAGGAAAAGTCTTCATTCCATTTTATTGCCTCAATAAAATCTACTTGTTGACATTGAAATATTGTTTGACTGAAGGAATTGGGAATGAAAAAAAAGATAAATGAGCAGGAGGGGATCCAGGATTTTTTTTCTGGGGGGTGGAAGGTTGGCAAGGGTCTAACAGGCTAACTATCTTCTCATACTTGAGATTGAGACAAGATACAACAATTACTGTAAGTATGAAATATTCTCTGTATCATAACACTAAAGTTATTAATATGAAATTAAATGATCGAGGCTGCCTAATACACAAAAAATGTACAAACTTAATAGTAACAGTATTTAAAAAATTATCTACCTTTTAAGCATCGGGGGGAGGGGGGGTTACTCCTAATTTGGCCTGCCGCCATGCCCCCCAACTCCCCTAACTCCACCTATGGTAATGAGGGAAATGGACTAACGTACACGAAAAGGTGTATAAATATTTGAAGGATAAGATGTAGCAAAATTAGTGCCATTTTGGAAACTGTTTCCATTTGTAATGTGATGCTTCTCATAAAGGGATCAAATTGATCTCTGTGAACTTTTAAGGCAAACATTAAATTATCTCACAAAGTAATGAAGACTAATGGTTGGGCTTCTTGGCCTCTATGGTAACTTCATTATATATGTCATGTATTGAAATGTTATAAGGGAAAGTTTCATTTTCTTTATGGCTTCCAAAAAGAATCTTGGGTAGCTCAAAAAGGATCAAATTGGTCCCTCTGTAATTTATAGTGTTTTAAGGTCTTGTGCCATTTTTACTTTATACCAAAATCAGGGGTGGGAAAAGAAGAAAGCGCAGAGCTCGTCATACTACTCCTGACTTTGCTTGAACATTTAGATAGCCAGATACCTTTAAACTTTTTATGCCAATACTTAACAAAACCTTGGTCATGAAATATTTTTTTAAATGTGGAACAAAGAGTATATATCATTGTTCATCATTTCCATCATGAATATTACAAAAGAGGATCCTCAAGTAGGCCTCCTAATGTGTTGTCACCCACCCCACATTTAAATGTGTTTACAAAAGTTGCTACTCGCATTGCTGACTGGCAAGTTGATCTGAGCTTCACGGGGAAATAAGGTATAATTAGAGATGCGTGCGAAAATTTATGTGCATGATAATGTGATCTATCAATTTCATAAATTTTCAATACTATTCCAAACAGTTACAAACATTCATGGTGAAATAAAAACACAGTACTATTCCACAAACTTATATTATATAAGTTTGTGGAATAGTACAGTGTTTTTATTTCACCATGAATATTTCATCGTTCCACCAAGTAACGCCCAAATCTGTTGATTTTAGTTACAAACATCATAATGCAAAATATTGGAAAAAGTGGATCATATTGCTCTTATCACAGCGTCACGGCCATTTTTGAATAGTTATTAAAATGCGACCTAAGTGGCAACAGAAATCAACATTAAATGGGATGGATTTGGGCCTCCTCGATGCAATCGCCTTGATTTCCATTGTGAAACAATTCAACAAATTAAATATGTATAGAGTGAACTACATTAAGTGAAATGTCTTTCATTTTTAGGATTCCTTCACTATTAGTGGAGTGCTTGGTGCCAGATTTTCGCGGTGATTTGAAAGCTGTATCCTGCATTGCATCTAGCGGCCTAGATGTATTTGCACATAATATTGAAACAGTTGAGGCTTTAACTCCTTTTGTAAGGGATAGGCGAGCCAAATATCGGTAAGCAATTTTTATTTATGTAATTAATGGGTAAATCCTTTCACAAATTTGTTTTATGATAAAATGTATAAACATATCAAAATTACTAGTTGGTAAGTAGTAATTTTAAGTAAAGTGAATTTAAAAAAAATTAATAGAATTAAGGTGAACAAATAAGTTCAAATTTTTAAAGTGCAAATTGCTGTGAAAAGTAAAACATTGGAAGATAAAAACATATATTTTATTGTGACATTTGATCCAGGAATATTATTGCTGGAGATCAACTAGCTATTTTTTTCATATTTAAAATATCATTGTTTGTGTCTTCTCTGGTAAAATTTTCAATAATTATATACTTTCATTTCTTTAGCCAGTCATTGACTGTTCTTGAAGCGGCAAAAACTTTTGTGCCAGATTTGATTACAAAATCATCAATAATGCTTGGATTGGGTGAATCTGATGAGCAAGTTATGCAGGCTTTGAAAGGTAAGACAAAAAGGTAGGATTTCTCATTAAGTTGAGGAATGCATACATTTTCCATAAGCTTCTCGGTAGTGAGGCTGAATTTGAGAGAAATTTGATCATAAAAAAATGTAATTTGCCCTTTATATAGAACTATTCTCTTGATAAATTTTAATTAAGACTTGAGTTTGTTCACATATTGTGTCTACTTTCTTCCTGGTATTTTAAAATGCAAAAGTTGCCAAGGAAAGTAGTGGGCATGGGTATTATCCTGCCTAAGCTTATGAAAAACTTTAGGAAGGCTCTGAAAAATAAAATTACTACATTGGGCATTCATGAAATTTCTTACTTTGACATTGTATGTATTTGCATTATCACATAAAATTTTTGTAACTCTTGTAGTAATGTAATCTGAAAGGATCCATTCATTTCTAATATTTTTTTATGTACATTTTTTCAGATTTGAGATCTGCTGGTGTTGATTGTTTAACACTAGGACAATACATGCAGCCTACTAAAAGGCACCTCAAAGTAGTGGAATATGTGACTCCTGCAAAGTTCAAACATTGGGAGGAAATTGGCCAGTCCGAAGGATTTTTGTATACAGCCAGTGGTCCATTAGTTCGCAGTTCTTATAAAGCTGGAGAATTTTTTATTGGTAATATACTTCGTAAAAGGAAAGAGGCTTTAAATTCTTAGGTGTACCTTGTCAGTAGTAGGGTTGTAAATTTAGTGAGAACCTTTTTAATTACATTGTTCCTTTGTTTCAAACCAACTCATATGAAAATTTATTGCTGGAATGATGTGAAAAATACAATATTTAAATATTACTGCTGTTGTACTTATTTAAACTATTGAATTTTATTAGCTAAAATTTTTAGCCTGCATAAATATAAAGTATGTATTTTAAAGCACAATGGATATTTTTTAAATCTTGGAATCAAAGCATCTCAATGTAATATATGTATATACTTGCCATGACTGGTTTATGTTCTCTGTTACCATCAAACTTCGTTAATAGTTTATATTTATTATGGTTTTTTTGTTGCATACTTTGTTGATTAGAAATGATGGAATAAATATGTTTGGAATTGTATTTTTTTAAATATTAGTCAGTGCTGAAAACAATTATTTTCCTCAAATGCATCTTATGCAGTCAAAAATTTTTGAAGCGTGCGAAATTACAGGTGAAGAGAATGATTGGAAGAGGGCAGTCCTAATCTAATTTATCAGCTTAGAACTTGGTGTGACAAGGGAAATAGTGCTTTTATTATAAGAGCTCTCAAGAAAGTAAAATGTTTTGAAAAAAATAATTAGTAAAAATTATTTTTATTAAATAAATTTTGAAGGTAAATTGTAAGGCTATTTTTCTATATAATTGACATTTAAATTAAGGCATTTATCATAACATGGTAAAGGCTTTTCAATACCCTCTCGGTAGAAATTAGCTGCCTGCAAGTTCTACTACACCAGCATGCAGGTCAGGGTCAAATTGTTGTGTGGCAAGCCATGCCTTCATCACTAGGAACAGGTGGTGGTTGCTCAGTACCAAATCTGCGCTTTATGGTGGGTGTTTGATAACTTCCCATTCACATCCCCTTGGGTGCGATTGGTCTTGTGTGGATGAGAGTTGTTATGGAGAGACTTTCTTGTTGACTTTTCCCTGATGCTCATTTTGTATTGCATCTTAATTTCCCCATTCATTATTTCTTGGCCATACACATCGCAGATATAGCGATAAATTTAAATTGGTTTGTGATTTTTTGCCAACAAAAACTTTATCACAACTGGCAAGATTTTCAATTTCATCACTTGTTTTATCTCTCCACTGTATACAATAGGCACAAATCGCAAGCTACCACGGCTGGTTGCGTACTGAGTGTAGAAACATTCTGATGCCAAGATAGTGATGCTAGTCCAACCAACTGCCATGCCATACTAAAATGTCTTTTTATTTCTAGACAGCCCTCATAAAATCGTAATTCACTCTTAAATTTGTCTTCTCAGGTGCAATATTATTATTTTAAGGGTAGATAGTTTTTTCACCTAAGAGATTCATAGTAGAGTCGCCAACATTTTAATGAAGTTACTTTGTGTGGTTTGTGAATTGCATATAAAAAAAATGTAGAAGGGTGACTTTATTTCCATTGGCTGCCCCGCACCTCAAGGATTTTGCTTTTGGGTCTCCAAATAGGCTGTCAGAGCATTTTTACACTCCTGGTGTCAGAGTAGTGTCTCTATACTCCATATGTAACCAGCTGTGGTAGGTTGCAAATTGTGCTTATCATATATTGTATACAGTGGAGTGTCAAATGAAAATCTGATTTGAGATTATTTAGATCTTAGGCAAGAGTGGTATTACTTATAGGTATTTGATATAGAACTTGTAGGGAGAAGAAGAAACTTTTGTTTGAAACTGGTTTCCTGCATACAGCGTCTTCCCAAAATATAATTCCCAAAGGCAACCTCGAATCTTATTCTCTGAGGCTAAATATTACTGTATAGCAGATATGTTTTACTAGCAATTAATATTTTTAGATCAACCAAAAGTGATGTACTATTTAAGAGAAGAGAGGGCTGTAACAATCTGTTCCCCAAACCTGATGGAAAACTTTCAATTTGGAAAAAAAATGTTGAAAACAAATAGTTTCATAAATACATATTCGGTGAATTAGTGCAAGAAAAACCCTTCCTAAAGCCGTTGGATGCTGAATTAAGCTTTAACTAGTGGATATGTGAACATTTATGGTACATAATTGCAGTCCTTACCAGTGTCGGATACAGATGGTGCAGGGGGCGTGCGCCCCCCTTGCGGGGCTGCCTGCATTGCAGAACCACAATTGTTACTTTTTTTATCATAAGATGGCATTGTCTCGTATACGCGTATAATAAGTTTAAATAAAAGTATCTTAAAATTTGTGTGTATCTTTTGCGCCCCCCTTGAGTTTTTTCTGTATCCGTTATTGGTCCTTACCGAAATTTTTTTTACGTTAATGGCATATAAACTGAACGATTGAATTTAAAATGAAATTTTTACCGTTGAAAGAAAAGCCTATTATTTCATTATAGAAACCTACGCGTATTTGTAGAAAGGGTAGTGCAGTAAGCATGATTTTAAATTTCCCGCTTCAAGCAAAACAAATTGAAAGTAGCTCATTGCTAACGAAATGCGCACACGCACCTGTCTGAATTTTCTTGAGTTTGTTTACAAACATCGCTGCTAGAGAAGCAAATAAGCTGTTTCCCCAGTGATATTCAATTTATCATCAAGGTAATCGACGCTAGTCTCCACGAACCAACGGTATATATTGTAGAAAAGTTTAGAATTACATTGCCTTCGGGTGTAATTCTTGGACGCTCATGCATTAGAGGATTCACGACAGCTGTTATTTCACATCAATTAGGATATCGATAGTGAAATGGTGAGTGGCTTTCAGGCTTACTCGGAAAAAATATTAGCATGAGTTATGTCTTGTTACTCAACATTTACACTCACATATTTTAAGTGCACACAAATTATTTAACAATCATGTTAATCACTCACGAAATCATGAACGAAGTTATCAGGGTTATTCCTGGTGAAATCAGCTTCAGGTTAAAATATAGTGCTTCATTAAAATCAATTGTGGAATGTAATGGAGCCCTCATAATAGCCGCTACCGAACACAGCGGCTTACATGCGTTTGTTAGAAGCCTTCAAATTTTGTTGAATATTGTCTCAATGGTTCGGGCGTTTGCTTCTCTCGTAATTTTTGCCCTTTAATTTATTATTTTTTAGTGTTCTTACACCAAATCCAATTCTGGAGTTCGGAGAAAGTCAGGAACATCCAAGTTTGAGCTGACCGAAGAACAGAAGTCTGATATAAAGGCAGCATTTGATATGTTTGACACTGATGGCAGTGGGAAATTAGAAGTAAAATTACTGAAGGTAATTCCAAATATATTAAGTTTTGGTGGATAATTTTTTTGTTTGGTTCTACTAACACTTGGGGCCTTTTCTAATTTTAGGTAGCGATGCGTGCTCTTGGGTTTGAGCCTAAGAAAGAAGAGATTAAAAAAATGATATCTGAAGTGGACAAAGAAGGATCAGGTAGTTACATATATATCTTTGGAGGATAATTGGTACTTTTTTGTTTTCAATGTAAATGTACATGAAAGTAGATTGTGTATTTCTTAGTCTCAACTCAAATAATTTGATTTGTGAACTCAAGTTAATATTATGTTATGAAGCTGAACTCCTAACAGTGCTAAAGCCTTAATCACTCGATCATTTTTCCTGTTCCTCTTGAGTGATAGCTCCAGCGATAGCTTCGCAGTGACCAAAAAAGTGATTACTCATCCTATCATTTTCTGAATCACTAGGTCATTCCGCTGTCCCTTTTTTAATCGCTTTATCTGTAGCTTTTCATATGTACTACTGTCATTCCATCAAAAGCCAAATATGGCATTACAATCACTGTAAGGGGCAGTTTGTTCTGATGCCAGTGATGGATTAAAGGGATGTGCTGAGTGATGGGATTCCGATTCTTTTTACCATCATGAGAAACAATTGTGTGAAAGGACATTTTTCCACAGTCATTGGAGCGATCATTGGAACTGTCTCTTGAAAGGGACGGAAAAAATGATCTTGGGGTTCAGGCAATATTGTGCAGTGGGCTGCTCATTAGTATGTATGTTATTTTACCTGGTAGGGTTGGTTTACTTGGAGTTGGGTGATCAGATGCTAAGAGATGAAAAAGAGGACATTATCTTGTGGAAAAGGGGGAAAAGTATGACTATTGAAAAATAACGAAAATTTCATAATTAAGAATAATAAAAATTTATTAGCTCTATGCTTCAATATATTTTTCTTTTGATCTAATTTTTTCAAGCAATATTGGCATTTTCAACTTAAAAGTATAATGTTCCATCCAAGAATATGCTTGAAATTGTAATTCACCATTACGAGACCCTGTACTGAGTCAATGTTCAATTTTCTCTCTTATCAGACCACTGAGATTAAGTGAGGGAAAGTACCCTTTCTGTCTTTACAATGTGACTTGGTATGCTGCAGAAATATTCTGAAATTTGGAGAAGTTCTGAATGGCTATCAACAGGTTTACTATATACACAATCACATTGACTAGAAAGGAGGACATTTTCCGATGTAATCCGCCTGGACACCTGACGAACATCTAAAATGGAGGGCATGTCCGGATCAGTGGCATAGCGAGGGGGAGGTCTGGGGGGTCCAGATCCCCCCCTCAAAATATTAAAACAAAAATAATTGGCTTCATAAAAGAAAACAAAATAACGAAAAATCATGAATTTACGCAAGATTTCATTGAAAAATGAAGTTTTTTCGATTATGAAATGTATTAAAATTAGTTTAAAACCCTCTACTAAGTATGTACTCTTGTTTTTAAAAAAGTACCTCCCTGGTTTTGAACCCCCCCCCCCCCCCCATGGAGCATTTTGCAATATCACCCCAGAATGCTCCACTTCCCATATGAATATTTCTTCTTCAATTCACAATAAGACCTTTTTCATGTCATTCTTTCTATGAATCTTATTATCTTCCTCCTTACCTGCTTGTCCCTCAAACTCAGTTTTTAGCGTTCTCCTGAGTACTCTCTTCATCCTTGTGTCTCTTCCAAATCTCATCTGGAAGTTTCCTATTGCTGTCCATAATGCTGGGCACTTCCCAGTTCCTTGGTTTCTCTGGGTATTACACCCTTCCCAATCTCCTTATGAAAACTGGAGGTATTCGAGATGTGGGTTTTGAGGACTGAACTTTGACTGCACTTAAATTGAGACACCATAGTAGAGTTGCTGTCACACCGGTCGTAGAGTAGTTACATATCTCTGTGTTGGTATAGTTACTAAAGCACTGTTGCAGTGCAGTAGATGTGGGACAATTGCTCTGACATAAGGTTCCTGTCATTGGGTGGTCATAGGACTGATGTCTTTGTGAACTCTAATGAACAGCACACCTGTATCTCTGCTCTATTAGGTGGCCATTTGAAACCAGCTTGGGTAGATTGGTTTAAGCATAGATATATTATTCCCTCGTAAAAATTGGTAGAAGATAATCTATATTTAAACAGGAAAATTTTGGGGGTAATCTTATATGCCCAGTTGTCTTACATGCCAAAATATATATGTCTTACATGTTGTAATACAAATATGGTGCATGCATAGCATGTTAACAGGTATCTTCATTGTGTCCATTAGCCATTAATTTCTGTGGCATCTTTCATGACCATCATACATTTCATTCTCTTAGTTCCTAACATTCTCCTCTGACATTATATTTTGGCTTTATATTGCTTTATGTTGCCCCTCCTGTTCTATCATCTCATAGTACATATATACATATTTCAATTATGTTTCGCTTTTCAACATTAACAGTATCTCAGTATGGAAAGCACATGAAGCATAGTTATTTTTCTGCATCCCCACCCTCTCTCCTTTCATTTGAATGGTATGTTCATTTTATGAATACCTACATATCTGCTTTCTTAACTGAAATTGTGGATTTGGTTCATGTGTGCCAATAACATAAAAGTAGGACATTTTCTTGAATTATTTCAGGCATGAGCTTTCTGTTATATTTTCTCCAAATTGTTGATACTGGTGTTATTAACTTATTCAGTCATTTTGGAATGGAGCCATCCCCACTCTAAAGGCCGCTATACACGGTGGATGATGATGCGAATGATCATGCTGAATGATCACATGATCATTCACAGGATCATGTGAGCAAAATAGAACATGTTCAAATTTTCATTGAATGATCATGCACATGAAGGTTCATTCGCAAATTGTTCCATCACACACGGTGAATGATCATGCGCATGAAATCATTTGCCGTGTATAGCGTCCTTAAGACTCTTTTCCTTAGAAAAAGCCATGTCTTCATAATTTTTCTTGGAAAAAGAAAAGCTAATTTTGTGCGTAATATTATTTTACACGGTGTTTCTAACACGGTGGAGACACCCCTGATCACTTTTACTGATTTTGTAGTTGACCTATTAAAATCCTTTCCTTGTTGTCATAGGGTATTAATCAAGGGCGAATCCAGGATTTTTTTCTGGGGGGAGGGGGCGCAAAGGTCTTACAGGCAAATGATCTCCTCATACTTGAGATTAAAAGAAAGATGCACTGTATGAATTATTCTATTTATTTTAATATCAAAGTTATAAATATGAAATTAGATGATCGAGGCTCCATAATACAAAAAAAAGAACCTATAATAACGGTTTTAAAATTTTTTTCAATTTTTTAAGCATCTGAGGGGGGGGGGCATCAGGGGCATCGTCCCCTGTGCCCCCCCTAAATCCGCCTATGGTATTAATCATAAAACAACTATTTTTCTAACAGTATATCTATAATTACAGGTGAATTAACCTACGATCAATTCCTTCAGTTAATGAGCAAGAAAATGGCTGAAAAAGACACTAAGGAAGAAATTATGAAAGCATTTCGCCTCTTTGATGATGATGAAACTGGTAAAATTTCTCTCAAAAATTTGAAACGTGTTGCCAAAGAGCTGGGAGAAAATATCAATGATGAAGAGCTTCAGGTTTGTTCAATGTTGTCTTTGCTTTATGAAGTAATTCAGAAAACTTTATGCGTAAAACTTAATGCGCATTAACTTAACGTATGTAATCCACGAGGATATGCCTTTTATTGCTGTGTTAATGTTTTCTGAATGTGATTGACTTCCACTCTCCTGCAAGCACTTGGCATGTCATTTACAGTACATATTATGCAGTTGTATTCTATAAATAAATATTTCACTCCTGAAAAATGGTATACTGCACATAGGAATGGAGTGGTTTATGATAATATAGTGTTTAAAGTTACTTTTTACCCCAATAAATGAAATAATCATTTTAAAATATTTTTTTAGGAAATGATCGATGAAGCTGACAAAGATGGTGATGGAGAAGTTAATCAGGAGGAGTTCATTCGCATAATGCAGAAGACTCACTTGTATTGATGATTGTGATCTCATAAACGGAATTAGTTTCCTGCGTTCTCACTTATTTATTGTCATATTGCCGTAAATTTCTCAGTATTATCTTTGACAAATGTTCACTATTTAGGGAGTGATCATCAGTTATGCTCCTCTGTGTGGTGGCTCATAAGTTTATAATTTTAAAACAAGCTTTTCGTACAATGTCATACATGTGTATTAGCCTCGAACTGTGGTTGTATCATTTTCTGAAAATTCAGAGTGCACAATATCAGCATTCATTTTATCTTATTGCTGACTTGAGGAAGTTGAAAAAACTCCTCACGCATGACATTTTCCAGATTCATCGCCCAAACATCACCAAAATTTTTTGTTTTGCAAAAGAGACTATTGATCCATTCACTTCTTTTGTTGTCATGCCCATTGAGTGAATTTTGCATTGCATGTGAGTTGTGATTTATTACTTTGTAAAAAAGAAGTGGATTTTTTGTGTGTGATTTCATGCTTGTGAGCATTTATGTGTATGAACTAATCATTCATCAATCTAGTCACAATTAAAGTATTGTTTCCTTATATATGTATTGTCTTCAAAGCAGGTTTTTCTCTCTCCCCTTAAGATTGGGCGTTGTGTATACATATCTTGTATGTTGGTGAGAAATGTTTTTGCATTCCATGGCAAAGGAAAGATACGTATCTCAACAATATTGGGTGCTTTCCAATCGCGTATCTGCGCTGATCTGTTTTAAACTGTTTAGCTCAGAGTGTGTTCCAATCGCAGGTGTGAAGTCATCTGCGCTAAACAGATGGGAACACATCCTGCACCATTGTTCATCTGCGCTAGTGTGTTTCAATCTGTTGCAATGTGAGCTAATCTGCGCAAGGTGATTGGAAAGCACCCATTAATGATGAGTGGCCATCAATTTCAACATAAAAGCCAGAAAAAATATTCATAGTTTCAGTACATTATGTGATCATCTGGTGGGTCAGTTTTTGCTTGCATTTTGGTGGATCTCTGAAATATTACAATCTGTGGCTGTTGTGGATCAATACAAATTTTCGAGGATGGATTAAGACTTTGTTGTGGAATACAAAGAACTGCTCAATAAATTCTACATTACTTAATCTCACAAGGGAGATTAAGTATTGTAAAATATGGCTTATCTCCCTGAAATGCAACTCCTGTAACAAAGAAAAAAACCTATAAACTACAAAAAATATACTTTAACCTCCAACAGCTATAAACCCTCCGAATGAATATTCTAAACAAAATGCATACGATAATTCATATGGAAGAATACGCGTTCCACAATGCAATGAAAATCACTAAAAAGCTGCGTTTTAAGGGAAAAATACTAAAAAAATGTGAAGCACATCCTCTCTTCTTCAACACATCTTTCCCACTTCACATGACAAGACTGGAAATGTATTTAAATTACGCGGTCTATGTGTGCGCACGCTTAAGTTACGTCTTTTGTTCGTTATAAAAAAGAGGATTTTTGAGAGGTTTACTGTTGTTGTTTACTTTCTGTAGACCTCGTTGACTTTTCTTTCTAACGTCATGAGTAATATTTATATACAGGAGCCGCCCACTAGTGGAAAGGTAAAGTAACATTAAATACAAGTGAACGACTGTTCTGGAAATACTTCTTCAGCATCTTTTGTAATACAAGCTCTTTTTAGGTATTGCTCGAAACCACCGTGGGAGACATTGATATTGAATTATGGGCCAAAGAAACTCCAAAAGCTTGTCGAAATTTCATACAGTTGTGTATGGAAGGGTATTACAATGGCACTATATTCCATCGAGTGATAAAGGGCTTCATCGTTCAAGGCGGTGATCCGAAAGGCGATGGTACTGGGGGAGAGTCCATCTATGGAAAGCCCTTCCAGGTAATTCAGGCTGCATTGTTGTATTTTATGCTGCAGTCTTAACTAATGAATATTTTAAACGCCAGTATTCTCACCGTGTGGATATGCATGAAAAATCGGTCAATTAAAAGGAAGCATTCGGACCTAATCGCTGCCGTTTTGTTGAGTCGTTTTTTGGCTTGGGATGAAAATGCAGTGATGTTTTCAGAAAATTTGATTATGACACTCCGTATGTGCTCTGAACATCTAATTCCGCTCTCACCTTGCCTTCCATTAAAATTTTGTTGTAAGAGATGAATGTTTGAGCTTAAATAGTGGTTGGCCTCTAAATTAAAATGCAATACATGTCCAATATGTATCCAAAATTCCGAGTAAAAATTCTCGATAAAAATCTAAGGGAAAAAGATTCCTTCGTAGCTTTTGTTACCTGAGCAGTTATCAGAAATTCTGATGATCCGGGGTTACTTCCGGTCTAGGTAAATGAATTTTCCACTGCATCATATATTCTGCGCAGTGAAGCTATAGGCATCCCCTTTCTCATATCAAGGGATAAAAATTTATAACCAATAACCACTAGTGATCTGGACCTCATCCAGTGATTTGGGTAGGACGCTGCTGGGTGAAAAGAGTATCCAAATGAACTTATAGTTTTCTAGGTCTGATTTGGGTAAGCTATGTTTGTTCTAGTATTCCACTCATGAAAACATCACTCCCAAAAAAAAAAGCCTTGCAGTGCTAGGTGGCCCTGGGAAAGGAGCTAGCCTCTCTACCCTGAAGTGGCAATTCAGATGCCTATGATGCAGTCCAGGGTGAGATCTATGCTCCCTTCCAAAGCCTCAGGGAAATGAAAAAAAATGTTTAAAACTATTGTCTAGTTTTGTCGTAAAATAATTGCATCTGCTTAGTGTTAAAGATCATTTATTAATCTCATGGCAGTGAGACGAGTCACTGAATACGACCTGTGATTAACCCCCGGACCCCCCGGTTGCTTGGGGGAGGGGGGCCGCTCCCCCAGGCCCCAATCCCCCTCCCCAAAGCATATTCCTAGTTACGCCACTGATTTGTGTGATTTCTAAAATCCAACCGTAGGGTTGAAACACTGATGGAATGACGATTGAAAAATTTATTGCCACGCACAAAAAGAATACTTTTACGTGTAGTGCTGTCTTTATTAAACATGCTTTGCTGTTGTAGCCCTCGAGGATAGGCACTTATCCATAAATTTATGGTATGATTGTCCATCATATCTCCCAGAATTTACTCGTTGCTAGGATGCATTCTCTCCATGTCACTGAAATCGTGCGGTTCTTAATTTTTGCAACTCTCTTTTTAATTTTTTATGACCAAATTTTACCATTGAGATCATATTGATACAGTACAATTTAATGAATGCAAAATATGCCAGTGTACTCTCGAAAAATACCTCTGAATGCTGCCGCCATCAACCTTTTTACTGTTACCTTACATATGTACTTACTGTTAGTTAATAAAATTATGCCTTCAGGTGTATCAGAGGGCTCAAACTTTATGGCAGTAACCAAACTCAATGTATCACCTAGAAACCATTTACAAACACACACTCAACCTCTAAGAAATGCAATGCAAGGGTTGATATGACTCTGCTATAGCTGTCTGGGTTAAGATCACCCTCGCTCGTACCCTCAAGCAGGCTCAACTTCTTGAAGAATTTGCTCAAACCAAGCATAGTCAATGTTTGCAATGTGTGTGCATAAATCGATTACAGTGATCCTCTTTTGTAAGAATTTTGTCATGGTGTTCTCCACTTCTGTCCCTTCAAACCTGGTGCTGGCATATAGCCCGCATTGAATACATTGTGGTTCATACAATTTTGCTTGAAAATTATGTTGGCTAGTCCAGGGGCACAGCTGGGAATCAAGGGAAGGGGGGGGGGGTTTAGGCGCAAGTAATACAGGGGAATCTGGGGGGTAAGGGCTTAAAAATACTGACAGTGGTGTTAGCGACCATTCCAAATTGGGAAAGTGCATCTGGTTAGTCAATGACTTATTTTCGGAATAGTTATTCATATCTGAAGGATTATTTGGTAATAACTGAGGTCATTTTTATGTTTCAGGATGAATTACATTCCAGACTTCGCTTCAACAGAAGAGGATTGATAGCGATGTGTAATGGTGGCATCCCTCATGACAATGGGTCTCAGTTTTTTTTCACTCTTGCTGCTTGTCCTCATCTTCAGGGGAAGCACACTATCTTTGGTAAAGTTATGGGTGAAACATTGTTCAATATGCTGAAACTGGAGGACTCATTAGTTGATCATGTGAGTTTTTTTGAATTGTATTTATTTGGTTGAGAATTCTACGTTAAGAGGCATAAATGTTTCTTCTTTGTAAGATTGAGCCCTCAGTTAAGATTTTGATTGTTACTAAGAATCATCTTTCCCAAAAATGGATCACCGAAAAAATTTTGTATGCTAACTTGATAATGCTGTCATGTTATGTGCTATTAACTGCCTGAATATATTTCTGAGCTATTGATTGCAAAGCTCAGTTCAGAGTACCAAACCGCACTATGATGAGGTATGGAATTGCAATTCACTTAGATTACGACCACCCTCCCATTCAGAATAGCAGCCTAAAACCTTTAAAATGGGTTTTGAGTTTGAATTTGCACTTTTTAAATCATGACTGTAAATAAATCAGTGTACTTAGTTACATTAATATTGTAGATCATGCCTTAATTTCAAACAAATGTATTTCACTCAATTTCTGTTATTTTGTCCCATTTTTCTGATTACTTGTGTGCTTCTGGAAAATTGCTTTAGTGGCATTTCTATTTTATGCCTTTGGTGATGGTTAGGCACATTATACTTTTAATAATAGAATCTATGTTTTCCATATTATTTAAATCAAAAGTTCATTTATATGTAGAGAAATAAAAAAGTCAGGCAAATTGTTAAACATAGAATTGAAAAACTATTTATTAGAAGAGCATAGGTACATCAAAATAGTGAAACAAACATATCTATTATTTTACAGGATGACAAACCTATGTATCCCCACAAAATTTTAAAAGCAGTGGTTTTAAGTAATCCTTTTCCGGACATGGTGCCTCGTGTACTACCTAACAGCGTGAAATCAGGAGAAGATGAAGATGAGGGTGGAATAGGGCGGAAGAAAAAGGATAAAAAAAGTAGAAGTGGAGTTAAGTGAGTACATACTTTTTTTCTGGGATAAGAAGTTATTTTAATGTGTTGTTTATTTTACGAAAAATTACTGTGAGGTTTATGTGCATGACAGTAAGCTTAATTTTGTTACTCTGCAACATTGTCATTATCCTTTAACAATGTTCAGGGCTTTTTATCAACTTGAATTTTTGTGAATGAATGTAGAGCATAAGACGAGAGATAAAATGCCGTATGTTTGTTGTCATCATTGTATATGAAGGAGTTCATTCGTGTGCTAAGGTCATATACAGTATGCATTCTCCATTCACATACTCTTGCCCTCTCCTTTCCCCCATCTTCTACACTGTCTTAAATAGTTCCAGCGTGCACCCTCCCCTCAATATATGTAGTATTACAAGGGTTGTTCTGGAAGTAACCTCCGTATTTTTTATAAATTAAACGCTAAGGTAGATTTACAAAATTTATAATATGCATCTTAAAACTAAGACTTTCCTTTAATTTTCAACATAATTTCCATGAAATTTAGGCACTTATCAT
This sequence comes from Ischnura elegans, assembly GCF_921293095.1. NCBI lineage: Eukaryota > Metazoa > Arthropoda > Insecta > Odonata > Coenagrionidae > Ischnura > Ischnura elegans. The sequence goes on along the minus strand of NC_060252.1, from coordinate 55,496,176 downwards.
ATGTATAAACTAACCTAGAAATTCCTTCTGCAAAATAATTTCCTGCCTGTGTCTTGAGTTATCTGGTGACCTCCTCTTTGAGCTCTTCATCATCCACAAATTGCTGGAAGCCTAGCCATTTATTTGTATGCATCCCAGAACAACTCCTTCACTCATAATCTTTGAGTTTGGGCCACGAACAGCACGAAGTTCCCTAGGAATTGCTGCTAGTGAATATTGTTTAGCTGTGAACAATTGAATACACAACAGCACGCACTTCACACTTGGTGGTATTTTCTATTGCAGCACACATTTTGACCAGCTACCAAAAAACTACTTGCACTCAAACAACCTTCACTCTTAAGACGACTGTACGCTGATTGACCTGCCATGAGTGCTGATGCAACAATGGCAGCACTACCCCCTCCACTTTTCGCATACTGAGCAAACGGAGGTTACTTTCCAAACACCCTTGTAGATTTACGCTTGCCATTTACTAATTTTTATTGCAAGGGTAGTAGACCATTATTTATGTTTGTAATATTGATAGAAGTTTTTTGCATATCATCAGGATTCATTGCATGAACTAGCACAGATTTCCACCGATTACTATGTAGCTGGTGGCAAAATTTAATTAACTTAGGGCTTCAGGTTACAGGTGGCCTTTCGCGTGTCCAATGTCAAAGATTAGTAAATAGAAATACTGTAAAATCTTCTAACATGTAATTATTAATTAAATTAATGGAATGTTCCTGGATTCAAGTGTCTTAGTTAGCAATGGATTCCTCCTCCAATATGTGACCCTAAGTTGCGAATATACTGAAGTGCATACTTATTTTTTGTTGTTGCTCGTGAGGATTGATAGTTTTCTTTCTTCAGGGATTTTAAACTCTTGTCATTTGGAGCAGAAGCAGAGGAAGATGAGGAAGAAGTGGCAGAGGTGAACAAAAAGTTTGCCAATAAAGGAAAGTCAACTCATGACCTCCTATCTGACCCAAAGTTAAGTTCTGAGCCAGCTGTGGAACCAAAAGATGGAGAAGACTCAGATGAGTCCGGCTCAGAGGAAGATGATGTAGAATCAGGCAATGAGAAGTGGGCAAACAATCAGCAAAGTCACAGGTGTGTACTTATGGGATTATTAACATTTAAAGTAAGTCAAAAATGCCCAGTCCAGTATGGTTTTTTGGGTTTTAGGTAAAAACTGGTTTGATTGGAATTTTTGTCCTGTAGAGCTTTGTTTTCTGTGACTTGTAAATAATGTATCAACTAAGTCTGACATCTTTTATGTACCATAGTATCCTCATATCCACTTCATAACCATATGAATGCATGATGGCCTAGTGTCCTAGACTAATGTTAGCTATACCCTCACCTATCCAAACCAACATATGGATTGAAAGCTGAGGATGTGACTTTTGAAATTGCACTTACAGATTGCCTGGGAAGGAGTGTCTCTCATGGCTACTGAACTTTAAGTTTTACGATGTCTGACACTGTCACTAGGGTATGAAATTAACAAAAACATCCCAATCGTTTCATTTTAAAGGCAATTAAAATGGTGCTAATCAATGTGAAAATTAGTGTGGGCTGAATGTTTTGTTTTTAATGAGATCCGACGAATTAACCCTTAAGGTTTATAAAGGATTGCATGGGATGCTCTAGTTGGAAGGAAAGTGTGTCTATGAGAAATTACCTTCAAGTTTGAGTGAGGTAGATTCTTAGTATACGTGCTACAGGTTTAAGGATAGATAGTCTTTCACTGTGGAGCCTGAATTGATTATGTTTATTTTCTGTTGTGGGTTTCAAGAATTATCAATTTTAAGAGTAAAATTTTGTGTTTCTTTCTTTTACAGTGAAAGAGCTGAAAGAATAAGAAACAAACTGAGAGAGGCTAAAAAAAATGATGCTCCCGTTATTCCTAGTGGAGAATTGGAAGAGGATGAAGAAGAGGAGTACTCTCTGAACCAGGATAAGAAAAGAGAAAGCAGCAAGAGAGCGTATGTATTTATGTGTTTATAAAAGTAAGAAAAATATTGTAAAAATCTGTAAAAAATAGTGTAAAAAACACCCTTCCCTCCTGGGGGAGAAGAGACATTCCATATTCCTTGGACCCAGTTCATGACCCCCCTCTTCCAAATTTGATGCTGAATCCACTCCTGCTACACTTGCTAGTGCTTCTTTACTCAATGCTAATTTGTTGATAAAAAATGGTGAATGAACCAAATAGCATATGCTTTTCTGTTTGAAGTCGATCGTGAATCAGAAGCACTCATTTTTTATCAGGTAATATGGTGACAGCTATTTGTTTTTTGTTTATTTTCCTAGAGAAGAGATTAGAGAAGAAATTCGCAGGTTGAAGAGAGAAATGAAAGGTGAGAAGAAGGCTAGGGAGGACTTGGTCGATACAAAAGCCAAAGCAGTGGAGAAAACGAAGGAAGAGTTGAAAGAAGCTGAGAAAAATGAATTATTAAAGAACTATATGGAGGAACACGAATGTTTTACCGCTAAGCATCAAAAAATCCCTCCAAAAGGTAGGTTTGAAATCTCTTAAGGCTATTTTACGTCCGCAGGTTAGAACTGCATTAATTTCATTATGGCGTACAATTGTGTGAATGTATGAATGAAATTTGAACGGGGGCTATTTTGCCATCTCACGTTCATGCATTCTCGCATGCGTTCCAGCAATTCATTGCTTTACGTGATCCAATTATGACTCTGCCTTCGGACACATGTCAGACTATGCAATTGAGTGCCCCTTGTAAAACAGCCTTCAATGATGGAATGGTGGTTGGAGGCAGAGATATTGTCATATTTTTTTTTACAACAAAAGACGTTCATCTCAAAAAATGACTCCTGAGCCTTTTGTTGTTGGGCTATGTGGGTGTAAATTTTGTCAGCAGCTGCAAAAGAATTTTGTACTGCCTGGATTAGTTCAAGTTCAAATTAATCTGTACTCTAGAGCAGTCAGTACTAGTATATTTTCTCGGCATGTCCTTGTAATTAAGGAGCCCCAAAATCTGCTCTATTTGATCAGGGTACTATGTTTAGGGGTTATTTTGAGGAATGTTTGCTTTTCTTATATGCAAGACAGTAAAAATCTACCACAGTCATCATGAAATTCATGTAGAGAATTGCACTTTGTTTGCATAAGAAATTGGAGGAATGTATCTCTCCTGCTGACAGTCCTTTGTGCCTTATAAATAGATATATGTAGTACTAAAATTGATAAAATCTATAAATTAGTATACCTAATACCTATTGGCTGTAGTTCTAAAACTCAATAAAACGTAAATTACAACAAAACATAAAGCAATCAATTTTCACATTTTTTTCTGTGGTCAAAAATGACCACTTCAGTGCTCCAGGTACATTTAATAATTTCAAGAAATTAGTTGACCTATTCTGGTATCACTGAACCACAATAATGTCTTTGTGTAGTTCGAAAAATTCCCCAATGGAAATTCTTTTCCTGAGAAAAATCAATTATAGATGGCGATTTTAAATCTCAGCTGCAGTCACAATGACTGCTCTGGTGTTCTATGTTTATTTTTTGAGGTCTCAATCCATTTCTTTCTATCAAGTTCCATCAAATGTTGCATGTACGTAATTTCTGAGCTGCCCCAATAGTGCTGGGATGATCTCTACTTTATAGGAAGTAAAAGAGAAGCGCATACAATGTCTATGTTGAAAAATTTCCATAAGAGGCTTAAAATGGCCAAAGAAAAAGTTTTGGAAGAAGGCGATGATGCAGATGAAGATCTAGCATCCAAGGATACTTTGGATGATAAGGAAGACCTTGATGGCCATGCCAGCGACAATTGGTGAGTGCTTTTTATTATTTTGCTTATTTTCCTGCAATAGGAGATTGATAATTTAAATGTGGTTGTCTTCAATATTATTTTTTGATTGGGAATACAAAGTTAGTGTGTAACTGGAAACAAAATTTTTTGTTTTCCATGTATTACTAAATTTGTTGTAGATAGTCTTGTTATAATGATCAATGTAATTAATTTGAAAATGATGTAGCAATATAAATGTTTTACCAATTGTGTAAATGGGCCTTTTCTAGTCAAAATTGGTGTAGTTATTATTTTAGGTAACCTACCTGTTATGTTAGGGTTATGTGAAGTTTGTTTCGCTTATCAACCAAACTTTTGTCTTTCCCATGTTCAATATCTACAGTCAATTTGGAAAATGCCCTATTACTCTTCAACCAATCTACAACTCCTTTTCCAATCTCTACCTTCCCTACTTACCCAACATCCTTCCCTCAAATTTTGTTTTTAACATTCCCTCCCCTCTTAAGCCTGAATCACATGTCCATTTTTTGTCCCTCATAGATCTCACTCAAGTGATCGCTTTTCGGGACTGGAAAAGTAATCGCTCGAGGTATCACTTTTCTGAATCACATGGTCATTATTTCGTCACTCTTTCCGTCAAACCCTCTGTCACTTTTCGGCGTTCTCACAGCTAGTTTCATCATCATGTTTACCTATGTCATTCCCACGATTGTCAAATATTGCCCTGCAATTGCTATGTACGGCCATGCGATCTGATTGGCTGGTTTCAGTGACGGTTTTAAACACGGAAAAAGTGATGAGCTGAGTGATGAAAAAAGTGATGGGAATCCTCATCAGATATCGGGAAAAAAAATTGCAATCGGTGATCATTTCCAAGAGACCACTTGAGTGATCGCTGGAGTGATCACTCGAAAGTGATGAAAAAAATGATCACGCGATTCAGGCTTTAGAAATCACTCGATTCCTTCCATATTGTCCTTATTCCCTTAGTAGTCTCTTCTGCTAACATTACTTGCATTTCCTTGCTTGTTTTCTTAACTCCATCATTCTCTACCATATCCACTTCTCAAATGCCTCCTGTCTTTTCTCATCTTTGTTCTTTAATTTCTACACTTCTGCTCTGTAAAACTTCATGCTCCAGATTGAACTCTTCAGCAGCCTTTTCTTTTTGCTTTTACTCTGCTGTCATCATTAGCTTATTCTTGTTCATGAAAAAGCTCATATTTTAATGCAATTTTATCATTTACACCCTTGCTGCTGTGTCCATTTTCTTCTAAAGTGTTGTCCACATAATCGAAGTATTCCACCTGTTTGAGTTTGTAACCATCTATGTTTATGTTAAGTCTCATGCTCTATGGTAATCAAGGTTTACAGAACCCCATTTGAAGAAAGGGCTTTGTTTGGTGGTTCGTGCTTGTTTCGGTGCTCCATATGCATGTGAAAATGTTTTATGGATAGGCAAGGGTGTGAGGTGCGTTTGGAGGACAGCGATTGGCTGCAAACTGTGCTGGCGGAATGTTCTCCACCCTTCCTTTTGAGCTGTCATTTGACAACTCTTGCCGGCCAGACTGTACTACATGACTGTACTATGTAGACTGTAGCTACGCATGCGATGCAGCTGGAACCGATAAAATTTCTCTGGCCGCAGAAAAGGAAAACTTGCAAAACACTGAACAGTTCCTGATTTCACAACGATTTAATTGATACTTCATTTAGACTTTTCTCAAAAAGCGAGTTCCTCTATGCCACACCGTGTTTTATCAGCCAATTTATTTATTTATTTTATCACCAAAAACGGCACAAAGGCTTTTACATTGGCTGTTCATTAAATAAATAATATCTAAAAGATAACAAATAATAGCACAAAAAAATAAAAACTAACAGAAAACAAAATTATTAATCATAAGAAGGGGCACTATTGAATACACAATGGTGAATTATTCAGATGGCATTTTAAGGTGGCTTTGTAACTAGTGTCAGAGGAAAATAGGTCCAGGGAAGGGATTTTTGAAGGGCATTCGGTAGAACAGAGAGAGTTGAGAGATGGAGAGACGGAATCGTGGAATGTGAAGCAGAGAGTTGTTTCGTAAGGGGCGAGGAGGAATATGAAAACGGAAAAGAGGGAGAATTTTGTTTGTCCGTAGAGAACCGCGAAAGATTCTATGCAGAAACATGAGGTCAGATAAGACACGGCGGCTAGTTATGTTAGATATCCTGAGGGAGGAAAGGATAGCGTCACGGACGTAATATCCGAGTGTGGGGATTCGATGGCGGGCAACAGCAAGAAAGAAGTTTACAGGACGGTTGAGCAAGTTTAGAGTAGTGGGGCAGGCGGTAGACCAAACTGGTGAGCAGTATTCTAGTATGGGGAGAATACATCCGAAAAAAACTTCTTAAAGCGGTAGGGTCGTGAAGGTCAGTGAGTCGATATAGCATACCAGCAATGGCCATTGCTCTTTTCACGATCATCGAAATATGATCCTGAAATTTTATTTGTCATCAAAGATCACACCTAGGTCGCAGTGGGAGGTTACAATAGGGATAGGCTTATTTAAAAGGCTGTAAGAGTGTTTCAGGGGATTGTTTTTTAAAGTAAATGTCATGATCGCCGATTTAGAGGGATTGACCCGCATCAGCCAAGTAGAGCACCACTCGGAGATAAAATTGAGTGTAGATTGAAGGGAATGTGAGTAGGTGGGGCGATCCACTTTTTTGAAAATCTTGCAATCGTCTGCGTACAGTAGAGCATTGCAGCCAAAAGGGCTAATGCCATCAGCCAATCTTAATGTCGCTAAATTTGAAATTTGTGGCACGCTATAATTTTTTGAATGTTCGTATCCCTGAAAGTTTGTAAGTCAAACGTTTGTAACTAGAGGACTTACTGCGGTTGAAGTGTGTTACTTAGGGGCCAAGATGATTGCTTGGAAGATTATCCGATCACCGACAGGATGACTCTTATGTTCCCTTTGGCCCAGGCTGATTATTGCCCTTTCATCTTCTCATTTGAATTCATTATAGAATTTCAATTTTCTATTTTCAAACTTTTAACAGTACCTACTTGACGTATAGGCCTGTTTACATGGTACATTAACCCATATGAGTTAATGTCTAAATGTATGAATGCATGAGTGAACATGAAAATGCACCATATAACCACCCAACTTGTGTGAATGCATGAACAGAAGATGGAACCTATTCTAATTTGGTTCATGCATTCGTTCATGTTTTGTTCCGGTCCTCAAAAATCATTCACGCAAACAGACATTAACTCATACGTGATGATGTACTGTGTAAACAGGCCTTAGGAAATATTATTTCATTCTTCTGATGGATGTTGACCACTTTTATCATTCATTTAATCTCTTATTTGATATTCTGATAGGTTGGTCCACAAGCTCCAGGGTGATGAAGAGAAGACTGTGCTTGCCAGGGATGCCAATAAAGCTAAAGGAGATGAATGGTTTGAGATACATGACCCAAGAAATCCAATAAATCAACGGAGAAGGGAAGCTAGTAAACAGGCAATGCTCAGCAAGAAAGCTAGTAGCCTGGCAAAACAGGCTCAGTTAAAATAGTTTAATAATTTTGTTTATGAAAATTGTAAATATGCTGTAATAGCATTGGCTTTGGATGAGCTATTTTATCCTGTGGTATGTACTTGTTATAGAGTACACTTTACATTTTGTACATTTATCTGTTTTTTTTTTTTGAACCATCTCAAGAAGATTATCAGGATCAATTTCAAGTTACAAAAATGAATTTTCTTGGACTAGAGTTGTAATACTTCCAATGTACTCCATAGATGTGGTCACGACATTTTGAAGCAATAAAATCTTGAACTGTTGTTTGTAGTGATCATTGCTTTTGTTGCAGAAAAGTTTCTCGGGTTTTCCACCGGTTGAATTCGTCCATGTCTCCCGACGATTCGATCGAGGAAGATCCCCTGAGGATGATCAGCAAGTCGCGGAAGGAAACGTCGGGAGACATGGACGACATCAACCGGTGGAAAACCCGAGAAATTTTTCTGCAACTGATACGCCGGGAAAACCTAAGACCATACATTGCTTTTGTTGTTTGTATTAATCGTTGTTTGCTTCTCTCGCTATCTCCTGCTCCAAACCAGGTGGAATTAACCAGGCTTTCGTGCCTGCATTCATCTGTATAATAGAGATTGTCAAAGGAAATGTGTACTGAGTTGTAAACTTTTACAAAGCAACTAAATAGAAATTCAAATGAAACACATGGCATTGACTGTGGCTTTGTGCACGGGCGACTTTATAGTTGCGGCAACTAAAAAGTCACCCGTACATGGGGCCACAGTCAATGCCGTGTGTTTCATTCGGACTTCCTCAAAGCAACTAAATATGTAGTTGCTTTGCAAAAGTTTCCAGTGCGTGGGGGCCCTTAGAGATAGGGAAGGAAGTCGGGTGAGTTGGTGAGGGGCAGGGCAATAACAGAGCTTATGGATCTAATGGAGAGCAGTAAACTATGCCAAGAGATGAAGTAAAAGACTATCCCAAGAGATAAATAAAATGAAATGGTACCACCAGGTTGAAGAGGTTGGGTGTTTTGGCCAAAATGGCAGTGGCCAATGGCTGCTTAGGGTTCTTTGCTAACTCAACCCAAGCGGCAGACGATATCCATTGAATATCTAAATTGTGTAGATATATCCATAACACATTGTTATTACATGATGGATATTTTGACAACATTACTTATACTATATCCTATTTGCAACATCTGTTATGAGTCGTAAAAATAATGTTGTATAGATATCCAAGTTGTAATATCCATGATATTAAAAAATGGCTATTCCTTACAGTATCCATAGGTAGCATATGTTTAGTATAGAATTGAAGAGCACAAGTGTTTTGTTTATATGTCTGGGGATTACCAAATAAGCACGCCCATTATCTACTCATTAGATGTTGTGAAGATATCTGATAGATGTTGTATTAAGGACCTCCCTGTCCACTATTGGACATTGCTGCAACATTGTTCGTCGGGTCCATTGGATATTTGACTGATATCAAAACAATGTTAATTGGATTAACATGGATATTGCAGGGATGTCATATGTTAACTGCGGCAATGTTGTCTGGATGTTGTTGGGATATTGATTGCTTCTTGGGAAGGGTTAAATGTGGAGATTAAAGCTTTTGTTGTAGCTTGGGTAATCGTGCTCATCTTCATTTTTCTTTTGGCAATAATCGATGAGCTCTGTGATGGAGGAAGATTTTTCACAATTTTCAATTAGTTGGTTGAATTCGTTTGGTTGGTTTTCGTATGTGCTATATTAGATAAGCAACCTTTGGTACTTACTCCAAGCCACTTGCCAATCTGGATGTAATTCTTTCCTAGTGAATTTTTTGTGGGATGTCTTCTCGGAATTTCCAGTAGTTTAAATCGATGGATATCAACAATGTTTCAACAGTGACTGGTCCATCATCATTAGGGTAATTGAATGTTGGATGAGTTGTCCATTGAAACATTGAAATTATACAACCATGTATTTCGAATTCTGGAAATCCCAATATGATCTCACGAAAACTTGCCAATTATTTTTTATCCTGGAAGTAATCATGCAATCGATTGGTGGGAAATAAAGTTACTGGTGTGTATGTACAAAAATATGAGAAATTTTAATGTTCTTATAAAAAAAATCAACCAAAAAATTGTAAACAATAAATCATAAGCCAAAGTGTGGTTGATAAGAAAAATTCACATAAAGAATCCATAAAAAAACTTATGATCTTTTTATCACACATACTTTTGTTCATGTGCTTTAATTTGAAGCATTTTGTAAATTCAGTTCAATGTTTTGCAACATCAAGTTTTATCCATGTTAGGATTTTGTAGCAGTGCTTGTTTGCATCTTTTCATAGGTTTTTCTCTTCACACTCGAATCGTAGAACTTTTCGCTGTTTGTTCATTTGCTAGTCCATTCTTTGTGCTGTTGGAATATTTCATTCGAGCTATTAAAACCACAATTCCTAAAACGAGTGCTGATGCAAAAATTACTCCACCTATAAGGTTACTGCTTATTAGTTCTTCAACATTTTCATTCGTGATTTGCCTCTCATTGTGATGTTCATTGCTGATGTCTCGTTTGGCCCTCGATTCTTGCCTTTCATTGGATCCTACCATCAAACCACGCACACCCAGAGTTATCGAAACAACTTGCTTCAGTGGTTCTTCCCGCTTCTTTCTAGATCCTGTATTCTCTATCTCTGGCTCATTTATCAAGGCTTCTTCCTCACCATAACTGTCATCCACAGAAGATGGATCTGATAGTTCACGTTTTCCATAAAGTCGCCTTCTTGAAGGTCTCCCTCGCTGATATTGCCCTGAAACGAAAACAAGCGTACCATTATAAAATTTGTTTTCTTGTTTTGCATTTTGTGGAGAATGCCTTTCTTCTTAAAATACCCAAGGGCATACCCAGCAGGGGGCAGGGGAGTGTAGCCGCCCCCCCCCCCTAAAAGCAGAAATAAATGTATTTCTAAACGAAAGTTTTGAAAAAAATTTCTTTAAAAAAAATTATATCAGTTCAAGACATAAAACTAAAATATAAATCATTATTTTTTCAAGCAAATAATTTCATAAAATAATAAAGAGCTATCAAATTTTCTTAGAATTTTGGTTTCATTAAACTTTACTGTTCTAAAATGTTACAAATTGAACGCCCATCGCCTGCCTCCCCCCTAGTTTTGATCCTGGGTATGCCCATGAAAATACCCTTAAGGTTTTCCTATCATATGTTAAAATAAATGATGATTGGTAATTTATTGAATGAAATACAATGGTACATACATTATACGCATGTGATGTTTTTAGCTTTAGTGTAATGTGATACTTTGTGGGGAATAAGGAGAAATGTTATCACATGTATACCATTGCTGTTTTATAATTATTTTTAATGAATAGAAGTGAGCTAGCCATCTAAATTCTTAGGCGAAGGCAAGAAAATGTGGTGTACTTGAGTGTAGGGGGAGATGAGGAACCACCCTTGAATAACTTTAGTGATAATGGCATGTGATGGTAAGCTCCTGCAGGAGACTGTTATTTCTTCAATGTCTAATGAGGAACTTGCATGGGTCGTAGATTGCTCTAAAAACTATTTTGAATAAGTCAAATGGATACATTAGCTCGCAAAAATACCTTCAGTTTCTCCATTCAACATCAAAAGAAATAAAAAAATTGCATTTAAAATCGAGAAAAATTTCTCTGAGCCGACCACTGCGCGAAGACACCCGAGCGTTGCCGAGGCCAGGCGTGACGTCATAGGTGCCTAAACAACCGTGGGGAGTAGGGAAATACGCTGAGCGCTTGGAGTAAAATTTGTTTTGAGGGAGTATTTAGCCGCTAATCGTCACTTAATTTTGTTCTGTTATTCTTGGGCAAGTTTTCCTATTGCTATTGTGCCTAGATTATTACTTGGGATATTAATAGTGCGGCATCGGGATGATGAAGTACAAGCGTTTCACTTCGTGTTTTAGTTATCAGAAAAATGGATGATAACGTTGCCACTCGTTCGAATAGTACACCTGAAATTCATCTACGTCTACATAATATCCCGCAAGCCGCCTATAAGGCGTGTGGCATAGGATGTTAGGACACCAGCCTTTTTTTAGGACACCAAAAATTGATGCCATGACCCTCATGGAATTTGTTAAGACAAATTATTGCTATATGTTGGCGGCAAATCGAGTTGTAAAAGAAACTTGTAATACTGGAGGATAACGATCGTAAGCTGTGCTGTTGACATTAGAGTAAGCTGTGCTGTTGAATTTGGCAACGCCGGATTAGCGGAGAAGGTAGTCCTATCCGTCCTACGGTACGAATGCACAGCAAAACAGTCTGCACACAATCCACATGTGAGATCGCGATCGGTTCCGCTGCCAACACACACACAAGCTACAACCTATTTCAATAATATAGGTAAATCCATAAACAAAATACTAGCATATACCATAAAAATATAGCGGGAAATAGGCAAATACTCTTATCAAAAACTGGATGTCACTGTCACATTCTTATATTCATCACGTACAACTTACAATAACAGAACTCGTTATGATGAATACAACTATTTATTTACTGATTTAAACCCTTAAATTAGCCCACACAAGTGACACAGGTGACTTTTCTCACTACTATTCGTTGAAATAATGGAATAACAAACTTAACACACAGTTTTTATTTCAATAGCGTGATCGTGAAATGTCATATCTACGGTGAACAACGGTGATTAGCACGCCACTGACAATTTTTACACTACTGTTAGACATTTATCGATAGCGTAATAGCACTTTTTACAATTCAATCACGATGGAACACTGATAACTCTTGGCCGATATTTTTCAACCTTGTCAAACTTTGTGCATTACAACCACTGGCACTGTGATTATTATCAGTAGCTTAACCGGAGACGTCACGTTGAAAATAACACTATTTTGGCACAAAAATGTTCCTAGATGTCTCCAATCAGCGAGCAAAAGTTGCATTGACTGGAATTCACCCCATAATACAAGCACAGATAGTCCTAAACGACGAATTCTCCGGTACCTACGAATAAACGGATGAAGTTATTGTATATAAAAGCTAAGCGGACATCAGTAAACATCAAAATCCTTCTAATTGCATACTTAAATGAATGATATGCCGTCGATAACATCAACTTACAATTAACGTATCCCCCTTCCAATGGCCGTGGCTCAGACTCCTACCACGATGTTATTTAGGTATTATATAATTTTTGGTTTAACTGCTCCAGTTTTATATTTTATGCCCGTACTCAGATATTAATATTATAAATAATGCAAAATATGAGGGCTTCCAAGCCTCTATCGTCGGATATTTATCTTTAAATATAAAATAATCAACACGTCTAACAAACGAAGCTCTCACAACTGCTGGCAACTATAATAAACAATCACAACAATAGCTTCGCGTGATGTTTAGGCACCTTTGACGTCATCGAGGCTTCGTCGGCAGTGGCTTGGGGGGTGAGGTAGTTTTTCCCGCGCTTTAAAATTCGTAATATTTATCATTAAATATCTCGCGAAGGAAAACTCAGATATACATGCGGTTTTCTTTGTTGTATTCAGAAAATAATTTTCTATCCGCCTGTGAAATAAAAAAAATTCATGCAAGTTCCCCATTAGAATAAGTCTGTGGGAGCTAGTTCTATCAATGGTTTATTGGACAGCAAAGATCAAAATATAGGTATTGTATAGCATGCCTAATTAATCAGGTGGAAAGCAGTGCTAATTTTAATAACCATTCTTCATTTTTAGTTAGAGCGAATGCTTCAATATTAGTGAAATTCAATTTTTTAAATTTAAATTACTGCTATGTCTGTTTCCCCTAGCTAAATGTTTTTGTTTTTGAATGTCTTGGATTATGAATGTATTAATAGTACAATTGTTGATATCGGTGCCAGTGGCGGCTGGTGGTAATTTATCTAGGGTGTGCATTAGAGCAGATATAGGATGACTTAATTATATTATATTAATGCTAATCCATGAGCATCATATTTCGTCGTAATAGAATACATAGCAAGCAAAACATATCACTGGTACACTCTACCCTTAAAATTGCATGAACAGAAATAATATTAGCATGTGTGAAAACAATTATTCTCAACCTTCTCAACACACCTCTACAAGTGACGGAAGTTGAAATTCATTCTCTTTTCCTTACACCATATGAGGAAGTAGTGTAGAAAACGGCCATACAGATGGCTCTGTAGACGGACTAGGATCCTGGGCGCAGGTAGTGTAGGTGGCGGCTACACCACTACACTACCTGCTAGTCAGTCACCAAAAACATGCGCGTGCGCATTCGCATGGTTTTGAGTCTGCTCCCATCGCCCCTTTGAACAGCACATACCCCCCCGCTTACCTCGTCCCGCCAGAGCACCCTCAAGCGATCGCACAGACCGAAAATGCGCCCGGCATGACGCCACGGGATCGCACACTTGTAGAGCGGTGAATTCGAAAAGGAGATAGCTGTAGCGTTCGGAGGCTCATGTTTCTTGCATATGCAGACAGTATTTTTATCCTTCGCGTTGCAAAGGAATAGTTTTCTTTTATAATTTATTCATCTTTGGGTGTGCACTTGCTAACATGCGTATACGCACGCGCCGCCACTGATCGGTGCTCTTTTTTACATTAGAAATATTTTAGGGCCCTTATTCGTGTGTCTAATTCCTTTTTTATGTGTTTGGTTAAGTTGTTACTATTGATTGTGTTTACTAATTTTCTGTTAGGTAAGTACATAGTACATGTGATTGAACAGTAATTCATCTGAGACCTTTGTATGTTGGACAAGATAGTTGGAATTTGGTCTTCTTAATGATATAATCTTTGTAATTTTATTACTCTGATATCCTATTGAATGTAACCATGTTGTTCACTTGTGCATTAAATTCACTAATTCATAATATCAATAATTGCCTCCAAAAGCCTGGAGAATTTTGGGAAGGAGTTTTCTTCAAAGTTGGCTTTAGTAATGAGGTATTTGATTAACCTCAAGTGACTATTTAATGCTCTTTTTTTTCTTGCCATTTCGGTACTGTGCGTTATACACTGGCAAGATAGAAATGATTATTATGCATGAAGGAATAGAATTGCTTTCTATTTAAATGCTGAATGGAAGGCCATTATTAGTTACCGTTCATTGCCATGGAAGGTCACTTGAGAGACAGGTAAAGGAATGTTTAAATAGTGGCTGTGGTTTACCAGCAAATATGTAATCTCAATTTTTATGGGAAACAGGATAATACTGAAATAATAACTTACATGAATGGAAGGCATGGTATGTTGGGTCATCATCCTTGGAGTGGTAGTCATCCTTCTCATGAGGTATAGATGGTGTGGGAATAGGCCTACGTGTTGGAGTCACTGGTCTGCGAGTAGGTAAACATTCGGGCCTTTTTGAGCCAAATTCACATGTTATATCAGGCTTAGTGGTAATGCATCTGGGGTCGGTAGATCCAGGCTCGCAGAGAGGGACCTTATTGTCTGTGATAATTGTGGAATCATCTGTGCAGTTCTCTCCTGGAACTCCTGGAAGGCAACCTGGTCTTGGAGTTGGGGCCTCAGTTGTTGAGTAGCAACGTTTATCTGTTGTTCCAGGATAGCAGAGTGGTTTCTTTGATGGATTTTTAGTTGGAGGCCTTGTAGGTCTTGTGCATCTTGGGTCATTGCTCCCAGGATAGCATACAGGCCTTTGTGTTGTTGATGATGGTGGAGGCCTTGTGCACTGTGGGTCTCTACTTCCTGGATAACAACCTGGCCTTGCAGTTGTCGATGGAGTTTGGCACTTAGGATTTGGGCTTCCTGGGTAACATACAGGTGTAATTGTAGTGCCAGTTGGATCAGCAATTGGGCATCTAGGGTCTCTACTTCCTGGGAAACACCCTGGTTCTTCTGTTGTGGTTGGTTGACATCTTGGATCCCTGCTTCCTGGGTAACATGTTGGTGGTGTTGACTTTTGGCAGTGAGGTTCATTGCTTCCAGGATAACAAAGTTGCACTTTAGGTGTGGTTGCTGGAGGATAAGGAGCTGGACACCTAGGGTCAGTGCTGCCTGGGTAACAAACTGGCTTGGGAGTTGTAGAGGGTGGTGGAGGTCTAGGGCATCTTGGATCAGGGCTTCCTGGATAGCAAGGAGGTCTGGTGGTAGTAGATGGAGGTGGGGGCTTTGGACAACGTGGATCATTGCTTCCTGGGTAGCATGGAGGTCTGGTGGTAGTAGGTGGAGGTGGAGGTCTAGGGCATCTTGGATCAGGGCTTCCTGGATAGCATGGTGGTCTGGTCGTAGTAGGTGGAGGTGGGGGCTTTGGACAACGTGGATCAGTGCTTCCTGGGTAGCATGGAGGTCTGGTGGTAGTAGGTGGAGGTGGAGGTCTAGGGCATCTTGGATCAGGGCTTCCTGGATAGCATGGAGGTCTGGTGGTAGTAGGTGGAGGTGGGGGCTTAGGACAACGTGGATCAGTGCTTCCAGGGTAGCATGGAGGTCTGGTGGTAGTAGGTGGAGGTGGAGGTCTAGGGCATCTTGGATCAGGGCTTCCTGGATAGCATGGAGGTCTGGTGGTAGTAGGTGGAGGTGGGGGCTTAGGACAACGTGGATCAGTGCTTCCTGGGTAGCATGGAGGTCTGGTGGTAGTCGGTGGAGGTGGAGGTCTAGGGCATCTTGGATCAGGGCTTCCTGGATAGCATGGCGGTCTGGTCGTAGTAGGTGGAGTTGGGGGCTTAGGACAACGTGGATCAGTGCTTCCTGGGTAGCATGGAGGTCTGGTGGTAGTGGGTGGAGGTGGAGGTCTAGGACATCTTGGATCAGGGCTTCCTGGATAGCATGGAGGTCTGGTGGTAGTAGGTGGAGGTGGGGGCTTAGGACAACGTGGATCAGTGCTTCCTGGGTAGCATGGAGGTCTGGTGGTAGTCGGTGGAGGTGGAGGTCTAGGGCATCTTGGATCAGGGCTTCCTGGATAGCATGGCGGTCTGGTCGTAGTAGGTGGAGGTGGGGGCTTTGGACAACGTGGATCAGTGCTTCCTGGGTAGCATGGAGGTCTGGTGGTAGTAGGTGTAGGTGGAGGTCTAGGACATCTTGGATCAGTGCTTCCTGGATAGCATGGAGGTCTGGTGGTAGTAGGTGGAGGTGGGGGCTTAGGACAACGTGGATCAGTGCTTCCTGGGTAGCATGGAGGTCTGGTGGTAGTAGGTGGAGGTGGAGGTCTAGGGCATCTTGGATCAGTGCTTCCTGGATAGCATGGAGGTCTGGTGGTAGTAGGTGGAGGTGGGGGCTTAGGACAACGTGGATCAGTGCTTCCTGGGTAGCATGGAGGTCTGGTGGTAGTAGGTGGAGGTGGAGGTCTAGGGCATCTTGGATCAGTGCTTCCTGGATAGCATGGAGGTCTGGTGGTAGTAGGTGGAGGTGGGGGCTTTGGACAACGTGGATCAGTGCTTCCTGGGTAGCATGGAGGTCTGGTGGTAGTAGGTGGAGGTGGAGGTCTAGGGCATCTTGGATCAGGGCTTCCTGGGTAGCATGGAGGTCTGGTGGTAGTAGTTGGTGGTCGTGGGCAACGAGGATCATTACTCCCTGGATAGCAGTTTGGTTTTTCAGTTGTGGGTGGAAGGTATGGTGGCCCGACATGACAGAGGGGATCGTTACTGCCTGGGTAACATCTTGGTCGGGCTGTTGTTACTGGCGTCGGGGGAGGGCAACGTGGATCGTTACTTCCGGGGTAGCATAGTGGTTTTAAAGTCGTTGTGGGAGGGGGTGGTCGAGGACACCGTGGGTCCTTACTTCCTGGGTAGCAATTAGGTTTCTGAGTGGTGGACGGGGTAGGAGGCCGTGGACAGCGAGGATCTGTACTTCCGGGGTAGCATGGGGGTTTAGTTGTGGTTGTCGGTGGTTTAGGGCATCTGGGATCATTACTTCCAGGGTAGCATACTGGCTTTGGTGTAGTTGTAGGTGTCGGCCTTGGGCAACGAGGATCAGTGCTTCCAGGATAGCAGACAGGTTTTACTGTTGTGGTGGGTGTTGGTCGAGGGCAGCGTGGATCCGTGCTCCCGGGGTAGCATGTTGGTTTTGATGTGGTTGTTGGTTGTGGGCATCTTGGATCATTACTTCCAGGGTAGCACACTGGCTTTGGCGTTGTTGTAGGTGGAGGAGGCCTGGAAAAGAATGAGTTATCAATTTAGGACTGTAGTGTCAATATCGGATTATCTTTTTGAAAAATATCATGTTGCTTCCTATTCTGGATATTTGATGGTAGAGAAATCATGATTTAAAATTGTTTTTTTTATGTGTAGGGGAAAAAAGGGAGGAATGGGATAGTGGGAGGTTAGGGACAGTTCAAATTTCCCTCTCTTAATTTAAGTATTTTAGCTCTTGCTTTTCTCACATGTATGAGAAGCAGTAGCTGCATTTCCTCCTGAAATGGCTCCTGGCTCACTCCTGTGAATGTGAGTTAAGAAGAGGATATTGGTTTTCACACCAATTTTGGTAACTTTCCTGAGAATGATTAACTTTAAGTTTCTATTATTTTAATTATGACTTACTCTCTCTGGAAGCACTGATGAAAATTTATGTCTTTCAGGTGTATAACTGGTAATTTTAATAATATCTAGTTCATGGGTGTACCCAGAATCAAAACTCAAGGGGGGTGGGCAAAACTAGCTGTGGTCGTTCAAGTTGTAACTATTTTGCACAGCAAACGTTAATGAAACCAAAATTTGAAGGAAATTATAACAGCAATTTATTAGTTTTTATAATTATTTGCTTGAAAAAAATTATTTTTATTTTAGTTCCATATCCTTTACTATTTACTTAAATATCATTTTTATTCAAAAGGAAAATTTGTTCAAAACTTTTGTTTTGATCTAAATTTTTTTTTGCTTCTAGGTGGGGCAGTTGTTCACCCCCTGCCCCTGCTGGGTACACCCATGATGTACATAGTTGCTTCTTAAAGCCTATAATGATACATGTAAAATACAAAATGACCCATAAGGGAGTCTGGGTCATCAGATATGTGGGTGGAATGGGACAGTGTTTCACTCCTTCCAAGCTCTATTATTTTTTAAGTTTTATTTTATAAAGCAGTTAATTTTAAGTATTAGGTAATTATGCCCAGTGGCGCCGACTCCATGGGGCCTGAGGGGGCCCGAGCCCCCTCAAAGATTCGTTTGGGGGGGCGGAGCCCCCTCAATAACTCAAGAAAATAATTAAGTTATACATATTATGCTTTGCGAAATCACAAAAATATATTGGTAAT
Organism: Ischnura elegans; assembly: GCF_921293095.1. Lineage (NCBI taxonomy): Eukaryota > Metazoa > Arthropoda > Insecta > Odonata > Coenagrionidae > Ischnura > Ischnura elegans. The sequence continues at coordinate 55,477,613 of NC_060252.1, read as the reverse complement.
TTTTATTTCCCATGATTGACGATAGTTACCTTTTAAAATAAATTCAACAATGTGTAAAAACAAATAATTATAAGGTTAAGCAGGTTAACTGAATCAAGTGGTGTGAATCATGATGTTGTTTCGGTGCTGCGACACACTTTGAATTTAGCATCTTCCCGGGGCAAGACCTCCGATATGGGCCCCCCCAATATTTTTTATAAGTCGGCACCCCTGATTATGCCTCATAAGTGATCCAGAATGGTACCAGTGAAAAAATCCAGATAGGGTACTAGTGCCACATTGTACCATTCTGGAAGCTGTAGAGATGATTTTTGATGAAAGTAACAGTGTGAGAGAGGTAGCAAGAGTAAAGAATTCATCTAAATCTGCAATATTAAGACATGCACTGTAAGCATTAGCTTCCAAGGACAGTGGCTGGGTAATGTTTTAAAAGTAATCTGATATGTGATAAGGTTTTTCTATTTTGTACTACACAGGGAAAGGTTGTGGTAATGAGTATGATGATGGATACAATGTAAAATTCATGCAAAAAAAAGGGGAGCCAATTTATAATTTTTAGAAGACAACAAGAAGACATTACTTTCATAGAGAAAAAAGATATTTTTCTGAAATTGAATTCTCACTACTACCATAAATCGTATAAATGTGATCTGAAATAACTTCTATATCTAGTTCATGGGCATACCAGCGAGGGGCAAGGGGGGGGACAGCTCCCCCCCCCCCTCCAGAAGCATAAAATCTCAAAAGTCTTTAAGCAAAAACAGTACCCACTGAATTGAAACAGAAGTATCCAACAAATTTTCTTTAAACCCACGAAAAATTTTATGTATTAGTACAAGATATGTAACTAAAATAATACTATATTTTCAAGGAAATAATTTCATTAACTAATAAGTCGCTGTTATAATTCTCTTAAAATGTTGGTTTCATTCACCTTTTCCAAGATAAAATGTCACTACTTGGCCATGGCTTGCCCCCCCTAGTTATGAATTGTGAATCAATCATTTATTTTTCTTACCATTTTTGCACATTTAGATAAGTGTCCCAATCCTCCCACTTAACCGTCCCATGCCTCCCGGAATGAGGGAGGGGACAAATGTAATATGTTCATAAAATGCTAAGTTACTCAGTATTCACGTATTCTAATTTCTCGAGAAATTTTCTATGGAATTCAGAAGGGTTAAGGCAGCTAAGTATTCCAAAAAAACTGATTTAGGCCAATAATAAATATTTTCACAAAAATTGTATACGAAAATGTGTCCCAGTCCTTCCTAGTATCCCCTGTGGTGCAATAAGAGTACCTAATTTATGTTTGTTTGAATACCTAAAAATTCATTTTTTTTATAAAACCCTTATTAAAAAATTGAGGTAGAGATTTTAAAATTTTAGGTGCTTAAAATATATTTTTGCATTTTTAATGATTCCATTGGTCCTGTAATTGCAAGAGGCTAATCCGTTAATCAGGTTTTCCAGGGACCTGTCAAACAGAACTGGGCATACATATCCATGCCTTGAGTGTTTAAACTTTAAATACCCACTCAAGTAGGACTCGAACCCATAATCCCAAGATTAGCAGGCAAAGGCTTTACCCTGCTACCCCTGAGGCCAACTTGAAACATAAAGCGGCTTATTGCCACAAAGAAGAATCTGAAATTTTGATCATTGACTGAAATACTTATGGTTCCTCTATGTGGGGCACAGTGAAACAAATGCACGGTTCATTTAAAATTATAATCACAGACACTAGAAAATATTTCTCAGCTATGAAATTTGTGTTGTACAATGGGCAAATAGGCATCTCATTATCCTATGTATCAAAACGCCATTGGAATAAATAAAAGTGGATCTACAACTAAATTTTGATTATTTGTTTCACTCTGCCCCCTGTTCCCATACCTTTAAGTGCATAAAAAAGATGTTCTAACTGATGTATTGGGGCTCTCATTATTCCTGTCTCATACCTGAGGCATTTCAATAATTTTATCTGCAGATTATAATGTAGTATTTAGCCATGCTTTCCAGAATATAAGTAATGACCATGCAGGCAGAGCAACTTTAAGAGGAATATCTTAAAACTCAGTAATACTGAGTGTTGCCTTAAAAAAACAAATAAGCATTTGGCAATTATAAGAATTACGTAAACAAATAATGTAAAATTACATTTGTTGTTTTTTTATTAAATATTAATTATTTGGATGATATTTCTTTAAATATTAATTTTTTTCCTCCTTATCTTGACCATGTTTAATCCATGTTAAAATATTTCTTGGAGTGTAGGTCAACGTAAAGATAGTGCCTCCTTTTTACGTTGACCTACACTCAAAAGAAATATTTTAACATGATATTTCTTCATACATTTTTAGTGATGTTATTTCAGTATTATAGGATTAAAAAAAAAAAACTGAAATAACAGACTAGCTCGAGCTGCAGATCTGCAGTGCATGAAGACCATTTTTGTGGCATTGGAAAAAATTTGCTTGGTTAGGTCATTAAATAGGCCATATCAGCAGAAAAAGTCATGAACAGGTAAAGTATGCATTTTAAGGCAGTAATATATTGCCTTAATTTTGCTGAAATTGAGCTTATTTCTTCTAAAACTTGGTTTCCTGAGTAAAAAAAATGTTCCCAGCTTAATGGTCATAGTAAACCCTTCCACATAATGCACTATACTTTGTACGATAAGAAATGATAATAAAAGAGTGCCTGTCTCATGTTAAAAGTTTTACATGTGGCATTTCATATCTTAAAGTTACTCTTTTGTCCGCCCATTATTAGGTGATACCTTGCTGTAGCATGAAATAGAATACAAAATGAAAAAACTGTTAATGTGTAAAATGTTTTGACATAAAAGAAGTAATTATAAGTACCTTGGGCATCTTGGGTCTGTAGTGCCAGGATAACAAACTGGTTTGGCGGTGGTCGGTGGAGGTGTAGGCCTTGGGCATCGCGGGTCGGCACTGCCAGGGTAGCAATTCGGTTTAGGGGTCGTTGATGGTGGTGGCGGCCTTGGGCATCTTGGATCATTGCTTCCTGGATAGCAATTGGGCTTTGGCGTCGTTGATGGTGGTGGTGGCCTGGGGCATCGCGGGTCGGTGCTTCCCGGATAGCAATTAGGTCTAGGCGTCGTTGACGGTGGTGGCGGCCTTGGACATCTCGGATCATTACTTCCTGGATAGCAATTGGGCTTCGGCGTTGTTGATGGTGGTGGTGGTGGCCTGGGGCATCGCGGGTCGTTATTTCCCGGATAGCAATTAGGTTTAGGGGTGGTTGACGGTGGTGGCGGCCTTGGACACCTCGGATCATTGCTTCCTGGATAGCAATTGGGCTTCGGCGTCGTTGATGGTGGTGGTGGCCTGGGGCATCGCGGGTCGTTATTTCCCGGATAGCAATTAGGTCTAGGCGTCGTTGATGGTGGTGGCGGCCTTGGACATCTCGGATCATTACTTCCTGGATAGCAATTTGGCTTCGGCGTCGTTGATGGTGGTGGTGGCCTGGGGCATCGCGGGTCGGTACTACCCGGATAGCAATTCGGTTTAGGCGTCGTTGACGGTGGTGGCGGCCTTGGGCATCTCGGATCATTGCTTCCTGGATAGCAATTGGGCTTCGGCGTCGTTGATGGTGGTGGTGGCCTGGGGCATCGCGGGTCGGTACTACCCGGATAGCAATTCGGTTTAGCCGTCGTTGATGGTGGTGGCGGCCTTGGACATCTCGGATCAATGCTTCCTGGATAGCAATTGGGCTTCGGGGTCGTTGGTGGTGGTGGTGGTGGTTTGGGGCATCGTGGGTCGGTGCTACCCGGATAGCAATTCGGTTTTGGGGTCGTTGACGGTGGTGGAGGCCTAGGGCATCTTGGGTCTGAACTGCCCGGATAACAAACTGGTTTGGCCGTGGTTGATGGAGGCGTAGGCCTTGGGCAGCGCGGGTCGGTACTGCCGGGGTAGCAAAGTGGTCTGGCTGTTGTTGTCGTCGTTGGGGGAGTCCTGGGGCACTGAGGGTCGGTGCTTCCTGGATAGCAATTTGGTACCTCTGTTACCGGTGGCAAATAGGATGGTTCCGGGGGACAACGGGGATCATTGTTACTGGGATAACAATTAGGACGGTTTGGTGGAGTTGGCGGAGGACACCGAGGATCATTGCTTCCTGGGTAGCATAAAGGTTTTGAAGTAGTTGTTGGAGGTGGTGGCCTTGGGCATCGCGGGTCTGTACTCCCTGGATAGCAATTCGGTTTTGGGGTCGTTGATGGTGGTGGAGGCCTTGGGCATCTTGGGTCACTGCTTCCTGGATAGCAATTGGGCTTAGGCGTCGTTGACGGTGGTGGTGGCGTGGGACATCGCGGGTCAGTACTACCCGGATAGCAATTTGGTTTAGGGGTCGTTGACGGTGGTGGCGGCCTTGGGCATCTCGGATCATTGCTCCCTGGATAGCAATTGGGCTTAGGCGTCGTTGACGGTGGTGGTGGCCTGGGGCATCGCGGGTCGTTATTTCCCGGATAGCAATTAGGTTTAGGGGTGGTTGACGGTGGTGGCGGCCTAGGACACCTCGGATCACTGCTCCCTGGATAGCAATTGGGCTTCGGCGTCGTTGATGGTGGTGGTGGCCTGGGGCATCGCGGGTCGGTATTACCCGGATAGCAATTAGGTTTAGGGGTCGTTGACGGTGGAGGCGGCCTTGGGCATCTCGGATCATTGTTTCCTGGATAGCAATTAGGCTTCGGCGTCGTTGATGGTGGTGGTGGCCTGGGGCATCGCGGGTCGTTATTTCCCGGATAGCAATTAGGTTTAGCCGTCGTTGACGGTGGTGGCGGCCTGGGACATCGCGGGTCGGTGCTTCCCGGATAGCAATTAGGTTTAGGGGTCGTTGACGGTGGTGGCGGCCTTGGACACCTCGGATCACTGCTCCCTGGATAGCAATTAGGCTTCGGCGTCGTTGATGGTGGTGGTGGCCTGGGGCATCGCGGGTCGGTACTACCCGGATAGCAATTCGGTTTAGGCGTCGTTGACGGTGGTGGCGGCCTTGGACATCTCGGATCATTGCTTCCTGGATAGCAATTAGGCTTCGGCGTCGTTGATGGTGGTGGTGGCCTGGGGCATCGCGGGTCGTTATTTCCCGGATAGCAATTAGGTTTAGGGGTGGTTGACGGTGGTGGCGTCCTTGGACACCTCGGATCATTGCTTCCTGGATAGCAATTGGGCTTCGGCGTCGTTGATGGTGGTGGTGGCCTGGGGCATCGCGGGTCGGTACTACCCGGATAGCAATTCGGTTTAGGCGTCGTTGGCGGTGGTGGCGGCCTTGGACACCTCGGATCACTGCTCCCTGGATAGCAATTAGGCTTCGGCGTCGTTGATGGTGGTGGCGGCCTTGGACACCTCGGATCACTGCTCCCTGGATAGCAATTAGGCTTCGGCGTCGTTGATGGTGGTGGTGGCCTGGGGCATCGCGGGTCGGTACTACCCGGATAGCAATTCGGTTTAGGCGTCGTTGACGGTGGTGGCGGCCTTGGACATCTCGGATCATTGCTTCCTGGATAGCAATTAGGCTTCGGCGTCGTTGATGGTGGTGGTGGCCTGGGGCATCGCGGGTCGTTATTTCCCGGATAGCAATTAGGTTTAGGGGTGGTTGACGGTGGTGGCGGCCTTGGACACCTCGGATCATTGCTTCCTGGATAGCAATTGGGCTTCGGCGTCGTTGATGGTGGTGGTGGCCTGGGGCATCGCGGGTCGGTACTACCCGGATAGCAATTCGGTTTAGGCGTCGTTGACGGTGGTGGCGGCCTTGGACACCTCGGATCACTGCTCCCTGGATAGCAATTAGGCTTCGGCGTCGTTGATGGTGGTGGCGGCCTTGGACACCTCGGATCACTGCTCCCTGGATAGCAATTAGGCTTCGGCGTCGTTGATGGTGGTGGTGGCCTGGGGCATCGCGGGTCGGTACTACCCGGATAGCAATTCGGTTTAGGCGTCGTTGACGGTGGTGGCGGCCTTGGACATCTCGGATCATTGCTTCCTGGATAGCATTTAGGCTTCGGCGTCGTTGATGGTGGTGGTGGCCTGGGGCATCGCGGGTCGTTATTTCCCGGATAGCAATTAGGTTTAGGGGTGGTTGACGGTGGTGGCGGCCTTGGACACCTCGGATCATTGCTTCCTGGATAGCAATTGGGCTTCGGCGTCGTTGATGGTGGTGGTGGCCTGGGGCATCGCGGGTCGGTACTACCCGGATAGCAATTCGGTTTAGGCGTCGTTGGCGGTGGTGGGGGCCTGGGACATCGCGGGTCGGTGCTTCCCGGATAGCAATTCGGTTTAGGCGTCGTTGACGGTGGTGGCGGCCTTGGGCATCTCGGATCATTGCTTCCTGGATAGCAATTGGGCTTCGGCGTCGTTGGCGGTGGCCTGGGGCATCGCGGGTCGGTGCTTCCCGGATAGCAATTAGGTTTAGGGGTCGTTGACGGTGGTGGTGGCCTTGGACATCTCGGATCATTGCTTCCTGGATAACATACAGGTTTTTCAGTTGTAGTTCTTGCGCATCGTGGGTCGGTGCTACCTTTAAAACAAGTCGGTGTGGGTGTTGTTGGAGGTTGGCATTGAGGGAGCCTACTTCCGGGATAGCAAAAGGGTTTTGCTGGTGTTGTGGCCGGTGGGTAAGGAGGTGGGCACCTTGGGTCAGTGCTTCCTGGGTAACACTCCGGTGTTTGTGTTGTAGTCGGTGTTGGTTTTGGACATCTTGGATCTGTACTTCCAGGATAGCAATTTGGAGGACATCTTGGGTTGGTGCTTCCAGGGTAGCACGGTGGTTTTGTCGTTGTAGGCGGAGGTGAGGGCCTTGGACACCTTGGATCCGTACTTCCTGGGTAACACACTGGTTTTTGTGTCGTACTCGGCGTTGGCTTTGGACATCTAGGATCCGTACTACCGGGATAGCAATTGGGAGGACATTTAGGGTCGGTGCTTCCGGGATAGCATGGTGGTTTTGTCGTTGGCGGAGGAGTGGGTCTAGGGCACCGTGGATCTGTACTTCCTGGGTAACACACTGGTTTTTGTGTCGTACTCGGCGTTGGCCTTGGACATCTAGGATCCGTACTACCGGGATAGCAATTTGGAGGACATTTAGGGTCGGTGCTTCCGGGATAGCATGGTGGTTTTGTCGTTGGCGGAGGAGTGGGTCTAGGGCACCGTGGATCCGTACTTCCTGGGTAACACACTGGTTTTTGTGTCGTACTCGGCGTTGGCTTTGGACATCTAGGATCCGTACTACCGGGATAGCAATTGGGAGGACATTTAGGGTCGGTGCTTCCGGGATAGCATGGTGGTTTTGTCGTTGGCGGAGGAGTGGGTTTAGGGCACCGTGGGTCCGTACTTCCTGGGTAACACACTGGTTTTTGTGTCGTACTCGGAGTTGGCTTTGGACATCTAGGATCCGTACTACCGGGATAGCAATTTGGAGGACATTTAGGGTCGGTGCTTCCGGGATAGCATGGTGGTTTGGTCGTTGGCGTTGGTGTGGGCCTTGGGCACCTTGGGTCCGCACTTCCTGGGTAACACACTGGTTTTTGTGTCGTAGTTGGTGTTGGTTTTGGACATCTAGGATCGGTACTCCCTGGATAACAATTTGGAGGACATCTTGGGTCGGTGCTTCCTGGATAGCACGGCGATTTCGTGGTGGTTGGTGGAGGCGTCGGCTTCGGGCACCTGGGATCCGTACTTCCTGGGTAACATCTTGGTGGACAACGTGGATCAGTACTGCCCGGGTAACACGGTTGTTTCGTTGTTGTTGGTGGAGGTGTCGGTCTCGGGCATCTGGGGTCCGTGCTTCCTGGGTAGCAATTAGGGGGGCATTTTGGATCCGTACTCCCTGGATAGCAAGGGGCCTTAGTGGTTGTTGGTGGTGGTGTCGGTCGAGGACATCTGGGGTCTGTACTACCAGGGTAGCAAATCGGTTTTTGGGTTGTACTTGGTGTTGGTTTTGGGCAGCGGGGATCTTTGTTTCCGGGATAACAATTAGGTGGTCTTGGAGTTGTTGGCGGTGGTTGAGGTTGGCATTGTGGTAATTTACTTCCAGGGTAGCACAAAGGTTGATTCGGGGTTGTTGCTGGGGGATAAGGTGTTACACAGCTTGGATCGTTGCTTCCTGGGTAGCATACCGATTTCTTAGTAGTTGACGGTGGAGTTGGTTGTGGACATCTTGGATCTGTACTTCCCGGGTAGCAAAGTGGCCTACGCGTTGTTGTTGTAGGCGGAGGCTTGGGACATCTTGGATCGGCACTTCCTGGATAACAATTAGGTTTTTCTGTCGTACTTGTGGTGAATGGTCTGGGGCATCTTGGATCGTTGCTTCCTGGATAACAAACTGGTGTTGGTGTTGTTTGAGGGCAACGAGGATCTTTACTTCCTGGATAGCATGGAGGCTTCGTGGTGGTCGGAGGTGGCGTTGGTCTGGGACACCTGGGATCTGTGCTTCCTGGGTAGCATACAGGTTTTTGTGTCGTTGTTGGTGTAGGTTTTGGACACCTTGGATCTGTACTGCCGGGATAACAGTTCGGAGGACATCGTGGGTCTGTGCTACCTGGATAGCATGGTGGTTTTGTTGTGGTTGGAGGTGGAGTTGGCTTTGGACATCTGGGGTCCGTGCTTCCTGGGTAACAAACAGGTTTTTTTGTCGTTGTTGGTGTAGGTTTTGGACACCTTGGATCTGTACTGCCAGGGTAGCAGTTTGGAGGGCATTGTGGGTCTGTACTACCTGGATAGCATGGTGGTTTTGTTGTGGGTGGTGGTGTTGGCCTAGGGCACCTTGGATCAGTACTTCCTGGGTAACACACAGGTTTTTGCGTCGTAGTCGGTGTTGGCTTTGGACACCGAGGATCTGTGCTACCTGGATAGCATGGTGGACTTGTGTTAGGTTGTGGCTTCGGGCAACGTGGATCGCTGCTGCCAGGATAGCAGTTAGGCCTACTTGTGGTTGGTCTTTCAGTCTGACATCTTGGATCTTTACTTCCGTAGCTGCACAGGGCCGTTGTTTCTTGTCCTGGTCTTGGTGTACTAAATGTTACTGGTGTAGTGGGTTCACCAGAACATCGTCCATCACATTCTCCTTGGCAAATCTGTTGATTGTTAAATTTTCAATTAAAGGTTATCAATTTTTTTATTTAGAAAAGTGTCCTAAAATGTGGATTAACCGAATACCATGAAATTTATTTTTTCAAACTTTGAACTTTTTATGAATCATTATTGATTATCTCATTAATATGGGATATATTTAAAATTATAATATCAATATAGGAATAAGTTGATATGCTTCATGAAAAATATGTACTACTCTACATGATAAACGTACTATTATTTACCGTTGATTAGGGTTACTAACTTAACTGGAGTCATAATCTAATTATACACATAATGTTGTCAGGCCTTTGCGGATGATATAATGTAGAATTTTTTAATTATTGTTCTGCGTTTTGTTTGCTTAATCTTTCTTGTATGATCCTTCGTCATCATCACTAGTCAACAATCTGAAGATTATGTAATTTGAAAGCTATCCCATCCACTCATTTCTCTTATTTCGTACTATTTTAATCCTGTAAAATTTTTTGCTTTTAAATACAACTATACATATATGTCTCCCACATCTGAGCTCTTTCTTCTTGGTAATAAACTTATGTGTGTTCTGAAAATTCTGAGTTATTATATGTTAATTGAGCACTATGCAAGTGATGTTAACAAAATGACATCTTGGAAAAGTTTTAATTTATACCAAAACTTTTCCCTGAAATAGTTTTTTTTGCAATAACATAATATTCTAGTTACTCTGCAGCTTGCTGGCCAGATATTATATGATGTTTAGACATCTAGGTACCATAATTATTCAAAATTAATGTCCAACCGGTCACAATGCAAAAGTGTCATCATAAAGGAATTAGGTCTTCCTTTTCTGCTAAACCATTTATGATGCAGCGGGTGTATTGAAAATTTGTGGATAATAAACGGAAATGATCGTTCATTACTATAGGTACTACGATGTAACAATGAATTTTTCTCCCTCTTCAAACTGAAACTGTTCACATGGTGAAATAATTTATTTCAGTTTTTGACAATATTAAGTTACTCTTTCATTTACCAATCGGTTTCAAGGTTTGGCAGGTCAGCTACTTTCTCTGATGAAAGTATGTTATGAAAGAACCTCAGGCAGTTTCAAAACTCTTATGCTCCAATGTTTCAGCTAGTAGACCCTCCGATACCTGCACTCGAAATTGCTAGCAGAAATGAGCGTAGTCTATAGTCTAGTGTGGGCAAGACTATAGTGAGACTATAGTCTTGCCCACCCTAGCCAGCGTTCCCTATGTATGACGTAATAGCCACCGTTACCATTGATTTCAGAAAGCCAGTCTTTCTCTCTTGCATCTAAAAAGACCTTTGGTATTGGTAAAAAATGAGGTGTTAATTTATTCCATCAGTTTATTTTTCCATATTTATTGATTTTGCCTGTAATAGCTTTTTATGTGATCAAACTATAGGATATCTTTTAGCACGTGGAGGGAGTCCATGTGATATAATATCACTAATATGCCACCATATTCGAATGTTATTGTAAACATGCTAACAGCTATCCATGAAAGGTGAAACATAATTATTTTTTGCTTCTTGCATACTGTTTCTGTTTTATTAATACTTGGGTTTATTGGTTAGAGAATAATGGCAAACATATAAATATATCAGTCATTCCCAATAACTATTGAATATTGTATTAAGTATCAGTTGTGGATAATATTTGTGAAAATTAATTAAAATATCTTACCTCAATATTACAGGTCAAGAAAACTTGCATTTTATCGGGAAACTTGAACGCTGTAATGTTGTTGAAGGCAATAACACTGGCTCCAGTCCTTCCTGTCTGGTAAGTTCTTCTCCAGAAATGTATAAGCTTTTTCTTCCTGAAGGTGGGTTTGAAACTTCAGATTAGTAGACCATATTGGTATTTTTGGGTCAATAGTTATCATAGAAAACACTAAACTTTTCTGGGCTTGCTTAGAACAAAGCTGTACCTCAATATCGTGGAAAGTATCAGATGATTGTAAAACAGGGTGATGTTAAAAATATTGGTATCTAGCATTTTATGATTTCATCTTATTGTATAGAGATATGTTAGACACTTACCATATCATAGGTATTTGGTATCATGTGAAAAAGCTTTCACAAATCTCTCCCTTCTTCCCATGCAATTCATGAGTCAGTATCCATAGAATTTCCTTCTAAATACTTTTGCATACACATCATTGCTTATTGTAGACTTTAATGAAGTAATCATGTGGTGCAGACACACTGGACACCATGATTTTTATGGGTTCGTTCAAGCTGTGCAGTCATTAGCTGTCGAGCTTTAGGATTACTGAATTTTAAACTATACTGAATGCGCGTCATGTGTGTAACATTTTGAAAGACCAAAATGCCAAGTAGGTAGTCATGTGTAAAGGGTTTACTGTGGAATTACTGAAATCATTGTTAATAAACTGTGAGAATGCCCAGTGAGAAATGGGTGGTGGAGTCCACGTGGAACCCACGTGGAATCCACGTTGAGTGGTGGATATTTGGTGGTGGTGGATATTGAGTGGTTGGACCCACGTGGAATCCACGTTGATTTCAAGTGGATTTGTGGTGATTAGCATAAAACGGTAAACAGAATTTCTAATTTGTGGAACTTAACTCTCTGGTGACATTGCGTCATTTATCATCCTGAAACCACGCTAGTTATGTGAAAATGTATCGCATATTCTATTTTTATATAATTCGTGGAAAGGCAGCCATGAGAGCACATGAAAAATCGTAGACACATATATAGAAGGCTTAGCTATAGAGTGGTTGAGGTTTTAATGGTTTTAGGACAGCACCTACTGCTGTTTTAATTTTTCCACCAAATTTCCACGTGGGTTCCACGTTGATTCTACGACCAAAAACACGTGGTATCCACGTTAATTCTCCACGTGGGTTCCACGTGGATTCCACCACCCATTTCTCACTGGGCATGAAGACACTGTAAATACATAATTCGGAAAATAATCGTGGTGGAAACACTTGAATATAGCCTACGTATTCCCCCTAGAATGTTATGCCCAATTTATTCCTTCTTGAATATTTCATGTTAAAGCATAACATGAGATAATTTCTCTCCTGTAGCTCGAAGTTAATTTTGAAAATGTATTTCAATTAAAGCCTTTGATGGAGTATATTATTCCAATGTGCTCTTAACTCTATATTTAAAAAAAATAGTCTCGTTGTAAAGTTCCTGGATCTCTATAATTTCTGATGATAATGGCTCTGATAATGAAACTTTGCCCAGTGAGAAATGGGTGGTGGAATCCACGTGGAACCCACGTGGAATCCACGTTGAGTGGTGGATATTTGGTGGTGGTGGATATTGAGTGGTTGGACCCACGGGGAATCCACGTTGATTTCAAGTGGATTTGTGGTGATTATCATAAAATGTTAAACAGAATTTCTAATTTGTGGAACTTAACTCTCTGGTGACATTGCGTCATTTATCATCCTGAAACCACGCTAGTTATGTGAAAATTTATCTCACATTCTGTTTTTATATAATTCATGGAAAGGCAGCCATGAAAGCACATGAAAAATCGTAGACACATATATAGAAGGTTTAGATATAGAGTGGTTGAGGTTTTAATGGTTTTAGAACAGCACCAACTGCTGTTTTAATTTTTCCACCAAATTTCCACGTGGGTTCCACGTTGATTCCACGACCAAAAACACGTGGTATCCACGTTAATTCTCCACGTGGGTTCCACCACCCATTTCTCACCCCAGTGAGAAATGGGTGGTGGAATCCACGTGGAACCCACGTGGAGATGTAACGTGGATACCACGTGTTTTTGGTCGTGGAATCAACGTGGAACCCACGTGGAAATTTGGTCGAAAAATTAAAACAGCAGTAGGTGCTGTCCTAAAACCATTAAAACCTCAACCACTCTATAGCTAAACCTTCTATATATGTGTCTACGATTTTTCATGCGCTCTCATGGCTGCCTTTCCACGAATTATATAAAAATAGAATGTGCGATACATTTTCACATAACTAGCGTGGTTTCAGGATGATAAATGACGCAATGTCACCAGAGAGTTAAGTTCCACAAATTAGAAATCCTGTTTAACATTTAATGCTAATCACCACAAATCCACTTGAAATCAACGTGGGTTCAACCACTCAATATCCACCACCACCAAATATTCACCACTCAACGTGGATTCCACGTGGGTTCCACGTGGATTCCACCACCCATTTCTCACTGGGACTGGGTGCTTACTTCCACACCAGAAGTTTTGAGTTAATTTTAGTACTTACTTTGGACAACCTTCCGTGTCTGTTAGCTGGAGTCTTGCTGTGTTGGGTGATTCATAATCCTCTCCATCATATGCCCAACAATCTCTAACCCTTATGTCATATTGGTTTTCTTCGTCTTTGAGGTAGACCAAAATGGTGAGCGTTTCTCCGATTTTGATGACTTCTTCGATTGGAGCAGTCTGTGGAGTAGAGGAGGCTTGACAGTTGAAATTTAAGGTGGGAATTTGCCTTCTTCAGCAAGAATTAAGATTTAAAAATTCAGCAACAGGAGGTTGTTATTCGAGTTTAATATAACCGTAAAATAAAGCAATATGCCTCGTTGAAGCTTTTTTATATGTCATTAATATTCCAGTAACTGTCAGGAAACGTAAGACATCCTTATTTCGGAATTATTGTGGTCTTGCTATTATTATCAGAAGGCTTATTGATTTTGATTCTGAAATAAGGATAGGTTTTAGGTTTCCTGGCCATTACTGGAATATTTATGTCATGAAATCTGGCATATACACGGCGTGTATCTTTATTTGAGAGTTTTATTGAAGGAATTTAGGAATTTTATATACATACTCAAAATTTATTTGAATCAATATCAATCAAATATTTTTATTTGTAAGCTATTTTCTCAATTTGTTATTAGGGTATCATAAAATAATTCGGTGAAAGGAAGGATTTTAGTTAAATTTTCTTCTTATGATGTTGTTTATTCCCTCGCTTGGGGTCAAGACACAATAGTCATAATTTTTGTTTGATAATGACGAGAATGTAGTTTTTATATCCTTCAGAGACATTTGAATATTGAAAAAATATCCTTTTGGTTTCATCTCTTACACGTGAAGCTTAATATCTTTATGCCTTTACAGGAATATTACCCCCAATAAAAATAATATTAGAAGCGTTCTTACATTTGGATATTCTCCTCGACGGATGTCCATCCAACAGTCAACTGAGCCTGTGGAAACAGGCACTGATACTACCTCCAACATATCAACTACAAATGGCTTGAATATCACAGTCTTCTCTTTTCTCTCGGTTGTAGCGCAAGATATCTTCCTTGCGCTATCCCAGATTTCCTAATCAGAAAAAATTAAAATCAGATTAGCAGTATTATAATGACAAAAATCGGGGATGTATTTGCTAGTTGAGGAGAAAGGAAAGATGGTCAACCATAGGCCAACCACCAAAATTTATTTAGGGTTGAGTGAGCCCAAGATAAGAAATTTATTCCTTAGGAGTTTTTAAAACAATTACAAGACTCATGCAATTAAAATGAAAATGATAACATTGAAGTCATATAAAATTTGTAATAATCCAGAAATGCTGTTGTCATATTAAAATTAATGTTCTCTTTCATCCCTGCCAAAAGCACTCTAGTTACGGAAAGTATGAGTTAGCTTCCTGCACTTTCTTTAATATGAAATAGGAATTCATATATTGTCATTCATTGTGTGGGACTTCAGAAAATAAGCAGTTAAGTTTACAAGTATGACCTGTTAACTCGGTATCCATTGTTCAAATACAGTAACAATGTGTGCCATGAATTTAATTATGATATATGTAGGGAATAATGAAGTGGAATAGATAGTTTGTGTACATAATGTTTGTATAATCAAGCGTGCATATGGATTGATACGGATTAATGATCAGCTCGGTTGTTTCAGTGTTGTGAAAAAATATGGAAGAATTTAAAGTAGAGGTCTCTGATCCTAACGGTTAGGTAGCTAAAGTTGTGTACAATTTAGAAGTGGAATATGGTGAAAATTTCTGCGACCATTAATCCCTGCTTTGATTGTGCTCTTTATTTTTTCAGCTCATTTTCTTTTCTATTTTTTTTTTAATTAATTTTTTGCTTTTATGCTGTTTTTTCATGTTTCCCTTGACATTAAATTGCCTAAATGCTAGTTCAGTTTGAATTCAATCTTGATAATAACATATGAAATGACTTAGTTATCAACTGAGGTTTTTTCATGATTATAAAAAGGCTGTTGTTGGGACGACATAGCTGTACTTCTTTTTGTAAATGTTAAGTTTGCATTGGTATTCACTGTTGATAAATGAGATGTAGGGATTAAATACTTTAATTAAGCCCAATGCGGGGGACAAAATGAGCTTTGAAATAGTTATCATACATTACTCTTAAGTGGCAATCATAATTTATCGTAGCAATATTCTATGCTGCAGTATCGTGTACCTCATCTCTTATTCTCGCCTTTGCTATTTTTGCCTCACCAAATAGGCTAACAAAATGAGTACAACTAAGTAATTTGAGGCCTAAAATTTTGCATTAACCCTCGCAGATGATATGTCTTGTGGTATTCTTCACTTCCTTTTGAAGCGAGTGAGGGAAAGGCAATTGATAAAAATTACAGAGATAGCACAGGGAGGAGAGCGTTTGTGGTGACAAAATTAATTAAAATATGGCCGAATTAAAAATAAATTAAGATTAACTGGTTAGGATATGTAAAAACGCATGATATATTTGAATTAATCATTCGCTCTTGGGAACAGACTATCAGATAGATAGATTGAAGAAAAATAAACAACCTTGGTAACTTTTCACTGCAACTTTTTATTGGTATTATACATTACTTGCCGAGGCGTCATTTTTAAGTAGGTACTTGAAAATGATGCCTCAGCGTTGAAACGTGTCACACCAATAAAAATTTCCAGTGAAAAGTTACCAATGGTTGTTTATTTTTCATTTCAACATGGATATTCACAAAGCTTAAGCTGAATCGTTGATTTCAAAATGATATATTTTCATAGTTACTGCTGGAGACAAATGGTGATGCGTGTAGATTAGTAATAATCAAAATATATTACCCTATGGGAGAGGATATCTTCATATTGGGCTATGAAATCAACTGATTTTGGCATGAATTGGTGGAATAATGAGATATTCATGGGGAAGCATAAACCCAGTACTGCTCCACAAACTTTTATTTGCTGTCAACTAGTTTCGATGACTACAGCGTCATTATCAAGACAAACAGTAAAAAACTGTAAAAAAACAAAGTTGTTTGTTTTGATAATGACGCTATAGCCATCGAAACTAGTCGACAGCAAATAAAAGTTTGCGGAACAGTATTAGGTTTTTGCTTCACCATGAATTCATATTAGGTGGTACGTTAAAGAAATGCAAATAAGTATTCTGGAGCTTCATGGACGGTTATATCATTCGAGGAAGCCCAAAGAGCTGACATATCCGTAGGATAATATAAGATAAGAGAAAAATAGCTACCAGGGTTTAGTATAGATGCTAGAATTTAAGTTTTATTGATAAATCCTTTCTCAAGGCATTTTTACACAGGGCACGTAATTGCATGGGCGTTCCCAGTGAGGAGCAGGGGGGGAGGGCAGCTGACCCCCCCTGAAAGCACAAATCGCATATGTCTAAATATTATATAATTATATAATGTATGAAAATAATATTTTTACAAGCAAATAATAAAAAAATAAAGATCTGTTACAGTTTCCTTAAAATGTTGATTTAAATCACCTTTTCTATGCTTAAATCTTACCTACAACTTGAACAACCAGTTCTAGTTTTGATCCTGGGTACGCCCTTGCGTAATTGCACAATATGACATGTGTGCGAAGGCGCAGTCAAAATTTTATCGTGTAAAGCGGTGAATTGCTAGAATGCATGCGAGAATGCTTAAACGTGAGATGGCAAAATAGCCCCTGTTCTAATTTCGTTCGAGTTTTCGCGCGACTGCACGCCATAATGAGAAATTAATGCAGTTCTAACCTACGCAATTACGTGCCTCGTGTAAAACAGCCTTTACGATCTCCAGCTTGTTCTTTGGATTCAGGGATGCCGACTTACAAAAAATATTGGGGGGGCCCAAACCGGGGATCTTGCCCCAGGAAATTTTACAAGTAGTGAGTTTTAAGTTTTTTAGGCATTTTAGGAGCGTCATATGATCAACATTAGAACCCTGATCACTCTAATCTCGATATCTGGACACTTCGGGGAAAATAGACTAGCCTGACACATTTTTTCTTTACACCCATAACGACTTTTTGAGGGGGCTCGGGCCCCATGGAGTCGGCGCCACTGTTTGGATTAAGAAAGTCAAGCGGACTGCATAGATGAGGTTCAATTCCATCCCACAGAAGGCTGATCGCTGTTGCCACTTCATTTGCATTTTAATCGGTTTTCACAAACGTCCGCGGCGCGTTGATGAGTGAATGCGATCCACTTTTTTACAATATTTTGCAGAATAGTGTTTGTGATCGGAAGGAATAGAATTGAAAGGTTATGAATTTGATAGATCACATCATCGTGTATACAAATTTGGGTTAGCGCCACTAATTATGTCTTATTTCCCCGTGAAGCTCGGATCAATTTGTCCGTCATTGACTTAAGAGTGACGAATTTTGTGAACCCATTTAAATGTGGGGTGGGTGACATCACATTTAGAGGCCGCCTTGTGGATCCTATATTGTATTTTTCGTGGAGGAAGTATTTCTGTTCATTTAATGGTGGAAGCGAGGGCCATGTTTACATACCTGCACGACGTCATCAGTCTGAATGACGATTATATTTTCCACTGAGCGGCCGAATCCCCCAGAAGGCACCGTGCCGCAGTCGTCTAAGGGAACGGTGAACGAGTACGTTGATTGTCCAGCACCTGGTTCCACGTACCTGGAAGAAAAATCAACCATCAGGTGAAGATGAGCGAAAGAGAAGGTATTCCGTTGAATCTCCTCATTTTCTGTTACTATCGCATCGGTTAATGTTGTGAAGACTACGATTTCGCTGGCACGGATGACCTTGTTCGACTAATTCGGTCCCAATGGAATATGAAGAACTTCATCGTTCACCGCGGAAATCTCCGTCCTCACAACGTATTACATTTAACCGCTACGCATTCCGTTGGATACTATTTAACGACCTCGAATACGCCTCAGTAAGGTATTTGTAAAGATTTTGTCGTATGTACTTGACATTACAAGCAGTGCTTAGTTTCTAAAAAATTAGGTACCGGAACGCATACCCAAGCATTTAATCCTCGCATGATATTCAAATGTAAGCCGCCGCCCTAAGCCATATTAGTTGAGTCTGAAACCATTTGAGTAATCGTTACGTTAAAAAATTTTCTTTTTATCCTTATTTGAAAAGGGCCAGATTGGCGCCCATGCGATGCCACTCCACGTGACGTCATAGAGATATAGATTCTATACGTGTAGATAGAAGTTTTTCATGGTCTGAGATTACCAATGCATGCATGAGGCACAGAGCTCAGGGAAACATTTCTTAATAATCACATATTAAAATTGCCTATGGTCACAAAGTTTCCTTCGTTTGATAGGGTATTAATCATCCTTATTTAAGCCAAGCGCTACCTGCTAGCAGGGTACTCTACGGTACCGCCATGTTCGGCAGCAAGCAGCCTGCATCGTAACGGCGTTCATAGCCTCCCACCTAGGTGGCCTCACACAGCAGCAGCCAGACGTCACACGGGCTTTTCCCAGCATTCATACTTAGCCGTCGCGTTTTCGCGAGCTTGAAAATTTTCACTTTTCATTAATCGTAAAAAATAGATATCATCATTTAAAAATCTAAAAGCGTGAAATATGTACTCCAGGAGTAATAATCTTTCAATTCAGGCAATAAAAAAATAATAGGAAACCACCCTATTCTCATGATTGGACCATGGTACTGGCAGCCCAGCTAGGTCAACCTGGGAGCTCGCATTCAGTTAGTGTCACTCATTTTCTGTCCATTGGTGATGATAATCTTCTCTCTCGCTTACCTGCACTTGGCCTTGTCGAAGTGGCCCTTGCTGTAAATGACTCCGTCGAATGGGCCGCTGAAGACGATCTTCACCCCCATGCCACGGGAGTCGCATTTGACGTCGATCATGTCGACGTGCGTGTGGTGGTGGTGATGGTGGCCCACTTCGTTGTGCTCGTCGTGCCTGGCGGCGAGGTCCCTCGCTCTTGGACCCCGCGCCCCGCTCGGCACCAAACCCACGGTGTCCAGCGCATTTCCGGGCGGCTGCACGGGGTGCTCGTCGAAGGTGAGCTGGGCTGCAGCCAGCTGTAGAGACAATCAAGAATGGAATTTTAGAATATAATTTAGTGTGCGCTGGTCAATCGAAGAAATCAATAGCATTTAAAGGCATGA
Source organism: Ischnura elegans (assembly GCF_921293095.1). Lineage (NCBI taxonomy): Eukaryota > Metazoa > Arthropoda > Insecta > Odonata > Coenagrionidae > Ischnura > Ischnura elegans. Next base: position 55,458,139 of record NC_060252.1, on the reverse strand, counting down.
AATCAATGATTACAGGTAGGAGCATATTTAGGGGAGGGGTGTCACAGGGGTCATGATTCTTCCAAATTTTATAAAATTTCTAAAATTTTTACTAGTTTTACAGTTTTTGTATTTTGTAAAAACTTATAAAGGATGTTAACCTTCATTCACTTCGCTTGATTGTGTGAAATTGTGATTGAGGGATGAAGGATTTTTGTCACTGCCAGTGGAATGCATGGTAGCTTTCCTCATGATTATATGATTTTTTACCATGAATTTGGTAACGTGCCAAAATCATGGTTGTAATACCGAAATTTATGCATTTAACTGTCTTCGTCTTAGCCTTGACACGGAGTAGTGCTTTCAGAAATCGAGATAACCTACGTACAGAGGTTTTAGTTGAGAATGTATGATATGTCGGCTGCCATAGGGTTTTTTATGATTTATACGAGGGAACTTTACTTTAACAATTTTTTTCCTACTCGCAGATGTGAATTTATTTCATTAAAGGATGCCCTTATCAGTGTCAATGATAGACATTTACTCCTTTCTTTTCCATTTTGGCCTACTCTTGCTCCAGGTGGAAGTTGATTTTCTAGAAATGGTTGTAAATAATTGTTTTCAACCAGTGCATATTTTCCCTGATATTCTCGCAGATTTAAATAGAGTAAATAGTCTCTTCTTACAATTGTCTCAGTTTTACCTGATCTAATGTTATCGTGTGTGTAATATTTCTAAGCCTGCCGCGTGAACGGCGGTGAAATATACATGAATTGCCATGTGAAAAAATTCCCCTGAACTGGGATTCGAACCAAGGACCTTTGGATTACCGGATCACTTCGCAGACCACTGGGCTATCCAGGTTCCTGAATTTTTATGGTGTGTATTTATAGGTGGGCGATATTCATTCTACTTAGTCATCTAAAGTACTACCTCCGATGTACTTAAATGGCTAATGTTGGATTTAATCCATGCAGAAACTCTCTATAATTAATTTTTATACTATTGTAAAATATAATAATATGTATTTTTATACTATTCACTAAATATATCTAACGTTCTATAAATCAACCAATCCCTATCAGGTCAATTAAATTATAGTATCCTCGACTGTCCTATAAAGTATCTCTTTATCTTTTTAGATGCCAATTAGCTTATATACCCATTTCTATTTATATTTGCATAGTCTATTATTTTTTAACCACCTTAAGGTATTTTTCCCATCAAAAGATAACAAATTTTGGTGTATATTACCTAATTATTTTTTACGAGCCAAAAGCTTACTCCAGATACCGCTGGAAAAGATTGCAATTCACAATGTCAACGGATTTTTCAACGACCCGACCCGTGATCTGTTTAAAGTTTGTGGCTTTATTTTTTGGATCCAAGAAACAGGAGATGAAACTAAAATTGGTTCGTTCCGTACTGGCACTTTATTTCTTGATAATTGATAGTTATTTTTTTTACCGTATTTCATTTCTTGATAATGACATCCTTTTTTTGAAACTATGGTCAGAAATAAAGAACGCGGTGTGGAACGTACCAAGTGAATTTTTATTTCAAATCAGGTACTACTTACTTTTGAAGTTTCCAATTTTCCCCTGGAACGGAAATTAGCAATAAAAAAAATATATTTCAAGTCATATTTCGCTACTGCTCGCCTTGCCGGAAGGTGCACGCAGTGAACTCGTGTGCCTAGGAGCAGTCTACCCCGCAGGATGAAGCGTCCTTGGGTCGCGCCCGCCAGACGGTGTCCTCATTTCGCGTTCGAAACCGTAAAGCAATGAAGGCGGGAAGGCATCGAGCGTTGCGGTTGCAATTAGCACTCACAGATGCCAAAGCCAGAAAGCCAGATTCTAGCCTGCCTTCAATCGTTATAACCGCACTTGATCTGCCAACTGGCGTCATTTAATAACGTAATCGACTATCCGCGCAAAGTTATCTATACTTTTGCTAACAATGTTCTTTAACCCTCTCATTGCAATCTGTTTGAAATGATACAGGCGAGAAATGTATTTAAAAGGTGAATGTATTTAAAATAAAATGTATCACCTCCAAGAAAAAATAGTTGATCATTTTTTGGAATATAAACATGCTGTTCTTATTTTGCTATCACGACATTGATTAATGTAAGATATGCTTAGTCTTGATTTTTTAAATCAGCAGTTTAGTTGCTGAGTTATTGTTTTTTGAAAAGCGACCCGTCTCAAAGCTCATATTTTGGCTCGTGGCTCCGTATATATTGCGTACATTGTAAAAATTATTTTGAAAATAACCACAAAATGTGATAAAATTTGATGTTGAAATCGTCAGCAGTACATAGTAGAATCAACTTCAAAGTCTAATTGACCCTCTGGAGAATGATCAGTGGTTTTTTAATGAAGTGAGTGTTGAATTAACATAAATTTGGTAATTTTAGTTTAATATTTTGTTGAGTCGAATGAAATTGAGTGAGAGACTCGATTTCATTGGCTCTTTAAGGATGGCGGTCTCGGAATGTTAATGACTCGAAATTACTCAATTTTACGATAATGCGTTAAAATTTACAAATGTTACTATTTAAAGAGCTGAGGTTTACCGAAGATTAGATATCACGCCCGCTGAAAAAGGACCGAGGCCCTAACTGATGCATATGCCTGAATAAGACCTCAATAGAGATAATTTTGAGCCTATTAGTGATTAGAGAGAGATAATGATACTATGATCGCCTTTAGTGCAAGGAGGTCACAAGGCGAAAACACGGCCTAAATTGTCATATATCAAAAGCAATTAACTTGACTTACGGAGCATTATATAGGATTTTGGTAGAGGAAGCAACCATCTCATATTCGTACCACAGATCATTGAGTAGAGGGGAAAGAAATATTACTATGATATATCACAGATGATATATCACACTAATGTATTCAGTTAATAGTTGGAAACTAGCGGGAGAAAGTTTCTGTCACCGACGAAAAGAAATAGATTTTAATGGGAAGCCATTATGCGAAGAATTGCATTGTTTTTGATCATACCTGTATTAATAAATAACGTTAATTTTAGATACGTTTTCTCCATTGTCTAAATTAGAAAATTTCTAAAAATATGAAGTGACTATTTTTTAGCCTATTTAATGTTGAAAATCTGCTAAAGGACGAAAAAAATGCATTTCGGGCTCGTACTAGCGGTTAAAGTCGTTAGTGGCTTTGGAGATGGATCGCAATGGGACACAGGAAGGACACAAAAAACAGCATAACATATCACTCAAGATTTTTGGACATTGCGAAATTCGAATGTGGAATAGGGGAAAGTTATGAGTACAAATAAGTGCATAATAATATTTTAATTGCCCTTTTCACCTACACAAATCTGTGGTGAAATTGTAAATTCAGAGGTTATTTCATATTCAGTTTATATCCCTTCAGTTTATCAGAACTAATATTTTAAGTATCCTTCTCGACGGAAGTGAGGCATGGATAATAAGAGCCGCAGAGAAATCATGAGTTGAGGCCTTCGAAATGTGGTGCTACAGGAGGAGAAAGAGGATGAAATGGATCGACCGCATTAGTAATGAGAAAGTCGTAAGAAGAGTAGGAGAGAAGAGAAGCCACATGGAAACTTTGGCAAGAGGACGGAATAAACTTATAGGCCGTATCATGAGATATCATGGCCCGATGAAGACAATCGTCGAGGGATAAGTAGATGACAAGAACGGAAAAGGAAGGCCTCGAATAAAATAAATGGAACAGGTAAAGAGGCAAGTGAAGAAGAAATAAATACGTTGGTGTGAAAAGATTAGCTGATAGGAGAATTAATTGGAGAGCTGCCAAACTTAGGATTTGTTGACCAGTGAAGATGAGGCATATATGTATTCTTCGTCACATATTTTCAATTTTAAATTACTGCTAATTTTATATCCTTTTTGGTGGTATATCAGGTTATTGCGTAAGATTTTTCAAAGTTACCGTTCCTCTTACAAAGGGGGAGAATCCGTATGAAAAATTGCCTCCCTCCCATGAGAAATTTAAAGCAATTTCACTTTCGCAACGATGGTGGATTGGAAATTTGCGTGGTCATAAAGCAATTTAAAGTATTTATGTTGTAATTTCTCTTGTCCTCTCGCAAATTTTCTTTTTCTATGTTCTTCACTTTCATTTACTCTCCAAAATTCCCCCTTATGCCCTACCGTTATGGGAGAAAGTCGAAAGAGCCACAGCATTAAATGTTGAAATGCCATCGAAATTGTGTAAAACCTCTTTCTCTTATTTATATATGTCCTACTCATCAGAATAACTCGCCAAAGGGCAAGATGACTCAATATACTTCGATTTATGGTTGTTGGTCTTTTCCATGACAATCGATTTATTTTTTCTCTTCGAGGTTTTAACCACCGAAGCTACCGAAAGGTCCTTAATTTTTGTCACTAAATTTGTGCCTTTAAGACATTTGGAGTGATAAATTAATTTTTACTATGGGCGTGAAACCAGTGACAATTTCTCAGCTGAAGATGTTCATAATGGGTCACATGAAATCTTACAAAAAATTAATATGTTTAATGTAAGGAACTGGATTAACTGTAATTTACACAAATTTTTGGGCATTAAGCAAAATTCGAGCGATTGATTTAGGGATTAGTTTGGCATGGTATTTGGAGGAAGTAGCCGACAGTTGAAGTCATTTGTGTCATGAGGGAAGGGCATGGCTGGCTGGAGAGAAACCCCCGGCGTCGGCATTAGCCTGCTCTCGCAAGGCGCCAAGGACTTAGCGTCCCATTCGATGGACGGAGAGTTGCGCTTGAAATATCCTCCACACATCATTCAAGCAGGGATCGGGCAGTCTCTGATAATTCTCTGGCACCGCCGGGATTCGAACCCGAGCCTATAGGGGGGAAGCCAACGCTCCAGGTATGTCACCACCCCGATCCCCTCCTCTGTAGGATCGGACTAATAATTAGCAAATCATCGTCCACTCCCAGGATTTGAGTCAAAACCTCCGGTGGAAGAAGCCAGTTCTCTGACGTACAAGACGGACGGACTATTTCTCCATCTTGATGAATCATTTCTAACGACGAATAACTCGATCAAAACTAAAGTGGTCATGATGATAGAGGAACTCACGTACTTAAGTAATTTACCAAACTTACACGGGCTTAGGTGTCGACGGGTAACCGACATTCTCAAGGTCATCCACTGACCTAGCTGTCGACAGGTGATGGTCGATACCTTGGTTGTGTAAGTTTGAGTACAATGTGAAACATTGCGATAGTTTGTGCGTTCTAATCTCATCTTAATTGAAAAATATCACAAAAGAAAACCTGAGTCTATTGCTTTTTTTTACGTTGTCATCCTGAGTTTTTCAGAGTATATATAGTAGGCTACAATCAAAATTTGTCCTTTGCCTAAATTTAAAGATTTTTTATTATCATTTTATCAAATGCAATTTTTTTTCTAATATTGCTGATAATCAGCTCTATCTACCATAAATATTTCAAGATGGCAGCGTAAATATTATTCGAGTTATTCGCGTCGTCAAAACAAAAAATAAATGAGACCATTTTAGAGGAAGAGATGGGTCCTTTTAATGTGATTCAACACGTGGGCTTTGAGAACAAGAGAGCTTTTGAAGTAATGGATCAAGGTTGCAGGGGCGGACAAGATTCTTTGGGGTAGGTGACTATGGGGGAAATTAATTCGTGAGATAGGGAGTTCTTCACGGCTAGTTTTAAATGTTGAAATAAATACTTACAATATTCCACGATTGTGAAATTGATTACGACCTAGGCTTCAATGTTACTACATTATCCCCAAGGAAGTAACATTGAAAACTAGGTCGTAATAAATTTTATAATAGTGGAAAATTGCTTAATTAATTTAAATACGGAAAAATTCCACTCAATCACGTTTAGATCTACAGATTTTATTAGTTTTAAGTGCTCGTATAAGGTGATGCCTCATTTTTATTATTTACTGTTCAATATATCCCGGTTTATTTTTAGTGATTCAATTTACCTTTTCCCCATGTTCCTGGCTTGTATTTGCTAGTTTGAAGTGAAGTATTTGAAGGAAGATTTTGACCTTAGTAATCCGTAACACCTGATTTCTGCAGGTTTATTCTAACTCTATAATTATCAGATTGTGCGTGGGAAGGAGACTGCTTATATGCTAAGAATTTCCCTACCCCAAGTTTCCTTCTCAACTACCGCCAATCCTTTTTGTGGGCTCCATGTGGTAATGGGTTAACTTGGAATTTTATAAATGTCAATTTTTGGTAAAACATCGTGTGAGGTGACGCCTGATTTTGCCATTTTTTTGTTTAATCTATCTCTTTTTCTTTTTTGAGATTCGATCTGCCCCTTCCCCGTGTTCCTCACTTCTATTTGCTTTGCTAAGTTTCTCTCGGCTTCCCGCCGGCGGGAGAAAGCTTGGGACGCATGGCAGAGAAGAGAAGTTGAAAGGTCATAGTCGTGCCACCTGTTGGCCTTCCTTCCAGCACCCGCCGCTGTCCCTCCCCGCCATTACCTCCCCTCTTCACCCTCTCCACCTTCCAAACTCCCCATCTCCCTATATTATTTAGCGGCAGCGCAAAGCATTAAACTTTCTTCGCTCGCGTCCTTCCACGAATATACTCTCGTGTCGACTCCGTCAATGGAGGACTGGGAGGAGGAGGGGGTGTCGTTTTGCCTAAACTTATGTTCAAATTTATGTCAAATTCTGGACGTGGCGTGCTTTTTAGCACCAAATCTTTTGCTCCGCTCGTTTATGCCATTCTTTTTGACTATCGGAGGGATTACGTCTTTCCTTACAAACTAGCATTCTCGCAAAAAAACGGCGTGTCACTTTACCTAAGTTTGTGCTCAAATTTACGCCGAATTATGGATGTAACGTAATTTTAAGCGCCAAATTCCCTTTTTCCTCGCTTTTCTGCAATTTTTTTCGACTGCGAGAGGGATTAAGCCTTCCATTGCGAATCAATATTCACGTAATAAAACGGTGTGTCATGTAACCCAAATTTGTGGTCAAATTTATGTCGTATCCTGGATGTGACGTATTTTTTAGCGGCAAAACTTTTGCTCAGCCCGTTTGTGCAAGCCCCTTCGACTATCGGAGAGATTACGTCTTCCCTTACGAACCAATATTCACGTAAAAAACGCTTGGATATCTTATGATACAGGAATGAAGCTTGGGATCCTTGAGAAACTTATGTAACGGATGTAAGTTTGGTGTAGGGACGCGGAAGTTTTCAAGTATTCTTAACATATTGATATCATGATTGGTCATTGAAAATTACCACTATATATTTATTCAAAGATATTATTTTTCTTAATATTGGTACATGTTCCTTTTTTCCGCTATTTAAACCAATGCATGGGAGATTATTATATAATGATGGTAATCTAAACACAAGCCTTCTTCCTAAGGTTCAACTTCTTACTAGGTTCTTCAAGGTTACCTAAATCTCCTAATATTTAGTTTATTTCTTTGATTTTAAATATTGTGGAGTAATAAAAATTATCATTATAAAAAGTTATGTCACGAATCCTTAGAATATGGTAATGTTTTAAGCATTCTTCGTATCTTCTGAAGAAAATTGTACCTCATTAACCACAGTAAGGATCTGTGAAAGCAGTTCTTTTAACGAAGTGTGGAATCTTATCTTACTACCTAGTTTCTATCAGATGTACGCTTCTTTTCTTTCTTATAAGGCAGTTAAGTTTAGAAACTTATCCCCCACTCCTCCTGCGCCTTTTCTCTGAGTTTTCGGCGCCAATTTGCCGGAAGAGACTTTTTGTGATGAGTCAATACTTTTGTAGCATTGCGACATCTTATCCATAGTTAGAATTCTTATACTGATAAACGTCGTATTTCAAAGGCCTTATTCAAATCCGTGACCTTTTGGATGGCAGACTGGAGCGATAGCATCGTCTTTACGTATATCATCTACGTCTTCGTGTGTTTTGACTTGACTCCATTAGTCAGTGCTGGCTTTAAATTTCTAATGCTTTGAAGCTAATCACACTTGAGAGTGTATTAGTCATTGAAATAAAAGCGGCGGGTTGCTATTATTCAAGAATTTATGATAATACTTTTTGCATGAAAGGTTTTGGTATATTTGACGTAAATTTTGTATTTGCTATTTCACCGTGGAAATAAGTTTGAGTAAGAGTATTGATGATAGCATTCTACTCTATATGCTTCAGAGTTATTCGAGTTTCGAAATTCCAGAAAACTGTGGGTTAAGAAATAATATGTCTGATAATTGAACAAGATGTGAGCTTCAGTGGAAATTGGAAACAAAAATTGCAAATAATTCATAGCTATTTTCTCACCAAGAGCTTATTTACAACCAGACATTGACCCCACTTAATAATCCCTAGAATTTAAGCATAAAGGTTTTTATACCAACGAAAGAAGAATATGTATTTGCATAAGGAACTACGGGAGGGAGACATTTCACAAGGAGGCAGAGATTGGTTTAAGGGAGGGAGAGGGAAATAGATAGATATTGGTTTTTGGTCGACCGAAAAAATTATGAATTTATGCTGTGCTACTTTTCGGTAATTGATAGAAAATAATCAATGAAGCAAAGGAGCCGTCAATGTTAACCGATAATAAAAAATTTCCACTTTTGGGTAGAGATTTTCGATACCATCTCTCACATGATATATTTATTTGGATAATAGTCGCACAACGCCGCTATAACTGCGATAATGCTATTGCATGACTTTATTGGACAAGAGGAAGGTTAATAACAGTCAGATTTTGATCTTTGTATTCAATAATTCCTGAATTTTGCAAGTTTACTCAATTCATAACCTTTAATTATGAGGTTGTAAGCAGAAAGAAGACTGGGTATATATATGCTAAGAATTTTCTTGCCCCAAGTTTCCTTCTCAGCTACCGCCAATCCTATTCTTTGGCTTCACGTGGTGATGGGTTAACTTGAAGTTTCGTGGATTAAGAGGTAAAATATTGCGAAACAAAGCCTACACAATATTACAGATGAGGTGCACCATTATTTCAAGTACACGCTTAAGATTCATATATGTTCGCTGATATTGCGCAAGACATTTTTTTAGATAGTCGTTGAACAGAATGAAAGAATTTGTAATTAAATAAGTTTGTAATAACGCAATGTAGCTTAGGGATGGGGTTGTGGAATAACTTTTTATTTAAGAAGATAATATAGTGATAATATAGTTGGTTATCTAAGAAGATAGTCTAGGGGTGGTAGACCTTTATTTTTAAGGTCATATTGCATTAAAAATGGAATTATCGTATAGCAGTATATTGTTTTTTGATGTTGAGTTCACTGAATGAGTCATTCCAGGTTTTTATCGATCTGATATAGCATTCTTTTCCCTCAGAGTTAATTAATTCTTACTTTAGACATTTTGCAGACAATAACGACTTAATCAAAGAATTATTCCGCAGTCACAACTATTAACCGCTCCCAAAGGCTGTAAAATTGCCTTCCAAATAATAACTGGTGTTCTTATGCCGGCTCTCCATTCCGCGCCAAGATATGTTTAAGCTTTCGAAATCGGAATTTTGGTTAAGTCAAGAGTGGTGAGCTCAACCTTGACCTCTTCAGGGTAGGAAGTTCAGTGATATATTATAAATTGTTTTTTGCCGCACTCATGCCTCGCAGTTCTCTGAAGTTTCCACGGGAATCAAGGTCTCGTCAGACGTTTTATCGACCGGGATTTCCTTTTCTTGTAAAATGAAGTAAAATACTTTGCCCATTTCCACATAAATATTTATTTTAAAAGGCGTAAACATGTTTTACTCCACTGAAGAATCATCAGGACTAACTCCACAGACTTTGCAGTGCAGTGCTGCAGAGAGGTTAAACATATTGACTCCTTTTGAAATAAATATTTATACGGAAAAGATCCCAGTATTTTACTTCATATCCTACAATGGATTCCCACAAAGTATCAGCCCCCACAAATTCATTTAAACTTCTTTTTGGTTGATTTTTTTATTAATTAAACCTATTTGAAGTTGAAAAGTTAAGGTTGGGCGGGAAGGTGCGATTATAATTGTCTGAAAAAATTAATCTTTGAGCTTATTTAAACGAGACCTTTGAGCTAGTATCAACCATACGATTGCGCAATTTTACTCATTTTGAGATAAATTGGTTCGGACAATTATAATCGTACATTTTCCTCCATCCTTAATTATTTAATGTCCTTAAAAATCTAGAGTAATAAATAAAATGTCGGAAAGGGTGAATACCCAAGAAAAAACGTTTTCATCAGAGGCCATCCGTTTGCGTTTTAATAGCTCGGTAACTATGGAGTTGCAACCCAAAGTTTATGAACAAAAAATGCTTAAAATATCTCCACTACCACCTCTTGAAGTTTGCAGATTTCTCCTGAAATGGGAGTTGTATACACTGCAAAACTATATGCAAATTGTGGCAGGAGTACAGCTATGACACGATTTTGTCGAAGAGTCTCCGGGAGAAGACGAAGCAGGTGGAGTGGTCTCAACGGATAATTCGAAGGCGGGGTGCGTGGAATTCTGGGACGGAGGGTGGAGTGAGTGGGCGTGGTTATTTTTACGTCATAGCGCGCGAAGGGATGTCGAGGAGAAAATAGATGGTGAACGGAGATGCGCTGGGACAAAAAATATGAGTATACAATCGAGGATTCTCCAGTCGGAGATAGGGGGAAATAAGCAATACTTAGGGATAATAATCGAAATTTACACTCGTGACGATAAAATAGACGTTGATTTGGTGTCTTTGGCGTATAGGTCATTAAGAATATTAAATGCAAATTTTTGCCAACGTTTCGGTACACACATAATACACTTTCATTAGGGCGATTGTGCAGGGTGGGTCCTTTACTACGTAGCTTCCTCAAGGTAAACTATAAGAGAGGGAAAAAAGGCAAAACTTAATGGAAATATACTTACCACCAATATTTGAGGAATTAAAGGTATTTCGTTCAGCTCAGTGAGAAATAAAATACAAAATGAATTTGAGTGCATAGTTTTGATAATTAAAAGACATAACAGTTATAGCAATGTTTTTTACAACAATAAAATGAAAAAGAAAGAGAATTCACTTGTAAATAAATTAAAAAGAGAGACTAGAATTTTGACGTACCTTTTTTGTAATGACTTGGAATTATTTATTGGTAGTAACTAAGCTATTACACTCAAGTTCTCAAATATATTCCATCTAAGTCATTACATTTCAGTGGTATTCCTCGTGGGGGATAAATGGATTGTTCTGCACCCTATGACGCAATGGGGACATTTTGGACAACCGATTAAAATTCGGAATTATATCACTGGTGAAGTTGAGGAATTATAGGTATTTCGTTCCGCTCAGCGAGAAGTAAAATACGTAAGTTCAATTTGACATGGAAATTATCTCCAACGGCGCTAAATTACTCATGATGTTACTAAATATTCAAATAAAAAGAGTAAGGTAATTAAAACACAAAAGGTATTCCGAGCGTTTTACAAATTAAGAACTCAATGAAACCTGTTTCAGGGACGTAAGGGCCAAAAAAATAAAAATTACGTCAAGAGGACTAGGTATTACGGACTAGGTTGCACTAATGCTAAACAATTTTGACTGGGAGCCGCTAGAGTCCCGGCGGCTGCGCGCTATCTTTAAATTGCTTGAGTAATATCATAGAGTAAGTATATTCTCTACGTATATATTCTTACTCTATGGTAATATAAATCATACAGACCCTAACCCGGTTGGAAACCCGAGAGGAATTAATTCAAATTTTGAGTTAAGTCCACTATTTACAGCGGCAACATATATCCGTGGGGATAAAAGAATTTTTATCCTCTATATTTCGTAATATAGCTCTCTTATTTCATTCCTATTGTCGTAAATAAGAATTTTTAGCCATTACAAATTGATAATCATAGTGCAGTCCTGATTATGTGTGATACGATGGTAGAAATAATTTCTTTGATCACTGCTAATTATGTTGGAGAAATTTGGAATATGATGACCTTTTTTATAGGTTAATTAAACCGTTTTCTGAGAACAATTGATAGATAATCATGCTTTAACTTTAAAAATATTATGTTGAAATTAAGTGAATTAGATATTCCATTCTGACACTCCTTATTTGTTTCGCGGTTACAACATAGTTTTGCTAAATTGTAAGTGAAGTATCAGAAAAGTAAATTGTCTAGCAAGAAACAGCATCAGGTGCTATAATTTCAACGTGAAATATAAGAGTTGCAATTCTCTGACACAGATTCGAAATGTTATTCCAGTGTTATTAAATCAAATGCAATGTTTGAATATTGTGTAATATATTTTTTAATTTGTCGAGAAGGAGCAACTTTAAAACCTATCTTAGTTTAAAATGCATTATTCAGGATATTTTTTGTGGTTTTAGATGAATGTCAAGTTCTAAGATCATCTCTTCTCAAGTCTTCGCAGAATTTTCTCAGTATTACCCTCTGTTGGTATGAGCGCCAACTTTCTCTGTCACCAACCGGCAGTGACGTGGAAAACGTATGTAAACATTGAAAACTCATACCGAGCCTAAGTTGAGGAATACATATTCGTCTTATTTCCACACCCTTATAGTAATTTCTCTCTGTTTGCGTATTTGCTCGTGTACTCTTGCATAGTAGTAAATATAATTCCTACACGAATTTATAGTTGTATGTATGTATATAGAATTGTATGTATTTAGATGTATTTTTTAGATGTATTTTGTATGTAGAAATGGTTTATATTTAATTTACCATGAAAAAAGTAGACTTTTAAAATCGTGATTGCGGTGATTTGACCATTATTCTATTTTTATTCGAACTTCAGGTAAAAATTGAATCATGATCTTAATTCCATTTTCTTAATCCGAAATGTAAGGTTGTAATATCTATTGATATTCATTCAACGCTCATATTCTTCATCTAGCATAGAGGCTTTTCAGGACTCTTATGAAAGCAAAATAATTAAAAATAAGACGTGTATCCTCTAAATGAACGTACACATAAATTTATCATTGAGTTACAGGAGCCAACTGAATACTTTTAATAGGATATTTAGGGTGAGAAAGTAGTGAAAAGTTACTGGGAGAAATTAAAAACCAGAATATTTTTGTATCCTCTAAATCATTTTAGGTATCTTATACCTTCTGATGTTTTTAGTATTCATTATATTTTTTTAATACATACCGACTTTCGACAATTTCAGTTGATAAATTAAACCAACCTTGTGGAACATATTCTAGTCGCGTAGTATTTTGTGCTAATGGAGCAATTTTGGTTTTATGTATTTCTCCAATTGCCTCGACCGCTTTCTCCTGAATGATGCGGCATCCAAATGGTTTTTACTTCGTGGATTCTCTCGACGAACTCGGCTGTCATGCGTATCCATATTGGCATATTCCGGAGTTAAACTTTCTTCTCGGAGAGCTTGTTTTTTTTTGCGCGCCCATATTTTCCCCGAGTCGGATGTGAGTGACACACCTAGAGTCAAAATGAGGACCCACATCAAATCAATCCCGCCAACGACTTTCAATCTCACGTACCATAGTGTCTTCTCCTCTTAATGGTTTCCAGCCTCCAAGACTCTGGCATCCCACTCAATCTCCGGCAGCAAAAAGTCGTGTCACGCTCATCTTCGAGTCTTTTGATGATATGCTTCGCAAAAAAATAGCAGTAGCTCAATCCAGTGGCATGAGAAATGAAGCGGTGCTTAGTGTAACATAAAAAAAAGAAAAACAGCTCTGTAATTGTCCATGAGATATAGACAAAGTTATGACCTCGGGTAGAGAATAATTATGATTTATTGTCGACGAATATCTTGATCATTGGGTCTAAAATGCATGACAAAAATCTGTGAATTCTTGAGTTCACTCTACTGAATTTACCGAAGCGAGGTCCCATTGAAACATTCAGGCCCTGCACGTATATGATCGCAATTTCTATCTATTAGAGTTTCCATTAATTGAATTTTAATTCTTTTCGTTGTTGCCAAATTTTGACTGATTTGCCATTAAAATGAATTCAAGCACAATTGCTACAAAGTTTTACATATTCCTTTTGCTGAGTGGAGAAAGGATGTAGGCGCTGTTTAAAATAGATGACTTTTACGCTATTTCGGAATAATTGTTTGTTTTTCCTTTGAAGCATTAGATTAACGTCTGTTTGAAGAGTTTTTTTTATTAACGCAAGTAAGTACTGTAAATCAAAATGCAGAGGGTTAGGATCTCGCACATCCTCCATAAACAGTAACAGAGCAATTTTTAAATATCCGAGTATGGGTAACACCACCAGAGAATTTTAATATTGTCGCTGCGAGCTGGAACCACGGTGAAAATTTTTAATATTTGAAGTTTATTAAAATATTACTTTGTTTTTATTTTGAATGGATGTGAAAAATTCCTATTTAATGGAGACTAAAATGCATATCAATTCATTACGTAAGTTTTATGCACATTTCAATTTATAATTTTTTGTGCTCTAAAGTATCTAACTGAATCCTTCCTTAGCTATTTAAAACCCTCTTATTTGTATATTGTATATCGTTTAGAGTTGGAGAAAAACCTTAAATTACTGAAACTAGTTGAGCTGATAATCTTAGTGAGAAACAATGTTTTCTATTCGAACTTTCCTATCGAACCCTCGGGTTGGCAATCTCGTCATGCCCATTTAACGCTCTCTAGTTAGGCAGGTTATTTTCTCCTTGTCTTGATGTGTCCTCGATATCTCCTGTTTTTATTGACGACGTGATTCTCTCGGTGACTTTGCGGAAGGAACTTTAGTGTTTACTTCCGGCAGTCATCTAAGATCAGTGAAGTGTGTTAATATTCGTTTTATTACTAATTCAGTTGATGAAAAAAAAAAGATACATCGAAGCAAAGATACAGCAAAGACTTCGTGATACAGACATTTCACGTGTGCTTGTAAGGATCACCGCTCTCTCTTTGGTGCTTGTTGCATTACAAAAATAAAATAACATAAAAATACAAGAATCCAATTTATTCAAAAGTACCATTATATCTGCATAAGTGTCGACTCGATGATTTGATATTTTATCTCTTATCTCGGGCTCCACTTCAATGGAATACGTTCATGAATGAAATGCTTTGAAATATCAATAGAGAATATAGTGATACTATATCTTCAGGACATGATTACGTCAATAGGATCTCGTCTTGTTAAATTATTTGAAGTGAATTCAAGATTTTACAGGTTTTATCATGCTTTTTAGACATAGTGTTCAATAATTCCGGGGGAAATAAATTGGAAATTTTCTTTACCCGAAATTATAACTTTGTCTATATGTCATGGACAATTACACAGCTGGATGTCTATATTTTTATGCTACGCTACTGCTAAAATCTTTATATTACTGAATTGAGCGTTCTATGCTCTCCTAATGTTTACGCAGGTATACGCTAAAGGTCGCGGGCTCTCAGTCAACTGAGCTATCACAACCGGTTGAGGTCATAATTCTCAGCAATTCTATTGTGACCTCCTTCTAACAGCTCCACATGGTTTTATTCTGCAAGGTTTTAGCTCATATAATAGGAAATGCCAAGCCAGTCATGGCATGAGTAACGATTCACGGAGCGACATTATGTCTAGATACTTACGAAAATGGTAGAGAAAATGATTTCAGAGAGAGAAAATGATCGATGTTTAAATGATATTTCTTTGGTCGTTGAATTTGAATCCTTTTTGTTATTGCCAAATGTTCACAGATTTTCCAATAAAATAAATTCATGTACAATTGCTTCCATTTTTACGTATTTCCTTTGCTAAGTAGCGAAAGGATGTTGTCGCTATTTAAAATCGACGATTTTTAATTACTTCGGGTTACTTTCTTGCTTTACTTTATAACCACTTGGTTCACGTCTTCTTGAAGACTTATTTATTGAAGTAGATGCTATAAATCAGATTGTAGAGGTTTAGGCTTTCACATATCCAATAATTAGTACAACAATTATTAGTTAACATATTTGTCGCAACTCCTTTATTAGGAATCAGGATAGTTCAATGAAATGTGAGTATTCTGTAGGTGCTATTTCTAATATTGTATGTATGCTTCACCGTCATATATCGTCTGGAACCGTGGAATTTGATGTTATTGCACCTACAAGGGATAAATTGAAGTAAAATACAATTTTGTGCTGTATTTTTCCTGGCGTAGCCTTTTTATTTAAGCTAATTATAACCCGGAAAATGTCACATATATTGATAGCCACTGATGTCAATATATCTTTCAAAGTGCAGGACTATATTGTGGAGAGTGGGACAAATGATGCTGAGAAGAGTGCTATTTCATTGATGAGATTTCTTTGTTTAAATTTTAAAAATATTTTCCCATCGATTTGTGGTTTCCATACCAACCTTGTATTTTGGGAATGCAATGACAAATATTGATATTTTTTCTTTAATTAATATCTTAATTTTAATTGATCCTGTAGCCACGTCAGATTAAGCATCAAGTCTTCAAGTCATGTGACGCATGAGTATATTCATTTTAAAAAGGTCCAACATATTTGTTCATTCCACTCAGTTTAATTATTTCCCATTTTAAGCCAACATTTGGGAAAACTTCTGGCATGCGGGAGAGCATTTACCTCATTTGAAGTTCGATAGATTTTTTTACATTAATAATTATATGCATAATTATACAAGCTTGATAATCGGCTATGAAATTTTGGGCATTTACAGCAGAAGATGTGTAATAGCATGCGTGATTAAATTTTTCGCATAGCTCCGCAACAAATAGTAGCTTAATTTTTTAGCGGCTCTATGGGTAAAACAAATCCATTTGATCCCTATGTTCCTGGATTCTCTTGCTCATGAAAAACGTAAAGGGCGATTCTAATAGTGTTTCCTTTTGATTAATATTTGGTTGATGGGATGGACGGGGTTTTGGGGGAACTAGAGGAAGTCTGAACCTCTGGCTTAAATGGTGATTTGTCAAAAAAAAAGTACGAAACCTGTGGATTCAAGTAAATTTAAATCAAATAAAAAATTAAAGGTTTAATTAAATTTTAGTCTTTTAAGTGCTTAAAATGCTGTTTTCAGAGCCTAATATAAGGAAAGTTTCCAGGAACATTCAGGGGCTATGAAATACCTCCCGTTTTAATGTGGGGCAGTTCCATAGCCTCTAAAACCCCTGCAGAATAGCTGCCCCCCCAACAAAAAACTCTTAAAAACGCCCCTGATTAATGGTTGTTAGAAAGGCAGCTTTTTTCGATGCGGACCTTATTACCGCCCTGGAGACTGAATGGAGATGTGAGAATCGGTGTTACAAAATTCTTGAATTGAGAGTTTCTTTCGCTGTAACTCCATTTGATCGTGAATATGCATGCCGATAAGTGCGTGCAGCTGTTAAAGGGCAAAGCGAGATCTTGGATGTGCGGTTCTCAATGGCCCTGTCGAGTTAATCACACCTCTGCGATCAGTCTTTAAGTTCTCTCGGACTCTACCCCTCTTTTCCCCCTCCCCTCTCTCCTCAATTCCCCTCATTTTGCCCATCCCACTCCTTCCCCTCCCCTCCAACCCCCGCTCCACTCCCTGTCACCTTCTGAGAAACAAACTGGGAACTTGAATCTCTTCACTTTCCCTTTCGGTCACAATACGCATTTAAGGCGGGACCGTCTTTCTCAACCGTTTCCCACCATGCATACGTTCTCATAGGCTCACTCACCTTCAGCAGTAAGACCGCGGCCACCAACCACATGGCTGTTGATCCTGAAAACAGAGAGAAAGAGAGTTAGATTCATGTTTAACGTGGTGCTGGCATATTTTGTCGTCTATGTCTATTACCACATGTAATGGGGGGGGGGGGGGGGGAAATTAAAATCAATCACGGCTATCGCGTACGCATTCTAGTTGAGTAAAACATCTCATCATTGTTCAGCTCGGGAGGAGATATTTAATTAAGTGAATCGGTGCATATTATTCACTTATTTAAAGTATAATTTATTATTTACAATTTATATTTATACTCAATAATTTATATTCATTAATGAGGTGTTGGGAAAGCTTAAAAAAATGGATTTGACGGGTGACAGAATCATTTACTCTGTTGTAGAAATATCTTAGTAGAAATTATTGCAGCACTCAACGACTTAAAGTTATTATGTGCTCAAATTAGTTAATTATGAAAAAACGGTTTTAATGTTAGCAAATATGTGTATCAAGACGTCGTTTTTGAAAAAATCTCGTGAATATATGCTTCAATTACAGAAATTCTATTAGAATTTATACGTATATACTTGTTCAAGTGATAAATTATTAAAGTAATTAAAGTTGTGAATTACAAAACTACAAGAGACAACTTGACAGTAATTAGGATGAACAATTTATACATTTAGGATGAAAATTTAATGCATATTTCTGGAGCTAGTAGAGCTGTAGCTTCAATTTTTGTTCTATGAATACATTTTACATGTTGTAAATTAGGTATTTATAGTAAAAAGTCGAAGTAAAGGCTTTGCTAGCCACGAATATGCACTGAAAAAGTGGTTGTCTCAAAAGATTTGGAATTTATGGCTTCGGATACTTTTAATGTAAGAGAGAGAGAGAGTACAGATCATCATAAAATCACCAGATCGTGGAAATACCCAATTTCGACTCATGGAAACTATAAAATTCATTACCAATGTTTTACCCTCGTTCCACGTTTTTCTAATACGTTATGAATTATTTGGTATTTGTTTTCCTTGAAATTCTCAAGTACGGTCGCTTTGTTATATCGGTGAATTTCTTAGATTTTCTATCTACTATCTTCAACTCTCGTGTATAAACTTTTCCTGGAATTTTCTTCGTTAGCATCATTGTTATTCTATCCTTTCCCTTTTTATTTTTGAATCGAATGGCATGAGTTATTCTAGCTGAGTTTGTGAGCATCCCCTTCCGCTACATAAAATATGGCATACCGGGAATGATTCCCCGAGTTAAAAATGTTAAATGCAGTTATTTATTACATGGATGCTCTATAGATGAATGGTGCTGTCTGCATTAAAACCGTTACGAAACACAGCTTCCTTGATTGTGTTATTGCGCAAGATTCCTAGAGGCACACCATTCAGTCACCGGACTCGCATGATAGGTCCAGACGTGAGCATCATCCAGCAGATAGTGTTTCGAAAGGAGATTCGATATTGGGCGCCCGAGGGTCAAATGCCTTCGATATAGCCCCCGTGGTCCTGCGCGATCGGCTGTCCCATTTGCATCATCTCCCGATTTTGTCGATAATATCGTCCCGCGCCGAGGATCTGGTGGCCAGCATCATCATAGTCATTGTAATCTTAATCAAAAACGCCTACATCGTGTTTCCAGCACACAGCCTTCCCCGGTGAGAACTTCTCAACTTTTTTTTTAAACTGACATGGGAAGGAAAATCTTTTTTTCCCTTTTTTTGGAGGTGGCCGTTGGCCCAAGCGGTCATTTCGTGGTCTTGGGAGTGTTTGGTGAGAGCTTAAGGGTGGAAGAATTGAGACTTTGCCCCCCTTCCCCCCACCTCCATATTCCCATTGAAAGTCCCATCCTCCTCTCCAACTCTTCTCACAAAGTCTTCAAAAAATTCTCCCCGCGGGCTATGCGAATTGTGCAATTCTGCCCCACTCCACCGTCCCGTAGTCTTTAGCACTCTCCCCCGCCCCTCTCCTCCCGCAACAAGTCGCATAGTCCGAATAGCGACGTGTCTTTCTCTCCTCTCCACCGCTGCTCGGCGGCCCAAGGACGCGGGGTCCATCGTCTTGCCAATGAGGCACATTGACACACTCTTACGTGTGTGTGCGTCGAGAGATTTTCCCATCCTGCGTAGCCTGGCTCCCACACAACTCTCCCTTTCTCTTCTAACCCATCCGTGTGTACATATGGCGTCTCTCTCGCCCGTTCAAGTCTCCGGATGCTCCACACTGACGATCCTCCAGCTGCCGAAGCTGACGTGTTGAGGACTCACTTGTTTTTTTGTATATTTTTTTCATTTTATTTTTTCACTCTCTTCGTTGGGTCCCTCCCATTAAGTCTTCCGGTATTTAGGAAAGCTATACCTAGCTGTATTGAAGTAAATACTTGTAATTTTCTTCAATTAAAAATGTATTACGACCTAGGTTTCAATGTTACTACATAATCTTCAAGGTGATGAAAAAATTAATTAAAATAAAAATTGATATCGTTCACCATTGGAAAGAAATTTAAACGTTCTTTCGGAAAAATTCATTTTCACCCATTTTCAACAGAAATCCAAAACAGATTTTTTTTTACTTTTCCGCTACCATTTTTCCCAAAACTTAGCTTCTCAAGTTACCTTAGTGATAGAAACTAATTTTTATGGTTGCGTATTCATCAAAATAACGACTCCTCTTAACTACTACCTGTTGTTCCCCTTCGAGGGGACGTAATAAGGTCTCCTGGTCGCATTTCATAATTTTTTACTTCGCATCTTATACAACTCTACAGGACTTGTTTTCAAAGCATCACATCGAACTAATATTGCAGTTTAAAAGTTTTAAAAATGTACCTTCTTCCAAGTTAAGGACTTTTCAAGGTGATGAAGATGATGTAATTACACTGAAACCTAGGTCGTAATCTATGTTATAATCGTGGAAAATTTCAAGTATTTATTTCAGTATGGAAAAATTTCAGTCCGTCATGCTTGAATCTTCGGAATTTATTTATACCTAGCTGTCTCACTTTGTAGCGGCTATATCGAGCCCGCATAACTGCTGTAGACGCCTCGGAAACGTCCTTCCTTTGGAAGATGAATACGATATTTAGAAGAATTTTTAATTGCAATATTAGTTCGATAAAGTGATTGGAAAACAAGTCGGACGGAATTGCATAAATTGCTAAGTAAAAAATTATGAATTCTGACAAGGAAAGGGTTTAAATCGCCGCCTCGATGGGGAAAAAATGGTTGTACTTGGGAGGTATGGCTGTACGAATAAATACGCAATCATAAACTTTTGGATGCGCCTCAAAGATAACTAGAGAAAGTAAGTTTTGGGAAAAATATTGGCGTAAAGGTAAAATATACATTCCTTTTTGAGTTTATGCGAAAAATTGCACGAGTGAATAGTGAAAATTTCTGTAAGGGCATTAAAATTTCTTTGAGCGTTAACAATTTTTTGGGTAATTAATTTTTTCACATGAATCATTGAAGAGTTTCAAGTGACTTAAGGGATAAGTTTTTAGTGTATGAGGGATATTTGAGTATTAAAGATTGATTGCGTGTGAAGCAGTTCCGAGGGTCCTCTTCAGTAATTTGTTTTCTTCTCCTTCATTTTCACCGTACAAGATGGATTATGTTTCATGATGTAATTCCCGAGAGATTAGAAATTCGTTGCATGCTGCGTTCTCCGGGCTTTTCGGTGGAAGATAAATGGGCCATTCAATCCCTCAAAACTTTCTCCTCTTTCTATGGTGCATTACAAATGCTGCGAGAGATAGTCGTCTCCAAATGACATTATCTCCCCGTGTTCATTTTAAGGATGCACATGAACACGCCTGTTTTATGTCCACGCAGAGATTGCTTGTCACCATTGATTAAAGTAGCCTTTTACTTAGTAGTTTCATTTTCATTTTTTACTTGCGATTGCCAGAATTTTTTTCAACATCTCCTCCTAGGTTTTTAGGTAGTTCAACCTAGATTAATCTCTTGTTCCCATGCATCGGGTCTATTTATGTTGGAGGATATCACGAGTATTGATTAAAGTACATGCGTAGGGATAAATATAAGTATAGAGGAAAATAAAGAGCCCATGCATGGGTAGTACATTACTTCAGGTGGCGCGGAAAGCTATAGGCCCGTGGTTCGATTCCCGGTGCAGGGAAATTTTTTATCATGGCAACTCATAAATATTTCACCGCAGTTCACGCGGCAGGCTCCGAAATATTACACTTCAAGTGGTGTTTAGAGTCAACGCGCGCTCGTATTTAAATGTGTTAGAACTGCGGTTTTTTCTTACTTTAGAAGCTAAATTGTTCTCGTATATTTCGGTCAAAAGAACTGTTTTTATCTCTTTACTGAAATAGCTAGGAATTAACTCACTGTCCCTTTACGACGTATTTTATTTTTAGCTATGTGACCCGATTATTTAGGATATCTATTAAGGATTTATGCATGATATCCTCCATTTGCAAGATGACAGACGCAGGCATTACGATGCATTTCTGTTGACCTTAAATTCGCCGGCTCCGCCGAAGACATGCTTCGCGTCTTTGCCTCATTTGTCTATAGCGTATTTTATAAACACTGATTTTGCTACTATTCCTTTTAGGATGTATTTTACACTGGAAAAACGAAACCACAGTCATGCCGTATCTAGATTTAGGGATACACTGCTGTGCACTCTAAGTTTTACGTCTGAATGAGGTACAATTTCGATGATAACATTAAAATTCGAGCTATTACATGCCATATAAAGAGCATTCATAGTCCATCTTTGTTCACTAGACCTGTTTCACCTCTTTCTACTGCCGAATCTCACACCTATTAGCAACAAAATCGTAGCGTACGTCCAGGGATAGTCCACACAGTAAACAAATGAACTCCAAACTCGCTAACACCAAGCGTTGAAGTCACTCGAAGAGTCATCACACGATCAAGCATTGGCACGGATTAGCACACAAAACACACAATGCAGTATCCAAGGAAACAGTGCGCGGCTTCCTCCCGCGGGGTGCCGGAAAAACTTCAGGGGGTGCTGGAGGCTCCCACACGAACTCACCTTTTTCCGGGGGGTCCCCTCTGCTAATGTAGAAAGGGGGGATGATCCTCGGCTCGCTCAGCGCACCATGTGATGGTGCATTGGTTCCTCGGACGACGCAAAGATTTTTTTCACACACAAAAAAAAGCTCGGTCTTCGCCTCGCTGCAGACGCAGGCGAATTGCTCGGGCGCGGGACCAGGGGGCGTCTATATATATGTGCTGGGAGGAGCGGGGTACAGTGAAGGAGTGGAGAGGATGGGATAGATGAAGAGGTGCAAGAGAGGAATAGGGGGAGGTGTGCGTTGGGGAGATGGGGTTTGTGGGTGGGAGTCGGAAGGCTTTCCCATCCTCCGCGGTGGATCCTCCGAGAGACGAAGGAAAGCGTCCCGTGGGTGGGGGTGGATCCTGTCGCCGGAGGATGAGAGTGGAAAGTGTTGGAGGGGGGATGGATGGAGGTTACGTTGAGGGGGCGCGTTCCACCGGCATTCCACCACTAGTCATGAGCAAAAATTTTCGTTCGGTGATTACAGCCGGCGTCAAAATGATGTGCCACTGTACTTAGCAAATTTGTATCTAGACTTCAGTGCATGCCATAATAGAAAAATTGCAAATGAATTAAGAATTGTTTCTATCAATTTTATTTTTTATTTAGGGACTTTAGGGAATTTTATTTTTATAAAGGACTTTAATAAACGCTAGTCCCAACTTCGTTAGAGCACTTCAATTTTTTTTAGCTGTAAACGGCTGGTGTCCTAACACCCCCTGCCACACGCTGTTAGGCGGCTTGCGGGGTATTATGTAGATGTAGATGTAGGGGTAGACTAAATAGTGTTTAAAAATTTTCGTTATTTTACAATTAAATATGCGTTCTAAAATACGCAAAAGCCATTTTATTAATCTAAATTAGTGTTTGCAACTTATTGTGGAAGATAAATGTTGTGGACGTAATAGTTTTCCATGGGTTGAGTTACAGAGTTCATGAAGTTAAAAAAAATGGCTAATTTTATGGTGCGCGGAGTCATATTGCACACGCGTGTCTTGATTTTTGAATTGTTCATAAATCAAAGATTCTGTGGTCTAATGGAAGGAATGACAGTGTTACATAGGCTTAAATATTGCGACTTGAATGGTTATCCAGGATTTTGAGAGACTTTGCTTGAGGTGGTAAATTGTGCCTAACGATATCCTCCTCAAAAGGAAGTAATTGAAGTACATTAAAATGTAGGTTGGTATGCTGCCGCCAATACGTTCATAAACTGATGTAGAAACATGTACCAATTTTCGCTACGAGGATTCCACGACAAGTCATAGGCAGAAATTTTCGTTCGGTGATTAATTATGGCATCGTTTGATAAAATGGGGATTGAGACTAGGAATAGCAGTGTTATACAAGCCTAAATATTGCGATTTGGACGGTTATTCTGGATCGCTAATGGATTAGGCCAGCTACAGCTAGCATTATCTTTGCTTAAGAAGATAATGCATCACGCATGCTGACGTTGGCTAATTTCTTCGGTAACTCGAAGTATATCAAACGAGTTAGCAAGGCACTACAGAGACTCTACGACTATTCATGGGAAAAAATTTTCCATTGTTGATTAATTATTCATCTCCCGATAAAATGGGGATTTAGTGAAGACATGGCAGTGTTGCACAGGTCTAAATCTTATAATTCGAAAGAATTCCCTAGAAACTAGAAACCTCAGTGCTAACACAATAAAATTCGAGCGCGCGTTGACGCTGATCAATACTCGAAGTGTAATATTTTGAAGCCTTTCGCATGAGTGGTGGTTAAATATACATGGATTGCCATGAGAAAAAACTCCCCTGGACCGGGAATCAAACAACGGACCTTTAGCTTTCCGGGCCACATGAAATAATATACTACCCACGTATGGGATTTTTATTTTCCTCCATGGATATATTTACCACTACGAATTTACTTAAATCAACAGTTTAATCAGATAATAATAGCTATGACGTTCTGGAACGTACCAAATTATACATGACCTTTAAGCTGCTTTCTATGGTAGTCCTATAATATATCGTGCTATTTTCCTTGGTCATGATCCTCAGAGTTGAAAATAATTGAAGCATTCCGTAAAACAGTTGTTATGAAGTGTAGCATGGTTCACTTAAAGAAATGGATTCGTTTGCGAAACTTTATTTGTAAAATCATATTCATTAATGTGTGTATTATTTAAAGCACATGTGCAATGTAAAGAACAATCAACAAATAAGTGATTTCAAGCTATTCGACCTCCTATATTCCACATCTATACCGGAGTCTTAAAATTGTATAAAGTGTTAATTTTTGGAATGGTTTATGAATATTTACGTATTTTATTGACCGGATGGTGTTTATTAGAAATTAATTCCGACAATTAAAGGAGTACAACATATTGATGAATCCATTTATGTTACCCGATTCCCAGTGATGATACCGATGTGTCGCAGAATTAGAAATTAAAACCCTGTGGTTAAATTTCTTGTTTTCTCTATTTAAAAAATTAAATAGTCATTTAAACCCGTCTCATTGTTCTTATGTAAAATTAAATATTGCGTCATGAATAGTCAAAGGAGCTGAAACCAATTCTAATGTTATCTTTTGCTTTTATTGTCCATATTTGAGCTATTTTGGCGTCGTTTTTATGAGAGATTAATACGTATATACTTATCCAAAGTACATTATTTCATATAGTATCTTATTCTTCCTCTGGTCAAAGTTCACCCTTTCTTGCGCTTTTTTACTAAGTGTTGACAAAGGTCGAACGACTTTTAAGACGGTCTATTAAGACTTTGGTTTTGCGGCGAATTCATCTTGTTTCTTTAATTTATATAAAATTTTTCTATAACACGAGTAATTCGGATTATAACTTTAAAGCAATGGAATTCATAAAATCAACAAAAAAATTATCATGTACATTACTGGCATTATAAAATACTGACAGACATAATGGCATTAATAAATTACAGCCATTAATAAATTACTGGGATTAATAAAATATACTTGAGTATGGCATGCGCTCAGGTGTAAAGTGAATTTGAATTCTTCGGGAAGTTTGGTAATGATATTAGTATTATAATATTAGAAAGCAGTCTGATTGAATTTCAGATTTTGGTGTTTGAATGTAGTCTTCTTATTTATACGGATGGAAAGGAAAAAATACCCGTGTACTGATTGAGATTATTTGGGTACTTTCGGACTGACATTGTATTTTCCTCGCTTGCTTGCTTGTTAATTACTTGCATAAAGATTCACCTGAAATGTATCAACCAGTTAGGTTTGTGCAATTATCTTGATTAGTAAGTCACACAGCTGGGATAAATATTTTTTGCGCTGTGAATTTATCTGACCAGTTTCTATTGATCGTTAAATATTTAATGAGAAGGAAACATGGAAACATGATGAATTGAAGGGCCACTCTTTCGGCCGAAAGCGTACCTCTCGAAATGTAATGGAAACTATTGGTTCTCAATATTCGCTTAAAAACTGTAGAAAAAATTCTATTTATAATATTTTAGTGTACTATATTGAATGTAAAAACACATATTTTGAGTTTTTTTTTTCAATGACCACGGGCAAAAATCATCGAAAAATTTCTAAATATCCTTCATATTTTTAAATAGTGCTTTTCATTCATGCTATGAACATTTTCAGATGAAAGATAAGTAAAGATCTATTTTTGTAGCTATTTAGTTAAATCTTCATTAATGGATTCAAAATATCATGAATATATTCTGCATAACTGGGGAAACGTCAGTTTAAAGTATATTTTTCTACAATTTCAATGGATAATGACCTACAACGACTGTAACAAATTAATTCATCCTTTCTTTAGAGAGTGCTTAAAATTTCAAGTGCACCATATCCAAGTTTGATTGTCGGAATGGATAATCAATAAATCCTGCTGCGATGAATTCCGATGAAATAGTGATCCCATTAAAGACTTTCGATTGAAATTCCGAAGTATTACCTTTAATATTGAAGGAAAGTTTTGCTGGAAATCGTACGTATGTTTGTAAGAGAAGATGTCTTCACAGAGAAAATTTTGTTCGGACCCGGAAAAGAGCTATTAGTGTCCGAATATTCCGAAAAGAGCTCTAACCAGGATGGTGAAATATTTCCTATGTGATTCTTAGAATCGTTAGTGAAAACTCAGCCGACGGAGTATGAATGGGACAATGTAAAGGCTATAAAGTGATTAATTTCTCTCTTTGGAGTCTGGGACTCTTCATGTCGATCAATTGGTCTCACAGTTGAATTGGAGTGCTTCGGATTCTCTGTGAGAGTCAAGATTAACGGTGGGAGAAAAGATTTCAATGGTGTACGATCTTTTATTTGGTTAAGAAAGAGAAGGAACGTTTGGTGAGAGCTGGTCCGAAAAATATAATTACTCTTGCACTAAGCAAAGGAATGTAAGCAAGTAATCATTACGTTAAATACGAAACAAGATTAAGTTACCGAAGTTATGTCATGGGGAAATAAATACGTCAAAGGGGGCAGTGGGGAAATGTAAACCCGTTTCCTGGGAATCTGTGGAGCATTGTATGCGTAATGTATGCTAAGGATGGGAAAATTTTTTCGTGCGGTTATGACAGCGTGAATTTCTGTTTATCAGAGGGAAACTACTGGTAGCCCCGATGGGGAAACTGTATCCTCTGTGATTGACACATTTTTTGGCCTTTTAACGAGGTCACCCATAATGCTTACATACCTAACCAAATAAAGGGCTGTTGACTGGATGGATACGATTATTGATTATCTGGGAGAAAGAAGAATTTCCTTTCATGGAGGATAATTATTTAATGCAAAAATGTCTTAAACCCCACCCGAGATTACAAAACGCGGTATATTATTGATATGAGCAATCTATTCAGTACACAGTCTCGTCCAATTCAATACGGTGCAGTGAAGTATTTGAAATGGAGGACTAATATCGTTGATTCCGTGTCTGGAAGCATAGGTATTTTATTTAAAAATTTAGAATTAACAAATAAAAGTGATTGCAAAAAAGCCCTAATGAAAGTGTATAAATTTACCAAAACTTTGGCAAAAATTTGCATCTCAAATACCTTATAAATGACCTATACTCCAAGACACTAAATCAGTATCATATAAAAATCCTATTTGGGGCTGAAAATCCATACTATTGGCATTAAATTTTACAAACATTCTACCGTTATTGTTAACTTGATTTATTAGTTCAAAATAAGAATAAGACAAATAAAATTAAAAATCGTGTAATAGCAAGATTTATTTTATTTTTGGTGTTTCTTTAAAGCTGTGGAAAAATGCTTTCGATGAAAACTTTCTTTTTCAGAATCCATGCATTAGGTTTTGATAAATTCGGCGCTTTAGAAGTGGAACTTGGAATAAATATGTCTTAGACACTGGATAATTCTTTACATAAATTTTATGATAAATAATTACTTCTGGAATATTAGAATAATCCAGTATCTAAGACATTATTATTCCAAGTTCCACTTCTAAAACGCCGAATTAATCAAAAATTGATACATGGATAAGTAAATATTTCGAAATTAGGCTTTCACGCTCTTGGAGAAAAGACACCATGTCTTCCTACTTCTTTCTCCTTCTAACTTTTGTTAACTTGCTCTAAGTGAAAAAGTAAGAAACGTGATTTGGTGGCGTGAAATTGAAAAGTGATGTCTTCTAGGCTTCATGCGTCGTAAAATTTTAGCGCTGAACTATTATATTCAGTCCGATAGTACCAGGGCCGGCCCTAGCAGGTGCGGGGCTAGGGGCGAACCTTCAGTGCGAGGCCCTTCACTTATAATATTAAACTCTATACCCCATCTAAAAACTCGAGCATTTCGAATCCCTACCACTCTCTGGCTAAGTATGTGTTCCCCTCCCAAATTCAGACTTCGTAATTACGCCGTTATGATACCATCACGCAGTTGAGTTCAAAATTGTTTAATACAAATAAAATTTATAATTATATTTATTCATAAAATTCCCGCGCCCGCTCTCACTCATGTCAAGTTCTCTCACTCGTTGTTATCACTCACACGACACAGTACTGTACTGACAAATGCAATTGCACAATAAAAATTACTGCATTATTATTCCTTTTTCATAGTATTATTTTTTGTCTAGCACGGACTTAACTATAAAGTAATAGTTGAAATTGCGTTTTCAAAACTATCGTATATTTTAATGTTTTTTTCACGAACGCGGGGCCCCCCAAAGCGCGGGGCCCGGGGCGGTCGCCCCACCCTAAGGCCGGTCCTGGATAGTACTAAGCAATGAGGACCCCGTTGCATATTTTGCTAAGGGTAGGCTGGCTACTGAAGCCCTCAAATATCTCACTCTCTCCTCCTCAAGCAATTATTACCCTCACGTCAATATAATCAAATACCTGCACTGGCCAGTTTTGCTTTTTTTGTTCAATTCATCAAAATTCTAGCTAAAAAACCCTTAAAATACCATCATCACTGCTGTTTAGTAGTCAATACGTCCGAAGTTTTTTCAAAATCATATCTCGGTGGAATTCCGCGTTTTTATCTCTTAATACAACCTAAATAGAATAGAATTTCAAAAAAAAGGAGAAACGATGAAAACAGAAATATTGTCTATCGTGCGAATTGATGCAAGCATACTTCCTGCACTAGCTTTTCAAAGGCTATAGATATGTACAATACAATTGGCAAAGAGCTCGAAAAAAAAACGTATCCCCTTTGTCCAGTTTTCTACCGTATTTAATTTCGTTTTGGTGAAATTGACATAAAAAAGTAGTTCTCTCCGGTTATTCATGTTGTATCGAGTGCATTAGTCCGTGTACCGAATGCGATGGTACCCTTTCCCGATGGCCTGTTGTGGTCCCACTTTCTATGAAGGCGGGCCAGCACCGACACCGTGTTCACCCATTATTCCTTTCCACTGTGAAAACCTATCTATCTCATAATTCAATTATGCAATGCAATAAGCTGATTATGGTCAATGATTTATCCCTAATTCATCATTTGAATTGAGAATCCGATAGGAATTCCATGCACAACTCATAAATGAATGAATTTGTGGTAGCTCTCCTCCGAAAGTTTGCCCTTAAATTATTCATCTACCTACTACCCCGCAAGCCGCCTAATAGGCGTGTGGCAGGTGGTGTTAGGATACCAGCCACTTGAATGTAAAAAGCAAATGCTCGTACGAAATTACTGCTGGTATTTTTAAAGTCCTTTCTGGTTCGTTGGAAAAACGAATTACTGTATCTATCAGTTCGCAAAATACTTCGTTTAATTTATCGCCTCTGTCGGAACTGGAAATATATTGGGGCTCTAATATGATGTTCTCCATGTCGCGCTTAAAGATATCTACTCTCAATTGATCAAACAATCTAAGCTAGCGTGCAGCCTCCAACTGGCTGTGGCTCACAGCCTAATTCGCTGTTATTAGTATGTAGCTTAAAAATTTCATGCGGAGTTGTTATTGCTTTCCTGCTGAGTGAGTATTTGGGAATGGAACGAGCAAAGTGCGGAGTCATGGTAACCGAAAGCAATACAGGAAATCGTAAGTGCACGTATTTTGACCTTCCATTCATCCCTGCGTCCCAGCATCCACGATACGGGCAACTTGTGCGCAATACATTGATTCTCTCCCCAAGTCATGGACGGAGCGGGTCTCGGATGTGTCGGGATGTCGTCAAGCGTCACCGACGTTTTTACCGGAGCGGCATCGGGAGGTCGAGCGTTGAAATCTCCGTAGTCATGATTTTTCTGCCTGGTTTTCTTTGACTGTCCATCCGGGTGGAGGAAGGTTACAGCAGGTTAGCCGCAGGAATGCCGTCTAGTGGCATAGGGTGTCCTTGTAAACCCAGCTGGGTCCCCGTTGTGGCTAAACGCGGAAGAGTAGACGTAACTCCTTAATAGTGGAAAGGTGCGAAGTAATCATTTGATAATTTGAGGTTGATACGACAATAATATGGCTCGTTGGCAGTGATTTTAGAAGTGTAAATGAAGCGAGTGAATGAAATTTTACGTGGACGTGGTTATTTGAAGTTTTTTGCTGGCCTCGGTGGCGGCAGGGTATAGTTCTCGCCTGCCAAACAGGAGGTCGCGGGTTCGAGTTTCGCCTGGATAAGTCATCCCTATCCAGGGCTTCGTTGTTTGTGCACGTTATATTGTTAACATATAAATAACTGCGATGTGAAAGGCCGTTTATAACTATTTTCGGTGGTATAGAAATAAGTAAATACGTAAAGTTTTTTCCTTAGTGATTGTGTGAAAAATCTTTTGATTTTTTAATATTCAGACCTGTTAATGTTCATTGCATTAATTCTGTACACATAGAATTCGAAGGAAAAGCTTCTGTTTCTTTTTTTGATTTATATTTTAAAGATATCATAAAGATATATGATCTATTCTTCATTTGCTAAGTTCTGAATGGATTGTTAGAATTTTCAAGAATTATGGACAGTAAATATTATCGCTGAGTACTATGGTGAAATCACTATAACGCGATTTCTGTTAAAATTTGATTATATATTTTACCAAAGAGAAAACTTTAGCCTCTAGCGCTTGCAATTGGTCGAAGGCCAACTGTTACCCTTTATATGTGTTACTGATAATCGATTATTGATTGAAAAACGATTTCTCCAAGCAAATTTTCAAATTATTGTGAACTTTATGCCGAAATTAATGATTTCTATTTGCTGTGGTATATCTTCCTTGAAGTGTGTTTGCTAAAAAGGCCAAAAGACCAAGAAAGATGAAAATCAACGTATTGGTATGATTTTTCGAGGTCGATGGCTTCTACCATAAATTCCTCGGCAGTCAATTTTTGACTGCTTTGAACAAATGCCAACTTATGCCTGGTTCATACCACGGTTTTCGCGACGTTTGTATCAACCACTCTCGTATGTACACGTTCTTCAGTTACCATATTAACTAAGTACTCCCCTCAGCGTAGAATATCGTCAGTAAACAAGCGGGGAGTGCAACGCCCATTTGGATATAATTATTATTGATATATTTCAAGTTATTTAAGACGTTGATGGAGGAATTAACAAAAAATACTCTTTACGTTGTATTCCCTTTTTCTACCTTGCAAAGAGATATTTCACCCATGTCATTGCAAAGAAATATTTCACAGCCCATTTCAAGTCTGTAGAAAATTTGCTTTTATTCACACATTTCACGAAATTACAAAGGCCTTTATTTAACTTTTTTTAACTTTACTTAACGAGATTTTTGTAGTAGTACAGACGAAGACCAAGAATCTCTTCAGCATGTATTAAAAGAATAAATCACTGTAAGCTTGGAATTAAGTCCCTATAATTCACGGTACACCACCACTCAACATAAACAATGCATTTTTATCACTTTTCCTAAATTACTAGTTTGCAAGCTTCTAAAACCGATTAAGTAAGAAAATCATTATAAAACGATGGTTTCGTAACCTACGAAATCATAAAAATACTCTTTGGCAATCAAATATTATAATTAAATTCAATTAATCTAATATATCCCAAATAATCTAAAAAAATATGAGCTTAATTGTAATTGTCTGAAACCTCCTCGTAATGGGAGAGATAGCTTAATCATATTGTAGATACTTGCTCAAAGCTCTCGTTTAATTCAGCTAAAAGATTAATAATTGACCGTTTCCATGGTAACTGCAAAGGGCATAAAAATGTTTGCGTTGCCATAGCTCAGAATCTAAGGAGCTAGGAACCCATGTTTATGGGCAAAAATGGTTGAAATTGTCTCCCCTATGACCTCCTGAATGATTGCAGATTCCTCCTGAAATATCCTGTTTTTACGATGAATGGAGTCGATGAAGATTATTAAACACGGATGCTTTTTGAGGAAAGTATCCATCAAAGAATAATGGCGCAGTATAAGAGCCAACATCTCATCCTGTCATTATATTTGGTGTTTTAATCATCATCTCTGGTCCTAAGAACAATCCTAAGATTGGTTAGACGCAGCTCTCCACTTAGTTCTCGTATCAGCTTATCTTTTCACACCTGCATATTTATTCTCTTTCACATCCTTCTTCACCTATTCCATACATTTCATTCGAGGCCTTCCTTTTCCGTTCTTACCATGTAGTTGTCCCTCGATGATTGTGTTCATCAAGCCATCATGTCTCAAGATATGGTGTTCTGTATTATTTTCAATGTTTTCATGAGGCTTCCCTTCTCTCCTACTCTTCTGGGGCTTCCTCATTACTAACTCGGTCGATAAATTAGATCCCCATCATTCTGCAGTAGTACCACATTTCGAAGGCCTCTACCCTTGATTTCTCCGCTGCTGTCATTGTTCATGCCTCACTTCCATATAGGAGCATACTCCAAAAGTAAGTTCTGATAAACTGTTTCCTGCCTTCTATTTGGTTTCCTAAAGCTCTAATTTTGAACAGTGAGGAACTAAATTTTATGGTTTTGGAGACGTTGGTGATTCATCCAAATATCTTATTTATATCTATCGTTTCAGTGGCAGTCTGAGCCGGCCTATGAAGCCGAAACAAGTTATTTTCCTCGTCGCTACTTAAGGAAACATCCTCCTATCGGGTAGAATAAATTAACCCTTTAAGGTATAAATGCGATGCTTGGGTCGTGACCGGTGCCGGTAAAGCGCGGATTCCGCGGCAAAAGAGTCACTCACACTCCGTTTCGAAGAAAGCCTGCTAGTCTGTCGGATTCGCGTGTTTGCGAACGAGGAAAACCCTCCCTCAAGAACAAGATCGAGATAATTATCGACCACGTCTTCCCCCTCGTTGAGGAAGGAACTGCCGCCTTCGCTCCCGTTAACCCAAACGACTCTCTAAGATCTGTAAAAAAAGGGTCGATGGTTATCCACGGTTCGCTAACAAGGTTAAAACTGCCGCTCTCACTTTCCTCTGCGCATAGGCTAGTTCAGGTATCGAGTTGTGAATGGTGCTGCTCCTTTAACCAGGGGGCGTTAAAATGCGGAGAATAGCCTTATGTGGACCAAGCCTTCCTAATACAGTCATTATCGTCAATTGATTGGCTAAATTGTGTAATGTCTAATGCATGAACTTCTCTTTATTAAATGGAAGGAATCTAGTGTAAGAGGAATGGATATCAGTATGTGAAGATTTCGGGTGTGTGCAATTGTAGAGTGGTAAATTGAACGAAATTCAAAAGCGGAAATGAGTGAAACCAAACTTTTAGGTTAATACGCAATTAGTGAATGTAATAATCAATTCAACGTGATGATATGGGCGTTTATATGTAATATTAAGTTATCGTTTGATAATTTTTAAAGTTGATACGATCTCTATGAATTTGTTGTGAAATTTAAAGAGATTTGATTATCCATAGCCGCAAACATGTTATGGAACACACGCACGCAATGAAGAAAACTGATATTTTGAGTGAGTTTGTAGATTTAGATAGATGATTTGATCGAAGAATGCTCAAGTAATGGGTGGAAGGCCTGGTCAAGGCGAATGATTTTTTCTCTGTGGATTTTTCGCACAATTTGAGCATTGCGGGTGACTCTCGTAAAAGTCAACACTTAAAAATTAATGGGTGGGTAATTAATGGGTAATTAATTAACACTTGGGGATGACTTTTTACTCCGGGAGGAGAGCTGAATTTTATCGGCCTCAAAATAATGAAATTTTGAATCGTGAGTCTCAGAGTTACCCTCGGATCCATTATGATAACATCCACAATTCGTCATAAACTCTCCCTCCTCATTTTTATATATCAGGTCAGGGGAAGGTAATTTTTGGGGGAGAGAGGATTGTGTGTTGATTTCCTTGGTTCCGTATCGTGGACATTGATCGATGCGTTTCTTGAAATCTTTTATTAGGATATGAAGGAGTATACCCGAGTAAAATAAAAAAGTTCTTCTGGTCTAAAATTCCACCATTGATTTATTTATTTCCAGGTGCATCCTATAATGTAAAAAATAATGATGTATTTGAAAAATATCTCATTAAATAGATATACAGATTTTTTTCTTCCAAATAGATTTTTATTCATGTTTGTGGGTCCCACGAAGCGAAAATAGGTATATCAAGCTTTGCTTCGAAGACCTACTGATCATCAAGAGCTTCCAATGATATTTTTCTCATCTTCATGACGCTTGCGGTAATTTACTGCATGGAAATAGCGTGATTTGAATTGTAAAGGCATCGTTGAGGAAAGAGCGGGGGAAGAATCCGCTAGGGACGTGAAGTGGTAATTCACAGGAAAAGGAGAATTTATGGGACTTCGAGAGACCTTTTAGGTGGGGAAGCTATGAATATGAAGTAACTTCTGTGAATGGGACTAGACCGAGGGCTGCTATTGGTTAGTGGGATATTTACTCTTTGACCATAGAAATCGCCTCAGGTCAGATGAATGATGGTAATTTTTAGCCGAAAACACTGGCTATTGTCGTATAATTCAGTTGACCGAAGTGTTGCAAAAAATGTAATGATAATAATATGATTTATTTTTCATGGACTTGTCCAGTAAGAACAGAATGGGGTCATAGAATACAAAAGAGCACATAATAGACATTTAACAAAATTTATATGAGGAAAATGTCGGGATATTAGTTTAATATGTAGTAATTTTGATTTATAAAAAGAGGGATGCATTTTTTATTGATTGTTACATCAGGTAACTGATAAATACCGATGATATGAAAGTGATTGACCTTATGCACTGCTTATGCTGCACATGGCGTATGTTGCTTTCATATCTAATGTGGTTTTCTGGACTTAAAGAAAACCGAAACTTGTTGGTGTTTCCAAGTTCAAGAACACGAAGTATGAAATAAAGATCACGTAAATAGTTACAATGGAGGTTGCGTGTAAATAATATCGGATCTAATGGTAGTTTTCCTAATGTAGTCCTATTAAACTGAGGGTGAATTGGGGAAACTTACTGAAATATTTTCAGTGATTTACTGATTTATCTATGTGTCATTTTTGTGACATGAAGACATATTTGTCAATTTCACCAGTTGAATCCTGAAATGATTAAGTCCAGCGTCGACCCTGAAGATAAAGAGTCAGAGTGAACTTATGAGAAAGTAAAATGAACGGAAAGGAATAGTGCTCGGGGTGGCGGGCGAACAGGGAAACTTGCAGAGTCGAAAGAATATGGTTGCAAATATATAAGTGATTGAACGATCTACGGCCGTTGTACAGTTCAAAGAGAATAAATTCCCTAAGGCCTTACTCTTTGGTGGAAGTGGGGGGGGGGGGGGGGGGAGGAAGTTAAAAGGCTGACAGGGGGAGGGGGTAAAACACGGAAATCAAGCTAAATGGTTGCAAAGGCATGGATGGGTTGTGTATGATAAAAATGGTCTCTGATGAAGAGGGAAGTTGAGGCAAACAGAGAATGAGGCGGGTTGCACAATGAAGGTGTTTGCTAAAATTAGGAAAGAAAAAGGCAAAGAATGAGGGACTAATGGTAATGAGCCATACTGGCATGAACCTGCTTCCGTATGAATAAAAATTTACTTTCATATCACAATAATTTCTATGCCTGATAAATATTTTCTCCAGTTATTATCTATTTATTATATTTAGACCAGTGGTGCCGAAAGAATTTTTCTGTGAATCCTCGGAAATTTGTTTTTGCCAAACCAAAATTTTGGCAAATTAATGGTCAGACGTGAGTTTTGTGCGCAAATAATATTTATTCATCGTATACTATTCCTTAAAATTACGGTAAAAGGAGGAATTGAGCGAGAAAAGTAATATATAGGCAGTAGATCCTCAGCGTTCGTTCGCAGATTTTCGCGGCGTTGAATGGATGAAGTAAGATTTTTCAGGCTCCATCCGCGCATCTTGAACAAGATTCGCAACAGTTTCATTTTTTTGGCATAGATTCGCAACGTAGGTCCTTGGTGTTCAGGCACCACTAGGAAGGAATAGCTGATTTAAACGAAAACATATCACTATACCCTAGGCGGTGAAATACCACCGATTTACGGAAATGGTTTTTTCCATTGATTGCTGTCATATATGTATACCATGCCTGCTTTGTCCCTTTACCTAAAAATCCTGACATGTGACGACGAATTTCGGTATGGTATGGTATTTGGAGGAGGCGACCGACAGCTTAGGTCATTTGCGCCATGAGGGAAGGATGGGTAACGAAGGGTGGAGAAAAACCCGGCGTCGGCATTAGCCTGCTCTTAACGAAAGGCGCCAACGGGACCACGGTTTACGTCCCATCTGACGGACGGAGTATTGCGCTTGAAATGTCATCCACACGACATGCAAGCAGGGATCGGGCAGTCTCTGAAAATTCTCTGCCACTGCCGGGATTTGAACCCGAGCCCACCGGGTGGGAAGCCAACACTCTAGCCACTACACCAACCCGATCCCCCGACGAATTTCAAGTTCCAAGTCTCCCACTTCTCTGGGTACAATCCTTCCTGACAATGCCGAGTGACCTGCTAGTGAATAATATTGTTATAACGCACTTGGCTCGCTCAGATGGAGATATATGGCTTCGGAAGCGATCGACTCGATTGGATACGGCAGTTGGAGGGAGAGAAGGCAGCTAGCTCTCTTGAGCGGAATGGGCTGGGAGCGGCGTCTGTCGGAGTGCGTAGTGCCGCGGTGCGGCGTGGGCACTTTCACTCGCGGCCCGAGAGTCGTGACCCAGTCTGCGGAAAGGAGCGACGGACCACTCTTAGGAGAGATATCGGTTTGGGAACGGAGCGTGGGTTATCCGGAGGGTGTGGGGGAGGGCCCGAAGGGTTGCCTGGGGACGCGTGGGAGGTACGTCTCGCTGTGGTGCGATGGCCCCTCGAAGAGAGAGAAATGCCATGGGAATACGGATGACAAGGCATAAAGAAAAATAAATGCTCGAATGAAATTCTCGCCGGAGACGGCTTTTAGGAGTGGATTACCGAAGATGAGGATGGCTATCGCCCGTCCCGAAGGGTTCGGCATTTTTTTTAGTCTTTTTTTCTTGGGACCCTGACATTTCTAAAATATTTTACGT
Source organism: Ischnura elegans (assembly GCF_921293095.1). Taxonomy (NCBI): domain Eukaryota; kingdom Metazoa; phylum Arthropoda; class Insecta; order Odonata; family Coenagrionidae; genus Ischnura; species Ischnura elegans. The sequence continues at coordinate 55,420,553 of NC_060252.1, read as the reverse complement.
TTGGTCATCCGATATTTTTTTTTTACTGCGAGAAAGCGGAAACGCCCAACGACACTTTTTTTAAAGAAAAAAATGTCAGTACGCGTTCGGCGTATTACCATAAGAAGTTACGACGCACTTGATTGGTCTTCGCGTTAGATAGGTTTATGGTTACTGGAAATGGTGGCTTGAATTTCATACGCAACTTAAAAATTTTATGTCAATAAGTTACAAATATTGGGAAGTGATCGTAGGATTTTATGACTTGAAATATAGGGACAAGGGACATTCTATGCTACGTGCAGCCTCTTGAAAAGCACTCTTTTAAGGAATAGTGCTGGATCAGTGTCTGACTTTTCGAAAATAAATTTAGGGCTACCTTATTAAGAGGTACTAAACAATTATTTATGCCTTCCTCTGGTTTCACTTCTGAAGACACTTTTATTTAGAGGAATTATCAATCTGATTAGAAGGCTTTTGATTTAAATATTCTGAATTTCATATTTAATTTAACCTCAGTGATCTATTCATGCATTGGAATTGATTGATATGACATAACTAATTATTTATAAAATATATTTTAGACATTTTTATTTAAAAAATTCTATGCATCTAAAATTTGATAACACGAAGAGAAATTTTAGGGATTGCCACCTAATGTGTAAACTACTAAACTACACGGCCAAAAATGAATTAAATCGAAATAATTCAATATTTTCTCCAATTTTACTTTGCCTATTGAAATTATCCCCAAATGCTCAATGCAATTGTTAGCATTATATTGAATTACCCGTAACTTTTTTAACGTAACCTCTAATTTTGAAATTCTAACTTTACGGAATCAGAGTTCATTCTATATGTATTGCCACTGGAAAGGAATTATATGATTACTATTCAGTTTCTATTTCTTTTCAAATGTTTATTGATAGAATCGAATTAGGCGATCCTGATTAACGCTGCGATGTTTAATTTAAAAATCTACCCTCTCTGTTATACACGAAAAAACAATACAATAGCCAATTAATGTATTTTTGATCTTAGTTTAATGCGTCTTGTTTAAAACCATGTTTAGGTAACCGGTTTATAATAAAATTTAGTAAATTATAGTTTTAGAAATTTATAAAGCATATTATTTTAATTATATTTCAAAAAAATAAAATATTTCTTTTTTGCCACAGTAAAAGCTTGCTGGAATACTAATTACCAGGTACTTTTTGTGGGATTCAATTGAAAATGATGGAATAGCTGAGAGGAATAAACGGCAATACTCATGAATTTATCTTCTAGCTATTTAGGTCAGGCTGAAGATATTTTATGTACCTGTATGTAATAGTATGCCCTATATATTCTTTTTTATCTCATGTAGCAACCAAAAGTTAAAAGGTTTAGCGATTTTTGTGGTAAAGGAGCGAGATGTCTTATGGGGGAATTAAATTTGGATGAAAATTTTATCCATGTTATCTTCTTTCCGTCATCGGAAGATAAGTCATAAAGGGAGTTTCATCAGTCGTGCCTGTCTTGCTGTCAGTCATTGCCAAAATGCGAATTTGATGTCGGCAGAAAATTTTATCTCCCTTTGGACGTTGATACGAGTTAAAATATCTTCAAGGTTCTAAGAGAGGACCTTGGAAGTGAGTCCGCATCCTACTGACCAAATGTGCCTTAGCATCTTCAACTCCGTGTATTCGTGGGACGACTCAGTCTGCCTAAAATCTGGCGTCATTAAGCGCCATAAAAATTGAGCTGCTGAGGAGTTGAGCAATGGAGTAATTAGCAGAATTCCGCCGCCATCATTATGCACTTCTCTGGAATTTTCGCCACTTCTTTAACAATAAGCAATCTTCTTACCCGTTACTTGCCCATTCATTAAAGTCATATGTCCTCTTCCTTGAATATATAAAGGTTATGTTTTCATGTACTGTAATGTCCTGTACTAGATGATAGCTTTGTGAGGCGAAACGCGGCGTATACATTATGAATAATTGTGGAAAAGTGTTTCTACCTTTCATTTTAATATGTTTAACTTCCACTATATCACTCCTGAATCGGCTGAACTTATTCCGTCTTCCCTAAACATTTCTAAGATGAACTCTGGTGCATTAGCCTTAATCCTTGCATTTCTGCATCGGGATATATACTATTGATGCTAAGATATTTATTCAGTAATAATCATATTGTAATTAATTTTGTTTGTTTTTTTTAATTAAATGCAACTGTCTACCCTAAGTAAGATGCTATTAGGTATATTATAGTCAAGGTTGTAGTTTTTTAAAAGAAATTTAAAATAGACAAGGTACAGGAATAAATAAATAAAAATGTGTACGGGTATACTCGAGAATAAGACGCAAACACCCGGCAGACTTGATCCCCAGACAACTTGAATCGTACTCTTAATAAAGCCGTCTCCAGTCGAAATGTTTCGTATGATTTGACGAGCAATGGCATCTCAAACCTCAATCTCAGTTTTCGGCACAACCCGTAATTTAAGGTTCAAAATTTCATGGGAAAGGGCACGATCCCAGAAGGCGCGGCAGGAAAACTTTTTTCAATCAAAATTTTTCTTGGCCTATATTTTTCTCGCGTCTGCAAATATATGAGAGATGGTCACGGTAATTTATACAAAAGGAGGTTCACATACAAACACGAGGCGTACATATAATCAGCATGAGGCTAATTGAATAATTTTCTAATACTCAGCATCGAGGCCTTCAAATGTTTATCTATGATTAGAAATTTTGGGGAAGAGGTAAGAGAAACTTTATTCGTGGATCAGTGAAAAATTTGGCCTCAGTTTCTCCTTCCTCAACTGCTTATTTATTGGTTCATCTGATTCAGCAGTAGGGACTATACACTTCAATGCACTGTCCGGATGAAATACTTGGTACTCTTGGACCATTTTCTTAGGAATGTAGCCTCTTTTCCTACCGACCTGAAATATCAGCCAATTTCTCTTTGTGACAGTCACTTCACGTTATCTAATTTTTGTATGCATATTTTCAATGATGATTTTTCTCTGATACTTACGTTTTTTTGGTACGATGGTTATGTTGGAGGAGGTAGATGTGAGGAATACTTTTTCACTCGCATTGATTCTAAAAAAAAACTATGCTGATGGGTTAAAGTCTCAACGTTAATTATGTTAGAAGTTAAAAAATCCTCCCCTAATGAAAGTAAATGGAAAATAGAGACGGAATGGAGGAAATAGCTTCTACTATGCACATAGGAATTCATTGAAAAATTCTTCATGAGCGTAGGAGCTAAAGCATTTTAGGAATGTTGAAATGAATTGCAGTAGAAACAAAACGTTAGGTAAAAGTTTAAAAAGGGAGATCACTTTTATTTTTGCTCAATGAGCTGCTCATATCGTAGAATATGGTATAATTAAATCGGGGATATTAAAAAGAAATATATAGATTGTACTTCGGCGTTTGATGCTGACGGGGAATTAAATTAAGGGGGTGTTTGGAGGAGAGCTGTGAATAGTTCTCATTGAAAGTGTAGTAATTATTAGAATGGTTTATGCATTATTATTATTTTATCTCGGAGGTCAACAAATTTTCCGACACCATAGCATGACTTTAATAAAATTTATTTTTGCATTACTGGATGGGCTTATGTTTTTATAGTCTCTCTGTCTACCTAATATTAATAAATATCTTCCTCGAATTCACTTTTCTAGAGTAAGTTAAATAGAGAAAAGGGAGAATCGCTTACAAGCTTTTACGTGGAATTCGCGCGATATTCTATCAAGATAACCATGTAAAATATGTTTCCTTGGATGAATTTTCGTTTTTCATAATCGTAATTTTATTTCCGTTGTTTCATGCTATAGTATTTTACGCATGGATGTTTTGGCCCATACAGTATTCTTCCAGGGATACCGACTTGCAAAAAATATTGGGTGGGCCCAAACCGGGGATCTTGACCCGGGAAATTTTGTAAGTAGTGAGTTTTAAGTTTTTTTAAAGCATTTTAGAAGAATCATATGATCAATATTAGAACCCTGATAAATGGAATCTCGACATCTGGACACTCCGGGTAAAATTGACAAGCCTGACACATTTTTTCCTCAAACCCTTAACGAATTTGTGAGGGGGCTCGGTCCCCCTCAGGCCCCATGAAGTCGGGGCCACTGTATTCTTCTGCTTCTTCGTCCAGTTTCGTCACGCCTTTTCTTGCACCTATATTAGCTCTTTTATTCTTGATATTAAATCAAAATCGTTGAAGACAATCGTCGATGGACAAATAGATGGCTAGAACGGAAAAGGAAGACATCGAATGATATTCATGGAATAGGTAAAGATGGATGCAAAAGAGAAGAAATACGTAGGTTTGAAAGAATTAGCCGGCAGGAGAATTCAGTGGAGAGCTGCGTCAAACCAATATTAGTATTGTTGACCAGTGATGATGATAAAATCGAACAATCCTCCTTTTTCCTCGAGAAACTTTTCTGATGGAAAATAAAAGAATAAACTTTTTAAAGTTTTGTTAGCCCTCACAACCTTGACCTTTGCCGTCCAACCTTTTTTGCCTTATCAGTCTAATTACTCTTGTGCGGTTTCGCATTCCCTTTGGAATTATGATGCGAGGTCACTGGGTTAGTATTTTTATGCAGGGAGTGGGCTGGGAGCTTTTTCTTTCATTTCCAACACGTGGGGGTCACAACCCCTTCCCCGGTTCTAAGCTCTTCCCACGGGCGCGTCGGCATTGGTCATGTTGCCCGTGCGAGCGAGGTGACAAATGGCTGTGAAGCGGGCTGGCCAATGGACGTAGTCGTGTGAAAGAGAAAGGGAGAAGCTGGCAGAATCGGACCGGCAGGCGTTTCATTATTCAGGTTCAACATCTGCCTCGCAGAAAGCATACCTTCGCACAGTGATTAAACCCTGAGATTGGTTTGGATAGATTAAGGAAGAGCTCACCCCAGAGTAAGCTTCAAGCGTGTGAATTTTCACCAGCAAATTTCTTTCTCTAGGCAACCCCGCGGATTTTTGTTTTTGGTTGTCAGAAGGCTTCAGTCACGACAAAATTTAAAGTAACAGTCATCAAATTCTCCGTAATGAGATAAAATTATCCTTTTAGTAATATTTACGTTCTTCATAATTTAATTATAACTTTCGCAGCTACTATAGCTGCTACAAGACTTGTAAGTATCATCAGGGAGGCGTTGAAAGGAAATTGAAAAAAAATCAAATGAGGGTTTAATCGTTTTTATCTCCTCGTCATCGAAAGTTTGAAAGTGAATTAACATTTTATTAAATTACGTAGTTTCTAATTCATGAATATTAGGGTAATGACTTCAGTTAAATTGGATTTATTATGTTCGTATCGAAATCGAAGCAACTACGATTTAATCGTTTTTATCTCCTCGTCATCGAAAGTTTGAAAGTGAATTAACATTTTATTAAATGACGTAGTTTCTAATTCATGAATATTAGGGTAATGACTTCAGTTAAATTGGATTTATTATGTTCGTATCGAAATCGAAGCAACTACGAGTGTTTCATTCAAAAGGAATACCACTGAAATCTCATGAATAAGTCTTTGTCATTCGTAATTTTAAATTTTTATTCTAAAAATGTTAGTTATTATAGCTGCGTTATGAGCAAGTTGTTAGACACTCCTTTCCACTACCAGGTACGCTTAAAACTTCTCTGATGAAAAATAAAAAAATAAACTTTGTAAGGAATTTAAGTATACCGGGACTAGCCACGGTGATAACTTTTACGGGAGTCACCCGCAATGCACAATGACGTAGTTTCTAATTCATGAATATTAGGGTAATGACTTCAGTTAAATTGGATTTATTATGTTCGTATCGAAATCGAAGCAACTACGAGTGTTTCATTCAAAAGGAATACCACTGAAATCCCATGAATAATTCTTTGTCATTCGTAATTTTAAATTTTAAATTATTAAACATATAACAATTGTGCGAAAAATCCACAGAGAAAAAATCATTCGCCTTGACCGGGATTCGAACCCGGATTCCTCGATTTCCGGCCTAGTGCTTTAACCAGTTAAGCTACCGAGGCGTCATTCTTCCCTGTGGAAATTTGTGGACTATACTGTGGACTATATGTGGATTTTCGCACAATTGTGCATTGCGGGTGACTCCCGTAAAAGTTATCACCGTGGCTAGTCCCGGTATACTTAAATTCGTCAAAGAGAGAACACCTATATGTGTTCAAAGTTCGGACTTTACTCTCCGGCTGTGGCGCCGTGCGCACGATTTGGACTGCTCGTCGCATGATATGCTCAGCAGTCCATACCACCTTGTCCGGTATAGTCCACAAATTTCCACAGGGATGAATGACGCCTCGGTAGCTTAACTGGCTAAAGCACTCGGCCGGAAATCGAGGAATCTGGGTTCGAATCCCGGTCAAGGCGATTGATTTTTTCTCTGTGGATTTTTCGCACAAACTTTGTAAGCTTCATTCATATATTTAACAAAGCATGACCCGGGTTTTATCACATAGCTACATCTTTAGGTCCATATGTTAAATATAATGGAAAGTTTTCTCACAGTTAAGCCTGAAGTTATAAATTATGTTCTCCTATGTTAGTTTTGCATTGTTTTTTTGCTGAAAAAATCTGTACCGTTCTTAGCTCCTTTGGCTGTGTAAACATTTTGAGAATTGATCACGAGTGTGCAGGAAATTAAAGAATCGAGAAGGAATGCCAAGCATAAAATGAGTCACTAAAAGCAATTAAAAGAAGGCAGAAGTTATGGGCGCCTTAAAAAGAATAAGATATCCGAATGTAGACGCGTATACTTCGTAAGGATCGTGATGGGTGGGAAACGTGGAGGAGAAAGTCTCATGAAGGAGACCAGGGGGATAACCACTTCAGCCAAATAAAGCGGGGCATGAAACGTAAAAGTCATTTGGGAATGAAAGTCATTGGGAGGGATACAAAAAGAAGCGAGGGTCGGAGTCAACTTCATTATGGCTCACTAATCCTAAAAAAATCCTAGGTTATTATCGCATTAGAGGGGGTTGGAGCGTAAAATATAAGCAATCGTAATTTATGGTAAAGGGAGGATGCTACCTAATTTTTTTATGCTACTTTATGAAAAGGATTACATTTCGTCACTCGGAATTCATCTTCATCTAAATCTGATGCAATGTGTAGTTTCATCATATTATTCAGCCTTTCATGGTAATGTCTTTTTAGTAATACTTCCATGATTCATTACTAAGAGCTCCATATCGTATTCCACCATTTCAAATTTACTGTATTTCTAAAGCGATTGAAGCTATTTATATCCTAGTTTGAATATGAAATTTTATTTTTCGACGATTTAATTGGTTATTATGAACCACCTCCTCAGTATTTGTTAAATAAGTACGCAGAAATGGAATGCCGTCTTGGTGTCTATATTTATATTCAAAGATCAGCTGAGAGATTTGTTTAATACAGAAAAATGTTCTGTTCGTCCTCGAGGAAGTCCTCTTTTAAATCAATTCTTGGTGTAGGGGTGGCTCGAATTCGGGCACAAAGACACCCTGCTTGGAATGACTCATTATCCCAATTACATGTTACATTGGTGAGGAATATCGGAAGCAATAATTTAAACATGTTATGATGCAAAGAGTCATCGTTATCTACAAGCTTCGGATCAAAGAGTACCGGGAACGAAATGGGATGAAACCGTCAAACACTCCCGTATAAAATTTTTAATACATACATAATTTAATAATTAATTTTAAATAAAGCCTTTGGATTTTCAGATTGATTGACTTTGTGAAAGTCGTCTAAAATCTTAGATAACATACTGTGGCATTCATGTGGGCTCTCATTCTCAACTCAGACTCTACATTCTCACCCGTGGTGAACAGTTGATCACCACTGTCTCCTATGAAAACAACCTTTTGGTTGATATATTGGAGTGAGCAATTATTGTTTAAATACATGTTTCCTCCGTAAAGGTAATTGGGTCAATATAATTCAGTCTCGATAATACAACTAGCCAATCTCGATGGCCTGAATGAGATAAGTTGTTCGACTGGCAATACTGGAATGGGGTTTACAGTCGCACAAATCACCGATACCGATTACGGGAAGTGTTTTTTCTATGCTTGGTGCGCCGCGTGAGAATTCACTCGATAATTTATTGACGCCCTTGAGAGATACATTCTCTCTCTGGGTCTTAACATTTAGAGGAGCAACTTCAAAATACTCACTCCACGGTGGTCCAGGAAGGAGATTTATTCCGGCACTCATTATCCCTGACGATTCGGCAGTAAATATTGAAGGGAAGATTCTGAAAGTGAGTTGGTGGCCACGTTTCTTTTCGTGGAAGTGACTGTGAGAATTCAAATGTGCGGGGCAGTCAGATATGAATTCAGCCGGTAGAAAGGTCTTCGCGCTGAAGGCGAACGAGTTTTTTTATTTGATTATTTAATTGAACGAATTGGTCTCTTTTTATGGAGGAAGGCAGTCTCTAATTATCTAAGTAGAGGGTGCAGCCAATCTGCCATTGAATGAGTCGATACCGAAATGCAATGAAACATCTTTCCTCCCGGCCGTTCACTTTTGGTCTCGATATCCGTATGGATTACGCAATTAGGCGTTAACTTCCAGTTGCATAAGCCTTGCTCCAACTGCGAGGAGTGATATGCCGCACCCAGTATGTCAACTTGTAAGTACCGATACATTCATGAACTCATGCAGCGTAATTTTTATGCATATTGTTAAGAGTGAAGCTAATGAGTTAAAAAAGCTTCACTCTAAAAATATAAAGGAATGCAGGAACAAGTGACTTTGTACGCAGTCACACGCACGGGTGGAAAATTAACTACACCATTGGATGAAGTTCGCCATGTAAAACTATTTGACTTATCCGGGATTCGATTTTTATTCTTATTTTGTCGCTGGTCTGCGACGACGAAGCATTTGAAAGCACGAATTCGTCGTCGCAGGCCAGAGTCAAAATAAGGGTTTTTCACCCCACAGTGCCTTAGTAAGCACCACCCCCGCCACATGTGCCACAGTATGGACTTGCGACGTCAACATCTTGTTCGGTAAAGCCCATCCCGAAGTTCGCTCTGAGAAAACGGCTTGGTGGTGTAACTGGCTAACACACCTGACCGGCAATCGGGAGATCGGGGTTCGAATTCCGGATAAGTCAAATATATTTTCATATGTGGGTGTATTTAACTTTTCTAAAAAATATACTTCACTTTCCAGAGAATATTTGGCACAATTGGAAGAGCTCTGAAAAACAAAACGAGAAAAGAAACAAATAAAATTTTATAATGTGATGGCAGTCCCTATTGTACTCTTTCTGTACTTCCAGCTCTTAGGATGCAATATAAAATATGAAGAGGACAAGGATATTATAAATAAAGTCAATACTTTCCAGAGAATATGTGGCACAATTAAAAAAACTCTAAAAAAGAAAACGTGAAAAGAAAAACATATTTTATAAAGTGATGGCAGACCCTACTGCACTCTACGGATCAGAATGTTGGGTACCAAAAACTAATGAATTAAGGCATATAGAATCATCGGAAATAAAATTTTTAAGATCAGTAAAAGGCTGCACAAGATTGGATAAATTAAGAAACACTCAAATAAGAGATGAACTGGGTGTCCGGGAAGTCACTGATAAACTACAAGGCTAATAACACAGGTGGAAAGGACATATACTTCGAATGCCAAATGAAAGAATTCCAAAACAAGCGATGGAATATAAACCATTTGGCAAGAGAAGTATAGGAAGGCCAAGAAAAATATGGCAATATGGAGCCGGAACAGGCTTAGTAGCCTAATCCTGGAAGGAAGAAGAAGATTGTTTAGATTAAACATTAAATTTTAAAATCAGTTTTCCATGACAGTTACACTTATCGCATATAGTGATGATAAGGCCTTGCACATATTCGCAGCCTGCTATTCTACGTATACGTCTACATACTACCCCGCAGATCATCTCAATAGTAGTGTGGCGGGGGATGTTAGGACACCAGCCATTTACACAAAAAAATTAATTACTCCAACGAATTTACGCCTAGCATTTATTAAAGTCTTTTATCATGCGGGGGAAAACGAGTTCCCATACCTATTCGTTCGGCAAAATATCTCTCTTAAGTTATCGTTTCTGTCGGACCTGGAAATGTAGTGGGGTTCTAATATGCTCTCCGTGTCACTCTTAAATATATCCAATCACAATTGCTCAAGCAATCTAAGCCTAGTGCGCAGCCTTCGAGTGGGAGTCTAGCGAAGTTGGGATTCTAGCGGCTCCCGACCTAATTCGTTTTACGTCTGTGTAACGCTTTATGTCCGCCCGTAACAGTACGAATTAGGATAAAAATGTGCCAAAAATTGCCTGAAACAATTTCAAAATGAGTGAAATTGCGCAGTCGTATTTTTGATGCTCGTTCAAAGTTCTCGTTTAATTAAGCTCAAAGATCGCACATGGCACATTTTCATCCAAAATTAATTATTTTCAATGTCCTTAAAAACCCAGAGTTGTCGAAAAGACTAGATACCCAAGAAAGACCGTTTTCATGGTAACTGCAAAGTGCATACAAAACAATGCTTGCATTGCCATAGCTCAACAACAAAGGAGTTGCAACCCGATGTTTATGGGCAAAATTGCTTAAAATTATCTTCCCTACCACCTTCTGAAGTATTGCAGATTTCTCCTGAAACACCTTTTATGGCAGGATGTGATAGGATAATTTGTGTACTCAATGGAAAATTTTCTTATACATGTATATTGTATACATCGAAATACTCGAGGCAGAGTGAAGGACCTAGTTCAAAATCCTGTGGGAAAGGTGACTGCCCTTAGAAGTTTTTGTCGATCAACGAATAGGATAGGGATTTCGCAAAATGCCTAGTGAAATGTGCTCAACGATTGTGTGTTTCAAGAAACGCATTGTTCTTGATCTATGAAGAAAGATTTTCGCGCGCTGACCATGAAAACAATGGATTTCTCGTGTAGAACATATCATAAAACCGTCATAATGATTTATGAGGGACCATTGGAGCTTACTGGGACGTACTTAGTTTTCAGCTCGAAGTAAGAGTCCCTTTTTCGCATGATTCTATAAAAAATAATGGCTCCGTAGTTGTTTTTTTATCGCACCTAGGAACTCCTTTGTTTGCGATACATGGGGGCATTGCATTGTATTCCGTTTTCATCATGGATCCATTTAGAATAACTAGGTTCCAGCTTTGAATGCTCGCTCATCAGAAGCAGTAATTGTGCTATACCTCATAGTCACATCAGTTTTATTTGATTTGTCTTTATTACATGTTGTGCGATGGAGTAGTTCGTGATGAAATTGTGAGAAATTTACGTGATTGCAATTGGAATCAGGTAAATGCTGAAATAAAGAATGAAGATACGAAGAAGCATGACAGTCACTATAAATAGTGGAACATATAAGGAGAAGCAAGCTTTGAAAAGTTTCTCGTCGCACTGTATTCACTGCGTTATGTGCGGGGCATTTGATGGAATTTGTGTGCTAATTATCATTCTATTAACGTTAATTCCAGCTGTGTTTATTATGCAATTGAAATACCGAAAGTGATGGAGCCTTAAATGGGTATTAAATTAATTAATTTTAACCTCACTGGCAGCGGGGCAGAGTCCTTGCAAGCTACAGAAGAGGTTGTGGGTTTGAGTCCCGCCTAGGTAGGTTGCCCCTATCATGGAAGCTCATGTACGTTTAATTGTTGTGCTAAAAACTCCGGTGTAAAAGGCCAGTGATGCTGTTTTCGGTGGTATGGAATAAATGAAAAAAATAATATTATAAATGCCCTTCTATCATCACTAGTGCCGAATATAGGCACAAATTTTGTTTCTATTTAATAAAATCAAGGGAGGAGTAAAATTATGTGCAATAAGTGGTTCCATCATTGCTCAATTGATTGAAAATCTTTTTTCTGAATGCATTTTGGGTGACATTTGAAGGGAATTCTGCGATAGGCGTTTCCTCCGGGCGGAGCAATTCGAAAGACTCCGGTGGCCTACTTAATGCGCCGAATTTTCTCGATGACACGCTAGTAAGGGGTGAAATAATCCGACTCTTTTTTCGTTCGCAATATACTCCGTCAGACTGAAAAAAAGAAGGCTTAATAAGCATCTGTCTCTCTGTAAGAGCGGAGCAGGAGACTGTCGATTATCGGGCTGATCGATGCCGGGAAAGGAAAGCGCGAGGGACTGGAGATTGACGTGGGCATTGCAGGGGGTTGCTAGCAAGAATTTCGGTGGTATTCGGAGGAAAGCAGGTCGTATCAGCCGTTATAACGGGATAGTCACCAGTGGTGTCATGGTTATCTACCGATTTGATCGATAGATTTTTCTTCCTCATAGGAAAATATACTAAAATTGGTAGCATATTAATTGCGTAAGCTTGGTTTCGCTGATGGTAGGACCTGCCCGCCTTGTGACGGTGCAGGATTCCTCGTCCCCTCCCTTCCTTCCCCGTCCTTCCCCTGGAGGCGTCGTCGGGCTCTCATCGCGGCGGCGCCTCCTTTCCTTGTTCCTTCTCGTCCTTCCCCTTCTGGTGGCAGAGGAAAAAAGCAGATCGCTTATAGTCCCTGCTCCAGGAGTGTATCCCGCGAGCCCGTCCTAAGGGCTTCGTTCCCACTGGTGTCATGGTGCTGGAACGCCGTTTCGGCACTGCTTGAGAAAAGACTTCATAGTCAAATAAAACTTTCATCAAATTTGGTCCTTCAAAATTTCTAATGCATATATACATTTGTAGACAAAAAAATATTTTTCGATTTGTTTATTCTATATTTACTGAAATAATTGGAACACACAGAGTAATATTTCACTTGCAAAAAAGTTAAGGAAAGAGCCTTCCGGCTCTGCTAATTTTTGCGTTATACCACTGATAGTAACTCTATTATTTTATTGGGTTTGAGGAAAAAATGGATAGTAAGTGGTATAAAGTATCTTTATACATGCTGTGCTATTAAAGTGTTTTACCAATTGAGGCAGATTCCTATGGAGTACTTAAGAAGCATTCTGGCAGCCTCTCCTTCCTTCATATACTTCCCTCTTCAATTCACAATAAGGCCTACTCGCTTTCATTCTATTAAAAAACCCTACTATCTTCCTTCCTCTGTCACGTTTACCCAACATTATTCCCTATAAACCTTTTTTTAACTTCCTCTCTCCGCTAAGTACTTGCTCCATCTATACCTTCTATCCCCTACGTATTTCATCTAGAAGCATACCATATGTTTAATTAAAATGTTTATCGGGGATAGGCCAACAAATCATAACCTCTGTTTTCCTTGCTCACGTTTATATTTGGAAATAAATGACATTGCTGCAATACATGGCATTGTCGATTATTACCTTGATTCATAAGAGTCGAGTATAGACCACTTATTACATTTTATGCGTCAATAATGAATTTTCGTTCTTGATATTCGAGAAAATTAATTTAGGCGACAATCGTTAATGGATTACGATCAATTCTAGCTTGGAATGTCAGAAACATAATGCTTACAACTTCCCCCAGTGGGGAATGATTTTTATTTTATTTACTTGCGAATTAGAAATCAGAAAAATGTTAAGGCCACCCCACGATTTATTTCTTTGTCTTCCCGTGAAGGTATTGGAACCTAATTGCCTCATTGAATCCAGAGAAAGAAGGCAAGTTGTTGTGCTGCGAAGGAAATTGATTATTAATTTTGGCTACTAATCATAACTACCTCTGTTCACTGCCCTTTGATGACTCCGGAGGTGCATTGCAATTTAATTTCCCCTTCGCCAAATGATCAGTAATTTCTTTTATCTTTTTCAATAAGGTCAACGTGTATGTGACACGACATATTCCGGTTAATTACGTGGTAGACGTTTATAAATACTTGGGAAAAGATTGTTCAAGGCTCCCATTCGAAATATATTGGCCTGTACTGGCTATGAGTGTAAAACGTCAGCCAATGGGGTAGATGTATTTTATTTTATCAATTATTCAATACAAAGTGACTTAGATCAAGGTTTGTGAGTGTAAAACGTCAGCCAATGGGGTAGATGTATTTTATTTTATCAATTATTCAATACAAAGTGACTTAGATGCCTGTTTTAATGCAAGCATTTGGTTGATAGCAAAATATAATATTATTGTGAAGCTAATTAATATGAGTATAACTCATTTCCGCGTCTAGCTATCTCATAGGATAATATGTTATCAGACAGGTTACAGAAAAACGCTAGCTTTCCATCAATTCTCTGGTTCATCATGACAGGAACCAAAGTGATTTCCCATACCTTATTGCCTGAGCGAGGTATTTGACCGGAGATTTCTCTGGATTTAGTCATGAAAAATAAAAAAAAACGCGAAAATCATTACAGGAAATGATTGGGAAAACGAGACACCAATTTTATTCTGCGCTGCATCGCAAGCAATCCATACTTGAAGGAGGCGTGAAAGCGTACTTATTTGAACACTTATTTACGCCATCTTGCTTTCTTATTCCCGTCTGTGTCTTTAGATGGGTAATTTGTGTTCGCGAAACAAGTTAAGGTATAAAAGTTTAGCAAGCATAATTTATTGTGATAGTCCTTTAAACAGCGAGAAAGAAAATGGCTGCCTTTTATCCATCAATATGTGTAGTTTTCCCGATATATATTCAATTAAAATCTTTGAATATGAAGTAATAATCCTTTTGAAATTTGAAGTATTATCCCATGCTAAATGAAGAAATTTTGTCCCATAAGCTTTAGCTTTTGCCATGGTGTAAATTTCATATAAGCTAAGTCTGGTGCCAATAAATACTTTGATAGATTAGGTAACTGACGCGTTGCAAGATGAAAAGAATAAGATTGGCCACAAAATATCATTTGTTTAATTGAATATTCGATTCTTCTTTGTGTAAAGTAACTAGATGTGAAGGGTGGTCAAACGCTTTAGACCGAGCTTAACGCTTTTAATCTCCGGAGATTAAGACAAATCTCCTATCCAAGAAGCGAATTATTATAATTAATTACGTGACAAATAAATCTAAACGGTAGGAAATCGATTGTAGCTAAATTCAGTCAATAAATCAAAGAGCCGTCTCTATTATAAGCCGACTCACACACATTGTCCATGACCTTCTAATGCTATTCCATTCTCCCTCTTCCCTTAACCGTTCCCATTGCCTTAACCATTGACCTGTCCCTTCGAACACTAGCTCTTGCTCCACGGTCTAAAAATATCTTTCGGTCGAAAGGTTAGACCGCAAGGTATCTCCGAGGCGCAGGGGGATGTCACAAATACATTATATCCATTCCCCTTCCCACCTCATCGCCAAGTCTTCATCCTATCATTCTCAGCTCCATTCGTTTTCATTATTTTTATTTATTTTCGCTTGAGGATTCCGTGACTATTCCATTTCCATTTATCGTTTCCATTACCCATCACGGCTATTTTTAAGAAACGTTTAGACCAGGCGTTGAAGGCCGGATTGTTTGATGAACGCAGTGCTCGTGTCCTGATAACTTTACCTTTCGACTTCGAGCTTAGTGATTCAAGCTCCGACTATTAGATTAAAGTATGGACTAATATCTTATATCTTGGTCCTATCACCAAGCATTTGAAACTATCGCTGAAAAATATGAAATGGAAATCGTCTGGGTCTAGAGGTTCAGGAAACCCCCACAGCTGCTAGCGGCTCATGTAGTTTTGTACATTAACGGAATTCATTGAGGATGATCTTAAGCTTTTTTTGTAATCCTATACAAGTACTTGGAGAAGTAAAGAGTGGAAGCATTCGAAATGTAGTGATACCGAAGTATGATGAAGATAAAATGGATTGACCGTGTAAGTAACGAGGAAGTGCTAAGAAGAGTGGCAGGAAAGAGAAGCCTCCTAAAACCCTTAAGCAGAAGCGGGAAAACTAAGTTGGCCACATTTTGAGGCATGATGTCTCGATGAAGACAATAGTTGAAGGACAAGTGGAAGGGAAAAAGGGCAAGGGACGGCCCCGAATGAGTTACATGAGACAGGTTATAAAGGATATAAAAGTGAAGAAATATGTAGCTATGAAGAGATTAGCGGATAGGAGAGAGAAATTGAGAGCTACGTCAAACCAATCATAGGATTGTTGACTAATGATGATGATGACAAGTATTTGCAATATACTGGAACGGCAAAAATACTCAAATAAGAGGATATGTACAAGTAGTTTTTACCTTTCAGCAAATTCGTAGGACTGGAGGATTATACCGGAATATTTCTCGTTTGGATAAATAAGGACAAAGCTTGAGACAATAACCTAAATACAATGGGATTGAGTTTTTTGTTATTGAAAAAAATTTCAGATGAATTTTTTTCAGCCCAAGAGTGATTGCGAAAATGAGATGCTTTTATTGTAGGCCGTAATGTATCTTAAGATGAAATGATGCGAAAAGCGTGGGAATTTTCAGGAAGCGGAACTTTGGTTTATACCTCCAACTTGAATTAACTGCTCCCTTACTTTTTTAAAGATTAAAAATAACTCACATACGGGTGTATGCCGCGTGTCGTAATGGAGATTGCCCCGACGTTTCGCGACCGACTGCTGGTCACTTTTTCAAGGGAATAATGGTCCGCTTTGGTCATTATTCCCTTGAAAAAGTGACCAGCAGTCGGTCGCGAAATGTCGGGGTAATCTCCATTACGACACGCGGCATACACCCGTATACTCGTATTTTTAATCATCATGAGACGCAAAAGCTTCAATCAAGAAAATGTTTAAAGGTGTTTGAGTTGTAAAAATTATTCCCACTTGCTCTGCAACCTATTCGAGATTATTTTTAAGATTATATTTTTGTTTAGGTATACAATAACGTGTAGTGAGAGTATTGGCCCGTTGCTTCCACGTTTATTTTCAAAATATTATGTCACTTCCAGAATCCGTGTTTCATGATGACAGTTTCTCGGTCATATTTTGGTTTCTGTAATTACGACATAGTTAGCGGTGGAGGAATATTATTCTTCGTCCAGAAATCATGGAGACAATAGCATTGGAGGCAAAGCGCAGAATTGTTTCGGCTCACTTATCGGTCACGTTTGACAGAAAGCATCAGACGTGCATTGTGTTTCTAGATAACGTACATGATGTTTGTTCATAACTGTGGTGGAAGACTTATGTAAGAATTTGTTAGGAATTGGATAAAAAGGCAGTGTCAATCAATCGTGGAGTCATACAATGCTATAACTTCCAATTTTAGTGCTTATATAACAGCACTAATTTGCGATGCCGTCTTTCCAACGCAGTCAATATTTATGGTGATGTGCTGCGCTGCAAACGCGTCACCACTCTGTTATTAGGATTTTCACAGTAATTATTGTGATTGTAACCAATTCAGTTTACAAAGACTCGTCAATTCACCGAGTTAATTTCTAGATTCGAGAGTCTAGAATTTCTAGATAGTCTAGCAGCCTAATTGCCGAAAAAAATGTGCCATTATTGAGAATAGAGAGGTCACTTGTTATCGATACCTGATTTACATCAATGACTCCGAGTGGAATTAATCAGCGTCGGTATTTAATGTCACAACGGAGCAGCACTCCAGCCAATCAAGCGATGTTTTTCTTTGCATATATGATCTATTTAGTCTTCCCTTTCAGATTTCCGGCTCAGAGGTATTTCGCTCTTGCTTATTTTCTTCCTGTGGATGAAGAGAGCCAGAAAATTAAAATTATGGGCATGAAAATGGATAGAAAAAGAATGTGTGACTACTTCCTGTCAAGGCCTCAATAAAATTAGTGATCGCTATGACGTAACCTGGAGTTTCCCAATCCTACGGTTATGCAGATAAGCTCGTTAAAAGACTTCACCATGGAACAAAGAGAAATTGGTTAATGCTCTACTACTGATGATCAACTACTCTTCGGCAGTTTCATGACGCCATAATTTTTCTCATCCCATGCAGTGGTTCGATTCGTGAAGTCGTAAACTGATAAGATGATTACCTTTGGTCCGCTGTGTCAAGCGACGTTACCGAGAAGCGTGAAGTGCTTTACATCAACTGAGGATACAATCTACTAATGGCGCATTGTTTTTAGGTGTGAAAGTATTTCGAGGAATTCTCTGGCGGGAAAGTTCGCAAGAATCTCAAAGAACGTCTCAAAGAATGGGAAAACAAGGGAAATGTGGTTAACAAAGCCATCTCTTCCGATATACGGAAGAAGAATTGAACGGCTCACTGTATTATCATGCTTGTTATCATGTTAAGTTTAATGCGCTAATTACGGAAGTGTTGTCATATGGGAACATTAAGTCTCTTTTGTAAACAAAATCAAGCTCACTCTCCTAATCCTGATCACGTCTCTGTCAATGAGTCGGTTTCTTCAATGCCCTTTCTCCTTGTCAGATGATAATATAACTGTATCAAATGTCTGGCCACCATTAGTCAGTCATAAGAAAAAAGTTATAATCAGAGTGTGAAAAGTTGTAATGTTACGCATAATGTGAAGATTTTCAGAATCAAAGAATACTGAATTCTAGTTATATATTTGCATTTCTAGCTACCTTAGGGGTTTCCTTGATTTGCGGAAGGTTTAAGAATATAGTAAATATTTATTGGAGACGGTTTGTTCGTGACTTTGGTGCGCACAGTTTTTTAGAACCTGGAACTACGAAAAAATAAAGCATTAAATAGTCATTTTTCATGTTGATGCTCTATTACAACTAGTGAAATAATGCTTCATATTTTTGTGATTTTGTTGATAAATATTTTGGAATAATTAGATACCAAGAAAACTATGTCTACCGTTCTGCGCCCAGCTTATGTCCTCTATCATTTCCAGAAACGTATGTCCTAAATTTTTATTAATTTGAGTTCGGTTTTCGGAGGAATGAAGGTAGTAACACCTTCTGGTTCTTTCTTAAGTAGGCATAAGATTTTTCCTCTTTAAATTCGTTCCTTTACATATTATGAGACATGAAGCCTAGTTGATAAAGGGTGTGGCAGCTGATCGAGGGGACCTGAGTTCAATTCTCGGGTAAACCCTTGTAACACCCCAAGTCCAAAATCCTCGAAGCGTGCGTTATCCAGGAAAAGGAATTGGCCTGAATGTATTTAATTCACATGCCTATGGCCCAGTCAGGGGTGAGCTCTATGCTCACTTATTCAAGAAAACCTGCGGGTTCAAATGCTGAATGATCGAGTGACTTACTTTGGTGTCTAAAACCTTCACATTTCTATGAAGTCAAATATGAGACACTAAATGATCTATTCTCATTTAGAATAATACATATTTCATCGTTCCAAAACGTCCCAGCCTCATAAACCCACTGAAGTTTTTAGCATCTAAATTAACGATTACGGCCTTCAGTTCTCTCTTCATTTTTGCTGCACATATTTTGAGAATAAAATAATACCATACTCTTTATCCTTACCACAGGAGAGGCAGACGTATGATTCATTCAAATTTAGTGCTTCCTTTATGTTTGATGTCGTCATGAAAGCTCATTCTTTGTCGCTAAAATTTCATGTACCCAATCAGAGTCGTACTAAGAGGTTAAAAAATGGCCACTTCCTCCGGGGATGGTTCGTAGCCTCTCCGTAAACCCAAAATGGCCCAAGATTTGAGAGAATGCCGACTGGCCTAATCACCGACTACCTTCTTTCGGCCGGCAAATTTGAGCGTATATCATCCTGCGAAGCTTTTTTTTTTATATCTATCTCCCTCTCAGGGAAAAAATTCCATGACCTTTAGAGACACTGGGTGAATTCGGCGATTCTGAGAAGGATGTTAGTTGATCAGGGGGAGGTTGAGCATCTTGGCAACTCCCTCACATCTGCCCGGATTCGATGCAGCCGGTGTAGCGGCGCGCCCCACTCCTCCCTTCAGCCATTCCTCGAAGGCCATCTTCCGCCCAGGGGTGAAAGGCTTGGGTCCAGCGGTGGCACCGAGGGATGCTGGCTATAGCCTGTCGTAATGAATGGGAGGTGGAGAACGTGAAGGGTGAAGCGCTCCGGTAAGGATTGACGAACTTCCAGAAAGCAGACGGTGTTCGCAGAAAGAAAGTTATCATGTCAGATTGCTAGAAGAGGAAACTCGTTTATAAAGAATCTCGTATGGAATGACTTCAGGAGGTGTAATGGACCGAGGTGTTTTATTTTATTTCTTTGTTTGGCGGAGGTCATAAAAATTTCCAGGTATAGTCTAATGTTATTCACGATGAGGACCTATTGTCAGGGTTGCTGGTACCAATTTAATGCACAATCCTTGTCAGAATTTTCCTGTTTCTCAAACATAAAAACATTGCATCTTTGAAAATTTTGAGGTCAAATTCCAAAATTGAGATGCAATTGAATGTTGGAAAGGGTCTACTCTACTTTATGCTCTGAAAGTTTTATGACCTTAGAATAAGTTTCAAGCGAAACATCTGTCACCGAAAAAGACCGGTCCAGCATTAGATATGTGTCCTTCTATGCTGCCTATGGAGCAAGTTTACAGTGCAGCATATCCAATCTTGCGTCGGTCGGTAACTAGGATCGGGTATTATACCACGTTATTACTGAAACCTATGGAAATATTTATTGGGTTAAGTAAATCAAATGTCCTTGTTGGTGCAAATGTTCCATTTTTCAATCACTTCCTTCACTTATTCTCCATCATCATTTTTCGCTAGGGTGTTAAGAAGCACGATTTGCTTACGGTACCATCAAAACCTTGACGGGGAAGACCGCATAAAACTGAAAATATCCCTGATATCCGCCCTTGATAACCGTATAAGATCGGTAGCTGATCTCTGAGCGGTGGGTCGCTCCGCAATCCCTACAAAAGTTACCGGAAAGCAAGTCTTCCTCCTCCAGGCTTCTAGGGCACATTTCGTTAAATAACACGCAACGTTACGCAACATGTCCACTAATGCTATTCTCTCCTCCCTCTTCATCCCTAATCTCACTGCCCATAGGCTCATAGCTGATTTAAAACTTATTTATAAGATTCTCAATTCCACCATCGACTGCCCTGCATTGCTCTCTTTTATCAATTTTAAAGTTCCACCCCGCCCTACCCGTTCTCATCCCCTAATCCACAAGCCCATTCCTAGACTGTCACTCACTAAACGTTCGTTTTTCTACTGCATTACTTCTGTGTTGAACTCACTCCCTCCACACATCGACCCCTTTGTACTTCCATTAAAATCCTTCATAAGCCTTTCCCTATCCTATCTGTCACCGAAGTAGTCTGTCACTGCAGTTTCTTGTTGTCCTTTTGTTTTTGTAAATGTAATTATTGTTTTCTACATGTTATATTGCGTCTTCGTCCTCTAATTTATATATTGTTACCTGGCCACTATAAAATGGCAAGTATATGCTGCATGTGGTTATATTTATTTAAAAAAATATAAAAAAATAATAATTTGAAAAGGTTAGTATGTGCAGAAGTGGCTCCCTGCTATAAAATAGAATATTTTCTCAAACAATCTTATATTAGGTTTTTCGATGATTTGTTCAATTCCTTCGTTGATTGAATCAGTGACACCGATTCAACGAAACTTCATTTCGTTGTATCGGTGTCACTGATTGCCAACTTTGTATCTATGGCTACTATTTATTATTGATGTTGTAAAATCTGCACTAATTCATGGGTATAGACGATCATAGTTAATTGAAAATTTTAGATAATAAAAGTTTTCGAAAATAGATATTAACCGATGTCGTCGAATCAGGACAATTAACAGTAGTAATCGTGTATCTAATGCCGACGTTTGCCAATATGCCACTCTGAAATCAGCAAAATCGAATAAAAATTCCGTCTCCCTAATGGAATCCAAGAAATTGCGCTTCTAAGCATCTTGAGAAGGACCTCGAATTCTCTCTCCACCTAATTGCATAGGATATCATACCAATTTGATTTCTTATTAATATAAGTCGGACGAGATTACAACGTATAACTTTAATTACGACCGTAAATGTGCCGCAAATTTCATCCCTTGATAGCTGATTCCAGTAAGAACCAAAATTGCATATGGTTATTAGGTAGAAAACGCACCATTTTTAGTCTACAGAAACGTTTAGCCAAGTATTCCGATTGGCCGCGAGTTTGCCCTGTTTCCGGATGCTCTGGACCACTCATGACTTCGAATGCTTTGCTTGCATTTGCCCTCTGAAAAAAGTCATCTTATTGATCTAGCTAAGAATGCAAAATTGCTAAGAATGAAATCATAATCACTTGTTGGCATCACTTTTTACATTAAATTTAATGTAGCTGTAGAAAGTAAATTCTAGATTAAATTGTTAATTTTGGAGCACATTACTAATACAATACTGGGGTATAATTGGTACATGAACTAGCACCGACAAAACAGTTTGAAAACAGTTGGGACTCAGTAGGCTCAGAAAAAACTCAAGAGGGGGGGCGCAAAAGATATTTTTAGCCACCTCTGCTTTTGTCGTAATGACAAATAATAAAGTTATATGCAAAGTTTAAGAAGGTTTTATTTAAACAGATGATACGCATATACAAGACAATGCCGTCTTATGATAAAAAAGTTACAATTGTTGAATTGAAACTTTTGGGCTATGTCGCCGCGTCAGATTTTGGGTGGCCCCAACGTTTCCCGACCGATGCTGGTCGCTTTCTCAAGGGTATCTGAAGAGGTGGGATTTAAAATTGGTATATATTGGTATATATGTATATTAAATCCCACCTCTTCAGATTCCCTTGTGAAAGCGACCAGCATCGGTCGGGAAACGTTGGGGCCACCCAAAATCTGACGCGGCGACATAGCCCAAAAGTTTTAATTCAACATGACGAGCACCCGCGAAAGTTTTAACGAAAAGTTACAATTGTGGTTTTGCAATGTTAGGTAGTGCGGGCGGGCCAGCAAGGAGGGGGGGCGCCCCCTGTGTCCTCCATATGTATCCGCCACTGTTGGGACTTGTATTTTCCTTTGTTCAGTCGATGGCAAAAATAACCCTCATAACCGACCTGACGAGGAAGCCCCCTCGTGAGTGATAGAGCCGTCTGCTCACCGCAGTTCTTTCGAGCGGAGCTTCATTTAAGCCCCCTACTTTCAAATCTCCATTACGATCCCATCCCCACCCGCGGAGACATGAATGCCCGCGGAACCGCGGTGGTATTTATTTGCCTATTGATGACGGCGCGATGGGGAAATTCCCTCCCCAGCCTCTCCTCACCGAAGGCGTCCCAACCCATCCTGCCACCAAGGACGTCCGTCCCACCCGCCGGAGGGACGACGGCGTCTTCACGGAGACCCCTCGTCAACCCATCCCCCGTCTCTCACCCCATTCCCGTGGATCTCCAGATCACCTTGACCCTTCACACGTTCCTACCTCTCTCATCGATGACCCCTCTCATGCTCGACACGCTAAAACTGCCCTTCCCCCTCCTCGTCGTATGCCTCCCGCCCACAGCCCTCGGAGGAAACCGACGATAAAAGTCGTGCGAAAGCCTTATAATGAGTTACACTCTTTTTTTTTACTCCAGCCAGCGGCTCCCGCTGTTGCGGGGTAGTGTTGGCTGGCGGGAGTGTAGGCTAACGGTCTTAGAGGAGTGGCTCGTAGTACATCCCTTTCGCTCGCTCAACTGACCTACTGCATTAAGTGGCTACGTGGGGAAATTCCTTTCGGCCATTGTTGGGAAGCATGGGAATTCAATGGCACTTTCCTTTTCTTCTTCCTCCCCCCCGCTTCTCAGGCTTTTTGCCCGTTTTGTGATCAGTGACGTGTCAAGCGCAATGGATATTTCGATTGACTCCCTTCACCGTTAAATTTATGCCATATCTCTGTCTATATTATATACTAGAGGAACATCCGACGTTGCTCGGGATGTACAGTACCCAGAGAAGTGGGAAACTTAGTACTTGGATTTCATGGTCATATAGGATTTTTATGTTTTCTCTTTGATCATGTCAAGAGGTTTGCCTACCCGGTACGATGTCTAATTGAAGAAGTTGTATAACGCGGCGTTAAAAACAGTTATGACTAAATGACGCAAATAACGTGTCGGATAATGTCGGACGCAATGAGCGTGTCGGTCAGAAGTAGCAACACGGGTTTTGGGAGCATGAGATACACCTACGAATTAACTTCGGTCGCAATCCGTGTAGCCATATGAAAATGCATAGTGGACAGGAAAACAGACATCCTCTTTTATATGTTTAGATTACCTATGCATACCTCTAATATATTAGGAATAAAATTTGCATAATATTTTTTTCAAACTTTGCTTGCTAAGGGCGTAATGTTACGCCACGTTAAATCCTTCGATTTTTGTTACAAGCGTAAAAGTACGCCAACCGTCTTTTGAAAAATCGTAGTTTGCCATTTTTTTAACAAAGTGGTAAACCTCTAAATCTAGCATATAAATAAACAAATGTAAACACAAAAACAAATATCATTCTTAAAAATGATACCAAACACCAACTCCTTGCATTAAAGGTTGGTTGTTAAGAAATAACACAGAAGTATTGAAAATGACCTGCACTGGGGTATAGATCTACAGTAGAAAGGTCAGTACGGGGAGTGCTTAGAATTTATTTGCAATTATTTTACGTGTTGCTCTATACTTCGTCAGATTCATACATATCTTAGTTCAGAATTGTATCAATCATCATGTTTTTACATTAAATGTACTTGTAAAATGAGTGCCCTCGGCTATAGACGCATGGGAATACGTATACTACGTATAGCTTCGAGAGTTACAAATTAGGGCATCCTGCGAAGGTGGATGGCCGTAAACCTGAAAAGGGGAACGAATTTTACAATTTGGATTTGGTAATTTAGTTTTTACATTGAAGAAAAAAATGCACGGTATAAATATGTCTCGAGCATAAAAGTGTTCACAGAGGAGCTACCTACTTGCAGAGAAGATTCTATGTTAAAACATTGTCTGAGAGGATGAAGGGTGGATTGGCTCGTTTTAGTAAGGTAGACGAATAAAAAGGAACATGAGAGTTATGCGAATATGGAGGAGGGAAGAAGAAGTGTGGTGAACGATAAGGAAAAGAGACAAGGAAGTGTTCGATTTGGTGAATGAGGAAGGAAAATGCTGGACAATATCGGTAGTGGGCAGAGTTGGATAACCCGTTTGCTGAAGACTGTTATTAATTAGGATTTGATGGGTATTAGATGGATAGCAAAAGGACGAGATGGCAGGTTTATTTGCTTATTGACCACCAAAAATGAATGGCACGAAGGCTTTTTGATTGGTTGACCTCAATAAATAAATGAACAATTGAAGAGGAAAAATAAATTACAAATCATGAAGACTGCGATTGTCTACTAACAGTGCCACAACTCCTTATGAACTGTGAAATACATCGGGTCGCTCTGGTGACAGTAGCGGGTACAGAAAAACTCAAGGGGGGGGGGGCGCAAAATATATCTTGAGTTACCTTTAATTTTATCGTAATAAAATATAAAGTCACAGGTAAAGTTTAAGAAAGTTTTAGTCAAAGTGATTATACACATACAAGACAACGCCATCTTATGATATTAAAAAGTTCTTAAATGTTTAGCAATACGGGTGCCCACGCAAGGGGGGCGCGCGCCCCCCGCCCACCCCATACATATCCGCCACTGACTGGTGAACATAACTTCGGAGGAAACCTAGCTGATATGATCGGAGGCAACTCAGAATATGCAACTCGACTAAGCAGATTTCTATGATCAAATAACCTCTTCAATGAAATATGATTTGAATTATTTTTGTATTTTTACATTCTTGCCTTGTTTTTATAAGTATTTTTTTTATTATTTCTAATTATCCCATCAGTAAGTGGTACAAAGTGGCCATTACTGGGAAAGACTGATAAAAGAAGCCATCGAAATCAGGCAGTGGCGTAGCCAGGAATTTCTTTCGGGGGGGGGTCTAAAACCAGGGTACTAAGTACAGGGTTTTAAACTAATTTTAACTTTTCATCATAGAAATAACTTCATTTTTCTAAGAAATCTGTTATAAATTCATCATTTTTCAATATTTGGTTTTATTTTGTGATGCTTTTATATTTCTGGGGGGGGGTCTGGACCCCCCGGAACCCTTTCCCTCGCTACGCCACTAAAATCAGGCTTGAAAAAAATATCAACCAAGACAACGGCTACAGCTTTAGTACCGCATGGAGGCCGATTTTGAGGTTGATAAATAAGGGAAAAGAAAAAAAGGCGGGAAAATAGGACCAATCAGCGGCCAATCTGACGTTCATCCTTGGCGTGTACGTCCTGGCCACATTTCTAGTAACATCACTCGCCCTGAAGGTGAAAATGGATTCTGTTTTCGAAACGTCGGCATCAACGGAGATTTTCTCCCGGTGGACAACCCTGATTCAACTACAAGACATAATTCGCCGGGAACGACGTGGTCATAACTTTTCCTGTTTCCTTAACCGAATAATTATAAAACCTTTCAGAGCTACTCACTCCTTGTAATCTTCCTTATTTTAGTCAGTTATTAAAACGTATATTTTTACCATCTCGTTTTCATCTAGGTCAAAATATTTCCAACTAACACATGCTTTCTTTCATTTAGGAGTTCATTTTGATAATTTTCAACCGATTTCAGCGACTGACCTCTTGTAACACATTTTATCTCGTTGTGCTTCCCTTCATTCCTCGACCTTCGCCTATATTCAATTCTTAGTCGGTTGAGTGAAATCGTTAATTTTATAAAATTCACTCCAGGTATACATTCTTTGTTTTCGTTTTCGCTCATATTTATGCGATATTACAATGAGATACGAGGATTTATTGTACAAAGTAACAATAATAACGTGTAGCACTGTAGCTTTAATTTGTATTGTCTCTTTATTCGGATCATTAGCTTTCGTAATTGCATTGATTGGTTAAATATAAAAATGAATGTTACTTATAATCATTACACTTGATTTAATATAATGGGTTACGCATGAACTGCAATGAGAAAAAATTCCCCTGGACCGAGAATCGCATCATGGACCTTTGTTTTCCGGGCCATTGCGCAGACCTTGTACCACAGAGGAGGGATATAGAGATGTTAGGCCTCCGCGGTCCATCAAGGATGTACCAGGTGAATGTTTTGAGCCTGTACCATGAACCTCGGTACAATAGCCATGGGAATCCAAGAACATAGATAGCGTAGTGCTCAGAGCAGTGGCCCGCATTGCCAAAGGTTCGTGGTTCGATTCCCGGCCCAGGGGAATTATTTCTCATGGCAATTCATGCATATTTCACCGCCGTTTACGCGGCAGGCTTCCAAATATTACACTATAATGGTTGCTCCCGGTTGAATACCTTTTGAATTTTCTCTTCATATCTATTTTTACTGTAATACCTTTCGCGTACATAATAGATCCTTAAAGATGTGCTCCCTTGCTGAACACTGATTTAATACATGTAAAGAATATCTTTTGTAATTGTGAGGATGTATGCGGAAAATTTATTATACATATTAATTTAACTGTATATTATGGTTTTTATCGTTTGCTATCCATGGCAAAGGAAAAAATATGCTTGTATTTGACTAACGAGTATATTTAATGTCATTTGGTGTAGGTACTTCCATGGTTTGGATCCACATGAATGAAAACGAGTAACACCTTGGAAAAATCTGGTCATGTACCAGCAACAAAGATGACCAGTGGTTAGTGATTATCCCTGTTCTCTGTTCTCGGCAAGTCCATCCAAGAACACGACGATACTCCTGTCTACGACCGGCACGTCGTGAGTTTTGTCCATTTTTACAAAGATGGTTATTGAATTTCGATGTAACTTTCATCGTCCTAATTTGTTATTTGTGAGAAATGTTTAAGCTATATAAAAATTGTGAGTTTGAATATTTATCTACAGTCATCCGCCATCTTGCAGATATAAATAAACTATCGAAATTTTTTTTTGTCTCTTGAAAATTCGAGCTATCCACACGATTGTGGTCATAAAGCCGCGGTAAACGCCATTTTTAAAAATCTCAGATATTCGAAATACCCCTACTGGACCCGCAATACTATTCTCGCCATATTTGGTTGGTACTTGCGTTTAAGTTTTCATCGATCAACAGTACAATTTTCATCCGAAACGTTTTAAGTTGACATACGAATGATTAACATTTATTCTGTTTACGTTTCAAAGCCGACTTTGTTTTTATAAAGCGTTCGATGGCTACTTAATATAAATCAAACCATAAGGTTATATTAATAAAATTTTCATTCACGGAATGCCAACATTAAGTTGAGGGTAAATATAGTGATGCCCGCTTATGGTACAATGATATTCCTTTTCCTCCACCTACCCGATGAGTGTCAAATGTTATTTCCTCGAATAGTTCACATTTACATTTAACTGATGGGGCAAAATGCGATACATCTGCGAAATTATCCCTACCCTATTTACCAGAGCTGTAAATGGAGTCAAAACACCATATTTGTAGTTAATGGTGGAACTTAAAAAAATAAAGTTGGCGAATAAATCCCGTTTAACTGTTAATATGAAACATTTTATGGCATCATTGAATATTTAAATGTTAAATAATGTAAGAAATATAACTCCTATGATGCATTTTGAATCCTTGTTAATATATCATTAAAGATGCGAGATTTTATTTACTACATCTCCATGCAACGTTTTTCCAGAAGTTTTGCTATAAACGAGGCACGAAAATTATACTTTCAAGAGATATGCACGTCTCACAGGAATAACTCCTATTGAGGATATCTATTGGCAATTGATTTGAAGTTTAATTTTCAATGCATAATTTTGTTTTAGGAAAATTCAGGTGAGCATTGCGTGTGGAATTAAGAAGTTGCACAACCGTATAGCTATAATTATTATCGGCAATCACTTTGTTTCTTCGCGTGAGTGTATTCATTAAAGGACGTTTCGCTAAAGGGCATATAAGTGAGTACTGACACGAAGACTTTCACCATTTCATTGCATTGAAGCATTTGTGATCGGTTCATCTATTATAATTGCACGCTGTATCTTGGAACCGAATATCGTCAGCTTCTCAAAAAATAGCAAGTCAGGGGAAGAGATTTTCGATGTCCATTATGACTTTTACAACACTGGCTTATGTTGGCGTCACCAGGATGTATTTATTTATTCTCAAAGGTCTCCAAAAACAGGTGGAGACCTTGGCCAAAAAATTTCACAATCTTTTTTAGACAGAAATTCCTCCTGTCGATGAGTATAATCTCTGCGTAATTACATTTTTCGGAGCCAATACTAGCCGTCATGCCAGCGTCTTGGGGTTTCAACCGGACTCTGACTCAAAAGGCCAACACGCTATCAATAGATGATTATGACAATGCTCGTTAGCTATCATATCTGCTTTCGTAGAGTCCTGCTGTTGAAAGCAAGCATTGTCCATTTATAAACTCAACAGTAGTGAAGGCCGCTCGTAAGAAGTATAGAATGAGAACATAAATATTTTACGACCCTACTATAGTGACATCAGACTTAGTTCAAAACTATGAGGATGAAGAGTTTTCAAATTTATTTGATATTATTCTCTGGTAATTATTGTAAAACGACGAGCATATCATCAGGTAAGAGCGCCCCTGTAATCTGTTTATACTCGGGAATAAACCAAGTACCTATTTGAATTAAACATACGATGCTGACTGGCGTGAATCAGTGTGTTTGCGTTCAAGAAATAAGGATTGCTAAGCAAAATTTGCCAGTGACTTTGCTAATTTAACGACCTCCGCATCAGGACGGAGAAAGAATTTGCGAAGGCCTTTGTGCAGTAGTTAGCCCAAGATGCGATACTGCGAAGTGAAAGTGCCCATTATTTGTACTTATGGCTAGCCTGTCATTGTCAAACTCTTAATGAAACCTCAGGATCTAAATCACTCGATTCCATCCTTCCAATTTTTCATTCCAGCAACAATTAATCACCACATCTGGATCACTTATCGCCTACCTTCACCCATCGAAATTTTTCTATTCATTCTTTCTGACATACTTTTTTTCAACCCCATGGGAAACCGCAATGTGAACAAAATATACAAAAACCTTTCACAAACACGGAGTGAGATTTTACATAGTGCGTTTTCATGGTATTGGCCTTAACCTTTAGCTTCTAGAGTAATATTCGTTTAAAAAATAAGTGCGAGTAAATGAAAGGTTTGATGACCAAAGATAATTCTGCAAAAATCAATTTTGTGCTCTTTAAAATAAAATATTTTTCGTTGGAAATTCTTTTCATTCAAATAGCTTGCGGCAGGAAAGCCTTGAGAAGTATGCATTAAAAAGTAATCTCGTGATTAACTTAAGCTCTTTGATCGCCGCTTTTATATGAAGGCCGAAGGGTGAAGGAGAAAATAATGATGAATGAATTAAAGGTGTCGCGCACCTCAACGCTCCTTTGGATTATGCTATTTTGTGTTTACCGAGACTCATGGAGTTCGTCACTCAATAAAAGTTAATGAAAGACGTAAAATTATGGTTCAGCGCTCGGCCATATGGTGTTCCTAGTTACGGCCTTGTCCATTCGTATCTCATACCTGCAACATCATCCAATAGTTATGAATTCCATTCACATCCTGCACTCTTAAGGAGACGTGTCACTCTGGATGTACTGCCATGATTTTCCTCTGCATCATGAAAAATAAAAGAGTCAAAATTGCATTGTTCACTTATATATATAAAAAAACACGACCTGTTTCATTACATAGTTACATCTTCAGGGACAGCTGAAGATTAAGCTATGTAATGAAAGCCGTGTCGTGATTTTTTAAATGAATTAGTGAAAATTACAATTTTTATTCTTTTATTTTCCATTGCGGAAAGGTTTCATACAGTTGAGCGTGAAGTGATCAGTTATATTCCTACGTATTACTTGTTTAACACCAGATATACATCTTACTTTAAATAAGTAGTACATTTGGAAAAAGGAAAATCTGCGGCCAAAGTGAGTGAGAGCGATGCTTCCTCCAGCCAGAACACTATAAAATAAGTTTTTGTTTTATTATTATCGTAGTGATTCGGTAATTCGTTATCAGGTTATGGACAGTCATCAACACTGCTTGGAGCGTTGGTCACGCTCCGTATCCATTTTCCCTTATACATTTTCTTTGGAGAACGCCGCCGAGCAGCGTCGGGTTCAAATGGGCACCACGAGGACCATAGCGCAGTATAGAACGCCCGAGTAATAACATAGAGGATTCACATGTTGACCTCTAAATATGTTGCCACCCACCATACATTTAAATGTTTTACTGAATCCGCACTCGCACAGATACAGAAAAAATTCAAGGGGGGCTGGCGCTAAAGATATCTTGAACTACCTTTACTTGATAGTAATGAAAAATAATCAACTCACATACAAAGTTTAAGAAAGTTTTATTATCATTGATTATTCACTCATATAAGGCAATGCCATCTTATGTTATAAAAAAAGTTACAATTGTGGTTCTGCAATGTTCGGCAATGCGAGTGGTCCGTTTTATTGATGACTTTTCAATACTATTCCTCGCCATTGCAAGTAATATTCTTCTAAATATTGGAAAAAATGTGGGTCCACTCATGATACTGCAATCATGGCCTCGCTGTGGACATTTTTGAAAACCGATTAACGAACGACCGAAGTAGCCACAGAAGTCACTCTTCTTTGGGATGGAATGAACCATCCTATATGATGTACCTTTGGTCTGAAGTGTGATATCAAGCAGGGATGCCGACCTACAAATAAATATTGGGGGGGCCCAAACCGGGGATCTTACCCAGGGAAATTTTATAAGTAGTGAGTCTTAAGTTTGCATTTTAGAAGAGACATATGATCAGCATTAGAACCCTGATAATTAGAATCTCGATATCTGGACACTCCGGGAAAAATCGGCAAGTCTGACACATTTTTTCCTCACACCCATAACGAATTTTTGAGGGGGCTCGGGCCCCCTCAGGCCCCATGGAGTCGGCGCCGCTGATATCAAGAGGACCTAATGCCATTTCACGCGCAGCTTATTCGGCGGCGCCATTGCAGTAGTAGGCACCGTTATCTCGTTTATTGTGACTTCAACTGAGGTGGCAGTGGTCGTTTTCATTGACGCAGCGAGGGTGGGTTTGGGGGATAACCCCCCCCCAGAGCTCAGAGAAATTTTTAAGTTTAATCCATTTTACTTATTTGGATTGATATTACTAATAGAATAGTGTATGGATGAATAAAATATCTCTCAGAAAGCCGTAAAACTCACCATTTTGAACCATTTATCTTTAAAATTCCGCAATTTATTAATCTCGCACCTACCGCTTATCCTGGTGGGTATTCCATACCCCCACACACCCCAGTATTAGTTGCACCTAAATCCCCCCCCCCCCAGCCTTAATTCCTCGTTGCGCCCCGGTCTTTTTTAACTGAGAAACGTCTCGTATGCAATAAATGTGTGGTTAATATGATTTCTTGGCTCAGTTATGTATTATCTCCGTGTGTTTCCTCATGTAAAGTTGGTTCGTGTAAATCGATGACTGGTTACGCCGAAGTGGCGATTTTGAAATCTGATTTTAATGCGCTCGGAGCGACAACAGTTCTAGCGGCGGACTTGAGAATCCTCTATTGTAATATTAGTGGGTTATTTTAAGCCCACGGCGTTTGGCGAAAAGTTGGAGCGTCTGAAAGCGGCGGTCCATGAGATGGTCCGGAGATTTTTCCCTCGATAGTGATGGTGGTCAGGAGGATCTCGCGTGGCGGCAAGACCCGGATACAGCAGTGAGTTCTCCCCCAAGGTCGCCCTTTCCCACCCTCCCACTGTCAGCCACCCTCAGCAACCCGCTCACACTCTTTTCCTCGCATGAAACATTCCGCTTCCAGGCATTTTCAATTCGCGTGACGCACCGGACGACCCGGCCAGTGCGCGCTCATCCCCCGCTGATATGCTCCCGGGTAGAAAGAGGCTGAAGAGTGCAAGGCTATGTCCGATCTTAGATATTTAATGTGGCTGGAGTTCGAGGCTTGATCAATAAGTAGAATTAAGAAAGATATTTTATCATTCAGTCATCGTTATTCATTTTTTTCATCCTTCACAGTATCTCTCACCAGAGGTAATCAACTTTTACCGGCGTAATTCCAACCATTTTTTTGCACTGGGTGGAATAAAAATTTAGATATGACTCCATACTGCCTCTGCGTTTTTTACCTTTATATTTTGAAAATATTGCTCTGTCTGTTCTTTTCAAGATCAGCGGGTTAATAATGTAAATGGAAAAGGCGCCAAATCTATGGTTGTAATGAAGTGTTCGTCGAATAAATTGACGATTGACCATAATAAATATGGTCTCCAATTTACAATTTACGCTAACTGCGCCTTTTAAACTTATGTAATTTACCAACAGGGATAGTTACAGATCTAATACGCCGACTCATGGCGAATGAGGACATTATAACAATCTTGCTGACTGAAAGCCATCGAGGAAGAATATTCATTTCGGTGAATAAATGTGAATTATGGCCGTTAGATACGTCGCCAAAAATTCGGTTTTTATCTACGATTTACCTCTCGAGAATGTTCTAAAATTTTTGTTTGTACTATTTATTTTTTATACGATATCGTGACTTGAACTCAACATATTTTAAAGTGTACTGAGGTGGTAAACATTTGATAAAAATATAGTAGAGTAATGATACTTGATTAATGAATGTCTATCACAATAGTTGGTAAATAGATAAATTGTGTCGAATGTCGGGACATTTTTGTCGCATAAAACTTACTAGACTAGAGAGGGGAGTAAAATAGACAAAAATGAAGTACAACACTTTTTTTGGGCATTTATATAAATTTTCAAAACAAAATTCATAATTTTGGTTTAAGTATTAGAAAGAGTGATTTGAATACCTAATTCTAACGTAAAATCGCGTTACCAAAGGAGTTGCGTTTTTATTTAAATTTGGTAAATGAAAGCCAATATAGAGAATATTGCTATTTCTATACTTTGTATTTTTTCCGAAGAAACTACTGGAACGTTCTCGAAATTCTCATTCACATCGAAATACACCGCCACTTTTCTCGCCATTGCCTTCATGGAAATTTACAATATCTTAAATTTTAAAGCATGTTAAAATTTGAATTTTATAGCTGCAATAAGATTTCTGGTTAAATTTCGTAGAGGTCGCATAAAAAGCATTAAAATTATATTTGCATTATTTTACCATGCAATACTTACTTAAATCACAGTATTCGCTGCTGACTTGAGACCACATTTTGATCTTTCCAGGTCTAATTGACTAAAATTAGGGTTTCAGAAACGCTTGCGAGAGACACCTGTGGAGGTATAGGTATAATTCACAGTTATCTCCCATCGACATTACCACTTCGTTTTCCTTTTTTTACAACGACCAGTTTCCCTTTCGTTTCATTTTTTCCGTGGTTTCTCGGGATCATTCTCCTCACGAGGTGAGCGGTTCGGCCTTCTTCTCAGCACGGCGATAAACGGTCCGCCTCTCGCCGGAATCATTTCGGGAAGGATATCGGAGCCCAAATCAATACTCGTTCCGTGAGAAAAAAAATCTCGCGAGAGACCTTGAGTCCGTGGTCAGGATCCGCGATCGGGACTCTTCTCCATTTTAAAAATTCTTCAATCTCCCCCTACCTTAATTTTGATTGGAGCCGAAGATGTTCCGTTCGAATGGCTTAGAATGGTGCTTGGATGAGGCGTCCGACCGTTGAGGTCATTTGCGCCGTGAGTTGTTGGTAGGGAAGGAAAAGTGGAGAGAAACCCGGCGTCGGCGTTTTATTTTTTATTTATTCACCCACCACCGAAAACAACACAAAGTGGCCTTTTACGTCGGGATTTCCCAAACATTTAACAATTATACATGCAACAAAACCCCTGCCTTGGATGGGGGCAACATACCCAGGTGGAACTCGAACCCGCGACTCCTTATTTGTACGCCGAGGAATTTATCCCGCCGCCATCGAGGCCGGTTTTAGCCTACTCTAAGGAGAGGCGCCAAGAGGGCTACGGCTTAACGTCCCATCGGACGGACGAAGTGCTGCGCTTGAAGTACCCTCCATAATGCGCTCAAGCAGGAATCGGGAAGCCCATGAAAAATTTCTGCCACCTCTGGGATTAGAACCAGGATCATTTGGGTGAGAAGCCATCACTATAGCCACCATACTAACACGATCCCCGTTCCCGTTCGCTTTATTCGGTTTTATTGGGCGATTGAATCTCAATTTATCTTAATAACTCATATAATTACGCTCAATTACGCGCTCGTGAAGTGCGAGGCAAATCTAGGGTACGCGAGTGCCGAAGGATTACTCGTGCGTAATCGTACCTGCATATGACTTTACGATGTACCGTAACAATCAGCTGCAAAAAAAGTAAAGATAACTTCTCTGTAGTTTTCCATCACGTTTGCATATATTTTTGTGACAAAAATGTAGCCGAAGTTCCACACGGCTTCTTCAATGTAGAGAATATTCCGGTTGTTTGCCTTCAATGCTATTTTTGTAATAAAATTGTCTAATGTCGCCTTGGATTGAAGTATTCTACCATTTTTATTATTGTTAATTTTTTGATATGATAATATTCTATGAGAATTGTACAGTAGTAATGAGATGCATAAAAAGGATAAAGAACTCTTCCCGATTTTCTCCATTTTGGCGAAGTTTCGCGTATATTATGCAACATTTTTAGAACATTATGTCAACATACGTTCTCTTAAAATCAAGGGATCATGCCAAGGGATCGTCAGATCGTTATGATTAGAATTGTGTGCATCTTAGCATGAAGGACGCAGGTAACCCTTCCTCAGTTCGTGAACCTTTCAAAAGCCTTGTGCTACATCTCAATGTCGTGAATACACAGAAAATCGCGTTTAGCTATGCGAATCATTACCTAATGTCTATGCTTTTTTATTTACTCTTTGGTAAGGGTAATATTTTCTTCGTTCACCTCCACGTAATTTGAAGCTGTACTTTTCTTTCGAGTTGTACTTGTGTGCGGTGTCAAGAAGACAAGTTTAACCACAATGTATGAAAAAGTTTCTAGTTTCATTTTTATTGCTTTGTTCCTGTTTTACACCGGCTGGATTTTTTCGGAGGAAACACGCAACACCTATGCGATGGCCTAGTCCTTTGCGATGATTATTGCGTTGTTATGTAAATAATAATTCAATTTTATGAGATTTTGTGATCCATAAATTTATTTATATGACTTGAAATTTTGCTGTTATTAATTTCAGCGTAGTACATTGCATACTTCTCGAGTAGTAAAGCGCATTTTGAGATTTAAAGAAAATTGCTAATTGTCAGATTGGTACATAATTACCAATGTACCAATTACCTGTGGACCAATTTTATTTTCGTAATTCCCACCTACTTACCTACAACGTTCTCTTGTGAGTGAAGTGATTGAGAATAACGTATACTGAGAAGGTAAAAATATATTTCTCTACCTTTTGCTGAAAAGATTTCCTCTTTGTTCCCATTTTAGCTGGGTTCCTATTTTTTGTCCTAATTTCTTCGATCCATATATTTTCCACGATGATTTGTTCTTCCTCCAATGGCTGGTGAGTTTTGAAGATCATGTCACTATGTTATCTTCATGTAATGGTCACAAAAAGTAGTTAACCATCGCCCGGAAGAGCGACGGTAGATCCGTCCATGCTTCGAATTAACCACTCATCCATGAACTGCACCCATCCATTCCGAAATGATACCCCCAAATATCACCAGAAAGGAAGACCGCCACGTGGATGTTTGAATGTTTCAGTGGAAAATTTTGTTGACCCCAAAAAACCCTGCATATCCCGAACTTCTTCCCTTACCCCTTTCCCATCCTCTCTCTTACCCTCGCCATCTCTTTCTCCGGTTTTTCCATAGGCATTATCTTCTCCCCTTTTACTCTCCTCTCAATTCCTTTCACTTTCTTCTTCATGGTTTTCAATCTCTTTCCTCTCCTATCTTCTCTTACTTTCCCTCACTCCAGTAAAAAATTGTATGAACTGAATGCACTACACTATAATCGAAGGTGATTTAGTAACACTGAAACCTAGTTCATAATAAATTTTATAATCGTGGAGAATTGGAAGTGTTTCTTTCAATATAAAACTGCGAAAGCCGACTCTTTTCTTTCGGTGTCACGTTTCTACGGAAACGGCTATTTCGTAAACGACATCTCGTAAACGGACAGTTCTGTAAACTGCGACTATTGGTAACCAGACAATTCGTTACTGACTATTTAGAAATTGCAATACTCAAACTATCAAGTGTGCAACAGTAGCTTAAACTTACGATTTGCTGAATGTTTTCCATCCTATGAACACGTTTTCGATACTGCTTTAGCTTTATTCTTCTAAACTTAAATGCGTGAAAATTTAGTTACGAACGTTACGAACTGTCCGTTTACTAGATGTCGGTTACGAAATAGCCGTTTGCGCATTGACGTAGGACCTTTCTTCCAGCCAAGAAAATTAGCTTTGATAACACTTCTACGCACGCTCGCTGGAGGTGTGGAACGAGACTTACGATGGGCGGGGTCCGAATGACTTTTGGGCTACACGGTCCTCGTTGGGCTGGTGGCGTTTTGGGGAAGTGGCAGGTTGTCGGATATTTTGGCGCAGCCACTCCTCGCGCGCGTGTGGGCGACCATCGAGGGCTCATCTTCACTCACAAAACACCAAGGTCGAGAGCCATGGGTCGGAATAACGAAGGATGGGTATATATCTGGAGGCATTCTCGCAAATGCGGGCGAGGAAGGAAATCGTCAAGGACTTCGTGCTCATCTTGAGTTGGGCGCGGAGAGGAGGACGCAGCCACGGAGGAAGTGGGTGACTACTCCTCCCCTCGTGACTTCGACGATGTGACCGGCGACGCTAGCCGAGTAAATTTATCGCTCGGCAGTCCGCAAGCCAATTGTAATTCAATATTTATATCTAAAATTATTCTATCTATTTATATCTAAATCACCGAAAGAAAATTTCCCCACATCAGGATAAAATACATATTTTAAAATTTCTTACCAAATTAACCTATTAATTTACGTAATTTTACCACAATTATTATCACCTATAAATATCTTTTTTCATGGTACCAACCTTGTGTATTCTGGTTCCAAAAGGCAATGCAGCGACCAGTCCAGGGACAATGCGATGAATCGTATGACTTAATACCCTAAAAACTAAGAACTTTCTCCTGTTTTATAACTAAAATAATTTTGCAAATATTTTGAAGAGTTCCAACCTTACCTAGTATTCTGGTGTCACTATAAATGTATACTTCTTGGGACAATCTAGGGGTGTAAACTCAGAGTGCGAGATAGAGAGTCATCATTGGCATTCGTCGTCTACCCAGGCTCCAAAATTCTTTTATTCAGTGAACACCATCATTTCGGTTTGTCTGCTGACTGTTTATGGAAAATTTTGCTTTGTCATTGGGTTATTCAGCTATAGTCATGATTTCAAGGTGAACTGGCATTTTGGGAGCTTCTTCAAGCTAATGGCGAAGTGAGGCAGCTGTTGGGACTATAAGTTTATGTTAATTTTCGTCAAGAGTTTAAGCTCTCATATTTATTAATGTCCTTCCTGTTGAATTTTATTAGTGTTCATGTACACTCTATAGTCTATAAGCGAAAGTAATGGATAGCATAACTTTATAAACGCTTTGGAGGTCAGTAGTGCTCATCGTAGTGCTAACTTACGAAGTATTGCAAGTGCTGAGGTAACTTTTTTTAAAAACCTAAGTACTGTTAAAATTTGCGTAATATATTTCCGTAAATTTGGACATTTAAAATCAGTTATAATCAAAATTGCTTGTGCTTTCTCATGTATAACCCCCTACCAACCATAAAAATATTTAATTTTATGCTAGCATTGGCCTAAAGTTGCGGAAATTATCAGGGATTGTGTTCCAATTTTGGTAGGAATTCAAACGTGAATATCTGTATAGGAGACCATTATGTGATTGAATGGAAAAAGAACTGCTGTGCCATTCAATAAAGCTATATTAAACATAATTTCGGCTTCAGGTGTCAATTTATTTGTTGCTCGAATTCATGTCTTTCTTGTTGCTCGAATCGAATATTTATCTGATGCTTTTCTATTCAAGTATTAGTTATTTAGTAATTAACCAGTTGCTGCCTTTAAAATATAGCTAGGACAAGAGGGGCTAGTTTGACATTATATCATGAAGCTAATTTAACTCGATATTTAGCGCAATCAAAGATAGAGAGAAGAGTGGTAATGTAAATTCATAATTCCATAAGTTTCATCGGAATCATTAGTTTCATAAGAAGTTTGATTTAAAAAATTCACCTTCACTTATACAGTACAAGGAAGTGAATCCGGACGTAATAATTCATTCCCTCTGCCTTAGGAAAGAATTAAGAATGCAACTGAGTGTGTGCATACTTGAATTCAAGGCGGCCATCTTCAGCGACAGGAAGGAGAGAAGTCTTTATTTACTGTATTTCGCCTTGCGTTCATTTCCGTTGTTTTGAGTCTCATTGTCAAGATTTCCTATGCATGTAGTGAAGGAATTATGGAACTGATCGCTCAGCAACTATGTAAGTGTTATAAATCCCCTTTGGTATCCAGGAAACTAGCGTAAAAGTTTTCTGAAGCGAAATAGCGGCGCAAGAATAAGTTTTTCCCGATTTTAAATATAAGTCATTCTAGTGCTTTGGGAAATTATCACTTCACTCGTTACTTTTTCTCCTCAGTCGTCAGAATGAATCATTATTGATGTTTAATTAGAATCTTGGGGAATAATTAAAAATAAATATTCAAATTTATCAAGGCGCATTGGAATTAATTGACCAGCCTATGTTCTGATACATTTTTGAAATTCACTGAGGCAAAAACCGTTCGAATGGCCTTGTAGTCGAACGCCGATATTGCTTAATCAGACGGCTTACCTAATAATTTTGCTTACGTATTAATACTTTGTACCAGATATTAAGATAATGGTAGCCTCATTCTTTCAAGAAATAATCCTGTAAACTGTTTATCATTACACAATAAAGGATTATTTTCCGATAAATTTTCCCCTACTCATACTTGATGACTTACTTTTCGATATGGCTTCGCACAATATTGCCTCTCGCTATTGTAGACTTTACTTTATGGTATTTTTTACTTGGTTCCAATTGATCTCATTAGTCCCATTTTTCCAAGAATTTAAAGTTTTTTTATTGTTTCTTATTTTTTATTATTATTTGCCACGACCCGACGATATCTTTTAGAGGCAAATATAATTCTTATTCAATGGATTGAAGACAAAACTTGTTTTTATAGCTTCTTGCGTGGACTATTAATACCAGAGCAGCGGGAAAAAAGAGGTGGAGCCTCATTTGGAAGCCTCAGGTTGGAATCCGGGGCAAATATTTGTTAAATATCTCACTTTTATGATTTTAGAAGGGCTCGAAGAGAACAATACTCGGAGTTTGGACGAAATTTTACTATTTTGTTGTCTTTTAGCGTATATTCGACGGAAGCGTGACATTTGCTATTAAACAAGCAGAATGGGGGTAATATATTTTACGGTGTCGAAAATATCTCGGGAAAATACTTAATAAAATAATAATGCCGGTGCTGGGACACGCCCGGAACGGAGTTTCGGCACCTATCAGGGGAAATAGGATATCAAAAAACTTGACAGGATGTAAAAAATTCATCGCTTTTTAAATTTGGTGAAATATGATTCCTCATAGTAAATTTTACTACAAGTTTAAAAAAATCGAAGTTTAAGTGAGGGAGAGGCATATAATTGAAAATTTGTATTAAATGATTTTATTGTTACTAAAATTTGTGGGTATTCTGGCTCTAAAAATTTAGAAAGTTAGTTACTTCTCTCCATCTCATCCAGGCTCAGTGCAAATAATGAGTCGACTTCTCATTCATGTATTAAGACGTTAGGGATCCTCTGATGTCCAGGCAATGTTGCTTAACATTTTTTATTTTCCTGATTTTTTTTATTATGAGTTCCCTATAAGTTGGCAGTCAAAAAAGTAAAAAAAAATCAACCTAATACTTTTTTTGGCAGCCAATTTTAAGAGGGCGGCTGGACAAATTTGGATGAAAAACGAGGTTTGCATAAAGTTTTATTTCGACGCCATTTTAAAAGATATCATAATAATAAAAAAAAACTGTGTTAAAGCATTAAAAGAACTTCAGAACTTCATTTATTTAATTTTTATACCATGAAAACATTAAGTCAAAATCTTTCTTTAAAAAATCGGAAAAATTTTGTCAATAGAGAACTTTTTAAGACCATAACTTTTATGAAGGACACGAGACTCAAAAGTAAAATGCTACTTCTGAGTTGAATACTTAAATAACTATTTGTAATATAAGTTCTAATATTGAGAATGGACTTTTTTTATAGCTTGTGAAACATAGCCGAAAGTTTTAATGCCGATTTTCGCAGGTCAATATCTAAAATGGGACTGGATGAAAACAAGTGGAAATTTTACAGAATGTTCTTTATACACATATGATTACATACGTATACTGCCAATCGCTGGTGTTTGAGTATATTTAGGGTGTGATGGACCATTTAATTCAAGCTCCTTTGAATTTACATTAGCTACAGGTTCAATTACCTTTCGCTTCTCAGGAGACACCACGGGGAGTCTGTGTTGGGTTGACACCGTTGCGTAGTATAGGTGGTTGCCCTGGGATGAAGTTGGCTCATGAATGATTTTCTCATCATTTCTCTGAAGGTACGAACTTCCCTTCTTGACGATGATGTCAGGGCGTCCGAGTACACCATGTCACGCACCGTTAAAATGTCCATAATGATTAATGGACGTAGGAAAATGTGTGTATATCGTACGCATGTCTGAATGATTTGTTTTATTAAGCGCGTAATCATCTTAGCACAAACATATTTTTTTAACTCGACCTACATATTTTTGAGAAAATAAATTAGTTTACTTATCCCACGGTCCCTTGGATGAATATCTATTACTAATACAACTTCATTTTTAAATAAAGCAGTTAAAAAAACAGAGAAGACTGGCTATCGACCAAATGTTTTCGGTGGACGAAATTAAAAAGAAGTAGTAGTGCACAGTGACGTACCTGGATGCAGTTTCTCTGAAAATGGCTCATATTTTACCTAGAGTCAAATTACTCATGGCTTCTAGACCTAATGCCAGTCTCTGAACATTGCTTGTAAAATATAAGCATCCGATAGATCAATTAGATAGATGTGGAGAATATTTGTTTAAAATGCAGCCAATGCAATGGTGTCAGCGTGGAACTGATTAGAAGAAGCTTCGGTGTGAGGAAAAAAGAAATTTAAGTGCTTACAGAAACAGAAAAGATGATAAAACTAAGCGCTTAATATATAACTGACATAGGGGTGATTTTAAAATTAATATATTCAAATTTTACAGCGACCGCCGCGGATTAAATTCTGGAGATCAGTTAGAAATTTAAAAAAAAGTAACCATAGCAACACTCTCATAAACGAATACATTTACTCATTTTTTTCCCAAAGTATAGTCTGTCCTCGGTTTCAAAATTCATCTTTTCTTCCGTTTCGTAACTAAAGTCATAATAACAAAATAAATAAATAATAATTTACGCATGATGATGATGATAATTATTCATCAAAACCCGGGTCAATTTATTTAAAAAGGAAGTGTAAGTAATAGATTTTTAACCAAGAAACTTCAGAATGAAATACCACATAGTTAAACATTAATTAGTGATTTGTTCATATCCCATTTCCCTACCAATCAGTTTCTTCTTTGCGGTACTAACCACGGCTAAATTTGAATCTAAAGTAAATACAGCTGCTCAAAAAAGCGGATATTTCTGACAAATATAAAGAGAGAAGTTTGGGTACCTAACTGATTCGGCGATAAAAAGAGAGGCCTTGTGTTTGCTGTCGTTGGTTCGCCTTTGTTGCTACTTGTATTTTCTCTAGCCATCTTGCTGGCATCTGGAGATTAAATTTTGCTCCACCATGTTTCGTATCTAATAATAATAATATAACTTTATTCCTCTCATACACAATTACAGTATACCTTTTACAAAAGCAGTAGAGTATACAGGTACCCCATGTAAACCTATTCTGGGGTACCAACATACATTGCTCCAACAGAACTGGTGCTAATATGATAAAAATTTTCTTTAATTGAATTCAGTGATAATTTTATTTTCTTATCATTTGTTCAGTTTTAAGAATCCAGTTATTATTTATACATAGAAAACTAATGCACATGATTAATAAGTTGCTTTCAGAAACAAACATCTATTACATACACACAAAATACCTTTAATTAAGTACATTTTATGTTACCTTTCTTACTAAAAACTCCAGGTCCTCATTTCACATAAGCCATGTTTT
Source organism: Ischnura elegans (assembly GCF_921293095.1). Taxonomy (NCBI): domain Eukaryota; kingdom Metazoa; phylum Arthropoda; class Insecta; order Odonata; family Coenagrionidae; genus Ischnura; species Ischnura elegans. The sequence continues at coordinate 55,377,392 of NC_060252.1, read as the reverse complement.
TACAACAGATGTATATCCCCATTTTCTCTCCTTCTTTGCCATACAAAGTCCGTGAATGATGAGGATTTGATTGGATGAAAGGGTCCTTCAGTCTTCCGCTTCGAAAGATTTATTTCATCTGCTTCCAAAAAATTTTCTTTGCATTGTTATCGGGACATTTTCCATATCTTTTGCCGAGTATTATCGACCATTATTGAAAAACTACTCATTTGATTCAGCTTGTGATAAAGTAAAATGATTTTCATGTAAATTTTTTCGCGGTACAGATATGAACATGATATAATTCCACCTTACTGAACGTAGCAGCAAGGGAATACACAAACTCATGAACCACACTCATACATGGCAATGAGTTTAGGAATAAATACCAGAAGAAAAAAGAACATGTTAGCAGCTTACATTGTAAGCTATATCACCGTGCTGTAATCGAATATTAAGGAAGATGATGAAATGGATGTAACCACCATATAGAATCTTATGGAAAAATAAATTTCCTTATGAGCTGCATAGTATGGATTTTTATTTCATTTTCACACATCGACGAGAATGATTGGGAAAAAAACAGATTATTTCTTTTCTTAAGGGCAATGATGCATTGACTACGTCCGGTCAATCGTAATCATATGGACCATATGATAATATATGAAAGCTATCACTTCTTCCGACACAATGCTTAAATGCCAAGCAAGTTCAATCAATTCAACCATTGAGTTCTATCTCACTCTACTCGCAAATAAATTAACCTTTTGAATAAAATTATCGTCCGCGACTTCCTTTATCAGTGAATGTTTTATATTGTATGAATATCCTCTATGCTAATGGCATTAATCATTGCCATAAAGTACGCGGTAAGAGATTGGATGAAGTCCGTTCCATGAAACCGTTAATTCATGCGAGTTGTGACCATTGGTGCCCATCCGAAATGACATCACTTGTCCAACATGCTTAAGCGTGAGTCACCGCTGGACATTGCTGAACGAGCGAAGATTATTCAACGTCATTGCCGTTGACGCTCCCAGTCGCTACTTGGAGCAGTGTGTTGCCTTACCATATTCATTCTATGCATGTTTAATAATTTTTCAGTGGAATTATATAAATCACTCAATTGGTGAGATGAGATTTCCTATTTCCTAGGGATAATTTTGCCTGCAGAGCTGTCATTACTTACTCTAGCTAACGTAAATGGAAAGTTCTTACGTGCGACAGAAAAAAGGAAGATAATGGACAATTACAGAATTCGAATTGAAGGACAAATTTTGAATAAGTGCTTGTCAGAATATTACTTACAACACCAGCTAACCACATGAAACATAGAAAATATCCACCCATAGCCTACACCAGTAGCGGATACAGAAAAAACTCGAGGGGGGGGGGGGGCGCAAAAGATATCTCGAGTTACCTTTACTTTTATCCTTATAAAAAATAATCAAGTCACATGCAGAGTTTAAGACAATTTTTAAAAAATTTATTTCACACATATACAAGACAATGGCATCTTATGATATACAAAAGTTATAATTGTGGTTCTGCAATGTTTGGCAATACGGGCGGCCCCGCTAAGGGGGAGGGGGGCCCTCCTGGGCCATCTCACATGTATCCGCCCCTGGCTTACACCAGATAACTGTCGTAATTACAGAAAATGCCCACCCTTAGCCCACATTATCGTAAAAAATTACTTCACAGTAATGTGAAAAACGTTCAGTGCATGCTGCATAGTTTAACGTGATTCGCGTCCATTATTAGCAAAAATTATAATTATTCCTTAAGAATGAAATTGAAAAGAATACATAAAATCGGTATAAAACAACCGGAACTTAATAAGACGACATATGGAAACTGAACTGACCATTTGAGTAATAATTAAATTACAATAGCCACAAAATATGCCAAAAAAATGATTCCACCCGACGAAGGGCCCGCTAAATTACTATGCTCTTTATGTTATAATGAAAATATCTACGCATGAAAACAGAAAACAGTTAATAAGCATTGTCAAGTAATTAAAAACACTAAGGTTATCTGGTGAAATAGTAATATTCTGACCAAAAAACAATAGTAATTACTCCTTGACAATTAAATTGAAAAAAAATCAGATAGGCATAAAACAATTATAGAGTCTTGATTGGTTTTGTGTAACCATCTATCTGGTATATTGTCTCTGATAATAATACTCTTTCGGATTTAGATATTGATATCGTTTTAGTTTTGCACATTTTTCTCGCTGTGTGTGAAGTTCAGATGACTTCATGGTCAGGCGCGAGGAAATTCGATTCTCGGTTGCGCTGAGGAATTTGTCTCCTCATGAACTGAGTGTGACCTAATACGACGATGACCTCAAGCTGCGTTTATGACGTGCATTGTCTCTGCTTCGCTCGGACGGGAACTTACCTCAGCAGACGGCAAGAATGGGTGTCCAATTACGCCTCTCCTCCATTCACAATTTCATGGTCACGCGTAAAAATCAATATGCTAAGGTTTATTGACAGCTCGTTTGAGAATCCGTAGGTGTAATCATGCGAATTGTCCAGAGAAGCAAATGAATCCATGAGAAGCGTGCCATTCCCGCGTGGCGCCGAGTGGTTTTCTTATGTTTTTTCTGGGAATAATGCAATCGCCCACGCAAGTGAGAGGAATTCTACGCGATGATGTGACGGAATAACCGGTGACTGGAGTGTGGGTCACTTTCCCTCTTCCTCGGGATTACCTAGAGTGCACAATGTACATAAATTTGCGCCAGCGGGTGAAAACTGTGCAAACATCTCGGCCGGGAGCAGCCTGCGAGTGAAATTTTCCGATAGAGATACGTGAAATGCGAGTGCCGGATTGCGTAATCGTGGGGTTTGGATCGGTGACAGAACAGATCAGAGATGCACGCCTTCCTCTCGTCTCCATCACCTCGGAATGCGCTTATGAGATCTCTGGGAGAAAATAAATTCAGGTAACAATAACTTTTCTGGTTTTTAGGTTCAATAAGCGCCTTTTTTATTTTTTATCCACCCATTTTATGAGTGTTACTTAAAACAACTGTTTAAAACAATGAAAATTTCGTGAGTTTATGTTCTAAAAATATGTGTAAATAAAATTAATATATATCTTGAAAATCCTCTCTTATATTTCATTCAATAGAAATGGCTAACTGACTAACGTGAACTGAGGGTGATACCCTTCCTGTCCCAAATTCGAAGTAAAAATATTTAATAAAACAACTTTAACCACCTAATGGAGGAGATTTTAACTAAAAATGACCAAATTAACAGTAACGTACTAAATATTCTGAGCATGGGAACTGAGGGGCTTTTTATTATTACTATATTTTTTACTAGACTATATTTATTTACTATCAGGCCACCCGGCGTTGCTCGGGAAGGATGGTATTCAGATAAGTGGAAAACTTGTAACTTGGAATTCATGGTCACACAGCAGGATCTGTAGGTGAAGGAATGAAGCGGATATCCGGTTATTGAAGCCGCACGGACATCCAAATAAAGGGGAAACTTATAGTTAGTGTAAAAAGGGAAAATGTAACTTGTCAATTTGTAAGATAAGTAAAAGGCAGCGTTGTATTTTCGGTACGCAAAACTGATGGGTGACTGCTAACAGCACTTCTTTATATACTACATTGTCAGTTGAGAGGGGGAATAGGTCCTTGAGCGCACTTGCAGGGTTTGATAATGAGAAAACGACACAAAGTACATGTCACACGCAACCGAAAATAGCACAACGGGTTCGGGAACATGAGATACACTTATGTACACACTTTGGTTGCAATCCGTGCAGCCGTATAGAAACGCCTAGCGGGCAGACAAACAGACATCCTCTTTTATGTATATATATATATATAGATTCCTATACAGCCGACAATTGGCTGTATTATCTTTCTTTTCCCGGCGAATGATGTCTCGTAGTTGAACTCGGGCTGCCCACTGAGCAAAAGTGTCCATTAATGTCGACGTTTCGAAACCCGAGTCAGTGATCGTCTTCAGGGTGTGTGACCATTGGCCCATTGACACCAGGGGGTATAGGCTCGAAATTTTAGCAGCACACGACTTCGCGGTCGTGTGCAAGTCACGTGGTACGGAGCCGAGCGCTCCTGCCATTGGTAAGCTCGAGCTCCTTGGAGCCGAACCTACCGTTCTCCGCTCGAATCGGGTTACCACTCGACATCATCACTCGCTTTGTTTCCGAGCGCTCGGCTAAGTCGAGCGGTTTCGAGCATGGACCCTCAGGACTATTGGCCGACTACCTCGGGGTTTATGACTTAACAATTAAACGTTCATGAACTTCCATGCCTCGGATTGGGAAATTTTACCCAAGCGAGACTCAAACCCAATTAAATCATAAAATACCTCTTGTGTGGCAGGCAAGGACTTTACCCCACCGCCACTGAGGCCCTCTCCATTTGGCTCCGTTCTCGAGACGATCCTCATCAAACGGAATCGATCTCTACGTTCCTGTTATTTTTGATTTTGGTAGTGTTTCAAAGACAAGGAAACCTCTACTTCGATCCGTTGCTTCGTTACAGGGGTATTCGTGACGACAAATGGACGGCCTCAACCCTTTCGCAGATAAGTTAATGACATCACTAGCTAATTCCGGGGACCTCATATGTTCACCTGTTCTCACAACTGGTGAAAGAGGTATGTTAAATTAATTTCGACTGGTTTGGTGCTTAAAATGTTGCTGTTAAATGTGCTCAAAAAGAATTGTTGTCGGAAGAAGAAATTATATCCGAATACTTTAGTATTTTAGTTCGAGTGAGGAAGGTGGAGTCATCTCAACAGTTTCAACATGCCTTGCATGGAGTTTTTCTCCTAAAATAGCCTACTTTCAAGAATAGAAGAATCACTGATATAGTCACAAATAATTATGTTTTGATTCATAATGAATATAAACTGATTTTTAATCAGGTTGGCAGGAGCAGTGTTGGTAGGTGGTCAATATTACGTACTTCCATCTTCAGACAATTTTAGAATGGAATTGGATTGAATAGGAAATTTTAGCTCAATATTCATTCGGAATTCAGTGTAGGATAAAAGAATCGTGGGAGAAATTTTGTGTCAAACGCTGGACTCATCTACATGGAAATGAACGATCACAAATTCAAAATTAAGTCCAATAAGCAGAAAACAGACATTTTGAAAATCTCCTTCCTGCATAGAGATTTAAAGGAGTGAAACAACCTACCTGAAGATGTTTTTAAGATCTTCCCTTAAATACTAAAATTCTTAAGAGTAAGTGTACCTCAGTTCTTGGTTTTATGTCATAGTGATTCATTAGGGAGAGTTGTAAATTTGGTTATTGGGTTCAAACTTCATTTTTTAGTCGTATGATATTCGAGTTAATGCATATTTCAGTATGCCATAGGTGTATTTACTGTATCTTTACTTTGCTCTTAGTAAGGAACACTTTTCATTCATTTATTTTTAATCTCATACTACAACCAGGGAGCAGCCTCTTCTAGCAATTTTATTTATTATAGTATTCTACCGATTAAGGTAGGTTTCCATGGAGTATTCGAGAAGCGATCTGGGGGCTTCCCTTTCCTTCCAGCACTGCCTTCTTTAATTCACTGTAAGGCCTACTCTCTTTCAATCTATCTAAAAATCCTATTCTTTTCCTTCCCCTCCCTCGTTTCCCTAACATTCTACCCTCCAACACCATTTTCAGCATCCCCTCACCACTAAGCACTAACTCCATCCATACCTTCTGTCTCCTGCGTATCTCATCTAAAAGCTGCCTCTCCTCGCCAACCATGTCCAGCACTTCGTCGTTCCTTTTCCTCTCCGTCCATTTCACCCGTCTTTTAGCAATAAGCAATACTAAATAAATAAATCTTGTCAGGCAATCCCTTGCCGGCGAAAGCAACCATAGCGACTATCACCGCAGATGTTGGTCTCTGTCATGAGCATTAATGCCGTTCTGGAATATCTTCCGCTACCTTGAAGGGGTGAGAGGGTTGAGAAAAATGTCTTGCAACGAAAAAGATCCCGTGACATGCTTTGTCACTCTCTTCAAATAATCATACCTTTCATTTTTTTAAATGAAGGCATTACTGCTGTGATTCGTCGTATGTCAAACTTCAGGGCCACTTGAGAACTCTTAGCGCTTCAGTCAGTCACGATGTTGGTTCTGCATTACGAGTCTTTCGAGAACCGTATGGAATTTTCTTGAGAGGGTTTTGTGAAATGAGACACCACATTTTATGGCAGCCTTTAATTACTAACGTAATTTTAGGTTTTGCATCCGTGGGCTCCTTTCAAAACAATGACGCAAAATGAAAATGAAGGTGGTTCCACCCAAAAACGAAGTAAATGCCATTTATATTAAAATTTTATCGATAAAATATTCATCGTATTCTTTCTGGCCCAACCTCGAGATATTTTATTGCTTAAATAATGGAATATATATGAGAGTAATAACTTTTTACTTTTCGAAAATTGGTTATATCCACGTAAAAATTGAATTCAAACAGATGGTAACATTCCAAAAACCTTTAATTACTTACTATTGTTTAAATTTATTATCAATGATAATGGGGAAACTAAATGCTGAAACCGTGACCAGTATAGCAGATAAATTTGTACCGGAGATAAAAGTTATTTTTATCTTTTAAATTTTGAAATGGTTTACAAAATTGATAAAACTCAAGAAAATTTCACTTAAAACCCTTAATCACGACCTGTTTTGTCACATACACGATGAGCGACAGGAAAACATTTAAGTCTCGAGTAGAAAATGTGTTTGTCCTTCTTAATGTCCGAATCAATAAATATATTGTATAAATAAATAATATATTAAATAAATGTACATATATTTCAAATTCACGTCGCCACAGGCGAATATTCAAACATAAGTATAGGTAGAAGTTGAAATAAGGAGGCAGGAATAAAAACACACGAAGGTGACATATTTATTTGTATAGCATTCGACCGGTTATCGAGAAGTCCTGGGTTCGAGCCCCAGTCAGGCCGCACTCTTACCCTCTGATTTGCGGCTTTTTCCACCTACCACAGCAACGTTGTCATCGTCCTTTTTCTGAAATGTTGAATTAGATTATATCCCCAAGGGCGTACCCAAAATGAAAACTAGGGGGGGAAGCCGTGGTCGTTCAAGTTGTTAAATTTTACAAAGACAAATTAATGAAAACTAAATGTTAAGAAAATTATGACAGCGATTTATTATTTTTTAAAATTATTTGCTTGAAAAAAGAATGATTTTATTTTAGTTCCATGACTTATGCTAGTATCATTTTTCTTCAAAAGAAAACTTGCTCAAAACCTTCGTTTTGAGCTAAATTTATTTTAGCTGCTCCTTCCTGCCCCGCTCCGTTCGCCCATGCGTTTCGCTTTATCCGAATACCCATCACATTATACACACGCACACGTATACCGTATACCGATCCTTCGATCTATTAATCATTGCTTCCCGACATCCTCCCCCTTATGTGTGCTGCATATTTAATGGCTGAGATCTGAGGGACCTCAAACTAATGATCTCGGCCGCTGAAATGGACAAGGTATTCGGAGCTGAAGGAGATAAGTGCGGGAATAAAGGAATCCGACAATCAACTGCTCCGGAGACTCTTCTTTGAGTCTTCCCGCACCATCCGTCTCTTTCCCAAGCCGGCCGTTCTTGGTGTGAAAGTTATTTCTAGCCTTCATGAGTCTCTGTGTATACGTATACATCTTGGGGGCATTTTAAGAGAGTGAAAGTCGGCTCCGACCCTTTAGTTAAAGTGCACGCTTTAACCCCCATACGTTTTGTTTGCGATGAGTCCTTTGCGGAGTTTGCAGGAAGAAGATAAAAAAACAATCTCGCCTCAGAGTTTAGCGGTTTCTTTCTCCCACTAAACTCATCCCGCGGGGAAAATATCATCTAGTCACCCTCGGCAGCTCTCCTTTATTCTCTTTATGAATACAGTCGATGATGAGCGTAATTTTTTCCGTGGCAATCGTATTTCAGTTTATATACTACGTAAACGCTCCTGGCATGTTTACCCTTTGCGGGTCCAAGACCTCAACCTCGTTTACCAACGTACTCTTCCAGAGAGTCATTGCGAGCTATTTTTAACGACATTCCTTCCATCGTACGCGGGTTAAGGCAGAATTTTCACGCTCAATCTAGTCAACAATATTTATATAGGGCATATTGAAGCATAATTCCCACATTTCTGTCTTTGAATATCTTATCCATATTTATTCGGATATCATTAAGTACGTGATGAATACCTATTTGGTGATGGTTGTTACAGCAAGTAGGCAAGTAGGTAAATAATTAATTAAGTGGCAACGCGTGCTAGAGTTTAGAAAATGGCTTTTTATGTATTAGAGAAATTAAGAGAGAGCCATCATGATCTATTTTTAACGACGCTTTCAACCACACTCGGGTTGAGGCAGTATTTTTTCCGATCGATCTAGAGTCAATAACACTTATATAGGGCATTTTAAATTAATATTCCTATATTTGTGTCTTTTAATATCTTATTCATATTCAGTCGGATTTTTTTAAGAGGGTGATGAATATTTGGTGGTGAATGCTACCAAAACGTCGGAAGAAGCCAAACCTTGGACTCTGTGGGATTGCCGTAAACTTTTCCTACAATGGAACCGAACACCTGTTGCTATTATAGTTGTCAAAATTGCTTATTTTATTTTTCTTGCACCATTAGAGATCCCCCATGTATAAATACACTCTTATTACTCGTGCTGATACCTTTTTTGAAGACTTATAACGTATTGGTTCAACTCAACTCTGAAGGCAATGCAGGTATATGGGCGGTACGAATGATAACCTTAGGTGTCCGTTATTATTTCAACAGATAATCTAATTTCACACATTTTAAAGGTCCCCTGAAAGAAGAACCTTGCCCTGAAAGTATGTATTTAATTTCTTCGAGTTGTAAACTCGATGCGTGTTGCTTTAATATTTGATGGTTAACTACCATCTTCATGAGTTACATGCTTTAGATTTTGACTGAAAATTTAATTATGTTGCAGACGTTTATGTTTCATTAATTACAGAGTAGTTTATGATTGTCAGATGAGAATGTTTAGTGTCCACAGGGATAATTAAGTTAATGGGAGAAAACATTTCCCCCAAAAAAAGTTCATGAAAAGAGAGGAAGTTAATTTAGGGCCAAATATAAAGATATTTAGTGAAAGTGCCTTTCAGTTGTCATAATCGAAACGATTGCTTGATTAATCGAATGGGGTTTTGAAATTAATAAACATATACATTGGCATTTTAAAATATTTTAAAAAATAACACGAAGATGGCAATATTCCACAAGTTTATTGTCTGTACTACGCGTTTCGACCGTTAGGTCATTATCAAGTGTCAAACTTGATAATGACCTAACGGTCGAAACGCGTAGTACAGACAATAAACTTGTGGAATATTGCCATCTTCGTGTTATTTTTTAAAATACTTAGAATGTCATTCCACTACATAACGCCTGCTTCTGTTACTTATATACATTGGCATTTTACCAAAAAATAATTATTACATTCGATCTGTGGATTGAAGCAAGGAACGGTAAACAGCTGTTGTATGTAGGCATAAAATAAACTATCGCATAAAATTAAACTATAATATATAACCGCTGATGTTATTATGAGGTATAAATCAATATGAGCGTGGCGTTTTAGATGAATAATGGCCTAATAAACGCGAATTAACTCCCATAAAAACTGCCCACTAAGCTCAGGGTAAAGTAAATGTTTCATGAAAGCTGGAGAATGAAAGAAAATCAAAAAGTACTCATTCAATGTTTTACGTTGTTTTGAAAACAATAGAGACACAGATGACAGGAGACAAATGTAATCGAGGTAGACCAAGGCTGAAAAATATCTGTGGAATTATGCGAGACGTCGAACAGCAAACTTACGGCGACATAAAACGGTATCCTCATGCGATTAAAATAGGCGAAAGGCGTCTTCAGGCCGATGCTTCGATTAACGGCTGTTGACATTGTGCGAAGTTTAGTGATGAAAGCATTTGCTAGCTACGACCGCAAGGTTGGTCAGGATATGTATAAACTCTTCTCGGGATACCGCGCGGGTAAGATCATGTAAGAGCGCCGACGTTTCGGGTAGCGACTCGCTACCCATTCTCACGGCTACTGACAGAAAATTTGAATTGACCGTTGAAGCTCAGCATTAGGACGGTGTACCAAATGTCCACTTTAAACTCTGCAATAAAAATATGGAATGAAATACCGGATGATATTGTTAATTGTAAAACTGTTAATCAATTCAAAATGAAAATGTTTGTTTATTTACTCGAAAAATATGATTGTAATTAAAATAGTGTAATATACTTGTCATTAATACTGTTAAATTGTATTTTCACCTTTTCTATGTTGTTAACTGCTGAGACTAAACTGTAAAATTTGATATGTTCCATAGGAAAAGGTCCTAGAACAATAAATTTATTATTATTATTAGGAGGGGCCGGATTGGTAGAGTCCCGATTGTAGTCGCGAAGGACCGTGGACCAGCGTAGACTTAGCTCTGGCAAGCATAATTCTTTTAAGAGTTCTATTCCAAGAGCTGCTGATCGAATATCCTAAGGCTGAGCTTCAACGGTCACTTCAAATTTTCTGTCAGTAGCCGTGAGAATGGGTAGCGAGTCGGTACCTTAAACGTCGGCGCTCTTGCATGATCTTAACCGCGCGGTATCCCGAGAAGAGTTTATACATGTTGTTCGCCGGGAAAGTGTAAAATCTTCGTAAGGATAGTATTATTGGCATCGTTAGGAGACCAGTACTGAATGCCGATGTGGGTGATTTCTTGTAGTGGAAGATTTTTCCTGTCATTTCCGAAAGAAGTGTCTTCGACGGGAATAATTTTACGTCTCACTCGACCTCTAAAGATGAAAAAATTTGCTTCTATCCTTTGTCATTCATGAAGTCTCCGTGGTGCAAATTTGTGAGGTAAACTCTCAACGTGTCTGACGTTGCTTGCTCTGGAGTCGCCTTGAATGGCACACAAAAGATCTCATTGGGAATTCCCTTGAAGCAGGAGTTCCTCATTCAAAGAGCAAACAACCATGCTATCTGAAAAACATTTCCTCGCAATTAAAACTTCTTCACTTATTAATCAGTCATGAAAATACTGTCTACTCCATCCAGTTAAAAAAAATAAACTAAAAGAAATGGAATAAAAGATTAACACACTCACACCAAAAGTACAATACACATAGCACATGCGTTTCGGAGAGCGCTGATTCTAAATAAATTATTATTTTAATAGGGGGCAGGAAGAGAAATATCAATTCTTTAACGAACTTCTAAGGGAATACTAGTAGGTATGCATTGTATCTATAATATACTTGATACCTACTATATAGCAACGGCATATCTATATAACGAATATAATATAACTACACACGAAATAGATAAAAATCTATCTATTTCGTATAGTGACAGTAGATGCTGGTTATAAAGCTTTCAACCACGCAGAAGTATTAGGCACCTACTTGATGACGTGAGTGTTAGTTGTACATAATTTATCAATGTTTATGGATGGAAGGATTACTTAGTTCATTTTCAACCATATTAAGCTTCTATTCGCAAATTTGTTCAATTTAGGACTTTTATCCGTAGTTTATCAATGAGTATTTATTATTTCGTTTTATTAATCTTTGGCGATTGTAGAGAAATTGTATTTCCCCCTCATAGTTGCATAGCTTTTAAGGTTGATTCCCGCGAAGTTACCATATACAGGTTTCTCATTCAGTATGTTAACAATAGTTATTTTCAGTCATAACTGCGGTATGATTGAATTTTAGCTAATAATACCGTTTCCATGAAAAATGCTGTAAATTTGCCTCGTTCTATGACAATAATATTAAATTAGAGTTATCTGTGGCGTTTTTCACTCCTCAATGTACACGAATAAGGAAAATTTCCTTAAGTCTTACTTAAAGTCCTTGGAAAACGTGGTTAAATATTACTTAGTTCATTTTAAAACATAATAAAAATTTTATTCGCAATTTTTTCAATTTAAGTCTACTCTATAATGTATCGATGTTTATTTATTCTTTTGTTTCGTTTCTTTGTATTTATACAGTTTTGATTGCGGTATTGTAACTACTCACGATTGTAGAGATATTGGTTTTCTCACATATTTTCAAATCCACATTCTTCATTGGTGAGAGAACCGGTCATGTAATAGCGTTTCAGTCCATTAGCGCAGTGTTGTGGTGAACAAACGTCATTGGCCCATTTCCATCCTCACATTATTATCGAAGGGGTTTCCTCCATTATAGACAAATTTCCACTTATAGCTCCTCTAGGCATATTATTTTAAGGGATACCTCTCTTCATCTTGTCCCATGTTACTAATAGTGTATTTTTCGCTATAATTCTGTTTTTCAAAGTAGAGGCTGGCTTTAATATTTTTATAATGCAGAAATATAAGGCACCTACTTGATGACGTGAGTGCTAGTTGTATGCATTGCAATGTTTTAGTATTTTCTTTTAGATGTGAGATAATCCAATGCTTACCACCAAGTATTCCGTGAGAATTTCGTTTAGATATTTATAGCTCTTTGGCTTCCCCCTATTAAGTGGATTAAAGCTCGCGATATCCATTATCTTAAAATATTATAGAATAAATTGGATTATAAAGGTTTCATTGTTCATTATAATCAATGTTTGAAGAAAGTACTATAGTTTAATTATGATAGCTCTTCAAGATTGCTACTTCGTCTCTTAGGTTGCAAGCCAAAAGAGCCTATTCAGCCACTTGAAACGTCTCGCGGGTAGCTTAAAAATATTTCGAAAATTTACAACAGCTATTTTTCAATTTAGTTCAATTATTTTTGCGTTATGACTTCTGAACTGACTTCTATAAAATTTGGTCCGAGCCTCAGGCATTCTGAGGGTTTCTCGATAGTGAAAGTGTGTGAAGAACTCATCGAGTTTTCGGAGAATCTTTTATATAATCCTCTTAAACCCTACACGTAATATAATTTTAATTATTAAGTTCATGGCCACACACCGTCCTTTCGTATTTCAATTTTCATTATCCAATCTCGGATCTTGATGATTCATCGAAATTTATTATCCGAGGAGGTCTGTTGGTGAAGTGGAAATTTATCCACATTTTTCTAAGTTTGAGGTGGAGATGTTCCTTGATTTCCTGGAATATATATTTTTTAAAATTATGGATTGGAGCCCGAATTCTGTGTTCAGTCATCAACCTTTACCTCTGCCCTTAGGGCATTTACACCATCGTTGCAAACTTTCTCGGAAAAAAGGCTTTCAGCCTACCGTATGATTTCCGTCTTTTTTGGTGATTAATTACAAATTTTATATAACTGTCTATCCTTCTTTTTTAATTCTAAGTTGACTTCAGGAAGAAGGAGATGAGCGTTTGATTTGGAAATGAATGAAATATGGTTCCCGCGAGAAACGGTGAAGGAAGGTTTATGGAAAGGTTGGTGAAAGTGGAATGAACGCATGAATGAATTAATGAATGAATGTTTATCGATACTCCAGGATAGCCTGTAAGAGCAAATAAAACTAATTGCAAACCGTCTTCTTCTCAGGAACAAATACCACTCAAACAAAATACTCTGTATTTGTGACACAACAATATATATTTTATAATATTTTTAATAATGTATGACGAGCTATCACAAAAATAAAATGCTTTGACTACAGCATGACAAAACATTCAATAATAGACTTAATACCAAAAATATAAGTTTCAAGCTTTAAAGAAATCGCAACGAACACTTATCGTGACTGCAGTCGAGACAAACAATGAAGACTCACTTGACGCGGTGAAGAAAGAGAGGAAGTATTTGGAGGGGTTATGGATTCAGTGATTGATGGATTGAGTAATTACAGGTAGTGAAAAATTGAAGGACACAAGAAGGGGATGTAATGATGTTCTTTATGTATGGTCTCGCTGGCTGATGTTAGTGAAGAACCGTATTCTCCGTTTTTTATGATTCGTCGGACCGCAGTATCTCCGGCGTTGCAATCTGCATCTCCTAGCCAAGTCAGTGAAAAAAGTCAGAAGCAGGGAGAACTTAACGGAAACAATATAACTCACCTGAAATTAGCTACCGTAAAAACTGCCATCCGGGGACGCATGAACAAACTTGGAGAATTAACCAGAAGAGAGGCCTACGCCTTCGCGAAGAAATCGTGAATATCCGTGAAATAAGAAAAAAACAAATGGTAGTGATTGACTGATGAATGAAAGGCCTCCTGGTGATCACTTGAGAAAAAAACGAAAGTGTAAATTGAGAAAAATGTGTCTAATATTCGAATGTGAATATGGCATCAAATCAACTTTTGCAGTTTGATATCAGAATGCTGTAAACAACCCTTTTTCTAGTGAAGTGTTGACAGTGAATCGAGAAAAAAATCTGCACTCCTTATAAACTCTCACAGTGTTTTCGAAATAAATATGTACATTTTTCCACGATTAAAAAATTTATTACGACCTAGGAGTCAATGTCACTACAATATATATGAAAAATTGCGCTCCATTACGCATGAATCTTCAGATGTTATTCTTTCTGTGATTGTTTTCCTATGGTGGGCCACCAAAATAAATGATAAGTACATCGTAAAACTTCCACTAAAAGAAATAAAATAATCTCTCAGTTTATTTGCGTTTAATAGCAAAAGAGAGTTGATTAGGATTCTTCACCAGCGAGGAAATGTACCGCACAATCCACAGGTGATAGTGCGAAGATGATATACGATTATCCGCGGTCCGTACAGCTCCAGCCGGAATAGTAAAATCGGTATTTTTCTGAAATCGAACATCAAATTAGGGAGCGAACCAAATTTTGTCGGGGATGATCTTTACGTCCGAAGTTGACGGAGTAACTATAAAGCAGGTTTTTCAACTGAGCCTCAAATTTGCGGCCTCTGTCGAGAAAAAAAATCCTGCGTATGGGAGCCGTAATGGCGCTGCTGGGTACTTTCTAGGTCTTCAAAATTTCTCGTAAAACACCTCCATCAGCGATTAAGAAATGACTTGCGGAATAAATGACTGGTTTCCAATGACGCCTGAGCTGAGGCTGAGCATGGACAGGGCTAATTTTCGGCAATGCAACATCACACGGCGAAGGTAAAAGGATGAGGGAAACGTGAGTCTGTAGTCTGGCGCTTCTCTAAAAAATTATTTAAGAACTATTTGTCTCAAAATGTGCAAATTGGTGAGAAAAAATTATAAAAAAAACCTCAGGTTCCCGCGACGACGGATGCTATACTAAAATTAATACTTACAAATTTCCCCGATTATAAAACTTATTACGATCTTCACCTTGAACATGATGTAGTAACGCTGAAAACAAGGTCGTAATAAATTTTATAATCGTGGAAAATAGCAGTTAATTAATTCAATATGGAAAAATTCTACTCCATCACGCTTAAATTTTCGGATTTTATAGGTAAAAATTCCACTATAAGAAAGAAAATAATATCTCAATTTAATTATTTGTGATTCATAACAAAAGAGAGTTGAGTAATGACTAGCTAATCCTCACTAGCAAAGAAGTGTACTGCACAAGACACAGGTGGGAAGAGCACAGCTCGAGCCGAGATGGTAAAATTAGCAGTTTGATGAAATCGAGCATCAAATCAGGGAACAATAAGGCGCCTTGAGGGACTAAATGCAGTTATTTTGAATGTCGCCTGTTTCGACCCGGATTAAACGTTATTTTAGGTTTAAGTAGTATTATAGAGTCCTTCATTCTAAAATTTCAACCGTTTAGTCGCATGTTGATACCTTCATGCCGGATCGCTGCCTCAAAGGCGCCCGCCGCACGACCCCCGCCTCCCTGCCGCCAGGCACATCGCTCATTGCTTGGTACGCGTGACACTCCTTAATCCTGTGGATCTTCCCTCCTTCCCATTAAACGCTACTAGAGTGGAACTAAAATGAGTAATAATGACACAAATATTAACAGGAGGCTCCTCAAATCGTACTCTAAAAGGTGTGTCACTCAGAGTGCCTTTAAATGTCACTACTTGCAAAAGTCACTACTTGCGTCGCTGACAGACAAAGTGATCCGTTTTTTACGGGGAAATATGGTATAATTATGTGAGTTAATCGAAATAGATATGCATGATGATTGTCATCTATCTAAATAGATGGTGGTAGAGAAATTGCGTATGCTTGGTTTCGCTAGGTAGGGCCTCCTTCGCTTCTATAGCGCTGGAGTGTTTTATCCCTATTCCCCTCCCTTCCATTCCTTTCCTTTCCCTGTAGGCGTCGGCGGGTTCCGATCGCGACGGCGCCTCTTTCCCTTTTCCTTCCTCTCCAGCCCCTCCCCGGGTGTCCTGGCGTATAAGCTCCGCGCTTGGTTCCGGGCCCCGGTGCGTTGTACCCTATGAAGGGTTCGCCTTGAACCCTCAGAATTCTTGTCATCTATCTAACTGATAATTTTTCAATCCTATTTACTCGTAATAACAAGCTACATATTGTAAAATATTGGAAAAAAAAACATTTCACTTATCACCACGCCGTGGTCATTTTTGAAAACCAATTAAAATGCGATCGAAGTGGCAACAGAAATCAACCTTCTATAAGATGGAATCTTTTATGCACTCTCCTAGAATAATGACAAGCCGGGGACAATGTGATTTAATTGTAATTTCAATTTTTTTGAAAAGAATACTTCAAGCGAAAAAAACTAGTATTATTAGGGGGTTTATGTTACTACATTGAAATAGCTTTATGCGATCTCGTTGATTTTCATGACTAGCAATCAAAGCTGACTTTTTGTGTCTTGCAGTGACGGCAATGAAGATGCGTAGGTGCGTATAACGAATTCAAAGCTTTTCTCAGCCGTCACAGGCGGAGTAAAAGTGTAAACAGTAGCCGCTCGCGTCATCTGTGAAACGAGAGGGAGAGTGTTTCACGTTATAGCGTGTCCCTCGCGTTGGAAGTGAATGGATATGCAAATACAGTGGCCAGGAAGGCGTTTGTCTGGGCCGTCTGGTCTAAGTGGAGCATGGGAAGCGTGGGGGAGGTCGCATTGAGGATGAGCAGTTGAGGAAGTGGGAAGGACGTATTGTGGTGGTGTAGTGGTGAACCCACTCGATGGACCCCGGAACGCAGGAACGAAGTGATGATCCCAAGACCAAGATCTCTAGCGAATGAAATTTCACGCATGTGATAAAGTAACCTACTATTCAGCACACAAATGGATTTCTGGCGAATAGTAGCATATCAAAGCGATTATAATAACTTCAATATCACTTGACGCTACACGTTTTCTTTATTCTTTCTCAAAATGGCTTCTCATGCAACAATCCTTTGTTTTTATACATGTATCCAATAAGCCAACTCAACCAAAACACAGAAGAACAAAAAAAGCAACAAAAACAAACAAAAAATGAACTTCAAAATATGAAACAGAGAAAAACATGAATAAAAGTGATTTTAGTCATTCTAAGAATGAGCATCAAGAGTAGCCGACAAATAAAAGAAAGAATAAGGAATTTAAGGATGATGAAAATCATGAATATAAGTGGTACAATATGCATGGTGGAGAAAGATTGTGTTACGAAATTGTAACCCATGATAGCTGATACCAGTGGGAATAAAAATTACTGATGATTTTTAGGTCGAAAATGCACCGTTTTTAACTAAAGAAACCAAGCGGTTGGCTGTGAGTTGGCCCTGTTGGTAGAGGCTCTCGACAACTTATGGTCTCGAATGCTCTACCACTCTGCTAGCGAGTTGCCTTGAATGCATCGCGATCTCACAGACTTAAGCATTCGAGATCATGAGTTCGACATTAGTAATCGACATTAGCATCGACCATTCGACATTAGTAGATATACGTGAAAATAGCACTCTCATTTTGATTTTATAGCATTTTCCATTACAGATATAGCATTTTGTAGCATCACTTTTTTTCTTTATTTTCAATATTTTTCACCAGTAGTTGACGACAAAGTGGGGTGAAACACATTTATTTGAAAGAATACGGATTAGCTTAAATAATTATGAGGTATAATAATGATAAATTAAGGAATTAGATGCAAAGTGAATAATTAAAACTGATATTAGTAGCCTGAATGTAATTTACACTAGTTAAACATCAACGTTGAACAAGTTTCAACACTTTCTTCCTTCAACCGGTGAAGCAGTAAGGCCCAACGTCCAGTGGCGTAGCGAGAGGCGGGCTTGGCTCTAAATTTACGAATTTTGCCATCGAAAAGGCAAATTTGTAGTTTACATATCATATAAGTCTAGTCATCGCGCCTATGCCGCTTTTATTCACGTGTATGGCATCAATATCGCATTTATCACAAATGCGACTTTCACGTATCACTAGACATTAGTAATTTTGGTTCCTACTTGCATCAGCTATCCAAGTTCAAAATTTCGTGACTCAATTTTTCTCCACCCTGTATATAGCCGATATGAGTTCACAGTAGTTGAAGTGATACGGGCACGCGAAACGAATGGGGAATGAAATACTACCGAAAAAGATATTACAGTGGATCCCAGTTGGAAGGCGATTAGACGCAGGCCAAGATAAAGCTGGAAGGTAATAATCTAGTCATTCCAGTAGCCTTATTAGACAATTAGTCGTATTAAGCGTGCATATTTTAATGAATTTCCGTAAAACATTTATGGCGCATGAACTATGCGAAACTCTTCATTAATCCCTTTAATCCCTTCAGAGAACCCTCAATCTTGAATAATCTTTGCTCAATGCCTCACCAAGCTTACGTCTGCTAATCAATCAGTGTTTCATACCGCAAGTTCAATATAAACGGAAGCTGAAGCTGCATTTTATGTATTAATTAAAGTATTTTTTAAATTAATAGCCTCTAAATATGCGCTAATTATATCATACATGTGTAATTCATCAAGAGAAAACCGTATCATCAATTGCTATGCAATGGAATTTAGTCTATGAATGGATTTATGGACAGAGTTAAAATAGCTATAACATATTCCGAGGTAAAGAATGCAATCGCTGAGAATTCCTTTGAAAGTAAAAAAAAACCTATTCCTCTCAACAAATTCCCTTCTGGCGAGTGAATCCTCAGTACCTATACTTATTACGGAATATTTTTTACCCTAATGACCGTCTTTAAATATTCATCCTACTTTTTCCCCAATGGAACGCTGCAAATTACCTTAGCCCCGATACCTTTCAAGTCTCCATTATGATATCGTTTCTTTTTAAAATAAAAATGGCAAATTTTTTCACCGAAATGACTCCAGTTGATTAACTGTAAATGCCAACTGAAAAAATCGTGGCAAGTGAAGTGCATCTGTTCGTATAATCATGATTGCGCGAAATTTCATGCGATAAGTCATACGACCTCGGCTGACATTTCGGCTCCCGGGCGTTTATTTTTTCGTCGTAAATTTCGCTTCTCCAGCACTCTCTGTCTATCATCTTTGGCTCATTGAAGCGATGATTTGGCGTGTCGAGTGCGTTGCCACCATTCTTGGCCGTCCAATTATCCCGCGTTTCTTTGCAAGTGCATACCCTCTCCGGATTGACATTTTGGGAAAGCGGCGATCACGAATTGTGGGGAACACTTGGAAAAATCGGGTCGACTCCACAGATGAGTCGTAAATAAGGGACGGAACGTCAGAAAAGCTCGCGTAACACCCGTGCTTTGTCTTTAAATGCATGGCTGTACACTTCTTTCCACTAAAGTGCATGTGTGGAATTTTGTCGTTCGCTCTCATAGATTTTGAAAAGGGCGCACGCAGTGAATCTCTCGGCTAGATATTTCTGTGCTCACCTGGAAGAAAAAGGTCACACGTAACTGGTATTCATTTTTAGTCGCTTCTTGATTTATGCGCACAGCCTCTTCTATTTTACCTTTTACCTAGTTTTAGGATTTGCCGTTAATGAAGGAACTTGAATATTGTGTCTATCCTCTTCATGTTAATCTTTAATTTAATTCTGTGGTCGTATATAATGTCCCCGTTCGCTCCGGTTGACCTTTAACAGATGTTTTAACTTATATAAGTAGATTTAGGGCAATATTATAAGTGTGGAGCCTCTATGACGAATTCTTTAATAAATAATCTTTTGGTTTAACCAATAGGTTACCACGAAACGTCTTGGTTAATAAGCTATATCTGAGTTCCTACCATGGTTATTAATTTTGTTTGGATAGCAGGCACAGGAGTGATTAAGCCGTCTAATTGTATGTAAAGTGGCTCTGTAATTAAAAAAATAATTTTGCTAAAACTTGAATTGCGAGGATAAAATAATAATAATAGCTTAACCGTAATTTCCAATCCAATATCTGAGCGATTCTTAACATTTAGCTTATCTTTGATGTTATACATAACAGGTGTTTTTTAAGGACAAAAACAAGGCAAAAAGTGATTAACAGGGATTAATAATTATGTTTCCGCCTCCATCGATTAATAGGCTGAACTCTATTTTCGTCTTCAGCTGAAATTCCAAATGATAATTGCTTATTCAAAATCCAAATCGCAGGGTGTGTGTATGGGCGGGTTATTTAAAGCTAATACATAAAAATATTGATTTCATTATAGTGAAATATAAAAAAAACCGCAATATGCCTCAATTCTATTAGACGGTGAAAACATCATTTTACTTTTGTAATTAAAGGCATTTAAAATACGACATCATTTATAGGCCTAATTTCCAATTTGAAAATAACGTGCAGAAAATTTTTGTCTACTAGCGTTGAACAGTTCCGTTTTGAATGATATAATGTTCAGAAGCTTTAAAACTGTTCATTCGTTCGCTGACTACTGACTGACTTCGTGTCTTCTTAGGTCTTCTGCCACAGCAGTACTTATTGTACTCCTTTAATACACAAGTTTCATGTCTCAGAGTATGCTTCCCTAATTCAATTTCTAAAAACCTCTTTTCTACATACGTATTTGAGCAGTGTTCAGGGGTGCCGACTTACAAAAAATATTGGGGGGGGCCCAAACCGGGGATTATGCCCCAGGAAATTTTATGAGTAGTGAGTTTTTAGTTTTTGAAGCATTTGATTGATATATGATCAATATTAGAACCCTGATAACTCGAATCTCGATATCTGGTCACTCCGTGGAAAATCGACAAGCCTGACACATTTTTTCGTCTCACCCATAACCAATTTTTGAGGGGGCTCGGGCTCCCTCAGGCCCCATGGAGTCGGCGCCACTGGCAGTGTTTAAATGTATACAATGATAGGACCCATACTATGAAATAGATCTAGATTATGAAAGAGGTGGGGGGGATATGTGGAACGCAATACTTTCGTTAACATGAGCCTTATGTGAGAATACTAATGACAAATATGCGGAGAGTCTAATATGGGGTTCCGTGATCCATCGTTGGATTCCTGAATCCCTAAGGATGATGGGCGAGTTGCACATCGAAATGTTCGAAAGAGATATTAAGGACCTCACCCGATGTGACACTCGAGAAATCTTCACTGCCAGATTTATTTACTCTTTATTTTGTTTTTTTCCATGCTGAGGGTGTACCAGAAAGTACATTTAATTTAATTCTATTCCGTACCACTTAATCTAATGAGTCAATATTTGAGGTGATATTGTTTAAATATTGACATGTGATGCCTGTTATTTACGGAATAACTTTCCTCTGCTGCACACAGTGGATGCTTGTTCCTTTCCTTCATTTTCCACTCAAGTAATGATTTCAAAGTTTTACTTTCGAAATTTTCTCATCCCTATGAAGCCGTTATGTTTTCCGTTGGATGCAATCCAAACAAGGTCGTCTCGGGTGAAATCGACCATTTACCAGGGTAGAAAGGTATGGAATTATATTCCTTAGCCTTTAAGATTTTCTAGGTCAAGATCTTTTAGTGTAATTGAGCGTTTAGTGAGGCAGTGACCATTATTATAGGCACTCGGATTCGCGAAAAATTGTACGCTACGTGGTTGCATAGCATTTCATCGTGGGAACTCTGATCAGATCTCATTGGAACTTGTAATTAAGTTAATTAATTAATAAACGAGGAACTTGTAATTACATTGAAAGTTCCTCGGTTATTGTTACGGATACTTAAGCCACTTTTTAGTCTTGTCTGCTAATCGGTCAGTGTAGAATCGCTCCAATAGCTCTGAATATTGAGAACATTTAAAGTATCTCTGCTTTGTTTTGATGACGATTTGGATTAAGCTACATCAAGCGTTGTAAAGCTGAAATTTGACCTCTTTAATCTTTATCCTGTACCCATATGAATATTTTTTTATAGCATGGGTGGCACTCACTCTTACGAGATTAAATATCTATGTATATGGAAAACGATTGAAAATAACTAGGGTTGAAAACAGTGGGAGGACTGCTATGTGATGTACTATAATCTTGCGAGACAACCAATGCGGAGGTGATAAGAAGGAATTATTGGAATTTTTTAAAATGCAAACATTTCGTTTTGTTTACGATTTTTTATGATTTTCCTTCTCAAGTCATTGCGTTGTTTCTTTTTGAGAATAAGTGGGAATATCTTTCGTGTTGGGTTGGGGTCATAGAAACTCTTTAGCCACATTATTGAAATTGTCCGATCTTATCTTTATTGAAAAATTTCCGTCTTGCACATCATATTTGGTGAGCACTTTCATTCATAATAGTTCCTTATGTTCGCAGTAGAATAAGCAATACCGTGATTTTATAAAATATATATAAACATACAATTCCAATTTGAAGAAATATCGATATCCCTTTATTTAGGCAAACTTTTATGATTCCATTTTGATATTTACATCTTTTTCAAAACACACGCAATTTTAATTGAACCTCAGTGCTGAAGAATATGACCATGGTTTGATAGCAATAAGCAACAAATGAACAAGGATTTCTAGCTTATTGAAGACTTCATTGGAGTATGTATTGAAAAATATTGTCTATTTGAATATTTCAGTATCCTAGCTATTTTAACGATAACAAATTAGTATTAGTATTAAATAGTATTTTTTGGCTTAGCAGTGATTAAAAAAATTGCTTTTTATCAATATTTGGGATAGTCGGTGATATGTTTTTTAAATTAAAAGCATTATCTTTTTAATATGGAAGGAAGCTATTAATCAGGGATTTGTAGCTTCACACAACCTCGGCCATAATATTTAGGGATCTTGTATGGAAATGTGCGCATATTTTTATAAATATTTCCTGTTTTAACTCGCAGAGAACGCTTTTTAAAATAGACGTTTCTTAAACGGCTTTAAGTTTTCAACGTAATGGGATAAAGATGAATGAATACCTGGAGTCATGACCTCAATATCCCCTCTAAATATGCCACAGATTATAGGTACAGAGGCGGTTTTTAACTGTCAAATAATTATGCGATAATCTGCTTTATTAATTGACAACGTATGAACCGCGAAATTTTTAACAATTTCTTGGTTTTTTACTTGATAACTAAGCAGAATATCGACCGGCGTGTAACTGCTCGCTACGTTTCTAGCTGTTCACCTCGCTCGTTAAAGTCTCCGTGTGCTGCTTTCTACCGTTACGGGATGCTGTGGGCTCCAGGGGCAAGGCGCTGTGGTACAGTAGGAGAGAAAGCTCCCGCTACGTGTGGGACCCACTTCTCTCCTCCACTCTTTTTGCTTTCACTCTCCGTGAAGATGAGCTCGCTCGCAGTTTGCCGACGGCGCGCCTTGGGCTCTACCCCCCTCCTCCGGCTCCCTCGCCCACGCGCCTACAACCCCTTCCCCTCCCATTTCTCCGGCGTGCGGTCCTTCAGAGACGATCCGCTAGAATCAGTCCCTCATGGTGCGTTTATCTATCTCTCCATCACTTCCGCGTTTCTTCCTCGCGTAGAATCATCCGTAATGACTCGCGATGATTAATGGTATCGAATTTTCGCGAACTGAGATAACTCGTTAGTTCAGTTCCATATTTTTTGTGTCCAAAATTTATTATTACTATTATGAAAGTACAGTTACAAGTCGACCATTCTGTCGGGTGGTAGCATAGACACAATTACATTAAAAAACACGTCAACAAGTAATACGTTATAAACGTTAATTCAAACATAGTGAAGCATACAAAATGAAAAAAACCCTAATAATTCAACCTTATTTAACTTTTTCGTAAAAAAACTTTAGAATTCGAGGGGAGGGATCTAAAACTACCTTAATAAGACCGTTCCAATCCCCTATCCCCCGGTGCAGGGAAGAATATTATTGTTATACTATCCAGGTTACTAGTTGGCTATTATATTTAGAAATTGTATAGAAATTTATTATTTTATTTACTTGGCTATTTAATTTAGATTCGGGGAACAATTAAATCGTCGTTAGACTAAAAGCCTTTTTGAGCGTATATTCTAGAATAAATTTTGATTAAGAGAAGAACAAAAAGAATGGTTTTTTTTTTATTTTAGACCATTGGGAAATCAGATGTAACTTTAGAGTAGAGGAAAATACAACTAAGGTCACTGCAATGTCAATGATTCGGGTCAAAAAATGTAAAAAAAAACACCGCAAGAGGAAAAATGCAGTTACTGCACCTAAAGTCTTAATCGTAGCATAGATCACGAAGTATGCCTTGAGACCACTCAACATTCCCACATAGTCATTATTGTAATTATGAAAATAATTATTACTGAACCTAAGTGACGCGTTAACATGGTTCAGAAAAATTCTGTGATTAGCCAAATGAAATGGAGAATAAGGTGTTGAATAGGGTACGGAGACTGTGATAGTTCGGCGTATAATTGCAGAAGCAAGAGTCTAATCATAAATCTAATTTACCGTCAGAAATTGTATAATTACCAGACTTCTACGAGTTTATAATGGTTTGCTACAGGTGTTATGTCAATTAAATTTATGGAAGTTTAATTATTACAAGGTCTATTATGTAATTTTTACTAACTCAAGGCGCATACTATCATTAAATGGGGAACTTGACATTTCTCTTGCATTGCTTTTGTAACAAAGTGAGAATAAATGTATTAAATAAATTTTTGCATAGCGGTATGAATGTATATAATATATTTCATCATCCTTTTACCTCTAATGAGAAGATATTTTGTTTTGTAAGGACCCAATAAAAATATGATGTGAATGGCACCTTTGGGTATAACGCTTCCCCCGGTCAACCGAAATCAATTAATAGGTTTCCCGTATAATTCGATAGATTCGGTACTTATGTTTGTACAATTAGCAGTTGCATGTAAGAATGTTTCGTGTGCTCCAATCATTTCTCAAGTGTATGTGATCCAGGTTAAATAAACCTTTAAAAGTCTCAAAAGACTGGATTTCCTCTTTGGGGAATAAAACGCGCAATTGGCAATTATTGTCCATGCTGGTTAAAATATGAGGACAAATTATAATTAAAAATTTGGTCACAAATTACTTCCTTGCTGCATTATTTTGAACGCGAGATTAAAAAGCGATTTTCCGTGTTTCTTAAAGGGGAGGTTGCTTTAATAAAAGCTAGAATTTATACGTGAATTACCCATGAAGTTCGAGTATCGTCATGAAAACAGCCAGTTTTCTTTGAAACTGATAATTTTATGTTCATCCTATTGGCAATTGGCATTTTGTAACGTAATATTGGAATGTTCACTTTTCCATCTTGTCTCATCTTTTTGCTTCACGATGTTGTTAATATCGGAAATTAAAACCTTGCGCAAGTTTTGGCAGAAAAGTGAGACTGCAATAATAGGGGAAGAAAATGTTTACGCATGTAAGTACAGAATTGAACCTATGTTACTTTGACATAATTTGATGCTGATTCAACGCTGACCATTAGCTAAAACCCTCCAATGAATTTACGTCTGACATAACTACACGTTCCGTGCGCAACATTTTATATGAAAAATGTAAATTATGAACACTTGTGTTATTAAAATAAAATTTCAAATAGATTTTAACATCATACTAAAGTTCTGTGTTGATCTCGACCATTATTTCAACGTATTTTAGAAAAAAATTGCTATGGTTTAATGTCCAGAATTGTCACCATCAAGAAATACAATAGACCTAAGGAGTGGAAGCCGAGCGCTAGGGGCATTGTAGATCAAACCGTCGGAGTGTGCGGACGTGCAAAGAGAGAGCACGCAGGTTTTTGGTAGAGGGAAGTCCCAGAGTGTGGCATCGTGCGAGACATAGCCCACGTATAAAAGGAGAATTGTAAAAGGAGATGGAATTATGGAGGGGAACGGGAGATTTTACAACAGGACGAGACCCAAAAAGCTGAGGGCCCACCGAGGACGAACACCACGCTGGCTGAGAGGATTTTCCAGACCACAGAGGGACAAACCAACCTGTGTCGTCGAATAATTGGGTTGTAACTACATATAAACTTTTATTTTCATATAAGATACAAGAAGTCATAAGGTAAGGGGATTTTATTGGTCAAGAATTAAGTTTGTGACTGGTATCCCTTTCTATCAAGTAATTGGATTTTGTGAAAAGTTTAAGTGATGAAGTGTGGCAAATAATTAGACAATATACTTAAAAGAAGGAATAACTACTCATGTACCAAACTTGTGTCTAAATTGAAATATACTGTTGGTCCTGACCTAAGGGTATAAGGAATTATTTTGGTTATTTAAATTTTCTGTAAATTTATTATTTCATTTAGTCAAGTCAATTGAAAACGTATCTCTAAACCTGAAATGTTTCATTATTTTCTTTTTAGACGAGCAAGCTGGGGCAAAGTAATTAAAATATAAGGCAAGAGAAGATATCGCAATCGTGCTTTCTTTCCAGGTAAAACAATCAATAGTTTTTTTGTGTTTCATATTTATCCACATCGTGGGGCATAAAATGAAGTAGAAAAACAACAAAAATTTCTTGTTACAACTTTAACCTTGAATATTTAAGATCATAAAATGGTTAAAATTAAAAATAGCAATGACGGAATAGCTTAGAGAATTAGAAAGAAAGGGAATGGTTTGTATTATATACACCGTTCAAACGTCATGTGGCAGATATTTTTGAGGAAATCAAAGTTAGGAAGCATAGAGCGTTGAAGTAGTGAGACGCATCCGAAAGGACCATTTATACGCTTAAGTCTTTTACACCAATATTGCGAGTTGGTAAGATTCGAAAGTAATGAATAATACAGCGTGGCTCAATCATAAAACCCCGCCACGATGTGAAATTTTCGGCGTGCAATATTTTGATGGGCCGAATTAACATTTTTCTTTCACACCCTTCTCATCTCCACTTTCTCTGGATTTATTTTGATTGGCCAACTGTGTGAGCTCGATGTGCGAATGACCCATGGGCTTGAATTTCACAACGGTCATTTAGATGCACGTCTCCAGCGTGCTCGCGTAATACCAGATGGGCTAGAGACCAATAGCCACTTTCATCGCATGTCTGGCGTGTAAATCATAATTGTGTGGATTGCTTGTGCACATAGCGAGACTAATTCAGATTTAACAATCCGAATTTGGGCGTGATAAAAATTTTTAACTGAAAGTAGTTAGTAAAGTTGGGAATCTTTTGATTGTACGTATTTAATGTGCTATGGGTAATGATGTACCAAGTCATAGGCGGATCCAGGGGGGGGGGGCACGTGCCCCCCCCAGACCCTCAAAAATATGCAAGATTTTTAATACGGTCCCATTATCATTGCGTTCGTTTTGTATTACGAGGTATCCTTGTGCCCCACCCAGAACAAAATCCTGGATACGGCATTGCTTGTGCCCCTCCCAGAAAAAAATCCTGGATCCGCCCCTGTACCAAGTTATTATTTGTTTTTACTAATTTAAGACACTAGGTTTATTTATACATAGGATTTTTCGAAACTGACGGTAGACAGTAAATATGGTTGACTGTTCCATTATTCATATCAAATACATTAAAAATTTAGTTAGCAATCTAGTGCTAGCAGCACTAGATATCTAGCAATCAATAATGCTAAATTTTGATTCTGTGCAAAAGAGTCGCGAGTGTATATTGCCTGAGGTTAGGTTTTAAATGGAGAGCAATTGAGACAAATGGCGGCGAAATTCATCCCTTCTTGTTGCCTCCTCATCAAAAGCGGCGCGTGGTGCTGAGCGCCACAATTTAAGCTTTTGGTAAAAAATGCATGATACTGCTTCCTCAACCACACTACTCACCATATCTCGCACGTTTTGAGTTCCTTTTGTTCAACCGGATGAAAATGGTGATGAAAGGGAAATTTTTTGGTCATATTACGGAGGTGAAAAGAAAATCGAAGGCGGGACTGCAAGGCATCGGAAACGACGAGTACCAAAGGTGTTTCGCACAGTGGAAAAAAACGTTTCATATAATGTATCAGTATAAATGGAGAGCACTTCGAAGGTGAGTAACGTTTGTAAGAAAAAAAATTAAATTTTGAATGTTTTAAAAATTGTGTCCGGTTATTTTTAGGTTCCCACTCGTATCGGCGTGATAAATATCAAAACTCTAGCTTACAGGGGTCAGCCATATTCCCCCAATCACAAGCATAAAAAAAATGTTTTCCCTATAAGAAAACCGTCCCGTAAGAATTTTTTAAGTTAATTATTTGACCAAGGATTTGAAACTGGAACTCTTCAGCACGTAGTTCTGCCCAGAGATGACGCACTCCTATAACAATAAAAAATGTTTTCTTTAAAAGAAAAGTAGAATGCCCAAGCGTCGTTTATTCTGCCAAGTTCGTTTTCAAAAGTTAAATTATTGAGGCGGTAAAGCTTTTTAAATTTTTAAATTCATTTTTAAATTATTTAAAATTTTTAAAGTAAATTTTTTTACTCAGCTGTAGGGACCCAACTATGGGCGCTGCGTAAAATCATCGTAAAATCAAGAGTCAAGGAAGGCGCAGCCTCATGCGAGATAAAATAGCTTGACCTCTGTATTGCACAGTCAAACACAAAAAATGTGCAAAATAAAAGTTTTCGAAGCTTTACTATACAAGTCGGAGAAAATTTGTGTCACAAAATTTTGACCCTGGATAGCTGATATCAGTAAGGACCAAAATTAACAATGTTTTTTAGGTCGAAAACGCACAATTTTTAAACTTCAGAAACTTTTGAGCCAAGCGCTCCGATTGGCCGCGAATTTCCCCTGTTGCCGGATGCTCTGGATAAAGGTAATGATTTCGTAGGTAAAGCAGGCAAAACATTCGAAGCCATGACCTGTCTTGAGTATCTGGCAACAAGACAAACTCGCGGTCAATTGTAGCGCTTTACTCAAAGTTTCAGCAGTTTGTAAATGGTCCGTTTTCGACCTGAGCGTCATTAGTAATTTTGGTTCCTACATGATATAGGCTAACTAGAATCAAAATTTCTTGATGAAATTTTTTTCCACTCTACATACGTCTTTGTTCGTGGCATCAAAGTCCAATATTCCACAAAATTTGAAGAGGTTTTCGTTTTCTCGTGAAGAAGTTGGGCGAGAAACTATCCCTTACCTGGACATATTGCGTGCGTCTCTCCCTCAAAAGCTATCGTCCGCCCCACCATTCCTCAGCTTTTTCCACCTTCCCCTCTTATCTTTCTCTCTTCACTTTCCCTCTCAACGAGACTCCTCACCGCTTAAGACCTTCCATTTACAAATCTGAATGTTTTCCCCCGCTTCCGGTATTTGCAATGGGAATTATTTCGGGATATTGAAATGCTGGCGTCGAGAGTTTCCTGTTTTCTGTTCAGTTTCCGCTCTATCGGGATTTTTCGTAAATTGCCGGCCGGAAATGGCTGAGAACCTTGGAAATTCCGTGCGCACTGTCTGCTTCAAGGACGCGATTGATTTTTACGAAATAGAAAGTCAGGGTTGTCAGTTGAATATTCTCAATTGAGGTTATTTTTAGCATACTTGAACTCCGTAACCTCACCTTTTAATGCAGCCGGGCTCGAGCTTGTGCCAGCACTCACCACACAAGGGTAATCTCCAGTGGCAGCTGGTCTTAAGAAGGACTCATTACTCTCGCTTGACTTGTTGCATTTCTTCTAGTTTCCTAACATTTTACTCAATACGAACGATGCCATCTATAATTTTTTAGAGCTTAGAGAATAGCCTTTTTTCAGTATTTATATGCATCTTAAATATTATATTTTTTTCATCGGTGATAATACTAGAGTAAAACTTTCACATATATGATATAAATGTAAATTTTGACAAGGTTCAAACCTATACTTTCTGAAAATGTCAATATAATAATGTTAGTTTTAAACAGGTAATGCCGCATTGCGGACGGGTCCCAATTTTTATCGTCTTTCACCCGCCATCTGTAACATACAAGTCACGAGTAAACTCGTGTTTTCTAAATTCCACCTCTACATGCCAACTGCAATGATACTACTTAGTATTAGCACTAATTGCATCAGAATTTAACTTATTAAATTCGATTGACTATGTGTTTTCGCTTGTGATTGAGTTGCTGCGTAATTTAATTAATTTCAGTTGACTGCAAATACTAAGTATCGCACCAGCATAAATTTAACCGGTCGAACGAGAGTAATACGTCTTCTTCACTTCCCTTAATGGTATACTGTATGTACCGTGGAGATTTCAAGGTGACATAGTGAGTTTAAATCGTCGATCAAAAGTTTTCATGGCATTATAATTTATTATAGAAGCATATTATTAATCGATAAATCATTAAGCGGTTTACGTAGTACCAATATTTTTTACCGCAGCGATGGCGCTCAGTACCTGAATTCTCAACGCATTAATTCGAACTCCATTGTGGACAAATTTAATGACCAACACTATTTATTTTTGTGAAAATACACTCATAATGTATGCGAAAATGATGACGAAAATTTTTAGAATGGCCTCTCCTCGAATTTATTCATAAGTGGGGCCAGTATGTTTTATGAGCTGCGTGGTCGTGTCCTTATTGTTTCGGTGTTTGTATGATTATGATGGAGAAATAATCAAACTGTCGTGTTATACCAAGAACGAAATCCACGAGAAAAATAAGGGTCATATTATTCTGAAATTACCTACGATACGGATCGAAATTAGGGAAAGATTGAGTGGACTAATACTTTAACCGATTGCAGCCACTGCTGTTCTGAATGTTCCTTTTATCTATCACTGGTGATGAAAACTATCAATCTGCCCGAAAAATGACAAAAGGTATTTGTTTTAACGTTTTTCGAAGATAGCATTTTAAAATTTCATTTCCATCCCCGAAACGGCCCGTTATTTGCATAAAAAACAAAATGTTTCCTAATTTCATTTTGCAAGTATTAAATTACCTTCTCTATAATGCCACGACGTTCACGGGATTATATATGTGGCTGGCACACGGTATGCGAGACGAGTATCTCAAGCCTTGTACGGAAAGACCGTCTCCTGATAGCTGTTTGTTGAGTTAAATATATAATTTGCGAAATATCCTGGTAATGATTAACGCTAAAAATGAGAATGAAACAAGTGCCTTTAAAGGAGCCTAAAATCGTTGTTTTTTCGCAAGACATATGTCTAAATCAAACTGATTGTTGACGAGTTGACTTTGTGGAAGTCCATGGATAGTGATAATTGAAACAGCAGTAGTATTTTTCCACATTTTTTTATTCTTTCTCGACCGGTTTCAATGCTTACGCATCATTATCAAGAGCTGTCTAACCTAAGGAGCAGCAAGCCTGGTATATATTGAGGGTAGGTATAGTTGGGTTAAAATATAGAAGCAGGAATGGGGGAGGGGCTGAGGTCCTGCTACTATATTTTACCCCACCTACACCTACCCTCAACATAAATACCAGGCTTGCTGCTCCTTTGGTTAGACAGCTCTTGATAATGATGCGTAAGCATTGATATCGGTCGAGAAAGAATAAAAAAGTGTGGGAAAATACTACTGCTGTTTCAACTATCACTACGTCTAAATAATTAATCTCTCTTAAGAATGTCTTCAGAATTTTCCTCGTGCATTGTTAGTATATTTACTTAACTTCGCTGTAAATTTCCATGATAATCATGTCCTTTAAAGTATTTTTTAAATTTAGCTAATATTAATTCTGATTGGTCTCGGAATTTCCATGAAATAACTCGGAATTAATGGGGTCATTAAAGATTCCGAATAGTCGTCTATCATAAAAAATATCATAGAAGTGAGAGCAAGTTAAATGAAATTGTCGTGTCGGGGTTATCTCCAATACGAGTTTCATTAAATTGAGTGCATGCTCATGATGTTCATAAATATTTTTGCTTTACTGATATACCGGCATGAAACTGCGTTTGTTTAATGCATAATTCTAGTTATAACATTTTGAATGCTTTGTTGTAAAAATGAATGTCGTAAGAGCTGTTTAAATAGCATGCTTTATGACGACCATCAGTCGGCGGACCTCGGTGAAGTTTGCCATGGAATAAGACACTTAAATGCAAATGAAGCCATTTTCCGAACTCAACGTAAGCAACCGTTAATTATGATATAATTGGTGTGAAATATGTACGGTCGAAAAGTGGAATGACAGTATATTGTGACAATAACTTCCAATTGACATAAATTAGCTTTAAAATGGCTGCGGTTCATTTTTTAGTCAAGCTATATTAATGGTCATCAGTTAATTTTGTATAAAAAGGTGACGTAATATATATTCCTGAGTTCATTTTTGCTTTCTTTTACGACTTAAAATGTATCGGTAGAAAATATATTTTGTGAGTAGTCCTTAGAATTCTGTCATATTATTTTCCAGGCTATACATAATGTAATTGCTAGAGTCATCGAAGTATCTTCAAGCTTTAGGCAAGTATTCCCGCTCATAATTATTACCATTATTTTCAAAGTCACGAGAGGAATGACGGTTCCATTTCTAGAAAGATATACATACTAAATCTCGTTTTTTTCAACGTATTAAGGTATGCATTTCTAGGCGTACTTACTGGAAACTGACGATGAGAGGAGGAAATAGATAGGAGTTAAGTAATTTTTATTCAGCAGCCAGACTATTGAGTGGAATTTCACGAAAAATTCCCAGGATTTGAATGCATTCTGTCAAATAATTTTTCCTTAACATCTAGATTATCGTGAGTTTGAGCTTCATACTAGTCACTTTCCTATCTTTTGTTGCTAGTTTAACTCTCAGTTTGAAATTGATGATTAATTAACATATATTTATGTATGGGAACACGGGGCAGAATGGCGTTTGAGTTTTTTTTCGACTAGAAGGTGCTGTCAACTATCAGAGAGTATAGATTAATCTGTTATTGCTCATATTCTTCGGCCATGTTGGTTCAGTTAATTGAGAGTTAACATGTGAACTATGAGTTGTGTGAATTTTATCCATCATTTTCTAACTTCAGAAGATTTTGTATCGATGTTATGTCATATTCAAGTATGACACTAATTCTTGGTTTGTGATTGAAGTACGTCTAATTATCGTTAGTTCCGTATTTTTGAACGTGCGAATAAATGTTATTTTCGGGCGTCAGTTCCCTGGTAACCGTAAACGTTTTCTTGGAGCAGGACGGGTGGGGCGGAACGGGAAGTAAAATAACTGGAAAAAATGGTGGGAAGGGAAGAGACAACTCTATATTTATACAGCAGCAATTTTCATTAAAAAAAGTTGAAGGCTGGGTCACTTGTTCCATCTGTAAGAAATTGGCTCACAACTCGTAGCAAATCAGGTATAGTTTTCCGTTAAAAAGATAATGCATTTTTATCTCTCGAATGCTTCATTTCCTTCATGAAATGAAGTTTTCAGCGAGTGTTCATTTTACTGTTTAGAGTAAAATATATTAGGTTGATATTTTTAAAAAACTACTTTCACCAATTATACTATTTTAATTACTAAATAACTTAGTTGTTTTTATCATGAAAATTCCAACCCTAAGTGAATCACTTTGCCACGAGACCCATTGTTGCCATATAAAACACCTCGTTTGATTTAATCAAAAACTAATTAATAGCAATAAACCATACGACGTAGTTTTGCGTCTTGTATTGAAAAAATCATATATAAAATAGACTCCATAGATTATTGCCTCAACCGCCATTCATAATTATTTTAAAATATACAGGGAATTTAAGGTCGAGACTAAACATATACTGGAAAAAATATGCGTCAATTTGATTTTTATTCAGTGATTAGGTTCCTTTTTTTCCAATCAGAATCCAGACTTTTACGAGATAATTTTTACTCGTGTATTTCTATGAAAACAATACTTGTTTTTGTGTCTGAAGTACGCAGGTGTTATATGGTACCTGGCTAAGGAATTTTAATTAATAATAGCTTCAAGCCAAGACTTTAGAGTGTTAATGAGTAAATGACTTTTAGAAACGAATTATAAACGAATTCCGTGCAAATGCGAAGGTTGTAAGTGCAACTTTCATGATTATGGTGGGTAATTAGCGCCCCTTGCGCAAACGTACTCCGTCCATCAATTGTATCGCACGTGCTTATCCCGAAGCTGCTGTATTGGTTTATCCTTTTAGGTTAGCTTTCATCATATCTCAGAATATTTTTATGCTAGGATTACTCCTTTCATATGTTACGCATCAAATTTTTAATTAAAAAACTGACTTCCCTCTGAAAATTAATTTTTGTTTGATGCATATTTTCATATTTTCAATATTTTTTAAAATTTCCTACTGCTTTCGTGAGTCTAATTCACGACGGTCAGAAAGAAAGTTAGGACAGCACTCTGCTAAACGAATATCTTTCACAATCCTTCTCCCCTATTGTGGCGTCCGTTTTAAAATTCATCCCTTCCTCCGTTTCGTAACTAGGTTACAATAATAAGATGAATACATCATAATTTACGCCGGAAGATGATAATTACTCCTCGAAACCCGGGTTCCGTTACATAAAAAAGTTGTGGTATAAGTGAAAGTGAATTGACCGAGAAATCTTACAATGGAATACCACAAGGTTAAGAAAGAGTTATTGAATTTTGTTCACATTTTCATAGTTTTCTTAATACTTATAGCTAATGATAGATGTTCCAGATATGGTCGTGGAAACTTTATTATTTCACGCTTTTTCCCGTTTTTTTTTGTAATTTTCGTAGGGTTGATCAGTGGGGAAAGTTGTAAAAGAAATCTGACATTTATTTTCATTGTGTATTTTTCAGCTGTAATGTTTCGATACAATGCTATGAAAGGAAACTAGAACCGTAGGTATTAGGTATAAAATAGTGTCGTGAAAAAGATGACCTAGTAATTGGACATTAATTTTATAATGGTAGCGTTTAACTCTAAATTTTTCATTCTAATTTGTTTCGAACATTCATAAATCCAATCAAAAATTGTTTTTAGTTTTTATGAAATTCTTAAATTTCTATTTGATGTCTCGAAATTCAGAACAATGGACATTTTGAATTACTGATATTTTGTATCGAATTAACTCAGCAGAATAAAAAGCATAAGGATTTGTGATTCTCAGGTTGCTTGTGGTTTAGGCGGCTCATTGCAGCTGCAATAATATGTATAATAATTTCATTCGGCGAGAATTATTAGTACACTCACCGCGAAGAGCCACGCGTGACGCGCGTCGTTTCTATGTACTGAATTATCCACTTCCGATCACTCAATCGTACAAATGTTTGGGATTGAACGAAACGAGACTCGACAAAAAGTCATGGAAGCCATCCCTTCTAAAGTCGTCTGAAACCCTAGGAAAATTTATGGAAATGGTAAATTTTCTATTTTCTATCCATCTAATAATTAGAAATAAAGTATGGGTTTAGTTAAAAAAATAGCCACCAAAAATCCGGTGGAGCCGCTGCAATCACTGGAAGGAAGTACAAACAAATCATTATAAAAACAAATTTGTATTTGCACTCAATAGGCAGAGGTGAAATAGGAAAAGAGAGAAAGAAGAGGAAAGAGCTAAAACAAAAAGATGAGAAAGATAAGGAAGGAAATATACAATGTAATTTTTTAAAAAGCAAAATTCTTCATGGCTTGTTTACATATGAACAATTTCACGGATAAAAATTTGTTGCCGTAATCACTTTAAACTCGATATTATAAAGACAAATTTATTCTAAGGAAATAAAAAGAATAAAACAAGTTTTCTATGAGCATAATTTTCTATAATGAAACAGTCTCTAAATTATTTTCTTCATTTGCAAACGAAAAAGTTTGGCGAATATTCCGGTATAAGACTCGATTTATGTGAAGCATAAATTAAAATTAAATTAACTCTAGCTCATAGTTTGCCGTAGTGTAATTATTTTATGACGTTATTCCAGTGAACCCTAGCGAGTACTTTAAAATATACTTGACAGGCTGAATGTTATCCTAACCTTAAATGGAAAGGCAAATTCTTGTTTTGACTCGGGCAGCCAGCTGTCACCGTACATATAAGCGAAAGAAATGGCCGCGGGTAGCTTCATCATCCACCTCGCATTAAGCCTCTGCTCCTTACTCACTTTTTCACTCTTCTTTTCCTCTTTTCTCCGACCTTTTCGCTCACAGGAAATCACCGGGGACGCAATGCCTCACTCTTTTGCTCTTTTGGGCGGTTCAGAAATGTACAGCCTATTATACCCCAGGCAGCAATCAATGACCCAGCAATATCCAGACAACATTTTTGGCATTAACATGTGATATCCGTGCAATATCCTTGTTTATCAAATTAATGTTGAAGAAATATCTGTCAAATATCCAATGAACCCGACAAACAACATTGCAGCGATGCCCAGCAGTAGACATGGAGGTCCATGTTACAGCATCTCTTAGATATCTTCACAGAATCTAATGAGTAGATGATGGGTGTACATAAGATGGTTTTTGGCTATGCCAAGACACACAAACACAAACAAACAATATCACAGATATTAAAATAACCTCAGAACGACACGACGCGACGTGAGTTTTTCTTATTTTTAATTTTTACTCGACGTTTATCTAAATTGTAGGACCGCGTATTTCTTATCTGTGCTTTGGGTTTTTATTTAACAACTATTTTTGTCTAGCGATCCTTTATATGCATTCTTTGCCTCGAAAATTCATGCAGTGAGCTGGCTTGCAGCCTCACCACGTAGCTGTGTTTTGGCTTTGTAGGTGTAACAAGTACCGGTGGGGTAAGAGTCCTGGGGCAAGAGCCCGCATGAGTACTCTTGCCCCACGGGCACTTAATACAATAGGGTAGTTTCCCTCACCAAAGAAATCGAAAGGCATTGATTGCGATTCGTTACCCACCATTAGTGTATTCATAATATACAAATTATTTGGTTTTAGAAATACCGGTTCAGGCGAATGGCAAGGGTCAATTTTATCCTCATTTGAAAAAGGCCAGATTGGCGCCCGTGCGATGCCACTCCACGTGACGTCACAGGGACCTAGTTTCTATACGTGTAGATAGGAGTTTTACATCGTCTGAGATTACCAATGCATGCATGAGTCACAGAGCTCAGGGAAACATGTCTTAATAATCACCTATTAAAACTGGCTAAGGTCGGAAAGTTTTCCTCGTTTGATAAGGTATTAATAATCCTTATTTAAGCCAAGCGCTACCAGCTAGCATGGTACTCTGCTACCCGCTAGCATCCTGCGTCGTATCAGCGCTCAGAGCCTCGCCCCAAGGTCACCTCACAAGGCGGGAGGGGGAACCAGAAATGCGTCACACGGACTTTTTCCCATCATTCCTACTTAGCCGTCGCGTTTTCGATCGCTCGAAATTTTTCGCTTTTTGTTTAATCGCAAAAAATAGATATCGTCATTTAAAAATCTAAAAGCGTGAAATACGCAATAATGTTTCGATTTAGGCAATAAAAAAATAATAGGAAACCACCCTATTGCTTATTATATGACCTAATAGTTCCTGTAATAAATATCTCATGTACTTTGTTGATAATTGAATTGAAAGACAATGCAGAGATATAGGAGAAAAACCGTTCGGAAAGAATTTGGACAACAAATTTTGTAGGTAGCTACAATGAGAAGGAGCAATGGAGAATCCATACGTTCTATAGCAGTTGGTTTAGGAATTGATGAATTTTCTCTACATAAATATAGCTTAATTTCTGAATTTTACGTGCGTTTTATTCATATATATGCATAATACAGCCACATGTCTCTCATGAGAGCACTATACCACATCCAAAAAGCATTGCATGCGCATAAGCGGCGTAAAAATTCAAAGCAAAACTGAGATTTATGAGTACCCCCTACACCCAGAAACTACACATGAAGATATATAAAAATAAGGATAAGGGTTACCGTGCTAAGCGGCGGTTAGGAGACGGCGAACTTGGCATTCACTTCACCGGAATAACTGATTTTCACTGTGGAGTTTGTGGAAAATATTTCTCAAATCCACCAATTGCTGCTGCATTAGTTGTAATGAATGTAAAACATGGAGGAAAGAACCTTGCACCATATATTCTGCAAAGGGAAAGTTCATATGCGAAACCCATGATTAGGGCTCTTGCCTCATACGTGTAGGACACTTGCCCCACATGAGGAGTAAGATTCCTATTCGTTTTTCTCTTACATTTTGATGAGTAGCGACAGTTATTTATTTTTTAAACAGCACTGGATGATAAGTATTGTACTAAATGTAACTGCGAAAAAATTGTGTAAAAATAAAAATTGTCATTTGAACCGGAATCCATAATTTTTGCAATTGTTTGTTAAATGCTTACTCATGCCCCTTATTCCTCTATCGCCTGCTTCTTGGGATATGTCGAAATTTATCCTACCACCTCTCTTCGTACCCTTTACAGTAGAATGAAACACTAATATGATTCAAAATATTGAACTCAGTGATTTTCTGTACCGTTATTACTTCATTGTTATTACTCTTGCGAATGGACTTCATTTTTTAAGTTAAAATGTACATTCCGGGAGCAAAATTTTAATTTTTTTTCGACACCAAGGAGGAAATAATCATGGGCTAATTGGCCAAAGTTGTCATGATTTTATGATTCAACATATACGAATTGTTCGAGTTAATGAAGGCTTTTTAGCCTGAGGGGTTTTCTCGGAAAAGATCTGCCTTAAACCTCTGCTCCTTACTCGCTCTTTCACTACTCCCGTCATCTTTTCTCCGACCTTTTCGCTCTCAGGAAATCGCCTGGTACGAAAGACCTCACTTACGGCATGACTATGCACGTTCAACTGTCTAAGATACGAGAGGTCGGTCGTTCGACGACGTG
Source organism: Ischnura elegans (assembly GCF_921293095.1). Lineage (NCBI taxonomy): Eukaryota > Metazoa > Arthropoda > Insecta > Odonata > Coenagrionidae > Ischnura > Ischnura elegans. Next base: position 55,338,423 of record NC_060252.1, on the reverse strand, counting down.
CCTTCACGTCCCTCCAGAGTCGATGCGTTAGTCAATAGCCACGTCCACCATTATTATCATCTTTACGTCTCTCTCCTCTATTTTCTAGTGCATACAGTGCGGAAAACCGTTAGAACTGCGAGAGCTGCGGAGTGAATCTGCTCGATGTCGTACTCGTTGGCGCCCACACGACTCAGTATATGTAGATTGGAAAAATCAATTTCAATACGCCAAAGGATGAAGTTCGCCATGAAAAAATATTTGACTTACCCGGGATTCGATCCCGGATCTCACGATTGCCGGCTAGGCGTGCTACCAGTTACACCACCAAGCCATTTTCTCAGAGCGAACTTCGGGATGGGTTTTACCGCGTGACTGCGTACAAAGTCACTTGTTCCTGCAGTGCTTTGAAAATCAATTTCGATTAAAATTGATTTCGATCTAATTTCAATTTTTGTCTAAAAGTCGAGCTTTTTATTACGATTAAAATCGAGTGCTCTAATTATCGAATTGAAGAATACAGTGATTCTACCAATGGTACACATTTCCGCATTTTTTCTTAGAGCGTAAATCGTAAATGTTCTGTGTTCGGCACTGATTGTGAGGCATCTATTAATAGTGATCGTTCATATTTCAACTGAAGACCTACATCTTGTTAGTGATGGAACCGATTAAAGAATTATAATAACATTAAGGCTATTTCTAAGGCATCCCTCCGAATTCGACAGGTGCGCCATGAGCCAAGTCCACCATTATTCTTATCTTTCCTCTATTCTTATCTTCTCCTCTATTCTCTGGTGCGTACAATATGGTTACAACTGTACACAATGTTATACAAACTGTTAGAATTGCGAGTGCTGCGTAGTAATGACGATGAAGATAAAAAAGCAAAATACACAGAGAGAGCCAAGCCCATCATAATTCTCATATTTACGTCTTTCTTTGTCCTATATTTTCTGGTGCGTACAATACGGAAAACCGTTAGAATTGCAAGTTTTGCGGAGAGGTGATGACGAAGTTAAAAGAAGCAACATGCAGAGGAAGAGCCAAGTCCACCATTATTCTCATATTTACGTCTCTCTGCTCTATGATCTGTTGCGCATAGTACGGAAAACCGTTAGAATTGCGAGTGTTGAGTGGGGTGAATCTTCTCGGTGCCTTATTGGAGATGCTGTGGTCGTGTCACGGGGAGCTTTGAGGGGTTGGTTGGGACGGTGGGGAGGGCGAGAAAAGTGAAAGGTTTTTGATGCTCGCGGCAAGCGGACTTTTTCTTTTCTCAAGCGCCGGAGACGTAACGCGGCTAAAAGGACTGGTCCGCAAGGCCTGCGGGCATAATGACCTCCATCCGCACGGCTCGCCGCTATTTTATACCGGCGCACGTGTTTCTCGACGCACTGCACGATTTGCGCCGGTATTACGCTCGAGAGAGCGGTCACGTAACTTACTTTTCCGATTACGGGAGATTCAATCCCTCTTTCCGAGGAATCGTTACCAACCGCTGCTTATTTTATACTCACGGTACTTGTGTGGCGTAGGAACCTACTTCTGGAACTTTATGGTGCCTTATTAAATTACACTGTAAAGATTCATTCTGTCTTGAAATGGCGTTTTCTATGCCTCCTATTTGCGATACGTTTAGGAATGTGAACGCTGTATTTTAATTTAATAAGTTAACAATTGTAGTACTCTCTCGATAATCTGTCACTTTGATTCTCCGGCCCTGCCGATAATTCGGCGTTTTTAAACCGGCAGCTACTAAGCGGGCAGCTCAGTAATTTCGAGTAGTCTACTTGGCAGGTGAACCTAGTCCAACTCAGAAAATAGGGGTAGTAATAGTCTCTGAGGGAAATGCACGAATAGTTTATTGGACTATTGATTCGACACAATACAGTACTGTGATTTAAGGTAATTATTCTTTATTGTAGTTTAAATTTACGTTAACACTTCAGTTGCGTGCATGTACTAATGTGGTGCATAATAAAATATATTTCTAAATCTACATAATACCCTGCGAGCCAACTCTAGGGTGTTTGGCAGGGGGTGATCAATCACCAATATTACGTACATGTATACAATAAAACATAGGTTCTGCTGATTGATTGTCTCATTACTAGCGATTTCCAGTAATCCAGCGTTTTCGGTAACCCAGCAGTGCTCTGGTCCGATATTTGCTGGATTATTGTGTGACTTACTTGCAACTGGCTAAATGTACTTTTTCATGACTCTCTTAATCTGTAAGATTGTGAATTTGCACACGATGACAATATGTAAATTTTACATATCATAAAAATATAAGAAAACATATTTTTATGATTACAACTATTTTAAGGGTCTTTCAGAGTTTGATTGACCTATGTATCAATTGAAGAGTGAAGAATCTTTATCCGTGTGTTACAAAGTAATTGAATCAGTGCCTTACTTGTCTCCTCAATTTTGAGGTTTGCATGAAAACAAGGATGATAAAGGCGGGGTTAAACGGAGAGTAGGAGATTTGTCCCAAAGCAAGTGATTATGAGCGATAGGTTAAAATAAGTTAAATTTATCATAACTTACATTTGGAGTATGCTTCTCTATGGAATCCAGGCATGGAAAATAGAATAGATATTAATTCATGCTCTGGGTATAACCTTGGAGCAAAACACAATTTACAATAATTGGCTCATCAAAAGCACAAAGTTCATGAAAATATCAAGTAATAACAATAAAGTTGTTTGATACACAAATAATAAAGAAATGACACGTAAACAAGGATTGAAATTTGATAACACACGGAATATGTTGGCTGTATTTTATCTGATAGGATAACTGAGTGGAGAGCTTCGTAAAATAAATCTTAGGACTTTTGGCTGCTGACGATAATGATGACGGTCTAAGCAGTAAAATACCAATAGCAAGAGATGCTTATGCGATAAGTTGATTTGGCGAAAATATTGTTACGGGATAGAAATAAGAGCAGTGAAGATGAATTTTAAATTCATCCTAACTAATTAAATACTGAGTTTGGTATTAGAATAGCCCTGAATTCATTTTAAGAAACCTTTTGGAGCATTTGGAGCATGTTATTGCACTAAAAAACCTAATATTGATTTTAACGAAACGCTAGGACGAGTCAAGAGATTGAGAGCTTAAATGTACGTATTAGTTTTATTTTTTGCAGCTCCTCCCACATCACAGCACTATGTCAGTGATTTTCTGTATCTTTATTGATGCATGGTTTTTGCCTTTGCGAATTAACTTGATTTTTGTAGTTAAAATACACAGTCCAGGCATATATTTTCATATTTATTTTCGGCATCAGTAAGAGGATACTCAACGGGTAATTAGTTGAGGTTGTCGTGATTATAAGACTTACCACTTACAAATTGTTCGAGTTAATGAAGGCTTGTTAGTCTGCGGGGCTTTCTCGGAAAAGAAAGCTTAATAATTCACCTTTCTCAATAGTTATATGGAAGTAAAGTTCTCTATTTGTCGAGGATACAATAAATGATTTTTCTCTAAGGTAATGATTTTGAGCAAATGTGGACGCTAGCTCGTGATGCTGTGAGATATCGAATTTTACCTTTATTTTTTACGATATTTTCTACGGAAGGGTATGTTCTGTGGCTTATTGGCATGATTTGATTTCCTTCATATACCAACATGAAGAGCTTTCTAACACTAAAATCAACATGTTATTGGCTAGAATAAATGCACGATCTATATTTTTCAATTTATTTTCATTCCATATAAAGCGTGCATCACTGGTGTCAGTCAAAATAGCGCGAATTGCTGCAATTTTACCAGATTCATACTGTGTTAGACTCAAAACTAAGTTGGGTGTGAGATTATCTAGAATTTATTCTGTTTTGGAAGAAGCGCGCTTACGTACTGAAGACAGAATAAAGAGAGTTTATGCTCAGTCAGCGTTCTTTAAGAGAATTATACCCAAGCACCACCGATTTCGCGGGTGTTCATAGTAGAAATATTCGGACGATTTATAGTTATAATCGAGCTTCCGCGTCGCGTAACTTAAGCTTCCACTTTCTTCTATTATTGAAGTGGAAAGCTTCCACTGGCTCCGAAACAGCCTTTTAACTCTTTACAAAGTGTTAGAGGAAGCAAATAATAGCCGGGACCGACAAAATGAAGCATGAAAATAACTCGCGAGCCTGGAGTTTGCCGTAGAGCTCAACAAATCATCGGCATCAGCTGCCGAACGGCTGAAACTGCTCAATAAGGATTGTAAGAGCAATGGGGCATGGAATTTAGTTGTCAAAAGTAAAATACGGTGCAGTGATGCGCTATTTCCCGGCGTTCCGTTCGAATAGATGCTTCCTTCGTGTTCATCTATTATTTTTCTCTGGAATCTAGTTATTTGCTTACTGCTTTCGATGTTCGTCGACAATTTTATTGAAATATTCTTCATTTGTCATTAGGATTTATTTGTAGATTTGATTTTATTTTACGTAATTGAATGTCAACAGCAACATTTATGACGCTAGAAAAACATAGGCTGTAACTAACGGCTCTCGCAATTTCTACAGTTGAAAGAGAAAAACTAACTTAACTAATAGTTTACTCATATGCTCACGACTCCGATTTTTAAAAATTCTGATTTATGTGACTTTCATGGCTATTGCTACTGAAATCATATATTTTTCAGGTCCTATTATCTTAATCAGCAGTATTTCGATTCAAAAATGTTGTGTGTATCTTTCATTGTTTCCATTTTGTTCAAACTCTCACTTATATTTTTTCCAGTCCCTGCTTTATAATGTGAATTATGGTGCATTTAATATTATTTTCCCATTGATTTCTGGTAAGATTTTAAACAAAGAGGTCCTCAAATGTGCGGTTTTATGATAGCCTTAGTTTCGCATTCTGCTGTTTGAAACGAACGATTTGATTTAAATTTCGGACTGCTATTTCGGGAAAAAAGGAAAGATAAGGAGATCCATTTTTACGGTGATTTGGAAAATTAAATGCATTGGTCACATCTATTTCATACAATTCCCTCTTGATTTTCAATAGGGTAGTTTCCTTCATCAAAGAAAATGAAAGTCATTGATTGCGATTCGTTACCCACCATTACTGTATTCATAATATACAAATTATTTCGTTTTAGAAATATCGGTTTAGACGAATGGCAATGGTCCATTTTTATCCTCATTTGAAAAGGGCCAGATTGGCGCCCATGCGATGCCACTCCACGGGACGTCACAGCGACCTAGTTTCTACACGAGAAGATAGGAGTTATACGTCGTCTGAGGTTACCAATGCATGCGTGAGGCGTAGAGCTCAGGGAAACATGTCTTAATAATCACTTGTTAAAACTGGCTAAGGTCGGAAAGTTTTCTTCATTTGATAAGGTATTAATAATCCTTATTTAAGCCAAGCGCTACCAGCCAGCAGGGTACTCAGCTACCCGATAGCAGCCTGCGTCGTATCAGCGCTCAACTCGCCTCAAGGTCACCTCACAAGGCGGCAGCGGGAACCAGAAATACGCCACACGGAGAGATTTCCCGACATCCATACCTACGCGTCGCGTTTTCGCGCGCTAGAAAATTTTCACTTTTCATTTAGTCGCGAAAAATAGATATAATAATTTAAAAATCTAAAATCGTGAAATACGTACTCCAGGAGTAATAATCTTTCGATTTAGGCACCAAAAAAATAATAGGAAACCACCCTATTAAGTTCAGCTGATGTCACATTTAGAAATGCATTTTATAGTTAAATTATCATTGGAAGCTCTTCACATTTTCGTTTTTTTTACGTTTTCGTTACGTATCGTTCATTCTGATACTTAAAAAATACACGCCCTAGGAGTCACGCTTAGAGTAGTAATTCAGGATTTAAACGAGCCATTTAATCATGAGATGGAATAGGATGCGCTTGGTAGGGGGCCCTTATTCCAAGTGAGTGAAAATTATAATCATAATAAATGATAACTAATTATTCCAAAATGCTTCAAATTTACAGCTTGGCTAACAAAAAAATAATTGAGCTATAGGTAGTTTCAGTGGCTTACACCAGTGTGGAAGCTACTATCCGAAAATTTTAATGCAATGCTTGTCACAAAATAATATTAGTTTCTTAATGCATTATAATATCTCATTAAATATGGCACATTGCAAAAAATATCATGTGAAGTAAATGTAAGCGCAAAAAGAGAAGAAAATAAGATCGTACAAAAATATGCAGAAGTATAACTTTTCAGACCAAAAAATATAACATTTTCAGCAGGTGCGTAGGTATTTTCAGCAGGTACCTAGGTATTTTCAGCAGGTATGTACAAATATCAGTCGCACAAATCAAAACTAATGTTTTTTTACCAAAAACACTACAAAATATTGAGTAAAATAAATATCCTGTAAAACATTTTGCTTGCAGTTACTTCCTCTTTTTACTGTCTATGGAACTATGTTATTCGTGGAAAAATTTACTTTTTTATGTTTCTGGTGTTGATTGATGTTTCTTTGTCTCCATATACGCATTCTACCGTCGAAAGTCATTTTTCGTCAGCGCTGAACAACCTTGCATAGTCCTGTGAAAAAAGTTTCCAAAGTAAATGATGGAATAGCCGTTTATATTGTTCACATCCCTTTTTGCCCCTATCATAATGGTTATTATTGTAGTTAAATTATTTCCTGATATTCCTGCACAGTTTGGTTCCTTATATTTTTAAAAATTTATCTGATCAAATATTTTTTCACTGGATAGTAAAATCTCCTCCAGGGTGGTGAAAATTGGTGGTATAAGACCTTTTGTTTGAACTCTCATTTATATATTTATCTTTTTTTGATGTCTTTTACGGTGCATTTAATATTATTTTCCTTATTAATTTTTGGAATGATTTGAAATAAAGAAATCATTACATCTATGATTTTATTATATTCTTTTTTTACTCTTCTATTTTCGACGAGGAAAAAATATAGATAAGGAGACATATTTTTAAAGATGATCTATCTCTCACCAATGTCGGGATTTCTAAATTATCGAATTCAAAGATTTTCTGCAGTGTTACGCGTTTTAACTCGATAGGTCTGGCCTAGAGCGAAATAAGAATTTAAATTGATAAAAATTTTTTACCCTTGATATATGTTCACTGCGTATTAGTTTGAGATTCCGTGACAGCAATGCAGTTTATTACCAGTTTCATTTCCGATTTACATTTTACCCATTTCCGTGTATCTTCTAACCGTTCTTGAACTCTCAGAAGCAGTTACCTTACTTTGGAGGTATTCATCCCTCTCTTAATGGTCTAAACTAAATTGAGATCAGCATGATTTCCAATGAACGTAGTTCATATAACATCTCAGCGGGTTCAATATTTGAGGTTTTCAAACTTTTAGTTTCGATCACTTGTATGTAAAAAATAACGTATACATCTTTCATGCGTTAATTTAAATTAGGTTATCTTATAAAATCAATTCTTGATAAATTTATCGCTTATAATTAAAAATTTCGAAAAGATTAATGGCTATTGTAGTTATTCATTTGCTTATTTGAAGTCACATCGCACTAATATTTTTTTTTCGATATTAGGAATCAAGTATGAGTAAAATCAAATTATAGTCGAACCTATTGAGGATTTTCAAACAAAATTGTGGTACGCCTTTGGTTATTCTATTTCCACATAGATGGAAAGCTCTGGCAATAGTTTATTTGTTTTCAGATATTATTTGGTTTTCAGATGTTGTGTGCCTTCGAGACGAGACGTAAACTTGAGCGGTGAAAGTTTCACATGGGAAATTTATCCCAATTAGTCTCGATAAATATTACAGTGTAAACAGCCGTGAAATTTTTAAGCCCGTATCGTATATAACATCCTCTCATTGAAAAGGACACGTTGGTAGGCAAGCTACCACCTTTGAGTACTTCCTCATTGCTACTAGTTAAAAATGGTATTTTCGTGCACGAGGTACTTCACTAGAATTTATTAGAGTGGGTAGTATGTGGTTTCATTAGGTCTCCGCGAAAATATCCATACATTTTTATTCACATTTTTTGTGTCGTTTCTTACGTTGAAATGAACTTCACGGAAGTACAAATGCGACGACGGAGATGGCATCGTTTTTTACCATCTTGCACTTTCTTCTCAATACTCAAACTAAAATACCCTGCACCAAAACATTGCTCTTTCTAGATATTCTTGATTGAAATTTTCCTTGATGAAGTACTTCCATTATAATGAAGTTTTCGAACTCGCATCTTTTCCTTCAATTCAGGCTTCCAGCCTTAATCGAAAAGTCTAAATTAATAAGATTAATTATTTGACAATTATAAAGAGAACTGCGAAACGTTGGTCATAATACACCATAAAAATACAAATGGAAAACAGCATGTTAATAAAAGGTGCATGGTTAGGTAAAATATATATAACATTAAGTCCGAAAATAAGAAAATAAAAAAGAGCGAAGACCATGTTTTCGTGCCGAGTGCGCAAGATAACGTCTCATATCGAAAAAAATGCAGGTCGTGCGATTAGAGCAGTCGCATTTTCTTAAATTTTAATAATTAATAATAAGTTAACGATACCTCTTATGGACATAAAATTTGAAAATTAGCATCAGTAGCTGAAAATATTTTGTCGTAATGTCCCAAAAGAGACCAAATACTCCAATATGATGTACTCGTGAAATAGGTGGGGGAGTATGTCTTGAAATTTGAAAAATCGTCCATCTAAGGCGGAAGGCTTTGATTTTACCTGAGAATAATCCTATTAGTTTGTCATCACAATATTTGCTAGATTAACTTATTATTAATTCATTTGGTGTTATACTATATGACGTGATCACATCTGGCTGGAGGAGTTTCAGTCGGGTGACTATGCCTAAGATGTTATCTTTTTTAGGTTGCTAAGCAAAGACTGCCTCGCAAACGGAGTACAGCATAAACAAACTCTAACTTCAGGAAAGTTCAGTAGCCTACCAAGTGAATGATTTGAAGGTTAGATAAAAGTCATTAAATGCTATATAATTGCATTTGGTTATATAATAAGTGTGATGCCTTTTCTTCAATTTCCCCAGTTCGTTGTCATCAGAAAATTTTCACATCCACTCACCCAATAGGGTGGTTTCCTTTTATTACCTAGGGGGTTTTCCTATTATTTTTTATTGCCCAAATCGAAAGATTATTACTCCTGGAGTAGGTATTTCACGCTTTTAGAGTTTTAAATGACCATATCTATTTTTCGCGATTAAACGAAAAGTGAAAAATTTCAAGCGCGCGAAAACGCGACGGCTAAATAGGAATGATGGGAAAAGTCCGTGTGACGTATTTCTGGTTCCCCCTGCGCCGAGTGAGGTGACCTTGGGGCGAGCCTTTAGCGCTGATACGACGCAGGCTGCTAGCAGGTAGCTGAGTACCCTGCTAGCAGGTAGCGCTTCGCCTAAATAAGGATTATTAATACCTTATCAAACGAAGAAAACTTTCCGACCTTGGCCAGTTTTAATAAGTGATTATTAAGACATGTTTCCCTGAGCTCTGTGCCTCATGCATGCATTGGTAATCTCAGACGATGTAAAACTCCTATCTACTCGTATAGAAACTAGGCCCCTGTGACGTCACGTGGAGTGGCGTCGCATGGGCGCCAATCTGGCCCTTTTCAAATGAGGATAAAATTGACCCTTGCCATTCGCCTGAACCGGTATTTCTAAAACCAAATAATTTGTATATTATGAATACACTAATGGTGGGCAACGAATCGCAATCAATGCCTTTCGTTTTCTTTGATGAAGGAAACTATCCTATTCTTTAGTTTTTTTTAACGAAGCGATTTTGGATGAGATTAAGTGAGATATGAACGTTTCATATGACAGGTAAAAGTTGTAATCATTTGTGTGAACAAAACGGAGCAAACGTTTATTTTGCCAGCAATTCCGTGATCGTACATATCGTGGCAATAACTATTTGCGTTTGAAATTTGAAAGTTTTGAAGACTTTTTAAAAGGAGTTTGCCATGCAGATATTTTTCGAAAGATCCTCAGAGGCAAACGTCGAAGCTTTTACGGGGAAAGTTTTGCGGAGGGAAATCCATCCTAATTTGTGTTCTCGCGTCAGTCAAACTTGGCTCGTCCGGCGCCCAGGCTCAAATTTCTCGTCACACTTTTGAAAAGTGAAGAAGATGAGTGAAATTTCCTGTTTTTTTTTTTTTTTTTTAACCGCCTTCGAGAGATCCCAATCGCGGGAGAAAACGAATCTCTTTTTGACGCCCCCGATTAGTGAATTGAATTTTAATCAATTTTTCGGCGGCAATTATGAGTTGTTAAAACTTAATGGTGAAGTGCATGTCTGTCTTAAAATGTCACTGACCACCTGCAGTCTTAAGTCACTTCCTCAAAATCTTCTTTTGCAACCGTTACTAATCTAACACGAAGTTGGATGCGAGCACTGATTTAAGACACAGTTGCCCGCGTCTTATAGCAAAACTCTTGGGTAAAAATAACGTTCATAGCCACAAATTAAAGGAATAAACGCCAATTTTTGTTGATGTTGGCGAGCCTAAAAATTTTATTTCTGACTACGGTTATACCTCGTTCAGATTACGATTGTTCCAGCAATCGTTGGAACTATCGTGCATTCACACAGCAATGGTTAAAATCCGTGCTGCCTTATAGTGTTGACATCTAAAGTGAACGAGGAATTGACGGTCAGCAAAGCTGTTGAGGTATGCAGGGTCGAGATATTACTTTTTTCAACGAGTATTTAACGAATAATTTTTCTTCCGCCCATATTCTTCCTTGCATGGACAAATCCATGGAAAAAATAGAGCGGAGGGAGCTTCACGAACTTTTCGTCTTTCACTTGTCGCTTCCTCTTCCGGTCTCCCAGCGCCCAACCATCGTAAAGTACATGGCCCTTGGTAGGACCATGGTAAAGTGGCAACGTTCGGAACTACAGTAGCTATCGTCAGGACGTGCATTCACACAGCTAGTTCGGCCAACTATCGTTAGGACGATCGCTCGGATAATCCTAATCTGAACGGGGCAGTACGGTTGCTATACTACAGTTGTTGTTGTTGAATAGTTGTCAAATTGAATTAGATACTATTGCCATAATGAAAGTGTGTCAAGAAAGAAGAATAATATTTATATAAAAAGAGAAAAACTTCCGACATTAATTTCTCGCTTTCATCAATTTTTTCAGAGAAAGTATCATCAGTTTGGATAGAAGTATTTTTTCAAATTAATGGCTCTCTATTAATTTCTCATTAGTGACGTTCCAGATGGATATGTTCCCACAAATTGCCGCTTGACTCCATATTCTTGAATTCAGACTTCCGTTATTGCGGAATGAAGAAAATTAAGCAACTGCATTATAAGTATTTTACATAAAATGTAAATTATGTATTTTTGTGTAATACATCACATTATTCATAAATAGTGATTTTTGTTTTATAATCTATCTGTTAAAATGGATTTTTGGGATATTTTTGCACTGTAAAATTATTGTTCAGTACTTGACTAGCATTTGATTTTATTCTACGCCATATGTTCATGTAATAAGACTTGAAAATGGGCAATACATTTCCTATATGTTGGATTTTATGTAAATATTTTTATATAAAAGAATGTAAATATCAAAATGTCATTATCGATAAAAATTTTAAACAAGTGTTCGAGAACAGAAGAAATAGAAATGATATCGCGGTCGTAAGTTCTAGCGATGTAACGCGGACTCAAATACATGAGTTTGAGAGCACTATACTTTGTGATAACTTATCCCTTCTTAGGTAAGCTAATTAATCCTTTCTAAACTTTCGAGCTGCTTCTGGGAGAAATTAAATTTCAAGGCTTCTCTTATTAAAAATATGAAAATTTTCTACTAAATCATAATTATTGTGGCATCTACATGTTTCACCATTAAACTATGCAGCACAAAATAGCACGTAGTTTAAATATTTCCTGAATAGAGCTGAAAATATTTTAGTTGTTTCTTAGAAGTTACATTGGGTTAAAAAAGATTAATCCTAGGCAACTAAGTCGCTCCCAAAATTTTTTCCTCTTCCTTATCTCTTTTGCGTTTGTTTTATGACCTTTTCTTGTCAGTGCGCCATCACACCTTCCGGCAAAAGTCACTGCTTAGCATGTTCATATGATATTTTCTATTTATAAGGAAATTTTAATTTTATTTTATATAATTTTAGATACCATATTTATCCATCTCACATGAGAATAATATTCTTTTTTAAGGGAAATCCATCCATACCTGTACGTTTCTTATACGTCCTAATTATGTGCTATTTTTTCGTTGTTGATATTTACTTCTACTTTTTCTTGCGTGAAAGCAAAGGCAAACTTCAAAACACCTACCTATATGTACTGGAGATTCATTCGAAGAGTTTTCCCTCTCCTGCTGTGTATGATAGCTTGGCTCAGTAGGAGGCTTTCTCCATTGTGTATACATTTTAGAAGTGTCGAGTTGGCATCTTAGTCCTCCGCAGTTCCTGACGTTTTAATAACCTTTCCTTTCCTGAAGGGCTTCCTCCATATGATGCCTCACACAACTCACAACTTGAGTGCTTTCATCTACCTTCATCGGCTGCTCAAGATATTTCTTCAACCACCGGTCGTACTTCGCGCTTGAATGCAGGAGTGAATGAAAATCTCGAGTTCCTCACGTTACCTACCTCGAAATTTCTCCCAGAGCAGGGAATGGTAAATACTCACTGGAATATCTTGTATGATGTTAGGCACGATGTGGTGGAAGTTCGTAATATTGTTGAAATGACACATTTCAATATTTCCACTTATAGATTTATTTTACACTACGCGTTTCGTCGTTACAACGACATTTTCAAGACGAAACGCGTAGTGTAAAATAAATCTATAGATTATTTACTACGATATAGATTTATTTTACACTATAGATTTATTTTACACTACGCGTTTCGTCGTTACAACGACATTTTCAAGACGAAACGCGTAGTGTAAAATAAATCTATAAGTGGAAATATTGCAATGTGTCATTTCAACAATATTACGAACTTCCACCACATCGTGCCTAACATCATACAAGATATTCGTAATGCTAGCATAGCATACCAGGCCAAACTTTATCTTAATCTGTCGATTAAGTGCCACCTCGCTGATTTGAACATCTACTTCAACTCACTGGAATACTCATTGTTGCCGATGGATGGAATAATTTCCCTAGGGTGATAAAAATAGCCCAGATACAGTACTTCGTTTAATGCGGGTACACTCGGTGAAAAAAATGCCAGATTTTAATTAAAACTGATGAAGGGTTTCGAATTACCCGTCGACGCATGTTTGATGTTGCGCAAAATGCTTTAGCAGAAAGATATTATCGAGAGGGGCCATCGCATTGGTATTTTTTTTAAATGTCACACGCAATTATTTTTCTGCAATAAGGAAACGTGTTCATGCTGACAAAGTTTCCACGCTGACGAGTTTTTTACCGCGCGTTTTCGTGCTATGAATTTACTATCTGCTTTGCTATTTCGGTGTGTATTTAAAGTACACCCGCTCTGATTTACAACCAGGCAAGATACTCATTGAAAACATTATTTTCCTTATGAATGAATGGAAATGACTAGCCATTGAGAAGAATACGTATTTGTTTTCTTTTTCCGGTATCGGCGTAACCTAGGAGAAGTGGCATTTATGAAACAAGTCAACTTTCTCCCGAATGAAATAATCGTTGTGATAGAAGAAAGAGAAATTTAAATTGATGCCTTTGTGAAAATAGCTAAGCCGGAGAGAAATTATGCAACTAATGTTATTTCATTCTTTGAACTTTTTAGTAGGGGTTAATCGATTCTTTTTTTCCCGCTTATATAAGATTCATTTGTATTATAATGCAGATTATTTTCTCATAAAGGGGAGTTAAAATATTTAGTAATTTGGTAATTTTTAAGCCATTGGATTGAACGTTTTTTTTACGCAAGAGTTATAGAATTAGACGATTTATAATCGAAATATTAAGCTTAATTTTTCAACGTAAAAGGAAATTTGAGCCAAAGCATCGATTGATCGAATTAATTTACGGTTTCAAACATTAATACCATTTGTGCAAAGAATGTTTATTATTTATTCGAAAAACACTCAAAATATACATATGGGCAGTAGAAAATCGAGTTTGGATCAAAACTCGGAGAACATGGCTCGATCTCGATATCTTCGATATTTGACTGATAAAAATCGATTTTCAATTTTAATCGAAATCGATTAATCCATCACTTAGCGCAATTTATAACATCTGACGAGGTCAATAAACCTGAAATGCATAACATGAACCTGCTGAAACCCTAAGGTTAGGACACAATGCACACGAAACTATTACTATCTCCAGTACCTATTGGCTCATGTGGTTTCCTCGCATATCACGTTCACAGTCTCGGTCACGTGATAACTCCAGGTTTTGGTCGCACAAGAGGGCTGAGAAGAAAATAGGATAATTTAGGAGCTTGAGAAATAGGGCAATGAAGATACTGGTGTTGGATACGGATAAATGTACGAAACCAATCCTAGGATTGCTGCACTAATGTTAGGTGGTAAATATTGAGGCCAAAGCTGTTAAGATCCTATTTCCAGTGAAGATCTGTGAAAATATTTATTCACAGGAGCACGAAGTAAATTCTACGGTAGGCCCTCACGTTGGAAAGAGTCACGATCGAATTACGATGGCAATACAAGGTATTTCAGGAGGAATTTGCAATGTTTCAAGAGGCGGTAGGGGAGAAAATTTCAAGGATTTTTTCTCCTTTTAACACGGTAGCAAGTCCTTAGTTACTGAGCTATACTCTTCTGTCACCATGAAATCGCTGAATAACGTGATGTGAAGTGATGAAAGGGATCTGAAAATTGTGCTAAATTTGCTTGAGATATGAGGAGGTGAGAAGCCAAGGGGCACAAGTGATTTTTTCTCAACAGAGTTAGGTAAAGTTAATTGTTAAAAGAAATACACAAAAACTTGGTTGCCAAGGGATACGAGTGAGTCTCTGTTCTGTGCTGACATTGAATAGAAAATCAAATGCACTACCAAATATCTAATCGATCTCTTTTGTTTTTTATTCCTAATCTCTGTACTTGACTCTGTTTATAAAAAAGAAATCACTTGTATCTCTTGGCTTCTCACCCATTCATTTTATGCTTTATTTTTAGAAATAACATAAAAATTTTCATAACTAATTTCCAGGAAAAGTTATTTTATTTATTACAGTAAACATAATTTCAATATCATTATTTTCACGGATGATATGGAAACTTAAGTGGTACCATGACCGTTATGTAACATTCCTCGGATGGGGAGAGAGTTGTAAATTTCCCCCGTTACCCAGGCGATTAGCTACAACAATGGAAGCTTGACACAGAGGTGAGGAACTGAAGATGAATGAATTCACCGCAATGTTCGGGTATAATTCAATAAAGGGGTCAATCATAGTATGGAAACAAGAGCTCTTGCGCGAGTATCGAAATTGCGATAGCATTGCAACATTACGATTGTAGAGAGCTGCATGGTGCAATTATTCGATTTTCGGTTTCTTCGGTAGCTGAGTAGGGAACAGTTGTGTAAAAAGAAGAGGCTCTTAAGCAAGTGTAATTACTCAAGTGCACGTTGATAGGAAAAGTCCAAAAAATATTCTTACACCATAAAAATCGAGGAAATAGTCGGCAATTTTAACTTTTTCACCTGGTTTTTATTAGCAGACGTAAACCGGCTGTTGGAAAGCGCTTGTTGGTGAGAAAGCGTGTTAGAAAATGAATTCTGCGGGTTGAAGATTGTTAGCTGTGAGTTGGAGAAGGTGGGAAAGGTGGAATGATGGAAAAGGGACACTCAAGCACTATGCGGTGGAGGATTTAAAGGTTTTTCGGGTCCTGCCCTCTGGACGTGTTCGCGCGCTGGAGAGGTGGAAGGCCGAAGAGAGATGAAAGTGATGTTTCGCGTGGCGGCATATAGTCTTCATTTTTTCCCTTACGCTGAAACTGGTAGGTACGGTGCACGAATATTTCAAAAGAGGATCTTCGAGTCGGCCTCTAAATGTGCTGTCAACCACCGCGCATTTAAATGGGCTTACAAAAGTCGCCACTCGCGTCGCTGACGGGCAAATTGATTCGAGTTTCATGAGGAAAAACAGGTATGATTAGGGGTGTCAACCGAAATTTACATTCATGATGACGTTATTTATCAAATGAATAACTCATCAATGCTATCACTCGTATTTGGAAAGGTCATACTGCAAAATATTTGAAAAAAATTAGATCGTATTGCACTAATCACCGCGCCGCGGACATCTTTGCTAGCCAATTTAAATGCGACCGAAGGGGCGAAAGAAATCAGCCTTCTTTGGAATGGAATTGGGCCTCCTTTATACAGTCCTTTGGCTACGGTGTGTGAGAAACGACTGTGATCTAATTATACCACCCAATGGAATGATTTGCTAAGCCCAGACGATGTTGCTGAGTCCGGACATACCATACTACTACTTAAAAGTTGAGTCCACGTGGATTTATCCTTCGTCCGAAATTCTGCTTGCCAATACTGTCTGTTCGTCCACACATTGGAATCTTATTAATATTAGACAGGTAACCTATTGATTTTTTATTCCTGGCTCTCATATATTTTGCTTAATTTTTGGAAATAGGATATTATTGGTTTCTCACAAAAGGGGGTGTAGAGCAAATATTGTTGTAAAACATTGACGTAAGTTAGTCGTAAATAAAGTGTTAGTGAGCAAATTTAAGGTACGCAATTACTCTGTTAAGAGATACTCATGGTATCACTACACGAGCTATGTATCTTTCAGTAAAAGCATGATGTATTATTATTATGTGGTAGCCTTGGACAGATTCTCCCTCAAGGCTACCTAAAATTACTCTAAATTTGTAAATGAAATGAAATTTTCTGTATGGAGTAATAAAACTTATTATTACAATGTAGTTAACCCTTTCGCGCCTTGATAGAGTTTAATTAAAATATTCTTCGCATTTTGTTCCGTGTTACTCCCTCATTTAACTATGCCATTATCGCCGTTCTCTCAACATGCCCATTTTATGCGTTTATTATTAACCAAATCCTTCACATTGTAACTATTAGAGGCAAGACCTAAACGTAATTATTGCAGGCCATCCTAAGTCATTACGTCAGCTTCTGTTGCCGCCTGATTCATGAAAACGATAGGACTTAAACATTGGATTTTCAAAAACCTTGAATCTCTTCCGTAAGATGCGGACGCCTCTGAGCTTTTGATACCATAATTCATTCCGTTCTCATCAACGAGATAGCTTTCTCTTCTTCCGCTTTGGGCGATTTTGGAATGCCAGCGCAGGCCCGTGGTCTGCCCGAGGATTACGACACCGGCGAAAGAATGATTAGGGAGCGTTTTTAAAAGCCTGGAGATGGGAGCTTCGCGGTCATTCGCACCGAATATCAAGACAGACTTGTTCACGCGCTCGTCGGTAATGTAGTTCTGATGGCTTGAGTGAGAGATAAAATCATGAGTATCCCACGCCTGTTTACTCAGATTATAAAATATATCTGTAGGCATTTCTTCCCTAATTAATTTTAGCTTCTTGGGGTAGGGTTTTATCTCAAAACATCCCTTTAAACAACACGTTAATCTCTTTCGCACGGTCATAATTTGCATTTTTCGGTGACGAAGCACTCATTTAAACTTACGCTATTACATTGGAGTGTGCAGACTATTAAAGGTGGAACTTTTTTCATTCTTCACTGCCTCAAATCGAAAAATTGTACATATAAGACAGTAATTACTGACGAAAAAAATTTCTCAAATGGAATTCCACTTCGCATACCCCTACAATTACTAGATGATAGATCAATTTTTAGCGCGTGATACGTCGCGAAGAATGAAGAAAAGACAGGTCAAGCATGAGTGATGCGTCTTATTACGCTTGGACGCAAATATACTCTTGTGCTACCTATTTTCATCAACTTGAAAACCGGTTTCAGATTTTTTTGTAATTGCCTATTGTCTTCTGTAATGAGTCTCATTTTTGTTACCAGTCAAGCCAGTATTATAAAGGTGTTGAATTTATCATACAGTGTTTTTGAAGAGGAAATATCAATCAGGTAGTGTGCGACGACCTTAATATACTTCTATATCTCTTATCCTGTGTTTCTCATTTGGACTTTAACGAGTATAAGAAATCCTGGAATGGCTCCTCGATGAAGAGGCCGGCCTGCGATAAAATAATTGGACTTAATAGACGAGTGTGCCAAGTGGCTCAGTAATTACATCACGAATTATTATTAAAATTATCACATCGATTAAAATATTATATAAAAGGAGTACTAGGAAGTATTGGGGCAGCCTCCCTTCCATCATGTACTTCCCTTTTAAATGCTCACTAAGGCCTACTCCCTCTCATTCTATCTAAAAATCCTAATCTTTTCCCTCCTCTCCCTCGTTTACCTAACACTGTTTTCAGCATCCCCTCCCCGCTAAGTACTCGTTCCATCCACAACTTCTGTCTCCTCAGAATTTCGTCTAGAAGCTGCCTCTCCTCACCCACCATGTCCTCCAGCTCTTCGTCGTTCCTCCTCCTCTCCGTCCACTTCACTTTCTCCATCTTATCCAAAACTAAAATATTTCTTCGTATGTGGTATTTGTATCCTTCAAGTTTGCCTCATAAAATGCTATCCGCAGGCTTCGCTTGATGAAACCGATGATATTTGGGAGAAGTAAAAGGTTTTTGTCGATAGCAGTGACTTGGTAGTGTAACATCCACTAGTTGCGGCTCGGTGTTCGTGGTCAGATCTTAGTCTCAGTCAGGCTAAAACAAAAATTGTGTTCGGTGGCGTTAATACCTGTGTCATAATAAAGTTAAGTAATTAAGTTTTGTGTTTAAACTTGAAAATTTTTCCACAATTTCTTAGGTTATCACGCTAAATGTTTTTCTACCTTTTCAAAATAAACTTTTACTATATTAACGTACCAATTTTATCTGTTCGTCATCTTATCTACCCCCCTTCGTCATCTTAACCTTCGGGTGGGGTAAGATGATGAAAATTACTCTTTTATTTTGTGAAATATTTTTCATGATCCAAGGGAGGAATACGTGGTATTAAGTTTTTTGCTAAACATAAAAATGAAATAATTGTCCCTTCAAAATTCAGGTATTTAATAGTTTTAATTAAACTACTGGAAAAAATCTGAATCTTAAGATCGTCATCTCAACCCACCTTCCCCTATCTGCGTCTCTTCGCTGTCTTCCCTGTTCATTTATCCCTCTTAAATGAATATTTGTGCCTTTTTCTTTAATTTTTTTCTGATTCCAATGCATCTTTCATTTTCTTCAAATTTTTTGTTGCTTGTTTTTATTATTCGTTGCAGGACATAATTTGGAATTACATCCCGGATTTAGTTGGAGGATAACCTTCAGAAAACTAAAAAAAATGACCGATTTGACCTCTCCTGCAATTTACGGCAGAATCCACCTCTTCTCATTCTCCAGTGAGCTATTTTTTTGCGGCATCAGCCGCTTTAATGATTTATAATTTTTTCAGAAAATTCACCATCGTATCAAATGCATATGAACGTCTCCTAGCTATTTACTTCTTCCCATCTCGTTTATTCATGGAATTATATGTTAATTTTATAATTATTAATTATTGGAATTGAACTAAAATAAAAATGTTTGGTGATATAAATGTCTATGCATAAGCTAAAATTAAATGCCTAATAATTTGTATGGTCCCCATCTTCGGTAAACAATCCAGGGCATTAAGAAAAAGATAAAACATCCTTTGGAATTTGATCGAGAAGCAAAGCAAAATTATATTGCCGTAATATTTTCACTAATCGACCAGAGAGGAAATTCAGCAAAGAGCTTGTGTTTGTATATAGCGCCCAATGACTACAGGGCTGGTCTGTGTATTAGTCTCGTGCTCATTAGCAATTTATGCTCAAATCGTGTAATTTATTCCATTATCTTGACGTGTGGCTTATTTTTGCTTTGCCATCTAGGGAAATGCAAATTTTTATTTACCTCTTGGTGATTGGTTCAAATATGCTTCGTGAATGCTGTATATGCTAATGAGTAGCTCAAGGAAAATTTAGCAGGATTCTTGGTCAATCGCGTTGCGTTGCTACAGGGAATTTTATGAGAATCCACGGGATTTGTAATGTTTTTTTTACAGGTCATCGTGGCTGGTATCACTGGGGAATCCGAGCAGGGGAGTATTTAGGGGAAGATGTTATCATTTACTAAGGAGGATGTTAACACTTATTTAGCTAACTTTTCCTTTTCTATTAATAATTAATAGTTTTTTTTTTCATGGTAGCATATTCGTGTCCTTAGGACTCTCCTAGTTTCTGGTCTGACCGCGTGTCGTTTTCCTGTGTGCCTGTGTCCGCAAGTGAGCGCGTTTCTGATTAAGGCGAAGATGAGTGCTGCATGTCTGGTGTTGAATCACCCCGTGGCACGAACCCTGGTGGTTACTTACGTTATTTCGTACATGTAGATGGTCTTATGGCCGGTTAGTTATTTCTTCCTAATCCATCAACACTCCAGTAATGGGGATTGGGTTGGTGTGGTGGCTTGAGTGTTTGCTTCACAATCGGTGGACTCGGGTTCAAATCCCGGCGACAGAGTATTTTCAGAGACTGCCCAATCCCTGCTTGAATGTTGTGGGGAGGGCATTTTAAGTGCAACACTCCGTCCTTCGGACGGGACGGTAAGCCGTGGTCCTCTTGGTGCCTTTCGGTTAATGCCGGGTTAATGCCCTTTCTTGTATACCCTACCTTCATGGCGAAAATGACCTTAGCTGTCGGTCGCTTCCTCGAAATTCCATACCATACACTCCGGTAATTCCATTCCATAATAGGTAATGGTAATTTCTCTTCACAGTGGCGCAGCGAGGGAGCGGTTTTGGGGGATAAACCCCCCCCCAGAGCTCAGAGAAATTTTAAGTTTAATCCATTTTACTTAATTGGATTGGTATTACTAACATATATTAGTGTAAGGATGAATAAAATATCCCTCAAAAAGCCGTAAAACTCAACATTTTGAGTCATTTATCTTAAAATTCCGCAATTTTTTATCTCGCACCTATCGCTTATCCTGTTGGGTATTCCATACCCCCACACACCCCGGTATTAATTGCACCTAAACCCCCTCCCCCTCCCAGCCTTAATTCCTAGCTGCGCCCCTGACTCTTCAGTACATTACTCCCAAATTAATTAATTATTTGCTCTAGACGCACAATTTCTGGTCTGTATAGTGAGCACTATTTCTCAGATGTGATTTTCTGCTATAGATTTCCAATTAAGAATTTTACGAACGCTTCGTGTAGCTCTTCTCCACTTCACTTCCTCTCTCACCAAAAAAGTGTTTTTTTTTCCTTTCGTATAATTGATGAAATGTCAGGTGCCTCCCTACACAACCAACTAAAAACGGAAATATGCTGTTAAATAGCCTTACCGTTGAAAAAGTAATTTTCCAAAGTAAGGACGCTTACATCTCAAAATTTCAAGGTTAACCGCAGAAAACTCTATATCACTGTCTGCTGCATGAAAAATCAATTTTCAAGCAGAAGTACGAGAAGAGAGGATGAAGTTCTCATCCACGAAGACTGCATTAAAGCACTCGGTGCTATCGCGTATAAGAATGAAAAATCTATTACATGAATTTGGCTCTTCATAAAAAACACGAAGGCTTTGAAAATGTTGATGGTAAATACTTCGGCTCAACGGGATAGAAAATAATGCCCCACATAAATCAGTTGTCTCGATTAAGGGGGCCCATGAATCAGGCCGATATATCGGATCCCAAGTAATAAAAGTCTGAACCTCAAAGCGTTCGAGGGGAAGATGTCTGACTAGCGAGGTAGAGAAAGGAAGAGAACAGGGTCCATGGGATGAATATAGATTCGCTGTACTCTTAACCGAAGAAATACTTAAATTGAACAAGAAATTTTAAGTGTTCAGCTGCAAGTATTATTATTAGCTTCTGGCTTCCATTTCAACTAACTCAAACCGACGAATCATCTCTAATACTTAACGTAAAATTGTGAATAAGCACACAACAACACTGATATAAACGATCTTAGAGATAAGCTACAACATGTAGTTGATCTAATTAAATTGTAAAGCCGAGATAGCCATCTCTGAACACGATAGTTCATTATCATTAGTCAAAAATCCTAAGGTTGGTTTGACGCAGCTCTCCATTCCTCTCTCCTATCTGCTAGCCTTCACGTAGCGACATATGTCTTCACTTTTGCATCCTTTATAACCTGTCTCATGTAACTCATTTTGGGCCGTCCCTTGCCCTTCTTCCCTTCCACCTGTCCTTCTACGATTGCTTTCATCAGGCCATCATGCCTCACAATGTGGCCAACTAGGTTATTGCGTCTTTTCCTTAAGGATTTTAGAAGACCTCTCTTTGCTCCCAGTCTTCTTAAAAATTCCTCATTTCTTACACGGTCGATCCTTTTCTAAATAATTCTTCGGTAGCACCACGTTTAGAATGCTTCCACTCTTGACTTCTCTGCTGCTGTATACGTCCAAGCCTCGCTTCCACCGAGAAACGTGCTCTATATGTAGCATCTGATGAATTATTTCCTTACTTCTATGTTTGCATTCCCAGCTGTAAAAAGATTCCTCTTTTTGTAGAAAGTCCTCTTAGCCTGCGCTATTCTATTGACTATTTCTTTTTTACTTTGTCCGTTGTTGGTAATTCAGCTTTCTAGTGGGTAACAAAAATCTTTCACCTGTTCAAGCTTTTGTAGTTTATCTAATTAAATTGTGCAGCCTAGATGACCAACTCTAAACATAATAATTGGGTGCGAGCAAAAATTCAAAACGATTGGTAATCGAACCATTAGTCTATGGCTTTCTATGGTGAGCAGAGCACTTGCTTCCCCCAAAATTTTGTCGCAGGTATAATGTGGTGGAGGATGCCCATAATTACAGTAAGAAACCGAATGATTAAATATAAATAATAAGAATATACGATTGAAATGGGAAAGTATTAGGTGTATCTATGTCTTTATTTACTTAAGTAAAACTTCTTCCTTGACTCCATTTATCTTTTTCTTTCCAGCGGCTCCAAATTTACTTTGCTTTTATATTTTAAACAAATTTCTGCTGCCGAGTTCGTATGCATGCTTGTATGCCAAATTCTATCATTATATCACTCTGTACCATTCTTTACGCTCCCAAAATGGAGTCGCGACCGATAGGTAAAGGGGAGAATGAGTTATGTACTTGGGTAACCATGTCAGAGGAAGAGTTTTGGCCATTTGCATGCCTTTTGTTTTTTTGACTAAATTATAATTTACAGAACTCTCAGTTCCTTGTATGTTTCATTCGTGAATGATCGATCTTCCTCTAACGCTCCTCCTCTTTCTTGTAACACTTTTTACACTTTCTCTTTCAAATCAACCTCTCTCTCTCTATCTGGTCACCCTAGCCTGGTGTATTGTCAATGAGACGCCTCAGGCTCGTAGCTTGAGTTGCAATATCTCAACTTCCGTGAATAGTTAAAGAGTCACCCAAAGGCACGATCGTGGTCTCGAGAGAAAATTGCGTCAATGGTCGACAATTTTCACGCGTACGGACAGTCACAATGCATGCCCAAGTTGTGGTGTCGATTTCTCCGTCGGATAAGTATGGCGGTAATGCTGAAAGATATGAGCGACACCATTGAGTGTTGAGTGAAATTAGCTTTTTTCGTCCTTCTTCATGTCATTCAGGAGACACATTAAGAACAGCTGTCCTTTGAATTTGAGTTATTAGAAATGACAGTCAAAACTATATACGTATTTTAGAATGAATGCCGTAAATTGATTGAAAAATCACCCCTTTGCGCATTGCCATGCATGTGTTTTTCTGATTTATAGAAGTAATTTCTCCTTCCGGATGACACACGGTACTGCGAATTTGATCTTTCGAGGTGGCATGCGGTAGTCGGGGTTTATTTATCAATATCATTAACATTTTTTTTTCGTGTAGAGAAGAGAATCCTCATGAAAAACCCCGATAAGAAGACGGAACTACCTATAGGCCATAATTTGAGACATGACGGCTTGATGCAGATAATCGTCGAGGGACGAGTAGGTGGCAGGAACGGAAAAGGAAGACCTCGAGCAAAATATATGGAACATTTAAAGAAGGATGAGTAAGAGAAGAAAGAAGTAGGTGTGAAAAATTAGCTGATAGACGAATTGAGTGGAGAGATACATCAAATCAATCTTAGGATTGCTGACCAGTGTTGATGATGACGATGAGCCAAGGTATTTTAAGTAAGTAATCTTTTGAGTGTGGTACAGTCTAGCCCGTCCAGAAGTAGGGGAGGAGGAAGGGAAATTTACCCAAGACCCTGGCTCAGAGTATGTAGGAATTAGGAGGAGATAACCAACAGACTAGGTAATTTACGCCACAAGAAAGGGTCGAAGAGGTGGAAAGAATCCCGTTGTCGGAATTACCCTGTTCTTGACGAAAGGTACGAAGAGGAGAACGGCTGATCGTGCCATACAACGACGGACGGAGGGATTCACTTAAAGTGCTCTCCTCAAAGCCCTCAGGCAAGGATCCGTCTCTGTAAATGCCAGCAACCGCCAAGATTTGGATTAA
The DNA here is from genome assembly GCF_921293095.1 of Ischnura elegans. NCBI lineage: Eukaryota > Metazoa > Arthropoda > Insecta > Odonata > Coenagrionidae > Ischnura > Ischnura elegans. The sequence continues at coordinate 55,313,897 of NC_060252.1, read as the reverse complement.
AATTCATATATATTTGCACATTTTTGAATTCAACGTTTGCATTGTACCATGTTAAATATTTGCTGCGTGTATTTATTTAAATGCTCCCAAATTTGCGAGTGCTAGGTTGAAATGTTTATCAACTTAAATGGTCTTAATAGCCTGCGATATCAAACCAATTCTAAATTTAGATTGACATGCACATATAATTCAGGAAAATAGCATGAATTGCTTCAGAAAATACTTATTTCATGCTGTTTCACCAACGCTCAAATAATAAATTTATGGAAGTAATTATACTTTCCAATTGATAAATAGTACTGAGAATTTAATCTTTCCAGGTGACATGTAGTGCTGGGGGTTTATTTATTAATGTCTCTCGCATTATTTGTTCGGGTAGACTACATAAACGCTAATTATATCACACCCAAAATATGAATTTAAAATAAGTAGTTAACCATGATCTGATGGGTCCGCCTAAATTGCTGTTTCCTACGATACTAATTGCCTTCGATGCTAGACCAATACTAAAATTACATTGACTAGTACAAATATTTAAGTATAATGACATGGATTATTTCAGAATATTCTAATTTCATGCCTGTAGTCCAACGCTCAAACGGGGCCGATGGGTCTATCTGAATTGATGTTTCCTGATTGAAAAACCTTATTTAACATAAACGTTGCATTCAAGTGAGTTGACGAGTCACTTAAGGCACGAAGGTGCAAGAGAGAAACAGTTGAAAAGCTCACCGGGGTCATGCAGCCAATCGAATTGTTCGCTCTCCCGGCGGAGAAAGCGGATCCAATCCCGAAGAGGAATTTCGTGGGCGCAATCGGTGGGCCATCGATCGGCTGCCGGAATGAACGAAACCTCCTCCTCCGATCCCATCGATTGATGAATGGCTGAGTGCGATCGGAAGCGCATAAATTACCGGAGGAATTGGGAGGGCGATTCGTGACCCGAACGCGATTTACGGCGAAAGGTAGTATAGGTAATAGGTTTCAAAGTGCTAGTTTGAAGGCTGACCTGCTAAAGGCAATGCTTCTATTGTGCTGCCGTTGAGTTGAGAAGAGCTGCCGACATCACTGAGAAGTGATTGATGGACCTCGATCGCGGAAAGGGTCTTCTTCGTTGGCGATGCCGTAATATTTTTCTGGACAGCGGCCGCAGATTGAAAGGCCAGCGGAGCAGTGGATGTCCCGAGGGTATGCTCCTACACTTTCTTCATCGAATCAATGTTTCCTAACTTCCATGATAGTGCGTTACCAACAGCCTGGAGCGGAAATTTATTTCGCGCCATCGTTTATTCGATTATAATGAGCCTCTAGGGACTTCTCAGCCATTAGCTTATTTATAATAACCCATCGGTTACGCAATTTACTTATTTTTGTCCCTTGAATGCATGACATTAACATTTTAGAGGCTCTTATGATTAGGTATTAATTCTCTAATCTTTCGATGCGGTTTTCAATTTTGTCCCAAAAACATTTGAAGTTTGCTATGAAGGTTGTGATCAACGTGAGACTCTTTTCGATGCTTGGTAGTGTAAAAATAATTGGAATCGATTATTGGTTGTGTTAAGAAAAAATCTAAAACAACTGGAGAAATTACCAAAATAGGTACTTGAACGTGAAATAGAAAGCAAATTTTTCGAGTCGAGTTCAATTATTTTTTTTACTTTCGATTTAAATCGAAAATACGCTTTTACTACGCAAAGCCATAATGCTTATATTTACTTATGCTTGAACAATTATTTCAGCAACTATTATCTCACATTAGAAATATAAATATACAATAAGGAATCAACGATGCTTGGATACAGTTTTAAGGTGTGGCAGTTATTTTTAAAATATTTTTTTATTCATTCAATCATAAGACATTCTCATCACGTCCCCAAATCAGTTTATCATATAATATCCTTCCTTTGTAATTTAATTTATAGAATTATATAAATTGACTTGCAGGTATATAATAGTGTTCAATAAAATATTTTTGCGAAAAATTCCTCAATGATCCTCTGACGCATTGATTTCAATTGTTTTACTCTTGATAGCATCTTAATGCCGGAATGGAGGTGCTACCTATAGCACTGTAATTCAAATAGAATATTATAAGAGCTGTGAGATCATGCTAGAGCCATGAGTAAGATCATATTGTGACTAAAAAACTTGTGATCTTCATTATTAACTTCGATACCTCCACTGCAAAAACGTTCAACAATCGCCCACCGAATAATTCCGCTCATCCACTAGCCCAACAATACAAATCAGCTCGGTTTGCAGTGTCCGGAGCATAAACGCTAACCTCCTATTCTCCAATATCCACGTCCTGGTCACGCCGAAGGCGAGATTTCATGCTGTACCGGTGAGCCTTAGCTCACCCCAACCAGCCAGTTAACAAATAGTTAATTTAAAAAATGGCGCACGTGTACTGTTGTGGGTGTATTGTGTTGTCTGCGTGAAATAGAAACTTATAACTAATATTTACAACCGGAATATTGGCTTTTTGGTGGCCATTACATTGGTAACAATCAATGTTAATAAATTATAAATATTTATTATTTATATTTTCTGGTTTTTATTATTATATATTATTATTATTTTCTATTAATTTTTTTCACAAATATTTTATAATTTTTTTTCCAATTCTTATTGGTCTTTCTTAAGTATTTTTATTTTTTTAAATCTTTTTATCATTTGGGGAGTGAATTCAATCCTAGGAAGTGTTAATTTGGAGGGAATGCACTAGAGGCCTTGTATTTCAAAAATTTACAGGGGAATCTTTACCCTCAACCCCCTCGCCGTGGCAGTTAAAATAATAGGATAATATAATATAGATCTGCAAATAATAAGAGTAGATCAGTGCCTCATACGAGGATTCGTCATACGCTACACTCGTCGATTACGCGGTAGGCTTAGATTACTTGAACAACATAGAATCGATATATTTAAGAGCGACACGTAGAGCATCACATTAGACCCAGGTCTTGGTCCAACAAAAGCGATAAAGTAAGAGAGCTATTTTGAGAATTCGTTTTCCCCCGCACGATAAAAGATTTTAAAACATTCAGCCCTGCTGTCTTGACTTTAAGGCGATATTTCCAGATTTTTCTTGCCCAACAATCTGCCTCAGTATTTGCTGCTAGATTTACAGATTGTGCCTACAGTCTACATATAATTTCAGCAGAAAGATTGGATAGTTGTAATTGTCATGTGGCAAATTTTACCGACCTCATCCACATACTGTTCCTATCATCACAAAAATTTGCCTTGTCTAATGGATTTCTAATGTATGTATATATTTTCCAAATTGAGTTTGTTAATATATACGCTAGGCGTTATTTCGTTAGAGCATTTCCGTTGTATGTGTATACGGCTGGTGTCCTGACACCCCCCGCCAGACGCCTATTGAACCAAGTTGGGGAGTGTTCTGCAGATGTAGATGTAATTTCCAGAAGCTGGGGGTCCAATTGGAGTTCTTCCTTCGATCGATTCTTCCTGACGATTTGCGATTGGTGTAAGTACGTAGGTACCTCCCGGATGCACACGTGCTGTTTTTGTCGACATCGTCAATCTCCCGAGGGAATCACGGCAAATGCCAAACGCCACGAGGCACTCGTGTATCTCGCCACCTGCCGTCATATTCCCCGATTTACCTTCACCGTTTGACTCCCGCACGCCACGAAATATAATACCGCCTGCAGATTCAGCTTTACGTGGCGTCACCGTCGCGTCGTATCTCTCAGTTCTTGATGCCTATATCAAGGGAGGAGAGGGTTGACTATGAAGTCTTTGTCATCGCACTGCACTCATACAGCTTGGGGATTCCTATACTATGAAGTTTAAAGCGAGACAAATACTTGCGGAATTACATTACCGTGCTCTCATTTAGTCCACTTAGATACGTAAAAGATATTAAACCTGTGTATTCCGTTGCTAATGGGCGTTTAACATAGTTTTTGTGCTTGTTACTAACCCATGTGAAGTGCTAAGTACTTTTGTGTGTATGTGACAGTCATAACAGAACACCAGAACTTTCCACGGTTATTGTGCTCATGTGGCGACGGAAATGAGCAAAACTTGTGATGTTTTGAGAAATTTTAGGCCGAGTATTTACGGATTTGTTATTTCGTGGCCGCATCGAACTGTTTAGTGTCCCACACCTCCTTTGACCAGATGGTATCTATTTTTCACGAATAGTTTCACGGGGTTGATTGGAACTCAATGTTTTATTTTGATCGTTCAATTTCATGCAATGGTTAGTTGTAATCTAAGAGGAAATCCTAAAATCTGAACTATGAATATCTGTATCTACTAGCAAGTATACATTTGCATGCCACCAAACCGTCTGAAAAAGGAGTATTGCATGGAAATAATACCTATCCTGCTTTCTTCATTGCTAATTCAGTCACTCTTAACCACGATCTCAGATTTTTGATTGACCGGCTTGACGGTTGGGTTGGAGCTCACCTGACTTTTATGCTACGAATTCCTCAATTGGAATTTATGCTGTAACCAATACCGTGTGAGTAGTCTCGGAACCTCCAGAGAATGCTTGCCAACAGATCTAAAAAGAACCACTCTATCATTTGCATTATTACTGACAATATTTTCGAAATGATAATTATTTGAAGTAAGGATAGAATCTTGTGGACTCGATGGATCCATGTAATTAGAAATTGAAGCAACTTGAAAACTCTGAAGCTATGGGTAGTAGAAAATACATATGTATTTATTTTTAAACTTATAAATTTATTTGTAATTAGAATTTTTAATGAATTCTCTCAGCGTAAATGGAATGTCACCGTTCAATATAGATACCCGAAATGGTGTAGGTTCGTTCGGTCGTGGTCCCCGTGGTGCTAACCGTTCCGAGTAGGCTATTTAGGCTATTGCCAACGCCGTGTTTCTCTTAACCTGTACTTCCTCCTGTTACGCAAATAATCTCAGCTATCCGTCGCGTCATCTAAATACCCACCGACCAACCATAGCCGATCCTTTTCAAAAGTTACGAAAAATGAATACGGAGCTGTGCCAGTAGATAATTGCTAAATCGAGAAAGGTGATAAAGGATTACAACGTAAGCCTGAAAAAGCGTGGAATTTTTCGGAAAAAAATGCTCATCTTCCGAAAATAACGAAACTGGATGTTGTCTCTTCCAAATGCTTGATGTCTCATCTTCACCCATTTCTCGTATGGAGTTGTCTCGAATCCGCTTTTCCGAAAGCTGGTCTTCAGTATTTTTTTTTCATGAAAGGCTTTCATGGGATCCATCAAGATGTCATGAGATTAGGTGAATGTCTTGTGCCCATGCGATTAAAAAATTCTTCTAGGACTGTTGAAATACCCGACCACTTGTTGGACCACTTATTTTGGACAAGTTCCTCATCGTGTATCGTAGTTTTGAATGAACTGGTGTTGTAACTTCGGGATTATGCATTCAAGCAATCGGGCGATTATATCTTTGGAATTAAATTGAGTGTCGGCATGTGAGATTTAAAGACGGATTTGCTTGACTGAAGTCTTCTATGATGGAGTTAGACAAGCATTTTAATTCGGCCACAGTTAAGATTGGTTTCTTTGATTCCCTTATACCTATCAATTTACAGCGATTCCCATTTTGGACAGGCTCTTCTTCAAGAGAAAAGGTCTTTCATGGAGATAAGGGAAGCGACCGCAAGGTATAAGGAGTATGTATGAATAAACCAACGTTTTGGCTTGAATTGCAAAGTTTAAGGACCAAATATTTATGTACTTGTATGTAGATGAACAATGCATTTGAAATAAATTATTAATTTTCCCGGGATTCATTACAAACGATATGGAGGTGGAGCGTAAACACGCCTTAAATTCTAGTAGACGCCTTCTTTTTAAATTTGGAATATTTTTCTGAGAACTCATCCATCATAATATAAATTATTTTTATTGCCTGCGGTGTGCTATGGATTCACAGCCTTTTCTTTCTGGAGTTTCATTTGCATTTTCATGGTAATTAGGTACACGAAGGCTAGGGACATTGGAATATCTCATAACAGAGTGAGGGAAATAAATAATTAAATTAAATTAAAAATATAAAAAACACGTTTTTTTCCGAAACAGTATGATATGCCCTAAAAAGTAAAAAAAAAATCTTTTAATCACTGGGAGAATGAATCGTGGGTGCAGGTTAGGTTTATCAGAAATGATCGTAGAGGAGCCTGATAGGTGGGTTAGAATAGGCACCTACTCTTTATTCTCCGAGAGTTAAAAAAACTTATTTGCTTACATTTCAGTGTATTTCATGATGTTTAAGAAAAAAGCATGTTATTTTAACGAGAAAAAATATTTTCACCAGTTACTTTTTAGTAATGAATCATGCGATCGATTGAACCCAAGGTCCGTAAAGGTAATCAGGTTCCTCTGAGGACCTTGATTAAACCAGAGCTCGTCATTTGAGTCATCCGTTGAGAAAATTTAAAAATGGAAAAGATGCGTCAGAGGGTAGGTCGGATCAGGATCCTGGAATTTCGTTGAAATTGTTTGCAGTAGTGAATAGTTTTCATTTGTTGATAAAAAAATGCGTGAACGATAAGCCAGGAAAACATTCTTGATCAAATAACTATTTATTTTCTTTTCAAATTAAAGGTCCATCATGCCTAAAGTTGTGCTTAGATTATACTGCCATATCAGGGAAGCCAGTCAATATGTACAGGGACAAACGTAAGCTTAAAGTTCTAGTTCTTGTTTCTGCTGCTTTTCGGAATAGTAATTGCTGTGCTAGTCTTTCCATCTACCACCTTTTTTTAATGTTCCGTTGGGATGCATCTTTGCTTAGTGAGAAAAATCCTGATTTAAGCAAACGCGAAGAATTTCATATCTAAATAAATACAGGAAAATTTCCACGATTATTAAATATATTAGGACCTAGTTTTCAATGTTATTACAGCATCCTCAAGACAATGTTACTACATCGCCTTGAAGATGATTTAGTTCCATTGAAACCAAAGTCGCAATAAATTTTACAGTCGTGGGAAAATGCAAATATTTATTTCAATACGGAGAAATTCCTCTACAGCACGCTTGAATCTTCGGATTTCATGACAAGAACTTCGATCTCCTGAGAATTTTCATCCATGGGAAATATCAGAAAATCATTGGCAAAATAGTTTGCATAAGATTTCCATATGATATTTAGGTTTTTTGCCGTTGCGGTCCAGTGGCGTGATAGGGCAACCGGCTGGGATGAGATTCAGGTATTCATCGGACATGCGATGCACAGGAATAGCTGCTTACTTTTTCACCAGCTCCGTGCGAATGTCAAGACTTCCAGCAGGAACTCATCGTAATCTCGTTACGTCGGATTCACTTCCTAACCAGTTTTTTTCGTGACCTTCAAAAATGGTATCGGTCTGAATCCTCCGTGGGTCCACCTTCTTTACGACTTTTTTTACCATCTTGATTCTCGGTGACCTTACATTCCTAATCTGCTTATAGTATCCATGAGCAACTTGATTCTGAGGGGAAGGGCATGGGAGCACCTAATGAAAGGTCAAAGGTTGTGTCGTCTCCCAAGCGTCTCTTTTTGGGGCCTTGGCTATTGGCTAAGACGTTGGCCGAATAGTTTCGAAAACCATGTGCAAATGATGGAGCCTTGAATGGAGACGATGATCCTGATAAACCATCTATCTGAATTCCTCTGACATAATATTTCTCTCATCCGTCATCTTCTTCTCAATCCTCCGATAAGCCTCTCGATTTTCGATGTTTATTTTTTCGAGTTTGGAAGGTAGGACACGTTATATATTCACCTCCTGTGGCTCATCCCGGAGAAATCAATAGTTTCTTCATTGTTGTGTTTCACGTAGACCATAAGTGTTTCGTCACTCACGAGATACAAGAAAGCCAGAGATTTTCATGGTTTTACGATTTTGCTGCGAATGACGTCATCTAAAACGTTGTTCTTATATACTCAGCTTTTATAAGTTGTTAGTGATATTTGTCATATTTTTTGAGCATATTGCAAGGACTTCGATGAAAAAGTCGGCATGTTATATTTGTCTGAAACAATCTTTGAACGAGAGCTTTGAGAGTGTATCAACAATACGATTGTGCAATTTCACACATTTTGAGATTAATTGTTTCAGACAATTATAATCGCACAGTTTCGTCCAACATCAATTATTTAAATTCCAAAAAAATGCAGAGTATTAAATAGAATGCCGAAAAGGCTGGGTACCCAAGAAAAACCGTTTTCTCGGGCATATCAAAGTGCATAAAAAAATGTTTGAGTTGCCATAGCTCAGTAACTAAGGAGTTGCGACCCATTTTTATGGACATAAAATGCTTAAAACATTGTCCCCTACTACCTGAAGTATTGCAGATTCCTCCTGAAACACTATGTATATATTTAGTGTATTCCAAGGAAATGGATTATTCACTTACAGCCATCTATCATAATATTAGTCTCAGGACGCGGCCATCTACCGATCTTCATCTTTTATTCTTTTGATCAAGGATGGTATTCATAAAAAATTTTAATCCATTTTGCGTCATAATTTACTGAAAGCACGTAGCGTCGTGCAGCTTGCTTTTTTAGACTCGATTATGTAATAATCGTTTAGCTGGGCGCCTTTCTAATAACATATTTTGTGCCTTACATGGAGTGATATTCTAGTTTCATCACTACTTTATATGCTTCTTAAAAATCACATACTACATTGTTTATTTATATGACGAGTTTGGCCATTTTGTCCAACTAAATGTCCGCGATAGTAAAATGAAGTCGGCCGACATATATCTTATCTCCTTAAATCTTTTAGGGCTTAGAATATTGCTCATCATTTCTCACGTTTAAAGCTGCCTCTTTCATAAAATTAAAACACCGATCCGGGAATAAAATCTTGAAAATGTATTGCTCTATGTTTTTAAATAACTTCCTTGATTTACTCAGGCATGAGTTTTCAAAAATTTTGTCTATATCATTAAAATTTACACGAGGAATATTTTTGAAGTTCAGATACTACTCAGGTTCTGTTGTTTGCTTTATGAAAAAATAATTATTTTTGAGGATGTCGTGGAACTAAAATTAATTATCTGGCTAATTATAACGTTGAATTCATAGATAAACGTTACTTAGGATTAAATGTGCAAATAAATATGAATTATCTACACAGTATGAATTACTGATCTTTGAAATTGATAAATAATCAAAAGCGGCTAAAACGACGGTTGTCGAGCGCATTGATTCATTTTGACGAGATGTGATCTTCAGACTTCTCGAGGTACTGCTGTTTGGACTGAAAAGTAATCATAAAATAAGTATTAAAATAGTATTTAAGTGAACTTTAACTACTTTGTTTTCATAAAAGAAGCGTCACCAATGACCCAACTGGCTACTCAGCTCGCCATTAGTAATTAATTACTTTGACTCGTCAATAGATTTCCCAGCTAATAGTTGAAAAATAATATTTCTCCTTGCTTCTCAGAGACATGCTCTGATTTGATGTTCTGATCCTATAAATGGCTATTCTTATCTTGTCGCGGTGTGTGAATGCAAAACTCATACGACTGTTTGGAGGCAGCTTTTCTTGCTACGCTGGATTCTCTCGCTACCACATTCCCACGCTTTCAACCTAGGTATCGTGCAAGCTTTGCAACATATTCCCTGACGTGGAATAAATCTCAGCCGTCTAGATTTTATTGCGTTGCCTGTTAGAACCGTGCTCGCTGCTCGGACGTGGATGGAAGGAATAGTGAATGATCGAAGTAATAGGTAACCTTTCCAGTGGAATTCGTCAGGCAACTGTCCTGAGTGACGCAAGTGGGACTGTGGGTAGCTCGTTGCTCTAACCTTACGGTCAGTTTAGATCAGTAGGAATGGTGATATCATGAATCTAGCAGTAGTAATGGACCATAATGGAGTTATGGGTGGTGTGATAGGATGGATCAAAATCTGACGTATTATCCAGTAATCAAGAAGAGGGGTCGCAAAAAATAATAATGATGATAATATTATTCGACACAAAATTACAATTTTTATTAATGCATACGTATTTAGGAAGATAGTACCCAATTAGAATTAAGACTCGGTTTTGGGGTCACCGTCTCGTTTTACATTTGGAATGTTTTGGATGCGATGCGATGATACGATGATATTTGAACAAAAGTGTTTCAATGATGACAATTATAAGTGAAATCCACATGATGAACAAACGCATTTGCATTTTCATGTGAATAATACATATAATACATGCAAGCTCTAAACTATGACAGTTGACATTGCTCTGGTCTACCTCATTTCATACATTATCTAATAGAATTCGATACATCATTGAAGGTAAACAACCAATTTCTTTCGCTTTTGCATTATTTGCATCAGTTATAAATTTAGGCAAGGCGCAATATATTTGGGGTACCAGGAATTGGAAACTTTTCTTTAAGATTTCTGTTTTAAGGTCTGAGTACATATACTGCGTTAAAACGACAGGGGTCATTTTGTCTTGGTGAATTCTTTTCACCACCTTCATTATAGAATACCCTATGGACCATGTAGAAAAATAAATGCCTCAATACTAAGAAAAAAATATCATTTATGTACTTGGTCAGGCAATTTGGAATTCGTATGTACTGTATACGAAGATGAATGGTCCAAAGACACATGTGGAATACAGAATGGAGTTGATGCAGGAACTAATTGAAAAGTACCACAGAGAGACATTATATGCCAAAGGGACTATGTTCTTCGAAGAAACCGAGCCTTCTAAGGCTAATTGGGTGGCTCTTCCCTGAATATATCCCACCTACAAAAAAGAGAAAAATCAAGCTAGACAATGCGCTATTTGATGTTCAAGACGAGACGGTAAAAATAAAAAAAATTCAACAGGAGATAAGATTTTTCTTCCGAGATTGTGACGTTGGTTCTCTGTGAATCTAATTTACTTCATTATCATTCAAATCGATAAAAAATGGCTTCTTTTGCAATTTTTAATATTAGCCTGTCTTAAGGGCTTTATTAAACGAAGTGGACAGGCTTCGATGCCAAGCAACGTATCTGACGACGTGACTGGCTACTAAACTCAGTGACCAGTTGTCACCTGCACATTCTAAGTAGCCAGTGGCTACGGGGCTCGGTAGCTTCATCGCGAGCCATTATCATGTCATGCCTTACTTAACTGCAGCAGTGATTTAAGTGCGGGAAATCAATTAAAAATATCACATAAAACATTCTGAAATGGCTTCTTAGCAAGACAAATATCCCAGATGCAAACATAAACAATTTTCAAATGGGTTACGCTTGTGGGCATAGGTCAAGCGAGTTGAATAACTCATATTTTAGAAAGTACAACACAAAGAAAATCTACTAGAGATATTTTCCATTAAAATAAGTGAGAAAATAGTTTACTGTGGCGCGTGAAGCACTTGCATATAAAATATTTGAAATTGAAACCTAAATTGTTGCAATATATGTTATTAACAAAATAAGTTCTTTTTTGTACATGTATAATGTGGTTACAGGGCCCGGGTGGAGTTCGGAAAGGCGTTGCCAAAATTGCGTTTATGTTTGATGTAACTGTTTTTTTTTCTTGGCGTAAGTGTACGTTATAACCTATTGTGAATAAAAGATTTTTTCCTGCGTGTACTAACATAAATAACATACGGAAAAAGTTTGAAATTCTAATGGTAGTTTTACGGGTTTTCTGAAAAATTATTTGTTTAAACATTCAATATAAGCACACAAAAAACAGAAAAATAATTTTATTTTATAACTTGTACTATTGAAAATTTTCACTATCTTCAAATAAAAAAAACCTGTCTTTATCCAATAATATCTTCATGAGAACTCATCAGTTAAACTGTTAAAAAAAGTGCTCTTGAGATTTAGCATGGAAATAACTGAGCCAATGCGTTCGATATCATCGAGGAATGTCGTTAGACGATTATCAGCACCCATCCAAGCAAAGATCGTTAATATGAACATGTTTTGCCCATTCTCTTTCATAATGGCTGTTTGTAAACGATCAAAATTCTTGGTTTATTTCCTCAATACTATACTTCACACTTTCCAATCTTAGTCTTCCTTGAGGACTTTGTCTATAATTTTCACCGTGATGATAGTCATCATGGGGATAATAGTTAAACTCTCGAAAAATTGTATTTATATTTCTCATAATACCCGTTTAGTATAGGTTTGACTTAAAAGATATTTACTAGGCTTAGTTTCGTTGTTGGCCGTGGTAATTTTTGCTGTGTAATCTGATTTTCTCCCATATTAGCTCATGCAATGCACTGTGTAGTAGTGATACTCAATTATATTGTGCCTGATGTGGCTTTTGCTGATGATATTGTGCCTGTCTGTGTTTCGTTATTACCATTTAAAATGATCGATCGCTATTTTTCACCTCCTTAAAAATTTTCGAGTGCGGTTTTTTGCGGAATAATTTTTGGACGCTTGTTTTGGAAACATTACCAAATCATCAAATAATGATTTAACTATAATTTTTCATTCCCATAGACTGCTAAAAATATGGTAATTATATTATTTACAAAAATAAGTATCTGATAGTGGGTAGTAGCGGGATAGTGGGGGTAAGAATGAAAGCTATATAACCAAAACGGTAGTAATAAAATGGGTGGATTGAGTATACATGCATTTACCTGTGACATAATTCGCATATGTTATTGGAAGTTTTCTGTGACAATGCATGAATCACAACGCTAAAGTGGTAACTAAATTCATCATCATTTGTCCATGATATTAAGATTGGCTAGACGCAGCTCTCCACTCAATGCTACTATCAGATTATCTTTTCACACCTACGTATTTCTTCTCCTTCACATCTTTCTTTACTTGCTCCTTATTTATTTCGAGGCTTTCCTTATCGGTTCTTGTCCCTCGACGATTGTCGTCATCAGCCCATCAGGGGCCTTATTCAGGAACAAATCGGAAATGTCGCCTCGACAATGATAAGCCGTCGAGGCGACAATGTCGAGGATCAGGAAATCGCGTTCCGTGCTATTCACGAAGCGAAAATCGAGGACTCGATGAATTTAAAAGGTGGGCTAAATTCACGCTTGTGACGTCATGGATTATCGAGGGATTGATATTCGATGCTCTTCTTTTTCCCAAGACTTCTCGCTCGAACTTCAATTGGATTCCGAAAAGAGAAGTAAGTCTGAATGTTTTTCCGCTGATATTCAATGATTAGGGAAACCAATTGAAACACATTTTCATAGATTTTGGATGAATGGTTGATTGTTTCAAACATAATAATTGGGGTAGTTATTATAAACTAGTGTTGACGTACATTTTTTCTTATATAAGAAAATGATGCGTGTTATTCAACTTTCTCACCCCAATGCTTGATAATCTTTGCGAACTTTACCGTAACTTTGTATATTGTAAGCATCAACGATTTTCCTCAAATGCAAAGTAATAGAATAAGTTCTTCAACAAGGTTTTAGGTAAATATGTGGACCTAATTACCAATATATTATACAGAATAAGACGTAGCGATATCATATAATAGTTACAAACTAGTTCATTAGAACTAAAATTAGCTAAACATGAATTAAATGCACATTAATTGATGCGCACTTTTACATTTTACTCGGTGAGAGTCGAGTGACAAGAGTATGAGTCTCCTAAAGGCACATCTAGAATAAGCAGAGGGAGATGCCTCATATGGGAGCACCCAGTGGCAGTTCCAATTAACTCCTTTAAAATATTTGTGGTTTCAACTGAATCCCACCTACTTCTATTCCAAATCCCTGTAAATTTTGAATTTATCCAAAGCCATATACGTATTAGCAGTTGCAAATACAATTACCAAGCACATTGAAATATAACCATTGGCTTCAACCTTAAAAACGTTCCCAGCAGAAGAGAATCATTCCCCTGCAGCCCTTCCTTACCCAAATCCTCCAAGTGCCATATAAGGGCCAGAGAAAGGAAGCAGCTATCTACACATTGTAGGAAATATTAATTACAGATATAATAGGTAAATAGGGGACAAAAATATCTCTAATTACTTGGCTGCTATTGCAATAGAATTATTGTCATGTTGCCTTACAACTCATGAACAATCATTAGTTAATATTATTATGTATTTTTGTATCAAGGCATAATCCAAGAACAATCTATGATTGAGATATTAGATAATACATGACGTTATAACATTTTTTTAAGGCACTGGGGGTAATAATTACATGAAAAACTTCAGATTATTATAGAACATGGCTATTATTTTTGCAGATGGTTTTCCAATTATAATGGGTATGACATCAAAAGAAAGGGCATAGCAGAGCAAGGCAAAGGTTACAGCTGTAACTAGTTTGGCAGACACTATGAAAGAAATATCAGTACATATTATGATGACCTGCCACATGGTATAGGATGCCAGTGAAAAGTGTGCGATTTTAATTCAATATTAAATGTAATGCATCCAACTTCATGAAAAATGAAATGAAATTCCTCCAGCAAATTTTGTTCTCATTAAAATCAATATTTTAAAGCATTCCTAGGTAAAAGATTATGCTGGGAGCAGGGTTGAATGCAGAATATCAATAAAATCATCAACAGGGAAGAGAGATTCTGAGGACAGTGAAATATTTAACTGAGGCCTTGGTGTGGGAGGTTGTATATGATACCCCTAGCCCACCATACTTCCACCCCTAGTGGGCAGGTGGGAAGGGACCATCTTTCTTCGCTTGTGCTGGGACAAGTACTTGTCTACAAACACAGATAGTCAAGCCCAGATAAAGTAGTAATTAGGCATAAAATATGATTCTTCATCACAAATTGCTCCTAGCTTTGGCGAGTAAAGAAGTATGTTGTTCTTCTGAGGGACCCTCAGAGTTTTCAACTTTAATTGATGAGATTAACTGAGTGAACTATAAATAATTAATTTACCTGCATGTGGAAATAAGATAAATGAGTGTAGAAGATTGTTTAAATAATATCATTATAAATTCATATCATAACATTGAAATTTACATTCATCTTTTAATCATAAAAGGTTAAATTATTGATTTTTTGTCACATACGTAGCCAGAGGAGGGCAAAAATGAATTCATTTGTATGTATATCATTTGCTTCAATAAAATATTCTATATGCAAATGTTGTGTTGTTGACAATACCAATCCCAATTTCTGCAAAAAGATAGTCTCTTAATGATCTAATAATAATGATAACACCTTACCCTGCTATGACTATTCTATTAGTTTTATGACTACATTAGGTAAATATGTGGACCTAACCTGTAAATCGCATGCATTTCTCAAAAGCCTTTTTTTTTAAACCTTTGGTAAGTTTTCATTATCACATAATGGTATATTTTAATGGCTATAGAGACATCAGGCTCATGATTTCACGAAATAAATTTTATTGTAATTTTCTTATATGCGTCTATTTTCCAAAAGAAAATGATGTAATTGCAATGCATGAACAGTCAATTAATATCCCTTGTAAATATTATTAAGTATGGTCTAACTATCAATCCGTAATATTATTCCTTTTCACCCGTTTGTGCCTCATGAATTAACTCTCTTTCTTGGATAATAGGGGGGTTTGGAGCAGGGAGGGGTTTATCATGTCTCTGTATATGCTGAGGGAGAGGTACCCCTCCTCTCACACACATGTTATGTAGTATGCAGCATGCTGTTATTATTCTATCAGCCTTAGAGTAGAGCTATAGTGCAAAAGATGGTGTTTTAAAAGACATCTAAAGCAATTTTGAATTGCTCCAATTCACCTCTCAACAGTGGATCGAGCTTTGTGTTTGTGATGCAAAATTAACTTTAACCTTTACAAAAGGCTGTACTGAAAGCAGAAATGTAATAGTTGTCTGTCCAGAGTGCTGTTAGAACTATATCATTCTATTATTTTTATGTAAGAATTGGTTGAAATAATAATTTATTATCAAGACTTACTCAATTACATGTTCTGACCTAACACCGCTCTCCAATACCCTTCTCATTTCATCGTGAGCTTCACTATGGCCCCAGACATACGAATCATGAGAGCTTCAAGAGAATCTTGAGACACAGTTTAGTATCATAAGGTCACTATCACATATTTATAGAAAGGTGAACACTAATTTTATTCAAGTTGGTGAAAAAATTATCTATATAATGAATTAATCCAGTACATAATGATCTGGGCATACAAAGATTAACTAAATGTTTTCAATCGTGTTATTTATTGAATGGGCATACCCTTCCCTTCTATTTACATATATGTGTTGGTAGAAGGAGCCCTTATAGAAACATGAGTTCCATCAACAAAGCCAACTACTCCAGGGAACCTAGATTCTCTGTAATTCCTGTAAAATAATTGTGGTACACAAAATTTATCATGGTGTTATATCTTTTTTCAAATCTAGATGAAGGAACTAACATAATTTTCAAAGTATGAATTGTTACAGGCAAATTTTGTGAGACTACATTAATCTACTCCACATAAATTACAAAAACATGCTTTAACAGTATTTTCTATCTCCTTAAACTTTGAAAACATGTATCTCATATGACTTTACACTGGCACAACGATCCTGGTAAATTTGCTCATTAAATAATTTTTACAAGATCAACAAAGTATTTGAACTAACTCTTGACACACCTCCCTTCTTTTCTCTGCTCTCCCTAGCTAGGAAAGGTAACCAATTGGCAACCATATTAAAGGAGTTAATAGCTTCAGTCAACGCATCCATAAAGCATCTTATTGAACTTTGGCTCAAACCTAAATTACTGTCACTGCCAGCTGACTTTTGATATGACCCTTGGCCATGAAAGTGGAGAGTGCAAAGTACCTACTTCATAAAGAAAATTGATTTGCTTAAATTAAAAAATGTAGTTGCTTCAGAAATTAAAAAGACGCTTAAAATTTCTTTGATAGTATATACATCCCCATCAAAGCTTCATCAGGCATTTCAAAAGGTACATATCCCCCTCTATTCCTTAAATTTCTTCCCTTCCGTAGCCAAATTAGGGCGATATCATCACCCATTATTTGCTACAGAAGTTCATGAAGGGTGGTTATAAATGCTTAATCAACTTTAAATACATCATCATTACTTTCAGCCTTCTCATAAGTTTGCAATAGATAGGAGCATGAAAAAATTAGCAATATGCATGTCATGCTAGAACACTAATCATTTAGAATAAAAACTTATTATTCATAATTGAGTATCAATTTATCAGCTAAGCATTAAAAAATAAATAAAACCATCACTTATATTACATGATGTCACCCGAACAATATTCTTACTTGCCTATTTATGTATCCTGCAGCCTATCCCGCTTCAATATCTTTGTTTTTCCCCGTACTAAATCTAAGTTCTGATTCTAATGATAATTCAGATCATATATCATTCAAAACTGAGCTCATATTTACATGTTATATGCACCGAGTGCATTGATTACATTCTTATCAAATAAAATATTAATTAAAAACCTGTGCAAACATTCATACTGTACAATGATTTCTGTTTCATCATTCAAAAGAGTGGTACTTCCTCTCAAATCTTGCAAATCTTAATCCTTAGTGAAAACCTCTGAGTATGCAAGGGTATTCTTATCAATTACACTCCAGAGAAATTTATATAAAGCCTTAGCAATGCCTACGAGTGACGCAAATATATCTCACAATGATCGTCACTTAATAGCTTAGGAAAGTATCAGTGAAACATAATTAACACTATAGGATTTATGATATGGTACACGGTCATAAAAAAATGCAACATCAGGAAATTGATACACAATGAAAACAATAATTTATAGTCCACACGGTATCACAAGATAGTACCAATGAAGCCAATGAATTGAAAGGCTATGCACAATATCATGAACGAATATTATGAACACAATATGTAAAATTGTAATATCATACTACCCATATATACGTACATAACGTACTCGGTACTCTATAAATGATGAAGTTCGAAGAGAATAACCACGCACTGTTAAATACAAACACATTCATTTACATCGAAAAGTTG
The DNA here is from genome assembly GCF_921293095.1 of Ischnura elegans. NCBI lineage: Eukaryota > Metazoa > Arthropoda > Insecta > Odonata > Coenagrionidae > Ischnura > Ischnura elegans. The sequence goes on along the minus strand of NC_060252.1, from coordinate 55,295,942 downwards.
CTCCGATGTTGGCGAGCAAGCTTATTGGTAAAAAAAAATAAGCCTCAATTGAGTAGCTCGCTAGTAATAAGCAATTGAGTGGAGAGAATTGTACTACAGAGATTTTCCTCTTTTCCAGCATAGCTACATCGACCACCGACAGCAGAAAACAGAGCTAACATACAACAGAATGAAGAACACGACCCCTAATAATAATCACAAATTCAACACGAGCGAACACAACCCAAAATCAGTTCTCGGGAATTCATGAGTATTGCCTATCTCCAAAAATTTAGGGGCTGTGAAATCCGCTATAAAAATATAGTTCTATTGTGACTCGTGGTGGCGAATATTTAATCACGATTCTTCATAGAAAATAACTGAAAGGCTAGTTCACAGGTGATAGCTCACAAAACAACCGTATGAAACTTCGGTTTTTGGAATAATCATATTATAAAATTATACAACTATACGTATCATTATACCTATTTTGCCTTCTTAAATATATGAAATAAGACCGTGATCACCGTCGTACGTACGTCAAATATTGAACTATGAACTTCTAAAGATGCCAGCTGCAGTTGCACTCCTTGTAAATCGAGGATCAACAAGACTCGGAATAATTGTCGAGGCCTACGTCGCCTCGATTTTTTTCCGTCTGGCGCGGCCTCGAAACGGCGACAATAAGCTTCGTGAATTGCAACTTACGGAAACGTCGAGGCTTGAACGTCGCCGCCTCGACATTTTCGAGGATTCGACAATATCGAGGCCTTCGTGAATAAGGCCCCAGGTCTCAAGATATGGCCTATACGGTTGTTTCGTCTCCTTAGCAAGGTTTTCACGAGGATTCTCTTCTCTCCTACCAGTAGCGGATACAGACAAAACTCAAGGGGGGAGCAAAATTTATCTTGAGTTGTCTTTACTTTTATCAATGAATAAAGTTTCTTCTCCTGACCTTCCTTATTATAACAACAATGTAATGTTTATGCTCTCGGAGTATAGGTCATGATAAATTAAACTCACATTTGGCCAACGTTTCGGAGATTTATTCTCCTTCCTCATGGCTCTTAATTATAATGAATGTTTACAAAGAAAATAAAGAAAATAAATAAATTAAGTGGTTACAAAAATTTGAATACAATTGTGCAGTACAAATTCATTGGTAAATTAAAAATTGTGTACAGATTTAAACAACATACCTGTGATAGAAAAGTTTCGTTACTAGGCTAATCATGGTTACTTATAAATATTGATTCATTTGTTAACAAATGGTATCTAAATTATACTAAACAATTTTAATTTCGATGATAAAAAATGATCAAGTCGCAGGCAGAGTATATGAAAATTGTATTTAAAGTGATTATACACTTGTAAAAGACAATGCCATCTTATGATATAAAAAAGTTACAGTTGTGGTTTTGAAATGTTCGGTAATACGGGCGGACCCGCAAGGGGGCGCGCGCCCCTCATCTGTATCCGCCACTGTCTCCTACCCTTCTTTGGACTTCCACATTACTCCCTCAGTCGACCCATTTGATCCTCATCATTCTTCTATAGCACCACATTTCGAAGGCCTATTCTCCTAGATTTTTCCGCGGCTGTCATTATCCATGCCTCACTTCCGTAGAGAACCATACTCCAGTAAATTTGATTGACTAAATTATTTTGGCATTTTACGGAGATTAAGGATCCACAGATGAGTCTTACGGCCTGAAGAGCTAATACTTGAACCTGCTCTTTAAAATTATCGCTTTAAAAGGGGCTGGGAATTTGTCGTTAATTAATACAAATTTTTCGTGAATTGGGTATTCAGTACCATTTTAACATTGAGGGAAATTCCATCGGAGAGATATTTGAACCGAAACAATAACGTTCTCTCTCCCGCTCGCTCAATTATGTTTTACGAGGCGGAGGATTTGCATCTTTGAGAGCCATTTTTTCTCGTAACTTCTGTTATACCAAGCCCCAACTTGACCTCACGGAGTTTCTGTTGCGTCACAATTCCGAGTGAAAGCGATGGCTGCCCAAGGAGATTGAATCATTTCTGCTCTTTTCACCTCGAAGCTCAGATGCGGAATAGCCGGCCTTTTGGGAGAATGAAATCTAAAGTCCACCGCGTATCATTATTCCGTCATGCCTTACACAACCGCGGCAGCGATGAAAGTGCGGAATATCAATTAAAAGTCCCGCATCAAAAATTCTGAAACAGCTTCTCCGCAAAAGGAATAGCCGAGAGGTTAATATAAACAATTTTTAAATGGGCTATGCTTGTAGAGATTAAAGTCAAGTGAGCTACTCACGCGGGAGATGTAACTTAAATTATTGTTCTAATAAAACTTCTGATGTGTTAGTATTGCAGTGGCTTGGTGCTAAATGGGCCAGTGTAAAAAATTTAAACTTTTGTAGTTATACCTCCATAACTCTTTAAATCTTGGGAACCATGTACTGTAAAAAGGGCCAATATCTGAAATAAATAGGAAAAAAATATAGTATTTTTTGCGTCTTAATCACAACATATTATTGAACACTAAAAAATTAATCTACGTAAAATTACCAATATATAAAAACACATAGTTGTAGGGAAAAGGTATTTAAGGTAATAATTTAATGAAAATTCCAAGTGGATAACTTTGTTATAGCTTCAGTTAAAAACAAGGTGGAATTTTCCATTATAACTTCAGAATGCTCTCCTGAAAAGTAAGCGATTTTGACATTGGCCCTTATAGCAACAAGCCACTGATTTAAACACGCTGAAATAGTTACTAACTGTACGTAATGAACCAAACGTACGTTTTTATTCAAGTATTGTCTTCATTCGCTCACTAAACTCAGCTAACCCACAAGACTCATCCTAATGAAACTATCGTTTGTAAATCATTACAAAGGCGTTGAATTCTCTCATAAATTATTGTGTTGGAATTCTCTGTCACGCTGTTTTATCAAGAAACATTAGCTTCTGGGGAAGTAGCTTTAAGTGTTGGACTCTGGGCTTTTCTAGTTAATGCATGGTGTATGATCGATTTAGGGCCTCATCAGACAAAGTAGCCAGGCCACTTCGCACTGCACAGTGGTCCGAATCGCGAAAAAGAGGGCCAAATATCAGGTTCTGTAGTTTGCTTTATGAAAAATAATTATTTTTGAGAAAATTGTGGGATTAAAATTTATTAGCTAGCTAATTATAACGTTGACTGCATAGACAAACGTTAGTTAGGATTAAATTTGAAAATAAATAAGAATTATCTACATAGTATGAGTTAATGATCTTTGAAATTGATAAATTATCAAAAGCGGCTAAAACGAAGGTTGTCAGGCGCATTGATTCACGTTGATGAGATGTGATCTTCAGACTTCTTGAGGTACTGCTGCTTGGACTGAAAAAGTAATTATAAAATAAGTATAAAAATAGTATTAAAGCGAAATTTTACTCCTATTTTTTCATAAAAGAAGCGTCGCCGGTGACCCAACTCGCTACTCATCTCGCCATCGGGCATTGATTCTTACGGAGATTCTTAAGGGTAGCCAGCACAGTAGTCAAAATTCCCGGTAGAGACACCTATACAATTCTTAATAAAACTACTGAGTCTAAACTACTGACTATGGTCCGTAGTTTAGACTCGGTAGTTTTAATATATATTATTATTATTATTATTATTATTTTTTATGCAGTGGATGCTATTTTCTTGTGGGTGAAGGCTTTTTTTGTGATGGAAATTGTAGTACTTAAATGAGAGATATTTTTGCTTGTTGTAAATGAAATTATTATGTTGTATATTAACTGAGTGTTAATCCCACATACATGGTTGTGTTTCTTTTGTATGGCTTGGTTGTATGGAAAAAAACAAATCAAAGGTAAAAATACCAATGATTCTAAATGATTTACCTGAAAGCCTTAAATGCCTAAATCATTTGAGTGATTAAAAAAAAAGGGGAAACTAAAAGAATATCTTAGCACAAGCTATACAATAATCATTTCTGAGCAAAGATTCTTTCTGCAATTGGATGCTATTTCATGTGGGTGAAGGTAATTTTTTTGTAATGGAATTGGTACCACTTAAATGAGAGATATTTTCGCTTGTTGTAAAGGAAAATATTATGTTGTATATTATCTGAGTGTTAATTCCACATATATGGTGATGTTTTCTCTTGTTTGGATTGGTAGTATAGAAAAAACAAATCAAAGGTAAAAAATACCAATGATTTTTAATGATTTTACCTGAATGCCTTAAATGCCATCATTTGAGTGAATTAAAAAAAGAAGCTTAATGAATATCTTAGCACAAGCTTGACATTAATCTTTCTGGACTAAGATTTTATATGCAGTGGATGCTTTTTCTTGTGGGTGAAGGCATTTTTTTGTGATGGAAATTGTACTACTTAAATGAGAGATATTTTTGCTTGTTGCAAATGAAAATATTTTGTTGTATTTTAATTGAGTGTTAATTCCACATACATGGTTTTGTTTCTTTTTGTCTTTTCTTTATCTGTGAACGCACTCAATATGTATTTTTATGGATAATTTTATGTTTACACACTCCAGCCGGCACCTGCTGACAAACCTTGATTGGCTTAGCAGGACCGTGAGGATATATTGCTGCTAATGTTATAAAAATCTTTTTTTTTGTTATATTGGTTAAAGCAATTGTTTTGAAACTACTGCTGTTATCATCATTATAACACATTATTTATTAATATGTTAAATCCTTGGCAATAAAGCAGAGTTTGTAATAAAAAAAATTATTATTATTATTTTTACATTGAAAATTACTATAAAGACAGTTTTATCGATTTTAATGATAATGAAACGAGTTACTTATAGTTTCACTTTATTTTAGTGAAATTAGTGACTGTAGTTTATTAAATAGTCCAACGCTCAAGTCAATCTCTCTTTTGTTGATAATGGAGAAGTTTATTAGCTAACTATTGTATGACTTAGGTTCCGGAATGTAGAATTATAGACATATCTCTTGGTGAATAAAACTGAAACGTTATGGGCAGTTGATGGTGTATTTTTGCCGCCAAAATAGGCTCCTGTTTTAGAGCAGCCGTTTTGCTATCAAAATTCCTCTTTAATTACGTAATTAATTGATGTAATCAGGTGATATCCTTAAAAAAATCTACAGCAATCAATTCTTATTTAATATTTTTAATGGATAAATGAAACTTAATCATACATATTTTTTCATAAACGTTTTTCAAGCATTTTCATTTTGCGCCGTTGAATTAAAAAACGCATTAAGATATACAATATGCACGCTTTGGTGAACGAATTTACCTTGGGAAAAAGATGAAATAAAGTAAATATTCAAACGATTGGATCCCATGCATTAAAATAACTTTCGGCTGGAGTAGCAGTGCACCATGTCATCAAGAATATTAGATTTTGCCATTCTCCAAAATTTTTTAATAGCTGTGAATACATAGAATCAAACTATTTATCTTATCGCATCTTGCTGTCTCCGGAAAATATGGCGGCGTTTATATCCCCGATCAAATAGAATAAGATTGGTAAGCTTTTGACGTGAGTTATACGAATGAAGCGAGTGTTTATGGGCCAATTATCTTCACCCTTTCCCTGACAAATTTAATTAACTTTTACGGAAAAGACGAAGGAAAATATTTTACTTGAGGTAAAATTTACGTTTTTCGTGAGATGTACTGACAGCACGTGCGTATTTTTAGTTAAAATAATACCAGGTGTTTAAATCTCCCACCACAGTTAGTTAAAGCGTGTGCACGTAGGGATTATGCTTGATAAACAGCATTTAATTCAATGAGTCAATTTGAAACACTTATTTAAATTGCTTTTCATGCTATCCGTCTCAATTAGGTGAATATTTGCTTGGTATCACGAAACCGCGAAAGCCTGTTGAAAGGTCGAAGGTTATTACAGAACTTCAAGGCCAATCCTAAAATGTGCCTAGCAACAAGGCTTACGATATCTGTCACTGCTGAACTGGGCCTATGTCTTAAGATGAATGCGGGAGTGACCTATGTAATCCCATTTTTAAATTTTTGGCGTATAATCTGATTCATTTACGCACGTACGTTTTACACTTATTACACTTTACAAGTTATTAAATCGGAGGCGATGCAGTGAGTGATATTTATCTGGTAACGTGTTACATATTTTTGTTTACTATTCCATTTACAGCTTTTAGATGAGATAAGGAGGGGACAGAAGGTATGGATTCAGGGGGTACTTGGCGGAGGGGGATGTTGAAGACGGTGTTAGAGGGTAGAATGTTAGGTAAACGAGGGAGAGGAAGGAAGAGAATAGGAGTTTTAGATAGAATGAAAGGGAGTAGTCCTTACAGCGGATTGAAGAGGGCAGTGCTTGAAGGGAAGGGAAGATCCAAGAAAAGTTCTTTAGTACTCTATGTAAACCTACCTCAACCGGTAGAATACTATATTAATTAAAATAAATTCCATTGGCACAGTGGACTTAGCTTTTAAAAGCGAGATTTTCTTTGTTTTCATTCTAGGATTAGATACCATAGCAATAAATGAGCTGCATATGAGATTTTAAGGTGATCGATCACTAACTGAAAATTTAATGCAATCAGGGGGATATGATGATAGCATTAATGATAGCATCGTTAATTTTGAGAAACTCATCTTTGCGACGAAAGTTTCCATAGTTACCATTCGATATCTTTAAACTGCTTGGTCAGCATTTGATTGAAGAACTTTTCATCATTTGATGAGAATGCGCATTTATAATTTTTTACCAATTAAATATTTGGGATGCATCCCAGTAAATAATATCGTAGTAAAGTATTAAAAGAGGCATTTAATATAATCCCTTATTTTCATCAGTAAAATATTTTAGATGAATAATATTTTTCAAATCGAAACGTTTCTGGAGAATCAAATAGCGAGCGATCGGTTTTGATTCGGCATGTATCTTTGGGGTTATGGCTGCATTTATACGCCTCAGTTTAACTACCTTTGCAGCTGGTACCTTCCGGCGAAGTAAGTCGCGGAAAGAAAGTGTCTCACGATTAATCAGTCGTACGTTAGGGATGGAAAATATCGGTAAAAATCTATTTTTCGAGAAATCGATTTTTGATCGAAATAAAATTCTCAACTTTCTAAATAAAATCGAAATTTGAACTATAACTTCGATTAATCGGAAATATCGAAGATTCTTTTTTGAAAATAATACAGGTCACACAAAATCATGATTATCATTCAATCGATAAACATTCAATATACACATTTGAGTGGAAAAAAAATCCCAAAAAATACACTCAGAATGTATGATTAAATCATGTATTCTGAGCAGATTTAGTGGTATTAAGAACTGCACGCACATTAAATTTTTGGAATCACCTCTTGGAACCATATCATATTGACCTGTTATGCATCCAAATTTGACCAGTTATCTTATAAGATTTTCTAGATTTATAGATTCATTATTTCGCGCAGGATTTGCATATTAGTAGACTGGAGTATTGAAATTCGTTCTCTCTTCGGTCCATGCCAAAACCTCAGTGGTCAAACGTGACTCAAGGACATTCTCGCCCGAAGATCCCGTGGAAAGAGAATTGGCCTTGGATACTCTCAGGGAGTGCTCTTGTCTCGAAAGAAAAGACGAATGATAGTTTGATTTGCACTTAAACATTTTGTCACCCTCGGAAGCAAGGTCGGATACTTCTTCGCATTTGGTGTCTAGTCCAGCTGGTGACAAATTCCGCAAAAGTTGGTGCTGTAAATTAGGCATATATATTTCCGTTGTTTGCGCTTAAAATATATCACTTCTATGGAGTAAGTCTGAGTTGACTCTGGAAGGTCCTTGTAAAAATTAGGAATTATAAGTGTGTTTATACTTTTTTATTTTCAAATTCTTTCTTCTTTTGTGATGATATGCGGTGACTTAAGGTGACTACCGTCTTCAAACTGAACGCGCGAAAAAGGCTTTGTGATTCCTTTTTTATAGGCTTTCAAGGACATACTATGCATATGGAGGGCCTATCAGGGAATATTTTATCTCTGACATCATGGTAAATGTTAAAACGGATAACATCGCGCCACAGCCGCCACAGTTGCTATCAGAAATCTCCTCTTTTTCTCTGTAGGAGATAACAATCTTCGGTGTTCATGATGCCTTCACTTTCATTACTGATTTCAGAATGTACAATTATCAATTTCAGAGAATGATGATGGAAATTTATTCTCAAGGAGAATATCCACATTATATTTTCATAAATTGAGTTTTTCTCTCTTGGTCTCTATATTTAATATTTTATCAGCTTTTTGGAGTGCAGGCCTTGATAACTTTTAAATACAATTTTTCAAACGTTTTGGCATATTTATACACCTACATCAGGGCTTGGAATGAAAATAGGTGCATAATGTTGATGCAAAAACAGCATATAAGTTTATAACAATGCTCTTTTTACCAGAAAATGAAAAAATAAAATAATTACTAAAAATAAAAACATTGTTTTAAACTAATATGCTGTTTATCCATCAAAATTATTCTCTACTTTTCATTCCAAGCACACATGAAGATGTAAAAATATACCGAACGGCAAAAATTGCATTTAAAATTTATGAAGGCCTACACTCAAAGACGCTGATTAAATATTAAATTTTATGGCAGTACCTATACTCGATGCAAACACATCATTTAAGCATTAAACCTTCTCAGGGATTTCAACTTCTTATGCTTTGTCTTATTTTTGAATCCAAAACGTATGCTTAGTTTGCCTAAGGTTTTTACCCAGAATTCAATAAAAACGTATTTACCGTTGAAAATTTTATACTGGTCTTATTTTGGTCGAAAAAATAGACAAAAACAGAATGCCACAATGCTGTGAAAAATACTAAAGCGTTGGAGTTACTAGGTTTAACAACCATGGAAATTTCTTTTGCAAAGCTGAAGATATTGCATGCATGGGTATCGATGGAAATTCAAGTGGAATGGGCATTTACTTCACTATTTTTTTAGAAAATAAAACGATAGTTAATATTCAGGTAGAGCTAATCCTACGCATTAAGCTTATTAATCGTTTCCTTTCGTTGGTCCATTCAGAAAACACTGTCGAACGTGTGCTTATTTATATGGCTATTTGATAAAATTCGTAGCAGTTTACAACTGCATTTTACATCTCATTTGGGGGAGACGCAATTTGTTAAAAAAAGAAACCTTTGTCGGTACTGTCATATTAGATTTTATAATTGTGAGCCGGCTATTAGGTAAGCAAAATTCGAAGAAATTTATAACGGCATTTTGCATCTCATTCGTGGGATACGCGGATGATTAAAAAATAAGCTATTGTCGGCACTCTTAACGCAGATGTCATCATTAAACGCGGCCTAGTTGGAACGCATTTGCTCAACGGTCACAAATAGACGCCGCAATGAAAATCACCTATGGTATTATGCGTCAGATTAATTTGGGAAATCTGAAGTTAAATCATGGACAGTTTCCAGAATTAATTTCGGATAAAATTATCTCTCTCATTGCTACGCATGAGTTTATCTCATTATCATAACGAATGTTCTCCGAAGTCTTCTGTTTCGTTTCCTTCGTACAATCTTGTTTTCAGGGATAATTTATTTGTTGCTGTTTTGCTACTGAGTGGGATTTCACTACTTTTATTTTCTATTACCGCTGATAGGTTAGCCTTGCATAAGAAGGGAAATTCAGAACATGGGACATTCTTTTATGCTGAAAGAAATTGAATTCAAACCATTGAAATAGAGTCAAAGAATATAAATGGATTCAAATAATTGGAACAAAAACTTTTTGAACAGAATTTCATCGAGAGACAGGATAAACGTCAGTTATAACAATTTACAAAAAGTTTCGTGTTGTACTCAGAGAAGTCTGACTCCTGACGAAAAGTAACGCGGACCTCTCGTTACCCATAAACACGGACACAAATTGGACCGTGGGACATTGTAGGGCTCGCAAAAATTGAATACTTGAACCATATGGTGTATTTTTTGGCTTAGCACATTTTGATATTTAGAAGAAGCAGTTTTGTCGAGGAGAATGATTCTCATTTTATGAAGGGGTTATCAAGGTTTGATTGCCCTGAATTTGTGCCATTTCAGTAGAATTAATGGGCTACGTTAATTATTTAATGGCTGAGCAGTAATTAAACGTTTACATAATTGCAAGGAAACATTATAACTGCGGAAGATAGATTAAAGACTGTGTGGTGCCGACTTTCTTTTAATTGCTGAAGCGAATTCATTAACAGTTCTTGGATAAGAAGTTTGAAGCAAAAAAACCACTTGATGCATCATTTTGCCTTTTTCATTTTAATGTTCTTGAGGGTGGATGTAGTAATATTCCTAAACTTTTAGGGCCATTCTTTTAAAGTCTGTATATTGGCAGTGAAAGTCATTGAATAACAAGAAATTTAAAGGGCAAAGTAGGAGAAGCTTGGTTATGGCAAGAAATAGAATTCTAGTTAGAAATAATAGATGATTAGTGTATTAGCTTAAGCTGTAGCTTGAAATCTGCACCTTACACTGCCTAATCGCCTAATAGCAGGATATATTAGGGATCCACAGTAGCAAAGGCCAGCAGCTAACCGGCATTTTACCAGTGCCAGTGCGTGGTCGGTCTGTGTACAAGTACTCATTTACAGTATAAGAAAGGTTTTCAAGTAGAAAATCCTCGCGAATCACCCCGTGCCGCTTACCATGGCGGTGGCTTGTACAGCTGGTAGATGTAGATGTCGATATATTTTTTATGAAACATTTTAGAGGTACTGAGAAATTTCTTAATGAAATACGTTTCAAGGATGAGTGGGTGTCAGTTAGGTACCGACTGGCCTGCCGTCGACAAAAAGACAACTCGACGAAGATGTTATCCTCGACGTACTGTGATTATTTTTGGAGGAATCAGAACTTGTGAGCCAGCAGAATAAAGACAATAATATGTCATGGCCATGAGGATGAGAGGAATTCTGCTTAGTCACTCCCGCATCCTCATCCCATTTCCTTTCATTTGAAATACGCGTGCGTGGTGAAAATATTTTAAGACTCCAATCAGGGGCTCAATCGTCAAGAGGCGGCTTTCTGTGCTGGTCACTCTCATCCTTTAAAGGTCACGCGTTTGAAGGCCGGTAAGAACGATCATTAGGGACAGCTACCTACGCGGGATTTTAAGACAATTGGTGCGATTAAACTTTTATCTCTGCGACGATTTCTTGTGCGCTAGGAAGCCATTTATTTAGGGGAAAATAAGAAATAATTAACCTGACACAATAGCGTTCGGAGGTTAAAGTTGCTACATCTTAGCGTTTGTAAGGTATCCGGGAAATTTATCGCTATGTCATCGCTTGGCTTTTGATCGGAGTCCGTGCCAAAGATCAAGTTGAGAGAATTACGGTATCCGCGTATTATGGCCATATTCATAGGCCAGAATTCTCCCCTCCCTCCAAGTATTTCTGGTGGAGACTTTCCTTATTGTTTCACTTCGCCGTGATAGCACTCACGGGTATTTTTCGTCACTTTTCCCTTCGTCACCAGCCATCAAAACGTAATTTTCAATCATAACTTCGAGACAAGTTTTGTCCCACTACCTCATAAGGTTTTAATGCCTCGGAATTAACGGGATTAAATAACCATTCACACTTCTCAGTCCGTAGAAGGATCATTATTGAGACATAAGTGAGGATTACTCATTTATTGCTGAGTAATAGGTGAATTATTTACGATGAAGAGATTGTCATAGTTTTTCCTCAAGCATGCTGTATCGAAGGATTCTTTCCTAACGTCTTGTTATGGCATTGGATATACATTTTTTTTTATTACGTTGAGTTTTTAAAAAATCATTGAGATTTGTATCGTTGGTTCTATGAAAGGTTTGACGTAAGAACTCATCATTAATGTTATCAGTTCTTATTTTTTTAGTCTTAGGAACTTCAGTTTTATTGATCACTTCTAATAATTAATCAAATTTAATGGGTACTGATTTGAAATTTAACTTAAGCACGCAAGCCATATTTACATTCGTTTACAAATCAGAAATGTTTCTCCATAAAGAGATTAACGACAGTAAACTTTTTAATTCATTAAAAATACATGAAATGATGCCATGATTAATAATTGATTTCATATAATCACATACCGTTTTTAAATTTCACTAAATCGCTCACCTATTTGAAAACTATATGCGCTACACTTTAAATATGTTGTGTATTCGCATGCCTTATTTGGGAATTATTGGAAACACTCTGTACAAGGATATTTTTTATCCATTTTAATTACGGTTTTAGTAGCCGTAACAGTTTAATAGTAATAGTTTTGCTATACTGGGTTTAGTACCCTCTACATCTCCCTAGCCCAAGCAACTTCATTTCGCTCCCTGAGGATCTTCTGCCTTTTGTCTTCGTGATCTGCCCCAAGTTAAACAAAACTACCCCTGGCTCTGGGTTGGGTAAAATATTCAGCCAAAGAATTGGGTTTAAGGTATTGCTTCCAGTGTGAGATTTCAAAGGCTCACCCTGTCACGGCGGTACTGAGTTCTGTAACAGTTTTCTCTCTTTTGCAGGATGTTATCGCCAAAGGTTGCCTTAAGAGCTAATTTTTGGGGGTATCGCGTGTTCTTGGGGCCAACTGAAATTCATGTCGAGGGTTCATTAGCCGCACGATCGGTTCGAACCACTTTCGCTTTTCGCAGTGATCAGTTTCGGAAGAGACACGATTCGGTTTTACCTCCGGAGAGGATGTAATGACTGCCCTCTCCCCCTATCCTATCGTAATATCAAATGTTTACATAGAGTTAACCCTTTCTAACCTAAGCTAAGCTGCTTCTGGGAGGAATTCAATTTCAAGGCTTCTCAATTTAAAAATGTGAAAACCTTCTACTCAGTCATAATTATTGTGGAAGCTAGATATATCACCATTAAACTTTTCAGCACAAAAGAACACGGAGTTTAAATCTTTACAGCATCGAGCTGAAAATATACACATTTTTGATGTTTCTTTGAAGCAACACCAGGTTACAATGGGTTAAAACGGTATTTGCAATCTTTTACTAAGAGCCGTTCTGTTATCTTTTCGACCTGAAATGCATCCGCAATAAATTTTCATTGCTAGTTTTCCCTAGCAGCAGTACACCCTTTGCTCGACGGTTTAATATTTTTTGATAGGCGAAGATATTCATCGAAAGTTGCATATTTTCTATGAATTTCTTCGTGCATAACTGGTGACTCTACCCTGGAGGGGACTGATAACTCTTCTCCTCTTCTGTCGGTAAGAATATCTGGATAACATTTTCAGTCAATCCCTTGTATTTGTGTAGAAAGTATATAGAGCGAGATAAAATGTATGAAGGTTGAAGTAGTTATAGTTTTTCTCTGACGACAGACTCCGCTCAATGATAAGATCGGCATATTAATAACAACGATACTTTTCACTTAAGAGGCAATGCCCTTGTCATTGTGGAAGGACTTGATAGTCTTTCAGGATGAATATGTCTGACAATGATATCGCTTCGTGACTACTCGCTGAAAGTGAAATATGTCTAAAATTACGGGGAAGACGCTGAAGATTTAAGTTCAATTTTTCATGCATATGGATTACTTGCGTGGGAAACTTCTTTCTTTTCATTCGAATTGCATCAATATACTATATTGGGTGTTTCAGAAAGAATATGCTATACTTCAGGACGTGGTAGGGGTGACAATTAAGCATTTTTTGTCCATAAACATGGGATTACAACTCCTTCGTTACTGAGCCATGGCAACACAAACATTTTTATTCACTTTGCAGCTACCACGACAGCGGTTATTCTCGGGTATTCAGCCTTTTCGACATATTATTTAATAATCTGGATTTTTAAGGACATTATAATAACTATGGTTGGACGAAAACGTGCGATTTTAATTGTTTGAAACAATCATTCTCAAAATGGATGATATTGCGCAATCGTATCGTTAATACTCGCTCAAAGTTTCTTTTAATTAAGCTCAAAGAAAGCAATTTTGGTGCCGTACCTTGACAAGTGATTACCTTAGATATACAGCTCTCTTTCTTACAGCAGAAGTGCAACCTTTCGTGTTAGGCAGCAGTCAAATTTTTATGGCTTTAACCCCTACCATTATCATTCACATCTTCTGATTTCCTTTCTTTTATGATGCTTCACACTTGCCAATATGCGAGGAGGATTTGTGAGCCATCTTATTACATAATCTTGTAGCCATCGTATCTCGTGGTGGATCTTTCATCGCGACATACTGTGAAACCATACCTGTCTGAAATGATTGCATTCGCCTCACCTGTGGTAAAGCTCTCTGGTCGCCTTTTGATTTATTTACTGATACGCTGAGTTTTACAACTTAGCGATAGCGTTTGAGCCTATGAAATAATCACGGAACTAGCTGGCCTTGAATTTCATTGGGTCCATATGAAATCACCACAGTGACCAAGTTTGAAACCAACTGTGTTTTTTTCCAGCTAAATTTTTTTGTGGTAAAAGTAATTTTTCAAATGCTTATAATACATTGGATTGTTTGGTAGCTAACCTCTTATTTTTCGCCCATATGGTACAAAAAGGATCAGGAAGCGTGAGGAATGTAACCATTCTGATTCGGTAGTAGCAAAAGACGAGGACTTACAGAAGTGAATCGTAAATTTATCTGCAGCAATCATGAATTTTCAGTGCTAAATGAATACACTCAGCGCATTCATATGTGGTTATCAGATATGATTCTTAATAAACAACTTATGTCTAACTATTCAATTATTAATTTTATTAAATTTTTGACTCTATCCTTCCTGGTACGATATTCCTTTGTCCTTAAGCGGAATTATTTGCATCAGGGATGCCGACTTACAAAAAATATTGGGGGGGCCCAAACCGGGGATCTTGCCCCGGAAATTTTTTAGGTAGTGAGTTTTAAGTTTTTTAAGTATTTTAGAAGAGCCGTATTATCAACATTAGAACCCTGATGACTCGAATCTCGATATCTGGACACTGCGGGGAAAATCGACAAGCCTGAGACATTTTTTTCTCTTACCCATAAATTTTTGAGGGGGCTCGGTCCCCCTCAGGCCTCACGGAGTCGGCGTCACTGATTTTCATATCTCATAATTAAAGATTTTTAAGGTGTCGCAGGAACTTACTAGCATGCCTATGACCTATACGGGGCTAATTTTGTCATGAAACTGCTTATTTCTGCGTTACCCAACAATGAATTCTTGCGCATTCAAGAAATTAGTCGAACTAGAGATTTTTCGAGTCATCCTAATGCGGTGCATAATTTGGCGTAGAATTAATAATTTTCTTAGCAGTTTTCTGGTAACGGTACAAACACTGCTTGCAAATTGCTGCATTGTTGCAGTGCCAATTAGTACCTATGCACGTGTGCGAATTCCGTGACTCTTAGGTGATTATCTCGCTTAAAAATCTCATGCCCGGTAAACCATCGTCATGGTGATGGGTTAAATTTTCAAGTGTGTCCTCAGGCTTTCTCGCCTATTTTAGCTGCGCGCCGGAGTTAATTACCTGCCCGCCGTATTAATTATCGGCCACATCAATCTTCTCTCGCAGGTTTTACGAAGCAAATGTTACGGATAAGGCCATGTATCGTAATCTGGAAAGCGTAACCTCACCCAATCGTTTCATCCTTCGATTGTTTCTATCTTCATTGTCTGTAGAGAAAATTCGCCCATCGATAAATAGGTCGCTCGTGATGCGGTTACTCTGAGGATGCAATCAGGCGAATTCTGGCCGTGGGATAGTCGCTTTGTCGATTCCAAGCCCGATAAGAGTCGGGTACGGATATAAAGAACAACGGAAGATCAAATAAATCGTAGTATCTATATCGTTATAAGGGAATAAGACTACAGATAAGGGACTGGATGCGAGGAATCATGAGACACTTAAGTTTAAAAGTTAATAGGTGAATATTATATGTTTGGGCCCAGGGTTTGGCTACTTTCGCCTATCTAGAGGCTGTATTATAAATATAATATTGCTTAGTTGGGCTCATATACTTGTATTTTCTTCGATTGCTTTAAGATTCGTGGCCTAAATGTCAGGCATACAAATGACGAGTAATTTAATTACCTTTGGCGATAAAAACATTAGCACGCATTGGCGGTGAGTGTCGTATAAATTAGCTTACTGGGGTGTCTGAAGGTTACCGTCCTCTGGGTTAGACTATTTGGCTCATGGCACTCTTTTCTCTTTAACTACCACATTCATTTTTCATCTACTTCAATACATGTGGTACTTAAAATTTAAAAAAATTTGGCCCTGTGAAAGATTGTTTTCCTACGTGGACGTACCTCATATCTATGGGCGAATTACTGATATCATTATTGCAGACTTCTGTCAAAGCTTCCCAAGAATGTTGCACGGATATCAATATTGCGGTTATATTTCTGTTTCTTTCCATGGCGTTTTCATTCTTGTCTGATGTGAAATGGTCATTTTCGCTCTCTTTTTTTTGTAATGAAGAATATTTTTACAGCTGAGAATACTTGCATAGAAGGAAACAATTCATCAGATGCTGCGTATGGAGCATGCTTCTCGATGGAAACGGGGCTTGGACGTTGACAGGGGAGAAGTCAAGAGTGGAAGCATTCGAAATGTGGTGCTACCGAAGAATGATGAAGATAAAATGGATCGACCGAGTATGTAATGAGGAAGTGCTAAGAAGAGTGGGAGAGAAGAGACTCTTCATGAAAACCTTAAGATGATGGCGGGATAACTTAGTAGGCCACATTATGAGGCATAATGGCCCGATGGAACCAATTGTTAAAAACAAGGACAGGTGGAAGGAAGAAGGGTAACGGAAGGTCACGAATAAGTTGCATGGGACAGGTTTTAAAGGATGTAAAGGGGAATTAATGAGTCGCTAAAAAAGGCTAACGGAAAGGAGAGAGAAATGGAGAGCTGCGTCAAACCAATCTTAGGATTGTTGACTAATGACGATAATGATTGTTTTAGGAAGAAAGCGCAAGTTGACGCTTCCATGAATGACATAACTAAAGGTACGTTTTCATGAACGCGTTTCAGGCGAACCGACGCGAAAGCGAAATTTTCAGCCAATCAGAAGCCCGGATTTCTTCGTGTGATACCGCGTACGTTCGCCTAGCTTCGCGTCTCCCGAGATGAAATATGTTCAACTTTCGACGCGTGGGACGCGTAGAATCTCAAACATGGCCGACCAGCGAGGTTTCGTTGATGAAGTTATCATTTCGGAAATCCGGGTAATTAGGTAGAAATGATTTTGTTTTTATTATTTGTGATGGCGATAAAGTTTTAATTTTATTTACGTTCATTTTTCTGTTTATTTCTGCTTTACATTGCAATGTTATCCGTAAGCCGGTGCATCAAATACAATGATTGAACAGCGTATTATCATGGATATTAAAGCTGTAAGGAGATGTTTGTGTATTTCGACACATAAAAACCTTAATTGGAGGTATTCCTGAGGCATAATCATTTGCGATCATGTTGAATGACGTGATTAAAGTCGTCATACTAGACGCAATCCATGCTAAGGATATCACCCAGCACGTTAAAATAACCTCTAGATCGATGTAAAAAGCGTACAAACAAAGTTTTCTTGCGCCTATGCACTAGATATGGATATGGAGTAACTACTTAGTGCAATTGTGTGCATCAAGTATTACTCTTAAGCTTACAAAGGGAAAGTTTAATCACATCTTATTCACATTTCAACGCAAAGGTTGATTATGAACATTAATAAAATATTAGTATGTTTGTGTAAGCTTTGTTTATGGCAACCGATTTAGCCCAGTGGTTAGCGCCCAACGCTACCATGCGGAGGGCCCACGTTCGATGCTGCTAGCAGGTGTGTTTTTTTTTTACTTTTTTATGTATATTTTTGGTATAAACTTACGTTAAACTATTAATTTTATGATTTTAAATCATAAGAGTGTTTTCTGGATTGAAAATATTTCACATGTGCACGCTACGTATGTTTTATTATCTTTTGATTTTGATAGTTTTTATCGAACTGCTGTGGCCATTTCGGTATCAATTACCAAACCAGTTTGATATAATTTATCAAATTGGTTTGGTAATTGTTACTAAATTTTTCAATAAGCCATATGACGACCGATAATTTTGATAAATTTCATCAGAATTCGATAGTTCTAACTAAACCATTTCTGGGGGCATTCTTAAGTAATTAAAAAATGACTCGCGGTCGCTAAGCCTCATCTCTTGGAGGAGATGATGGTAGTCTCCCTGCCTTCTGCGTTCCTCAAATATTGGGCGAACCCACCACCTCTTTCTTGCATATCGCCGTCTTCTTAGTAAAACAAGGCCCATTAAGGCATTAAACCTCCATTCCATTTGTACAGGATTCAATGGCAGTACTGCATCCATTTCTTCCCTTCAAATATGTTCGCAGAAATACACTCCCGCGCAAGCACATCCTACGCGCAGGTTCGCTTTCGCTTGCATGTGAACGGTTCACGCGAATACGTGACGCGTATTGTCGCGCGCGTGCGCCTCTGACGCGTTCATGAAAACGTACCTAAGCCAGATTCTACGCAACAATGATCCAGACAACGTTGGGGTTAGACTGTTCCCAGCTATTTAGTCTGTTCGTGCGTATCTAAATTTCTTGCGCTCCATCTGGTGGAAAATTTTCCCTCAACCCTATCCCATAATTCATGCCTTTCTTTTCTTGAGTCCCAGTCCGCATTTTGGATGTTACTTTTCCCGCCTTAGTTTTTCCCTCAATATCCCTAACCGAAGTCATCAAAAAAACTATTTTTGTTTCTCTTCTCCGGTACCATTGTATCCCTTGTCAATTTCTGTCCCTTGAGGAATCCAGACGGTGATCTCATGCCGAATATCATATACGCCTCCTCCTCTGGAAAAAAAAAACCTTTTCACGTGGGAAATTTCGACATTTATCTTTTCGCGTAATAAAACGACGAGTCTCGTCATACATATTTGCCGCTTTCCTTCTATTTTTTTCACAGCCGAAGGAAAATACCACCATCACTGGTCAATAATCCTAAGATTGGTTTGTCGGAGCTCTCCACTCAATTCTCCTATCGCTAGCCAATCTTTTCACACCTACGTATTTCTTCTCTTTCACATCCTGCTTTACCGGTTCCATATATTTTGTTCGAGGTCTTCCTTTTCTATTCATGCCATCCACTTGTCCCTCGACGATTGTCTTCATCAGGCCATCATGTTTCAAGATGTGACCTATAAGGTTGTTCTGTCTTCTTATTAAGATTTTTATGAGATTTCTCTTCTCTCTACGTCTTCTAAGGACTTCATTATGACTAACTCGGTAGAACCATTTGATCTTCATCATTAATCTGTAGCATCACATTTAGGAAGCCTCTAACCTTGATTTCTCCCATGCTGTCATTGCCCATGCCTTACTTCCCTAGAGAAGAATACTCCTGTTCTAAAGTATCTAAATTTGTTAGTTCTGATAAATCTTTCCTTACTTCTTTGTTTAAATTTCCCGCTGTAAGTATAAACAATAATGCAACGGCTAAAAATTACCTAGGGGTCAAATCTCAGACATTTTGGAGGCGTTTGCATGCACAAATCTCTCAAGTTACTCCTAATTTCCTTGTGAAAAAATTCTTCCCCAGTATTATAAGTGTATTTAAAGGTAACAGATGAATCTCGAATATGTGACTGGAGCTTCCAAGCGTTAGTTCATGGTTCAGTGAAGATTTTGAACAATATTAGATCTAATTTGCAGTTTATTTCAGTGCCTATATACATATTTCTTTCTAATCAGCTCTCACATATAGTTTCTGCTACCTCTGTTTTACAGCAAAAGGAAAATCGGCAGATTCTTCCGGGATGAAGTCATATTTATACTTCATCCTTCCTTTTATTAGGATATTTGGGAGTAGCTGAGAATAAACAGCGTCGTCTTTCAAAAAAATCCTTCCCGCAAAATTTAATTCTGTTTCTCTAAGTATTCATGACAGATGGGAAATCTTACTTGCAAGATCTTTAAAAATTCGAAACCCGAGATGCGCTGTGACACTTCAAAAGTGAAAAAAAATCGGGTATGCCTACTTAAATGACGACATAAAGACGATTTACACGTACTCAAGATCATTATAAGGAATATTGGGGAATAACGTTTTCCGGAAGCACACCGTGAAGCCTTTCCTTGTTGGCCTGTGTATAAATTTTTCATCTCTCATCTTGTTGAACTGTTTAAGTGATCTCAGTCAAATAAAGAAGATTTGATCTACGAACAGCTTTCGGGTTGTGAATTTGAGAATATTTTTCTGCTATTTTCTAATGAATCAAATTCTGGGGTAGCATCAATTAGTATTGTACCTGGAGCTTAGCGTAATGCTTAAATTTATTTATGACACTAAGACTTCTTATTGCTACGCTAATTCATATTCTTGAACCTCTTGAAAAATTCCATGCTGAAAGAATATCTTCAATTTGAGGTAGGAGCTCAATCATTTTTTTCGGCGGGTTTTAGATTTACTGAAAGTGAATTTAACGCTCTTTAGTGCATTTAGGAGTCGTTTTTGGAAAATCTATTATTTTTCGTTACGTTCTATTGTGAAATAATCCAGCAGGCATTTTTCGAAACTTCGGAGTGTAATATCTCAACTTTAATACTTTACTGTTCAATAAGTTACATTGCTTCTAGATGAGATACAGAGAAGACAGGAAGTATGCATGGAGTGAGTACTTAGCGGGGACATTGAAAACAATGTTAGAGGGTAGAATCGCAAACGAGGGAGAGGAAGGAAGAGTATGGTTTTTTTAGATGAATGAAAGGGAGTAGGCCATGTTGTAAATTAAAGAGGGAGGTACTTTAAGGTAGGGGAGGCTGCCAAAATTCTTCTTAATTACACCAAGGAAACCTACCTTAATCGGTAGAATATAAATATAGGTATTCATTAGTAGTTGAGGAAGAAATTTGAAAAAAAAAATTAATAACCAGGACAACACTATCATTGATAAATACGTCTACCCAAAATTTTGGCAATAGAGGGAGAGGAAGAGAATAAGATTTTTAGATTGAATGAAATTGAATTGGTCTTATTATGAATTGAAGAGCAAATTACACGAAGGAAGGGGAGGCTGCCGAAATGCTTCTTAAGTTCTCCATGGAAACCCAACTTAATCGGTGGAATACTTCAATAATGAAAAGTCACGTTGCAACGTGTTGTTTAAATAATTTTCTTCAAAATTGGCCGTCTAAGTTGTGGGTATATTTTGGCTCTTTACCAACGGTAACATTCTTGCAAATAATCTTGAGAAGGAGTGGCGGAGAAAAGGCTTCTCACCGAAAATTCTTTGCTAAATCGCGCGCGCTATGCGGCCTGTGTTTTTCGTCCAAGATTCCCAAAAATGAAATTACGTAATGCATGACTAAAGGTGGCTGGATTCGGTGTCGCGAAGCCCGAAGAACAAACGCCGAGGCGATCTCGATGCGGTGGGGAGATTATGTAAACCTCAGTGACTCAACTCTTACACAAAAAAAAACATTGGAGGAGATGGTCCCTGTTTTATTTTTATTCGGTCTTCGAAAATTTTTTAAAGATGATATCGGCCCTCTCACCGAGGTATAAAACCAGGCTTGTTTATATTTGTCGAAGCTATGCTGAAAAATAAACTGAGCTCAGATGAAATTTTGTGTGCTTTCGTTTTCAATAGTCGGAAAAATTTAACTCAAGCGATTAAAGTGTTTGATCTTAAGTATGTTGTCAAAACAAACTTGATGTTAATAATTAAATACATTTCCTCTCGAGTTGTTGGTTTGTTTCTCATTCCCTTTCATAAAATTATATATTCAAGACAAAACAAAAATGGTTAAAATATTTTTTCTTTCCTGGAATTGGGAAATATTTTTCAAGCTCTGATCACCTGTATACGAGGTAAATATTCAAATCTTCAATAGCTGGAGTAGGTCGCGGACTAGTATCATCTTTAACATCTTTGAAGATTCTCGAATCGAATTTTTCATTAAAGAACATTTTCAATTAGGCGTAGGAATGGATGACTGTCACAGGCAACGTATTCATATCTTCGGACTTTGTGCAACAACAGAAAATCGTTTCTCTGAGACCTAAAAAAGATTTTTTCTGATATTTGATGATCCAGAAGTTGTTAGGTTAGGTAAATTAGGTTACATTTATGGCGATTGGTGAGTGAATCTATAAAACTTTAAATTCATAGATTTCTTTCTATTATACTGATAATTATACTGATGCTTCATCGTAAAAAGTAAGCACTTTCATGACAGATCCAATTTTGGAAATTTTCAATCAAGTGGAATCCTAAAATTCTTTACAGATGTGTTACAATGGAAGTCTATAATTCCACAATCGATGAGCAAGTTGAAATCAGCAACACAAGCAGCGCTTCACCAAGTACCATGTCGTATGTGTGTGGTATCCATAGGATGATGTATAATTTGCCTTACCGGGCAGGCACTCACAGGTTCTGGCTGGCCATATTAGGCGACCAATCAAAATAATAAACCACTATCGAATTCGACATTCATATCATAAAAATTGTCAATGGAAACGAGTTAGCAATATATTTATAATATGGGAGCTTTCCATATTAGCAGAAATTTTGTTTTAACGAAACATTTGTGAAATAGAGGTCTGCGAGAATATTCGGTCATTTTTAATTTTTACAATTATTTTTCGAGAACCCGGCAAATACTTAAAACGGAGTAATATGGCCTAACTACTGCGTAGTGCAAATTCAATAGCTAGGGGCCACTAGAGACCCGGAGTCTGCGCGCTAGGCTTAGATTGCTTGATCAATTGAGAATGGATATCTCTATGAGTGACATCATATTAGTACCCCAGTAAATAGGATGGTTTCCTATTATTATTTTATTCCCTAAATCGAAAGATTATTACTCCTCGAGTGCGCATTTCACGCTATTACATTTTCGTATGTCGATATCTATTTTTCGCGATCAAACGAAAAGTGAAAATTTTCAAGCGCGCGAAAACGCGACGGCTAAGTAAGAATGATGGGAAAATTCCGTGTGACGTATTTCTGGTTCCAGCTGCCGGCGTGTGTGGTGACCTTGGGGCGAAGCTTGAGCGCTGATAAGACGCAGGCTGCTAGCAGGTAGCTGAGTACCCCGCTAGAAGTTAGCGCCTGCCTTAAATAAGGATTATTAGCCCCCTATCAAATGAAGGAAACTTTCCGAACTTACGTAATTTTAATGTGTGATTATTAAGAGATGTTTCCCTGAGCTCTGTGCCTCATGCATGCATTAGTAATCTCAGACAATTAAAATATCAGACAATGTAAAACTCCTATCTACTCGTATAGAAACTAGGTCCCTGTGACGTCACGTGGAGTGGAATCGCATTGGCGCCAATCTGGTCTTTTTCAAATGAGGTTAAAATTGACCGTTGCCATTCGTCTAAACTGGGATTTCTAAAACCAAATAATTTGTGTATTATGAATACACCAATGGTGGGTTAGGAATCGCAATCAATGCATTTCGTTTTCTTCAATGAAGGGAACTACCCTATTACCAGGTCCAGCAGAAGCGATATATTAAGAGAGACATTGTTTCGAAACGGATATATACGGAATTCGTATTTCCCCCTCACGATAAAAGACCTTAATAAATGCTATGCATAATTTCGTTAATTTCTTTTCCTTTGTGTGCGTTCCCGCCACACGCCTATTGATGCGGCTTGCGAGGTAGTACGTAGATGTAGACGAATCACTTTACACACTCCATTGATATAACGATTTAACCAAGCAATTTCACCAATCATGCCATTTTTGGGCATAGGTAACCCGTTGGTAAAACCGGTCATGCAATTAAAATTTTTTTTGAGAAACCTCTCTTACGGTGTTGGGTTAATTGTACGAATTGAATATACCTGATGAATTTCATTCTCTTTCCCCTTTTGGCGGCCTTCCCATCTAGCGGGGCTATAAGAGCCTAAAGGCCTTTATACACGGGGCGCGTTTTTTTCACAATCTGACGTGTGCGCGGTAGTGCAGTAAAAAAAATTCGTCGTGTAAAGCAGTTAAATGCTAGAACGTTCGCGATAATACATGGACGTGAGATGGCAAAATAGACACAGTACTAATTTCGTTCGTGAATTTGCGCAATTCCACTTTATAATGAGAAATCGATGCAGTTCTAAACTGCGCTATTACGTGCCCCGTGTAAAACGGTCTTTATAGTGGATATCCAGTGGTGGAGTATATTTGCATCGCTGTTTATTTTGCGCGTGTTTCATGAGGTAGAGCAGTGCCGTAACTAGGAATATGCTTTGGGGGATGAGGGGCCTAGGGGGCGACCCACCCACCCACCATGCAACGGGGGTTCAAGAAAATTTTTGAAAAATGGCATACCTGGAAGTACATTTTGACTCTTAAAATTTAACTTTAAGAAGATGCAGTTCTAAAATGTCAAAACTATACAATAATTTTAATTTCTTCGTTAAAACTTTCGCGGGTACTCGTCATGATAAATAAAAACTATTGGGTTATGTCGCTGCGTCAATTTTTGGGTGGCCCCAACGTTTCTCGAACGATGCTGGTCACTTTCCCAGGGGATTCTTTCTCAAAAGGGGCCACCCAAAAATTGACGTGGCGACATAGACCAGAAGTTTTTATGTAATATAATTTTAAATATTTTTAAAATTTCTCTGAGGCTCTAGATCTATGCCCTCACCCCCTCTGATAGTTACGCCACTGATGTAGAGGATAAGCTTTGTATCTGCTCCAATATGCCTGTTTTATTTTCCAGGGTCAGGTGTCAAAGGTGTTTTAATTTCTTTCGTGTATTCGCGCAGTTGCACACTATAATGTGACATTAATGTACTTTTGATCCCGTGTAAAGTAGCCTTGAAGTAGTTAGAGTGGTATCAACTGAAATCAAATGATAGACTCGAGCTACCTAATTTCACGCAAAAGAGTCGCAAAAATGTAAAAAAAGAAAACATAATTACAAATAAAATTTGAGTGCAATTTTGCACCTTAGCACCATAAAAACGTCAAAAATGATATTTATTATCAAAAGGCTTATTACAGTAATCAACTTTACTAGTTTCAACACTGCTTCGAACTTTTGCACTTTCCACTGTTGACGACAAAGCTTTACTGAAGATTTACAATCTAAGTGGTAAATCCTAAATAAATATACTTATTTATAAGAAAGATATGTAAGAAGCAAATAAAATCCGGGAAACTATATATATTTGCGCAATTTCGGCGAAGTTGGTGAATTGGTTTTCGTTTTTCGATCTTTATACCAGAGATTTCCAGCCGCCTTGACCGTTTCAGGCAGTTTTTCGCAAATATCTTTATTATTTTACTATAAACTTATACTTTCCCGTACTTATGTAGATTCATAAAAAAATTTTGCTTCTTATGAATGCCGTCTCCATAACGTATTATCACAAACAGCTTCGCTAACTAAAAAAAACTGGATATCTCTATAAGAGCCCATGTTAAATTATCCTAATGCTACCGTCAAATACCTCAAAAACGGCAAATGGGATCACTTTTTCTTTGAATAATGTTTCCAAACTGACCAAAGTTTCCAGGAGCGGTACGATTTTTTTCTGAAGGGGAGGGGGGGGGGCACAAGAGGTCTTACAGGTCTTCCCACAGTTGAGATTAAAAACAAAATACAAAAATTACTTTAAAAATATTATATTTATTTTGATATGAAAGTTATTAATATTAAATGAAATGATTGAGGCGCCGTAATACTCAAAATAAAACGAACTGAAGGATAACCACATTAAAATTCTTTTCTATTTTTAAGCGTCTGGGGAGGGGGCACATGCTTCCGTGACCCCCCTGAATTTGCCTATAAAAGTTTCATCAAATTCCTGTTACTTTTACCGAGGTGCTCTGACTAACTCTCTTAGTTTTCCCTCTGCAGCCTTACCCGGATCAATGTCGGTCTACCCTTCCTCCGATCGTGGTTTTGGATTCCCAGAAAAATTCACGAATGCCGAAAATCACCCTCATTAACTCTCCTCACCTTCCTTCGAACGCCATCGCAATCACCCAACGGTCGCACGGTTTGGAACGGAGCCTATGGATTCCCCGCTAAAGCCCTTCCTCAGGAGAAGAGACCGAACCAAAGGTTGCGAAAGGTCCCGAATCATCACGAAGGTGGTCCTTCGAAGGTATAAGAGGCCCCGCGGGACCTCTAAGAGAACGGAACGTGAAAGTAAGGGATGTGGTCGCGGCGGCAAGAGTTTTATTTCTTTGCCAATCCCCTCTCCATAGCGAAAATATTGGCGAATGCGTTATTTTTTCCACCTCCACCTTCCCCAGGCCGTGTAATAATGTGCTAATTCGGCAAATATTTTCGCTACAGACAGAAGGTCTGTCTGCAAGGTCGTCCTTGGGCAAGGAAAGATGCTCTTGGCGGGAAAAATATTTTTTTTTCGAATTCAGCTTGAATTCGCATGGAATAGTTTCCATTCACTTCCATTATTTGGACATATTACGGAAACTTCTGGGAAATGGGTCAAAATTGTCGGCTCCAGAGAGAAAAAAGAGTAAATCTCACCGCGAGAGACACGTGAGAAATTGCTTGAAACCCGCTGATTGATACGATAAAAAGTGTGATGATGGTAAATGGCCTACCGCCATTAGATGCATGGGGCACTCATATTTTTACCACTAGCAGGAGAACGGTGAACGCAAATTGGTCATTCAAATTTTTAAGCTCAATTTTTTAATCTCTTTATTCTGTCATGAAATGGGTCGAAACTATTCCCTCTCATCCTCCTCCACTCAACTTCTGGGATCGAAACTTAACTATGAGCAGCGGAGTTTCGTTCAATTTAGTTTCATTCCTGGGAGTAAAGTTTCGTCCCGGGTCGAAAATAAACTCCTTGCTGATTTTTATTTCTTGCGAGAACGAAACTAAACCCAGGCTTCGTATTTTCGTTTCGCTCCGGGTCGAAGCGAAACATTTTCGTTTCGTTTCACTTGCCATCCCTGTTTCCAACATAACTTACGATTTTGCATTCAGTACAGTTTTCTACGGCCTGAATCACCCTATTTTTTCTTTTAATTAAATGAAATGACGACTATAACTCCTATCTTTGGGACTTGACAGCAAAGTCGTGATGCTTGCAAAAGATATTTGGCCATTATAAACGATGATGCGTGGTCAGGTATATCCTGGCATAACTCGTATGAATTTTGTTACAAATATTGTATGTATTTGCGGTTTCTCCCGCGTTGAATTATAATGATTTCCAGTTCATTTGATTTATTTCATTCAGTGTAAATGCATGTTCAAAATATCCTTCCATCATCAGAAAAATTAGCGCAATTAAATAATATCGTTTTCTTCTCATTTTATACATACCATTGCAGTTGCAATAAAAAAATGAACATTTATTTTTACACTCTCCACCCTTACATATCTTACTATGGGCTCTAAGTTCCAAGGGTTTGTCTAGCGCAGAAATTATTTGCACCGAGGCTAATGGCGATATCTTTTGTCGCATGGCTAACTATCGTTTGAGAAAACATGTGTTTCGCGTGAACCGATTATGAAGCCATCTTTTATAACACTCATTGCATAGTGATGTAGCTTGTACTCCTAGAGTAGGATGTAAATAGGCCATTAATTAGTGTTAGCCTTAAATTTGCCAGTGGACTGTGACAAAATATTTCATGTATGTAGTGTTTATGGAATTTGTGGTGCAGGAAAAGGATTTTAAAAATATTTTCCCTGAAACCTAGCCCTATGTATCGAGGATAGAACGAATATGCTGCTTATTAGCAATGGTTTGCCAGTAGGTAATTTATTTTGCACAGGCATCCATTAATTGGACAGTGGATCTGTGACTAAATATTTTACCTAAGTTTTACTGTTAAGGAAAGAAATTATTATGCATATTTACATAAAAAACTAACTAAAATAAATTATTTTTACTATCGCCAAATTAGATACTATTTTACTACTGCTCGCAACTCCATTTGTTGAATCGGTTCGAATCTTCTTCTATAGCCCGCATGCTGAATTGGAAGTTCTTTAGCTTTGACCGTGGGTTAACCTCAAGTTCCGCCTGCCTATGTAGTCTACCTTAGTATAAAACTGCACCAAGAACTTTATTTAAAATTAGCTACAAAATTATCATTTGCTTTTGAAACTAAATTAGTCATAAATATTCACCATTTCATGAAGTGTCAAGGAAAGGACGAAAAGAAGATACAATGGAAATTCAAAAGGTAGTAAAACGTATTGTTTCAGCGTGGATAAAGAGGTAATTAGGAATAAATAAAAGCGAACAAACTATGTATAAATCCACCAATTTATTTTTGTGGTACTACTAGTTTCGACGCAGCGGCGTCATCATCAGGTACATGATGATGACGCCGCTGCGTCGAAACTAGTAGTACCACAAAAATAAATTGGTGGATTTATACATAGTTTGTTCGCTTTTATTTATTAGAATGAACCTCCACAAAGTTGAGCCTGTTACGATAGAGGTAATTAGGAGTAAATGTTCAAAATTTAATGTTATTTGTGCTTATGTCTCGCTTATTTCCCTGAGTTGCGTGCTCCACGAAATACATTGAATTTTAAGCCGTGAATAGTCGTCGTGGATGTGGGGAGAACGCTGCAAAACTAGGACATTTTGTGGAGAAGATGCATTTAATTGATTGAACGGTTGATATTGACTTGGGAATTGCTGTTCGGTTGCGTAAAGATGAAGATACTAGAGGTGTGAGTGGGAAATGTGAGAAAAGAGAATTGTATTTATTTACTGAATAACAAATGAGGGACACATCACGAATTTGATCCTGGCGAAAGGAATTAAATTGCCGTTTTGGAAATGAAATGCCCTTGGTGATTCCACACTAATTTCATTTTGTCCACTATCCGTGTTTCGTGACTTGCATCACGTAAAACGCTTCGTGATTCCTATAAATTTAAGAAGAGTGAAGAACCGTCTTTTATCTTCGTATTATAAAACATGCTATAATTCATAAATTAAAAACCCGTGACTACGAACGAGAGAGTCTTAAATAAATCGGGGTAGTGCCAAGCGTTTGTATTTTCAGGGATGAAAACTTTTAAGTGCATTCGAAATCATCATATTTTTATTCATCTTTTTGCTAATAAACTAAATGCGTAGGTTAATTTCTTGTATATTATGAATTTCTTTCCGTGGGTAAGCTCGTATTATGAGCATTTTATCCATGATGAAATATAAACAACAAGTGGTAAAATCCACACTTCAATATATATCTCCACTACCAACGCACATGGGCGCACCCAGCGAGGGTCAGCTGCCTCCCCCTAGAAGCAAAAATCGCAAAAGTCTTTAAGCAAAATCAGTACTGAATTGAAACGAAAGTATTCAAAAAAATTTCTTTAAACCCACGAAAAATGATATCTATTAGTATAAGATATGTGACTAAAATAAAACTATTTTTTCAAGGAACTAATCTCATAAACTAATAAAGCGCTGTTATAATTTTCTTAAAATGTTGGTTTCATTCACCTATTCCATACTAAAAGGTTACAGCTTGGCTTGCCCCCTTCCCCTAGACCATGGCTTGCCACCCCCCCAGTTATGATCCTGGGTACGCAAATATACTGGAGGGAAAAACTAAAGCGTAATTCCACCTCGGAGGACCTTGAGATCTACATCTACATGAACGAGCAACCGTGCAAACCACCACAATGGTGTGTGGTGCGGGGTGATTCCATACCAGGCATGCAGCACTCATACTAGCCTAAATCAGAAACGCGGTCGCTTTCCGGATACCTACAGGCCAAGCACACAGGACATCGAGATGCAGTCAGACCAGAATATTTGAGAGTGCCAAAGACACAAACATGCTACATTGTAAATAAAACTATTATTTAGCAATAGAAAACGAAAAGTTAGTTTAGTAAGTGATGAGTTATAACATGCCTAGAAATGCATGCAGATAGCTAGTATTGGCAGTTATAGTGAGTTATTAGCTGAGCTCAATATTCAAGCTCGAGAGGAGTTGGAGAATAGGTCGAGAAGCGGGATTTCAGATTGAAATATAGAGCAACATAGATCTCTGTATCTTCCAAGCTTATTTTCAATCGATAGTAAAAAATTACTGGTGAGCAAGCCCATTTACTTGCTGGAAGTGAACTTGGATGTAGAGAAACGATAAAAATTTCGAGACGTGGTAGCAAGCAACTCTGGCCTCATCCCCTTTCTCCGCTAAACACCCCGTGGGACTAGTCACGAGGTATTTGCTGCGAATAAGTGACCTTTGAACCTAGCCCTCCTACATTACCATTCATAACCTTACACCCTTTGCCTGCCACGCCTCGACTAGCGCGCCCTATTCCTCTCCATTCTTGGTCATCGACAGCTTTTTTTTTCAAAAGGTGTACAAGATAACTTGGCTGACTTTCGCCGCGGTCTGAATGAAGTGAACTTTACGCGCGCCGTCCTCATTTGAGCCTTTGAGTTATGTAGACGTATACTCTCGTTGATCTGTGTGATGAAATTGTTTCCCTCGTAATAACTTTTTATTTTTTCAGCCATCATACACAAGGCTTTTTTCTGTACAATTGTCAATATTTCACTTACAAGGGTAAAAAAATTTCACTCTTGATGGCAAATTTCTTTTACTCATCCGGTCAATATTTTATTAAAGATTGCAAGTATTTCCACCTCACCACTTCATTTATGCCTTAATAACTCGCAGTGGTGGCGTTAAATTCTTCGAATTCTTTTCGCGTCGGTTTTTTAAATTATGTGCCCAAATGAATTCTTTATTGATGGTCACGTCTAGATAAGTAAATTTAACCCTATCTACGAGTTTTTACTATTTTGATGAATAGCTATTGCAATAATTTTTCCATTTTTAGAAACATCTTGAGAGCGTATTTGCCTTTTATGACCCAGTCAGTACAATTTTTAATTCAAGAATTTTTTAAAGCGTGTATTTGCAGCGTCATTAGATATATAGGGCGAGAAAAGCCCTTTATTATAATGTTTAATCATAGAAATGCGAAGCGTATGGAAATAAATTAAATGTCCGCCATGAAAAAATTCTTATGTAATGCAGATTCTCCTATATATTCGAAAAAAATTGGGGAACCTGTAAAAACTTGTATTTTACTTAATGAATGAGTAAAATGAGGCCAAAATATATGAAATAACGATAGTGGTTCTATTCGGCTCTGACGGGTGCATAAGAGAATCCTATTTGTAAAATATCCATTTGCTTAGGCCAATGTGCGTGCTCTACAGATTTATTTTTAGCATCGATGGATCTCATGCATGAGAGCAAAAGTTTGGAAATCCATTCATATATAAATTTTTAACTTTTTATTTTAATCACCTATACGAGACGGGGAGTCCAACACTTCGCCTGTGTATATGATTAGTGTGTCTTATGATATTGTCGGTTATTCCGTTTCCGTGCGTGGAATTGTATTGGAAGAAAAGTTGAAAGTTGACTTCAGTTAGTGCGGAGCTCGGTCCTGCATAATATTTGACTTTAAATGCAACACTTCCAGGGCGGGTGTAAATTTGGAGTTCATGTTCAATGGCGAATCTATTATTTCGTTAATTTCATGTTTATGAGACTGATTACC
Source organism: Ischnura elegans (assembly GCF_921293095.1). Lineage (NCBI taxonomy): Eukaryota > Metazoa > Arthropoda > Insecta > Odonata > Coenagrionidae > Ischnura > Ischnura elegans. The sequence continues at coordinate 55,264,422 of NC_060252.1, read as the reverse complement.
GTACAATTACGTCATCTTATCATATTTCTGCGAAAAAACATTTTTCTTAAAAAAAATGCCATTGATTATATGATTAAATAGGCAACCCGCAACACAAATAGATTATTCCATTATATTTCTTGCTATAAGTTATTTTTCGCGAAATATTATTGAATTCGATCACAAAAAAGTATTTGAGAGCAGCCAATAAAGATTTTTCTGCCAAGTTTAAGTACAATTGACTCTAATAAACAATGTTTTATAACATGTTTAAAAATGGCAATTTCAGATTTAATAACGAACTTATACTAATAGTATTACAATTTGCAATTGAAAATACTAAAAAAATTAAAATTGTAAAACGGAGTATTTTGGAGCGTAACCAGGATCAAAATAGAGGGGGGGCAAGCCTTCGTAGTTCAAGTCGTAGGTACGATTTAAGCATGGATAAGGTGAATGAAATCAACATTTTAAGGAAACGGTATCAGCTCTTTAGTTTTTAAAATTATTTGCTTAAAAAAATATTATCTTCCTTTGAGACGTTTGCGATTTTTGCCTCTGGGGGATGGGGGGGAATTTTGCTTCTAGCTGCCCCGCTGCTGCCGCGAATAAAATATTTTCTTCAAATCCTATTCCATGCAAAGAAACGACAGTATTAATACCACACAATAACTGTAGACTCAGGCGAGTACAGGACTCCCGGCCTCGGCCACATCATTAAAACAAAAAATAAAATAGGGAAGCAAAAACTGATGGAGGTGGATGAATTCGGTTATTTGGGAAGCAAGATAACTAGTGCCTGGAGAAGTAAGAAAGAAATTATCAGCAGAATAGCCCAGGCAAAGAGAGCATTTTACCAAAAGAGAGACCTGCTTACAGCTGGAAACTTAAATGTGGAAGTAAAGAAACAATTTATAAGAACCTACATTTGGAGTATGCTCCTATACGGAAGTAAGGCATGGACAATGACCGCAGCGGAGAAAGCAAGGATAGAGGCTTTCGAAATGTGGTGCTACAGAAGAATGATGAAAATCAAATGGATAGACCGAGTTAGTCACGAGGAAGTCCTAAGAAGAGTAGGAGAGAAGAGAAGCCTCATGAAAACCATAATAAGAAGACGGAACAACCTTATAGGCGACATCTTGAAACATGATGGTCTGATGAAGACAATCGTCGAAGGACAAGTGGAAGGCAAGAACGGAAATGGAAGACCTCGAACAAAATATATGGTACAAGTAAAGAAAGATGTGAAAGAGAAGAAATACGTAGGTGTGAAAAGATTAGCTGATAGGAGAATTGAGTGGAGAGCTGCGTAAAACCAATCCTAGGATTGTTGACCAGTGATGATGATGATGATGTTAAAAATTTATATATAAACAGATTTCAAAATTTTTTCTCCCATGCATGAGATCCCTGGATGTTAACAATAGATAAATCTGTACGGGACACACACTGGCCTAAGCATATCAATTCATTATACTGACGAATATCTGTACCTACCCGTTCGAAAAAATATCTCACTTGCTTTATCTTTAAATGCTAAATATTGTACGAATAAGCCTTAAGCCCGTATGACATTTCCCAATTTATTGGCCAATAAATCGGTGCGCAATATTGTTAAAATATTGGGCGTTACGTACCGTAGGACACGTATCAATATTAGCACCAATATTGGCCGAAATAGTGTTCTAATGTCCCGCTAGAGAACGCCATTGTATTTCGAAGATTTTACTTTGTATAAGCGTTCGTGTGATTTGTATGCTTCAATCAGTAGTGAAACACCTTCTTTCTACTCCATCTTCAGGCAGGGATGACAACAGAAACTAAACGAAAGCCAAACCAGTAAAATTTTAATAGTTTCGTTCCCGGGAGCGAAATGTAGAAACGAAACGAAATTGATGGAAAAACCCGTTGAGCTAAACTCAGGGTCGAAAGGAAATCGTAGACAAAACTACTTCGGGCCGAAACTAAATTAAACCTCTGGGACGAAACGAAACACCAGTGGCGTAACTATGGGGGGATGAGGGGAAAGATCCCCCCCCTAAAGCCTCACAGAAATATTAAAAAATATTTAAGACTATTGTCTAAATTTTATGTATAATAACTGCATCTGCTTAAAGTTAAAATTTAAGTGTCAAAATTATGTAAAATGCATTTCCAGGAATGTAATTTTTCGAAACTTTTCGTTGACTTTCGACACCCGTTGCTTGGGGGTAGCTCCCCCGATCCCCCTCACCCCCCTCCAAAGCTTATTCCTAGTTACGCCACTGCGAAACACGGATTATGTTTCGCACCGGATGGACCACGTACTTCACCTACGAACGGTTTAGTTTCGACTCAAACACCGAGTACGAAATATGTTTGAATGAAGCAGAGGCTCGGCCTATCGCCATTAGATGAATGGGGCACTCATATTTTTACAACCTTTTATGTTTTAACCTCTCTATACGTATGTCAAACGTAATAGGTCGAAAGTATTCTCTCTTATCCCCCCTACACTCAACTTTTGGGACCGAAACTTAACTATGAGCAGCGGAGTTCCGTTTAATTTTGATTCATTCCCGGGAGTAAAGTTTCGTCCCGGGTCGAAACTAAACTCCTTGGTGATTTTGATTTCGTGCGCGAACGAAACTAAACCCATGCCTCGTGTTTTCGTTTCTCTCGAGGTCGAAACGAAACATTTTCGTTTCGTTTGCCATCCTTGCTTCATGCACAGCTCTAGGTGGTGGTAGTATGGTATTTGGAGGAGGCGACCGACAGCTGAGATCACTTGCGCCATGAGGGAAGGGTAGATAAGGAGGATGGAGAGAAACCCGGCGTCGGCATTAGCCTGCTCTTAACGCCAAGCTTAAGCGCCAAGGGGACCACGGCTTAACGTCCCAGCCGACGGACGGAGTGTTGCGCTTGAAATCAGTGGCGTAACTATGTGGGGATGAGGGAATAGTATCAACCACCAGACACAGAGAAATTGAAAAAAAAACATTTAAAAATAATGTCTATTTTTGACATGTAATAACTGCATCTGCTTAAAGTGAAATTCTTAATGTTAAAATTATGTAAAATGTATTTCTAGGCATGTCATTTTTAAAAAATTTTCCGGGACCCCCCGTTCCCTGGGGGTTGCCTCCCCAGGCCATCCCATCCCCCCCAAAGCATATTCATATTTACGCCACTGCTTGAAATGTCCTCCACATTGCATTCAAGCAGGGATCGGACATTCTCTGAAAATTCTCTGCCATTGCCGGGACTTGAACCCGAGCCCACGGGGTGGGAAGCCAACCAGTAGCGTAACTAGGGATAAGCTCTGGGGGGGGATGGGGTGGCGACCCTTCCCCCCCAGGCAACGGGGTCCGGGAAAATTTTTGAAAAATGACATGCCTGGAAATACATTTTACATAATTTTGCAACTTTAGATGTAACTTCAAACAGATTTCGTTGTTACATGACAAAACTAGATGATGGTTTTAAATAATTTTTAAATTTCTCTGAGGATTTGGAAGGGGGAATCTATCCCCTTATCCAAACCCCCATAGTTACGCCACTGAAACCAACATTCTATCCACCACACCAACCCAATCCCCCTGCACAGCTCCACATTCGTTGGTCCGTGGTCCTCAATGGACCACATTAATCCGTGGTCCCCAATAGCGTCTTTCGGGACAATGTCAGTCTTAAATCAACCTCCGCTGCACGTGGTGCCACTTGTGGCTCCGAGCAACTCTTTTTAAATGCACTCCCACTCAATCTGTCAGCAGGATCTCCGGGGGGAACACGAGCGGCCGCCTCGCAACCCACAAACACAAGGCATCACGCTCCCTCATACCACTCATCCTTTCACTTCCCTCACACCATGCGGCATCTCGATGGAGGTTGGGACGTAAAGACCTGACTGTGGGTATCCGATTGCGTAGTTCTCTGCCGGGTCCTCAAGGATGGGACCAACATCTCCCCACTACTCCTCCTCCTGTCACACCTTGCGGGATTAAGAAAAGATTATAAAAAAACACTCGAAGACCTAGCAAAATGGTTGCTTCCACCAGTCCACACAGAACAAACCATATATTCGTTAGAATGAAGGGCTTGAACTGATTTTTTTATGAACAAAGTAAGTTGAAATGAAGGTTGCTTTTGAAAGAAGATTTTGTTTTGATTTGATTCAAGGGCGAACCAAGGATCATAACTAGGGATGGACAAGCCAAGTTGTGACCTTTTAGCATGGAGAAAGTGAATGAAACCAACATTTTAAGAAAATTATAACATCGCTTTATTAGTTTATGATATTAGTTCCTTGAGAAAATAGTTTTATTTTAGTCTCATATCTTATAGTAATAGATATCATTTTTCGTGGATTTAAAGAAAATTTGTTGAATACTTTCATTTCAATTCAGTACTGATTTTTCATAAAGATTTTTGCTTCTAAGGGGGGGGGGGGGGGCAGCTGCCCCTCGCTGGGTACGCCCATGTGCGTTGGTAGTGGATTTATACATTGAAGTGTGGATTTTACCATTTGTTGTTTATATTTTATCATGGATAAAATGTTCATAATGCGAGGTTGCCCACGGAAAGTAATTCATAATGCATATTTTCCTCCATACCGGAAAATATTATTACTTTGTAGATCAAATAAATACTATAAAAATACTACACGGACGTTATAATGCAAAAAAAAATAAGCGCTGTTTTGAATTGCATCCAGTTGCGGATTCAGCATCAAAATTCGGGGGGTAGATGTGTCATGACCTGAGTCCGGGGAGTATGGAAACCCTCCGGAAGAGGGGGGCACTTTAATGGTAGGGAGTGCTATGCTCTACCATAAATAAAATCCAAACTTCTCTCACGTTTGGGGACTTCATCTACATCTGAGTACTACCTCGCAAGCTGCCTAAAAGGCCTGTGGCATGGGGTGTTAGATCACCGGCCATTTGCGCATAAAATGGAAATGCTCTAACGAAATTACGACTTGCATTTATTAAAGTCCTTTATGGTTCGGGGAAAAACGAATTCCAATATCTATCCGTTCGACAAAACATCTCACTTAATTTATCGCTTCTGTCGGACCTGGAAATGTAGTGGGGCTCTAATATTATGCTCTCCGTGTCGCTCTTAAAGATATCCATCCTCAATCGTTCAAGCAATCTAAGCGTAGCGCGCAGCCTCCGAGTCTCCGGAGACTCCCAGCCTAATTCACTAAACATCTGAGTAACGCTGTCTGTACGCCCGTAGCAGTTTTTGACGACTTGTAGCCATGCATTTGCATATACACTCCCTTTACAAGGATACAAAAACTATTAAACTATTAAAAATTAAATGTTTTGATAAAATTTGGGAGGGAGGGGTTTAATGAGCCTAGTGATCTTTCCCTAAATCCGCCTCTATATTTGCACCATTGTGTTGCTTAGGAGATGTCGCGTTGAAATGTGACGTGAAAGGAATGATTTCGCATATATAAAAAAATTGAACCTAACGGAAATATTGATGGTAAGCAGGCGGTAGAGAAAAATTCTGAGAGCGTACGCTCTCTCGTTTTGACGATGGAAAGGACTTACTGAGTGACATATTTAAA